>NC_052500.1:16050497-16704413 GCF_016617805.1 Bactrocera tryoni
AACATAGATCAAATATAGCTTAAGTTATGAGGTCGATCCTAAAAGGATCTCACTTGGACAGTTTAGAACGCCGACATTATCAGAGACCCCACTTGCACAGCTTAGAACGCCGGTTCGTTGTGTTACCTAAAAATCCTATAAAATTGATCATAAGACCCTTATAAACTGACAAGGCACTTTGAGCATAGCTTAAATTTATTGAACAAGATAATCTCAGTTTCGGCTAGAACTGCCGGTTCGCCGAAGGTAGGAAGATCTTTCAACCTCTGTCTTGCAAAGGCTGCAGAATGGGGGAAAAAGTGCTTGGATGTATTCATCTCATCCTTTTTCATGTAACTTCGACAGCTTGCCTCAGTAAAGATTTTTGCTTTACCGTTTATTGGATATGCACTCTAACCACGATTTAGGCAATATGAACTTTCTTTTCTAATTTTAGTTTCTTTTTTTTTCAACATTTTAATTGATTCAG
This sequence comes from Bactrocera tryoni, assembly GCF_016617805.1. Classification (NCBI taxonomy): domain Eukaryota; kingdom Metazoa; phylum Arthropoda; class Insecta; order Diptera; family Tephritidae; genus Bactrocera; species Bactrocera tryoni. The sequence goes on from NC_052500.1 coordinate 16,050,967, forward strand.
GCATCAAACTTCACTTCGCCGATGTTAAAAAAGTTATAAATGAAATTAGTTCAGTAGATTTCCTGTATTCTACCTAAGGTAAAAAAAATCTTGCAGTCGAACAGGAGCGAGTTATTGAACGACACTAGGCGCACGCGAGTTCTATGTAGAATGCAATATGCCCATTGAGATCCAATTCAGCATGTAGCTGAACTTTTATTTCATTTTCATAAAAAAAAATAAGAAAATACAATTGAAGCAGTTATTCATTTGAGATATTCCGTTAATTGCTGGTTCTGCGCAAAATTATGCTTAATTGCGCGCTCACCGAAAAATTCACTAAACGCTGCCATAAATAATCATCAAGCGACTCGGCAAATAAATTGAATGAGAATATATTTAATGCGAAAGGGCATAATTTTTTAATTTAAAAAAACTCCACCCTCTGCAACAACAACAACAACAACAATATGCACAAGCGACAAAGATGCAAGGCAAAATCCATGAGAAGAACTTTTACAGTTGAAGAAGGGAGAACAAAAAAAGACGCAGCAGAAGAATCAATCGTCTTGCAACACACGGCGAAACGCCGATTCGCCGAATATTCAATAATCAGCAAATAAACTGACGACGAACAAAGCTAAGCTGAAATGTAAAACGTGAATGGAAGGTTAAGTGTTTACAAGCGCGCCACAATGCTTGCATGCTGTGTGTGTGTGTGTGAGTGCATGTAAGAACGTTGTAGCGGCGGCGTTACGGCAGTAAATTATTTACTGCTGCAGCTTGGCCCAATTTTCAATTAAAATTCAACTCTCAATTTCTCATTTCCGATTTTGCGGCGCGTTGGCGTTGCCTGTGTGGAAGATGTGGCAGCGCAAATTTGGTAATGGCATTGGCAACATGAACACAAAACAACAACAATAACAACAAAACGCAAACATTACACAAGCATAACGCGAAAATGTAAGGGACGAACTGAAGAAAGTCATTCGGAATCCGCAGCGCCGAGGCAGTCTAACTGAATTGCTGCCGCACCATCACCATGCCACAGCCGTCACTGTGGCAATATTTCTTTGTGCAAATAATGAAACTTTAGACCTCCATCAGTTAATCGCTTCAAGCGTGTGGCGCGGCGTGGCCAGCATGAAAATAAACACAACATCAAAATCAGTTTGCCAAAAGAGCCTGCGCAGCAAATCGCCCGAAAATACATAGTAACAACAACAAAACAACAACTGCAGTAACGTAATCACTGTACAATGCTGCCAAGAAACAGTTGCCACAACAACAACAACAACTGGCAACAATTTGCATTGCATTGCAGACGCAATTTTTGGCACCTCTCCTACCGCCGCGCGTCGCGCTGCTCTCTGCTTAAGCATATCGGGCGTTTACAAGAAGTACCGTAATTTGGTTAACCTTACAATAGCAATAAATTATATTCCACAGCGACAGGCTGCACACAGACACACACACACAAACACACGGACGCACCGACCGACCGTAAGCAGCCGTATCGAAAAGCCGGCAACAAAGTAAGCTCTGATTGCGACACAAAGCTTAAGGCCGCACAAGTCCACACCGCACAACAACGACGACGACACAGACGCCGAAAGCCACGTCAAACGGCAGACGACACAGGACAGACAGTCGTTTTGGCAAATCCTTTCCGCCGCTGTCCTTTCCATCTGCCGGCGCATTTGTCGAACGTTTCAACGTTCCGCTTTATAATGCCGGTTGACTCGTCGCGCTCATTTGCGCTCGTCTGCGCCTGCGTTGTGGCTCATCTGCCCGACTTTTCAACAGTCGTTGGCAGTTGACTCGACCGTTTGCAGTTATGTGGCATGGTGGTTGCCGCATATCTGTTACCAACGTAGCTGCTGCACACACACTTACTCATACATGCTTACAGCCGCTCGTTTGCCTTCGAGTTTTCGAATTTGGTGCAACATTTCCTTTCGCATCGGAATTTTGTGGGGCGTTTGGCATTTACGTCCATCCATATTTTTGCTGTGCTTTGCTTGGACATACGTAAGTGTTTGTTGGTATCTGTGCGGCTCATTCGAAAACTATTAACTTTGTAATTTTTTGCTTGCAAATGATTTCGGAACGAATTGGATTTGTATGCTGATGTTGCATGCGTGTTTATAACAATGACAGCGTGCACTGAGAGAAATTGGAGTATAATCGTATGTTGACTAAATTAAATTTTTGATTCAAAGAGACAAAATACCCGGACAAGCCATCGTCTCAACTCAGCTATATGTTAATTTTTTAGATTATATTGCGAAGCTATTTTTGTGTACATAAAAGTTTCAACAAAATAAGAATTGAGTTCTTTATTGCTTATGACTCACTACATCTTATTAGATATATAAAGCATAAACATTTCGGTTTCCGCTAACAGATATAACCAATATATAACCTATGCATAACCACTTTATAACCAACACTCAAAATTTGTTTCGATATGAGTGGTTTCCACCATATCGTTTTCCTTCGCCTTTAAACTACCGGAGACAGATATAACCAGTATATAACTTATGCATAACCACTTCATAACCAAAACTCAAATTTTTTTCAATATTAGTGGCTTCTATTATATCGCATTTCTTTCGTCTGTAAACTCCCGCTGACAGATATAACCAATCTATAACCAATGTATAATCACTTTATAACCAAAACTAAAAATGTTTTTTGAATATGAGTGGTTTCTATTATATCGTTTTTCTTTCGTCTGTAAACTAATAAAAAGTGATGTTACGTTATTTTGCATTTTATATGACGATGTGTAGTAACAATGAAGAGTTTTAAAGAATTTTGTGAAAACTGCCATATATGTATATGACTTAGGGCCACCAATTGCAATATATTGCAAATGAAGCCTATTATTAGCCGCAAGTTTCTTTTGTGCTAGTTAGGGGGTATTCTGGTCAAGAAATTTTGAAAAAATCTAAAATATGTGTCCCGTTACTTTAGATAGCTCCCTAAAGCCATTTTGTATTGAAATTAAAAACGAGTATTTCTCAAAACTACTTTTTTGAGATAGTTGACAATATATCTCAAGTTATAGTCAGCCGTTATGTTTGAAACCAAAATAACCCAAAATTTCAGTCTCAGCCCTTATTGAAATTCACACTATCGCTAAATTTTTCGTTTGCTAAAACGCACCACCCTAACCTGCTATAATCACTGACTGCCAAATGCCAACAATACCAACATTTGTTGTTGTATGGAAATTCTCATGCCACGCTTGGCCACATCTGCCGGTATTGCAACGAATTGCCAACTGTCGTGCGTGCGATTAACTGCACATATGTATGTGTGGTGTTCGTATGGGTGTGTGTGGCAGTTGTACATTGAAATATTGTGACATTTCTATACAATCACGCGCGCATGCGCAAAATGATATGTGATATGCGTTCGCGTATAAATTACAATCTGCTGACATAATTACACAAAAGCCGATTGTAATAAGATTACACAAACAGCCAATAACATACTGTTGAAATCAGCAACAACAACAACTACTACCATAATAACAGCAACAATAACAAGGGTAAGGTAAGGAACTAACTACGCGCAAATGCATGTGATGAGCGGAAGGCGTGAGCAGATCAAGCTGTGAGCTGCGTGAAGGGCGCGCAGGTATGCGTATTAATGCCGAGATGAATTAAAAACTCTTATTTTTTTTACATTTCGCCATTTCATTTTGTGTGTGTGTATGTATGCAATGGATTTCGAAGTGCAATTAACGGCACTTTTGACATAAATATTTGAACACATCCGGCGTTGTTTCTGGCTGGTTTAGTTGTGACTGAGGGTGCTGAATTCTTAATATTTTTGTATTGCTTTTACTGATAGATTCTAAAGAAGATCCAAAACTTGCTTGATATATCCCCAAAGAATTCCAAATGTTGCCCGATAGGTGTCGCTGTAGTTAAGAAAGTTCCAAAATTGCATTTACATAACGATTTGGTTCGAATTTGGAACAGCGCCATGAACGAGATACTGCTGAACAGATTTTTTTAGTAGCAGCGAGTTATAAATAACGGAAAAGAGAGGAAGGGATACGGGTATTGCCATTTATTTAGCGGAATTTGGTAACCCTGGTGCTGCAATCTGGCCACTGGTTTTACATACTTAGAATATTTTGACCTACGACCGCTATTTATGTTCCTCACAGTAACTTAAAATATTCATCTCAACCAAAGATCGATTTGGTTCAAATTTGGAACAGCGATATGGTCAAAATACTGCTGAGCACGTTTTTTCAATAGTAGAGGGTTATAAATAACGGAAAAGAAAGGAAGGGATATGAGGATTGCCTTTTAACTGGCGTGATTTGGCAACTCTAGTGATACACTCTGGCAACTTAGAACTTTATCGTAAAGTTTTGTGTTTATGTTGTTATATATTCTCAAAATATTTTAACATACGAGCTATTTATGGTAGCAAATAGCGAAAATTTCATGTAGGTTACCATCTGTTGTAATCTGGCAACTCACAAATTTTTCGCAAAGTTCGATGTTTTTTTGTTTACAGTTACTTAAAAGACTCATCTGGTCTAAAAAGTATGTTAATTATATCGCGCAGATTTTTCTGCGATTATTTTTACAACATTCAACGTGGATTGACTCAACAACAATGCATTGGTGAACTTAATTAAATTTTTGGCAAAGAAGCTCCATCAAGAACTAGTGTTCATCGGTGGTATAGTGAATTCGGTCGAGGTGGTAGATCAAGACAAGACGAATTTCGTGAAGGTCGTCAGTTTTTGCTCCGGAAACTATAGATGCCGTGCGTAAAGTGATATTACAAGATCGTCATGTGACGTAAAGTGAGATTGATACGACTATAGGCATGAGTAGGATCAGCATGCATTCAATATTGCATGAATATGTGATTGCAAAAAAAATGGTTCACGTTAGATCCTATACAATTTGTCAATCGCTAAAGACAAGGCCCGTATCGATTGATTAAAATAAATGTTAAAAAATATGGCAACGGTGCTTCGAAACACGTCCACGACATCCTGACAGGTGAACAAGTGGATCGATTTATGCCCGTACGTAAAAATTAAACTAAAATGTCAACGTTTTCCTACACCTGAAGAGTCAGTTGATGAGCTTAGAATGCATTCTGTGGAGATACCTCATTCAGAGTGGCAAAAGTGCTTCGAGAATTCACATTCAAAAGTGTACATATTTTAGAGAAGAATATTTTGAAAAACAATGAAGCGATTTTTATAATCCTAATATCCTTTTTCTATTCTCCAATGTCCAACTATAAATGACAAACTTCATATTAACTGACTCTTCATGAACTCACCTCACTTATACGCTTATACTGCATTCATTTTATGTTCTTCTAATTTCTCTAACCGTACTAAGCAGTGAAATAAACAAGCGCGCTCTTAAATTTGAAAATTAGTGGAACCCTATTCCGTTAGTACTATAAAATAGTATTTTACAATTCATAGCAGCATTAGTTATTAACAACCTCAACGCATGCCTCTTTCAACGCGCCACACCGCTGCGCTAGTCTAATCGTACACGCTCGTATGTGGTAGCGAACAGCAGCAAATTGTTCTCAAATCTTAATGCAGTCGATACTGAAAGCAATATCGAATTTCCGCGCTGCCTTCTAATTCACATTCATGCCTTCCGTTTGTTGTTGCTATTGCATATAAGATGCCTGACAGCTTCATTTACAGCAGCGATGCAAGCGCTCAAGTTTGACTTAATGGCAGCAACAGGGCTTCCATGCGATTTCCACAATTTATTTATTATTTTTAGATTAGCTAGGCTTGCTTGCTGGCTTGTTACGCTCGACAATTCATTTGGCCTTTTGTGTTTTATTTTCCACATTTGCTTGTTGCTTTCCATGGGCTTTGTCATCGTGACACAATTTCAGAGCGCATTTGTCAGGCTTCAACTGCAGCGGTTAGCTGATTATCTCCGCTACCAGTAACAGTTCTCTAGCCAATAACAACAACAATAATGTGCTTCGATCAGCATGCTGGCGATATTGACGAATGAATGTGTATTTGGTTGTGTATGTGTGAGTGTTTGGCATGTAATTGTTTGCATTATTGTATTGGCATTTATATTTATGCTCGCATATTGAGTTTTAATAAAGCGTTGTTGTTGTTGCTTGTTAAGGCAAATGATATACAATATATGTGTATGTGTGTGGTATGTTGCGCTTCTATATGCTCGTGTTTAAAATGCAATATGCATATAAATTCAATAATTCCTAAATTATGAAGATGAAAGATAAACGCGACACGATTTTGGCTTTGGTTCTACTACTCCATAGTGTTGCAGGTATTTGTATTATATATTTCTATATTTTTTGTTTCATATTTTTTTATATCTTGCCTGCATTTTTGTGGACACTCCCAAGTAGTTAGGAAATATTTATAGTCAATTTTATCGCATATTTCCGATAAAAATATTTAACATGCTCAAGCAGTATTTGACCTTTAGTAGTGGCAATTTCGGTAGGGTCTTGCAGTTCGCAAGTGGCAGGCTAGCAGTTGAACTGTAAGTATTGATTTATTATATACCATGAACAGGGTGTATTAAGTTTGACACGAAGTTAGTAATAACTAGAAGGAAACTTAAGAGACCCTATAAAATGTATATATAAATTATCAGCATTATGAGCGGAGTCGATTTAGCCGGGTGCGTCTGTCTTATCGTCTATTCGTCTTTTTGTATATCCGCGAACTAGTTCTCTTATTGAGATATCGATCTGAAAATTAATACCCATCATTTTGTCATCAACTAGTAGCTAATTTATCGGAACCATCGATATCGAACCAATATAGCAAATTGCTGCCTTAAAAGCTGAACTATCGAAATAAGGTTCTTATAGGGAAAACTTATTTATTTGATGAGATATTTTCATGTAAGTTTGCATAGATTATTTTCTTAGGCAAGCGTATAATCTCCGTAAAAATTTTGTAAATCGAGCTACTATAGCGTATAGCTGCCATACAAACTGAACACTAAAAGTCCAGCTCTTGTATGGAAAACTTTTTTATTTGACAAGGTATCGTAACGAAATTTTACAGGGATTATTACTTAAGGCAACGCTATATTATTTGAAGAAAATTTTCAGATTGGACCACTATAGCATATAGCTCGCATGCAAACTGAACGATTGAAGTCAAATTTTTGTATGGAAAACATTTTTATTTGGAAAGATATTTTCACGAAATTTAGTATAAATCATTGCCTGAAGAGATGGTATGAGTTTCAAAGACATTTTTCAAATCGGCCCACTTTTACATATACATAGCTGTCATACAAACGGAGCGATCGAAATCAAGTTTTGTTTAGAAATTTTCTTTATTTAACAATATATCTTTACGAAATTTCTTATGGCTTATTCTCCACCACAGTTGCATAATTTCCGAAGAAATTATTCAGATCGGAGCACCATAGCATATAGCTGTCATACAAACCGACCGATTAAATCAAGTTTTTGTAACAAAATTTATACTTGTGAAGGGTATTAAAGCTTGTTAACGTTTATTCTTGTTTTTGTTGCAAATTTAGCATAGTAAAATTACTTAATTTTTTCGGATTTGCTTACATTTGGAGCATATCTCGCACGAGCGGAATGAGTGCTCAGTGCGAGTTTGTGTCTTAAGTCTTTTGTGATTTCAACTTGCCGGCGCCACAGTAACTTAGTGTTGTTATATGCAGTTTCGCATTTATTGGTTTGACTGAAAACAGCCAACAAAGTTCTTAGTTAAACCATAAAGGTTTAAATTTACTGTTATTCAATTAATGTTTAGTTAAATTTGGTTTGGTTGTCATCGATTTTGAGTGTTTTCAAAGGATTTGCTAGGCGGCACAACTAACTATATCAACTAACTATATTTTTATGATTTTTTTTTTGTAGAAAATGCTTATAAATTTGTCTCACAAAACAGTTTGTGTATTTTATTCAAATTAATTAAAAATAAAAAAGTAAGAAATATGTTTTATAAAAGCTGTCAATAAACTTCAATTAAACAATTGTCCTAATATTCTAAAAAACATTGACTTTAAAGCATGATCAAGTAATCAATTATGTTTATATTACACACCAAGCTTATATCTTAAAGTTTTAGCATAAGCGCATGTGCAAAATTCAATTATTAGTCGGCGTAAATAAATGTTCATAATTCATAGTGACTGCGTCTTAGCCTCATATTTCACTTTTATTACACTTAAGTAGTGAAAAATACAAAATTCGTCCAATAAATAAATTGAAAATAAATATATGTGTAAAAGTGCATGATATCTTTAGATGAATTTCTTTAATTTCCACTTTTATTTTGAAAAACCAAATAAATTTTTTGATGAACCAAAAAATTTCTGAAACTAAGAAGGCAAACAATTTCTCGCTTATAATGACTTTGATATTTGGTTTCTGCTACATCAGCTAAGCAAATGGAAAACAAATACAGCTAAAGTGTGCGTACACATTTGCTTAATTACGTTAGAATTTCTAAAGAAAACAGGTATGTCAATGCATATAGCAAACTGACACGCTAGGGTTGATACTTTTTTCAATATTTTTTGAAGTAAAAATTTACGAATTTTATTTTTAAACCTAATTTTAAAGAAATATTGAGAGTGTGTATTTTTAAAATAATTTTTTGAGTAAAAATTCACGAATTTAATTTTAAAATATTTTTTGGAGTTAAAATTTACGAATTTTTTAAACTAATTTTAAACAAATCTTAAAAGTATTTTTTTAAATTTTTCTTTAGAGTAAAAATTAATCAGCTTTATTTTTAAACATAATCTTAAAGAAATATCAAGACTGAATATTAGGCTGGGTAAAAAACACAAATATTTTTTCGCTTTGTTTCGTGGAGAAATATGTTCCTAGACACTTTTAGGCAAATCTCCCCAAGTATGAGCACTTAATTATAATAGAAAGGTCCTATGCCTAACAGTTTTCCAGTTTTTTTTATTATTGGCTATAAAAATTCAAATCTCACTGCCAACTATTGGTAGTCGAAAAAGTTTTTTCGTATTTTATCAATATATTGCGTTTGAACTATAGTCGAAAAAGTCTTTTCGTATTTTGTCTATAGGCAATCTATTAGAATTTGATTAGAAATACGAAAATACTTTTCAACTTGTCAATATTTGAAAAATTATTTCATTTAATAGATTTTGCATGACATTGAATGCACTACAAAACCGGCTCGGAAGAGTTTTTCGCGAAACTAGCTGTTTAAAAGCTATTAACAGTTGAAGTTTGCTTATTTATGGCAAATTTTCCTATTATGACTTTTCTAACTCAATCAAGAAAAGCATTATAAATCGCAAAACTCGCAGTTTTGTAGGAAAACTTACTGCTCTACAACACTATTCACATACTAATCCAACCGGAATCTCTTGACTCACCCTAAACTGCATACACATGCCCGAAAATCCAGCAATTCCGTGCCGAGTTCTTTCGTTAAATTGAGTGGCCACGCATTTGTGTACGCCTGCCTGCCTACCTGCGCTGCCATAATGCGATCATTGACTTTTATCTAACACTTTCTTTGTCCATTTCGTTATTAATGACGCTAGACAATCAATATAATAGCGTACGCACCCGAAAGCATGTATGGAAGCAACCGTCTTTCCATAGATATATGAGGCATATGAGGCTGGCGCACACAACTTAGCTATGCCTCATATATTTAGGGTTATATGTATATATAGATGTATGTATGTATGCATAGCAGTACACTACATGCAACTCGGCTTCGGATGAACGTGAGCGAAGGGTACTTAAAGCCAGAAAAATATCTTTGAATCAACAAAAAGACACATATGAACATATATGAGTTGCTTTCTAACATGTGTGTTGTTGTTGCGCGTGTGTGCGTGCAGTAACTGCTTATGCGTGAATGACGCACTACAAAGTAATATATACAAACATACAAGTACATGCATGTGCTTGACTATTTTGCTTACACTTTTGGCATTTTTTGGTGTTTTTTCAATGATTTGCTTGAAAAACAGTTGAAATGCTTTTGTGTCATGCAATGGCTCTGCGTTAGCTGGGGTAAGTAGTTGTTGTTGCTATTTTCTAACAATCACTTGACTTTTTTTCTATTTTTTGTTCGTACGCTCACGCATACTAACATATGTACTACATACATACGTGGCTTTGTTGTGCCTTTACTTTTCAATAATTCGATATTTTTTCCTAATCTCTTTCTATTTCGTTTCGTTGGCTTACTTTGCTGTAAATGTGTATGTATGTGCCTACATGTGTTTGCTCGCCGCAAGTTACTGTCATAAGTGCTGACAAAAGCCAAGCGATATATAAATAATATGCACAAATACATAACTGCGCAGGCATTCTCAAACAAAAGACTTCTTTCCCGCTTGTCATTCTTCAACTTGACTTTTGTCTGTCTGCTAGCCCGTGAAATGCGTGCGTGTGTTTGTGTTGCTGTTGTTGTTTCGATTTTTTATCTTTATGTAGACATCTGGGAGTGTTAGTGTTGTTGTTGTTGTATGGTCTCAGCGTACCACACAATGAACTCGCCGTGACATTTTTATCCAAAGCGCTGAAGGAGGCACACAAACACTCGTAATCAACCGGACACATACACACACACACACATGATGTGGTCAAGCGCGCGTTGAATTATCGATTTTGTGTGTTTCTGTAATTTTGTCATATTGTAATGGTAATTTGGTGTAGGGAAAAAAAGCTGCTGGCATTGTATAATTAATTCTAAGTTATTGAAATATTCGCCGGAATTTATGAGCGGCAATTCCAGCCAACAACAGGTACGTTACCGCCTTTGCGCCTAACACTTCAGCTGTCATTTATTTTATTTTCGAAATAACACGTATTTGTGTGCGTGTGGGTGTTTTTCTGCCATTTATACACATTAGTTTCGTATAAGTACAAGCAGACGGCCAATAAACTAAGATTTTTTTTCTTGCCACCAGCCAAGCTAGTCGCAAACAATGGTTATATTAATATGCCATTTTTCATAAATACACGCAGTTTCTAATAAATAATGGGCGGTCAGTTGGCTGAGGAGGCAAACACTTATTCATAGTTGCGTTGAAATATGAAAAAAACTCGGCTTGATGAGTTCATAACGCTGCGCGCATTCTTAAGCACTACTCTCAAGAAAATTTTAAAAATAATTTTTTATTTTGTGCTTCTAGTTTAGCACTGTGCTTTTATGAAAGTGTTAAGGCTGTAAATTTGGCATTCAGCATTTGTTAAGAGGACCACCTGCAAGTTAATCTGCTGTATAGTTGTATTTATTTGTATTTTCATAACATGTGTTCGCATCCTAAACCATATTCAGCTAAATTGACTGCGTCTTATTTGGCGTTAGCTTAGTTTTATGCGCGCATTTTCTAAAGCATCGTAAAGCAGTTCGCGAGTGAGTGCCATTTTTACATGGAAATTAAACGTTTGGGATAAAAAGGATTTTGCATTTCGCCTTAAAAAAAATTTTAGATAAAAAGCTGGCAAATTATGGCATAATAAGATGATAGAAAGGCAGACATACTATATATGGGTTATAATACAAATAATTTATTTAAAAGGAAATATGAGAAGAAATAGTTTTTATTTAAAATAATTTTAATCAAAAAAAATCTTTTTTAGGAACATTTTTAAGATAAAAAAATAGAAAGAAAATATTTTTTTATAAACAAATAACGAAAAAAATATTTTTTTATAAAAAAATAACGAAAAAATTGTTATGAAAAAAATTCCGAAAAATATAACGAAAAAAATATTTGTTTTTATAAAAAAAATTATGAAAATAAATATTTATTTTAAGGAAAAAAAACCAAAAGTATTTTCCTCTTTCAAGTATTTTTCCTCTTCGACTGATTTTTTGTCAAACATTTATTATATGAAAAAATAATCATTTAAAAAAAAACAATATATTTTAAGAAAAAATATAACGAAAAAAACTGTTTTTTACGAAAAAAAATAATGAAAAAAAATATTTGTTGTTATGACAAAATTAATGACACGAAATCTTTGTTGTTATAAAATAAAAGTATTTTTCTAAAAGAAAAATAAATTTTAATAAACGAATATTTTTTAATATTTGCCCTTCAACTGATCATAATTTTTGTCTAATTTGTTAGCGAACATTTATTATACGAAAAAATATATTTTTTAATGAAAATAATAACTTTAAGAAAAAAAATATTTTTCATAAAAAAAAATAAAAAAACAATAAAAATTTAAAAACAAAAATAATAATAAAAATTTAAAAACAAAAATATATTTTTTTTGATGAATAAAATAACGAAAAAATATTTTTTTTATGAAAAAAAAAAAACGGACAAAGATATTTTTTTACTCCAAATTACGACACAAAAATGTAATTTAGTAGAAGGAATTGCTGTGGCTAAAAATTGTTCAAAAATAGGCGTGGTTCCGTCGACCTCTTCAACTGATAAAAATTTTAAAAAGTGAAAGATATGGGGTTTGAAAATCGTCATGCAAGAGAACTCGCCATCTCTCCCGAGTCCGTTCGAAAGATTTTGGTGAAAATTTTGAGTATGAAACACATTCTTGCTTAACTCGTCCCGATAAAGCTGATTTTTTTTCAAAAGACTACATGGCTTATGAGTTTGACATGCAGACAAGTCAATGATCATCGGAATGGCGCATGGAAAGCCGCTCAAAAATCAAGGTGATGCCTTTTGTTTTTTTCGATAGTCTTAGTTTGGAGCATCATGAATTTGTTTCGAAAGGACAGACGATCAATAAGGAGTTCAATTTGGGAGTATTGAAACGTTTGCATGAGAACATATGTCGTCTGAATTGTAGAAGAACAAACCATGAATTTTAGACGATTATAATACAGTAGCGCTTCGAGCCACGATTGTGACCCAATTTAAAGCCAAAAATTCAATAAATACCATCGATATTTACTAGATTTGGCTGCGTGTAATTTTTTCTTGTGGTGGCAGAGATAAAAAAAAATTGGCTGAAGGAGCTGAAAGCCATTCCAAAAAGTGCTTATGAAAAGTGTTGAGTCGAGGACTGGACAAATCGTTGGCATAAGTGTATTACATCTAGTGGAGATAACTTAGAAGGCGACAAAATATATATTGATGAATAATTAAATATTTTACATTTTATTTACAATTTTCGGGTACCTTTTTGTCACTATGTATGTTTTCTCATTTTTTCATCGCCAAATTTTTAATTTCAGAATTTTTTATTTTCAAAAATTGCTTCAATTATTTTTGAATAACAGTTTTTGCTGTTTTTTTTTATTTTTTCTTTTATGTTTCCACCAATAATATTCACATTTTATTATAAGTTCAAAACAGAAATTAATCGCTGCTCTTTACGTTTTTTCCAAATTCAATAAATAATAATACTTACTTCATTTAACTTTAACTTTATTTACCAATATTATATCTACTTCACTTAGTTCGAACTTCAAAAATAAATTTATTTCAAAAACCTTGACGGCCACTGCAATACAATACCACAACCGTAGCTGAGCTGCGTTTATGCAACAATTTTTGCAAGCAAAACCAGGATAGCGACCAAAACTTGCAGAATTAGTTATTATATTTCATTTTTTTGTTGTTATTTTTGCATTACACATTTATTAGCCCAAAGCAGAAATTTATGCAAAATACATAGGTGGCAAGAAAACGGCGCGGGTCAATGGCAGCGCTTCTGCCACGCCGCCTGCTGCACTGATACACCGGCGCGATACGTAAATCCTGCAACAAGGCTGCGGCTTGCCAGCGACTAACGCTGGCTACTGCGCGGTCAAAGCACCCCTTCATCGCAGCACCGATGGGCGTGGCAGAAGTTATAAATTATAATTTTTCCGCTAAGATGCCGTGCTGCCGCAACCTTCTTCGCGCAACATTGAAGCTGTTTAAGGAATATATTAATATGCGCAATTATATATGTATTATGTATGCATGGTTGTGTGTGTGTGTATGCGCGTTGGTACTTTGCGTGGCATGCAACGCGCAGCAACAGCAGCCAGCCGCAACTACCGTAGGAAGGGCGAATATTGCCTGCGAATTGAGCGCGAGTTGAGCGCGCAACTTATGCACAGATAAGCATCGGCGACGGCGCAAACGAACGCTCAGAGCGCCCATTTTATTTTGGAGCAGTTATTATATTTAATATCAATTTTTTCGCTTATATCTAATTTATAGTAATTTCACAGAATCAAACTAAGTGCGGTGCTTGGTGGCGCAACTTAAGAACGCTTGTGCTTTGCTACTTTTTTACTTTTGCAACAATAAATTTGCATGTGAATGCTGTACGCTCGCAGCGCCAACACAACTACATGCATACAAGTATATATACACGCTTAGCTCTGTAGTGTTGTGGCGCGCTGCGGTGCGGTGTGGCCGGCTTTTCATAATTGGATTAAATTAAGCTGCACTCAGCCCGCTTTGAACCGATTATGTTCGAGCTGTTGTGTCTGGTTCGCTTTAATAATATGTACATGCTCAAATAAGTATATGTGTGTGTGTTGTTTAAAACGGTTATTGAATGAATTTAAGCGCGCAGCACATAAATATCGGTGGACATATTCGTGCTCGATTTTTCTTTCCAGCTTTTTTCGTTACGCTTCGTTATAAAACTGTCAAAATGACAATTACCGTATGACATTTTGACATTGACAGTTTTCGTGGAAGCTCGCCGCATTGCTAGCTGGCTTGTCTTATGAGAACAGAGCATATGGCTGGGCCACAATGTAGCTGAGCGGCGCTACATGTAAAATGTTAGGCGCATCAAGGCACAGCGTGGAACATTTTTTTTTTTTTTCAAAATTTAGAATTTGTTTGTTATTAAAAAATTAACAGCAACCAATTAAGGATTTTTTGGGGCTCAAAATAACAAAAAATAACAAGTAAGTAAGTTAGTAAGGTAAGTGCTAAGTTCGGGTGTAACCGACCATTTTATACCCTCGCAACATGCAAGGATCAAAGCCGGAGAGCTTCAGGTAGTGGTAAAACTTTATAATAAGAGAGGGCTTATGATTTCATGGTAAAAAATTACTCTTCTTTGCGAAAATATTTCTTAAATATGGATTAAGTAATTTTATTAGGACCTTTTGTACATTACTGAGCACACTTTTGAACACATAGGGTAGATAGAGTGAATTTAGAAGTTAAATTAAGTACAAAAAAATAACGCACAATCTTTATTCTAAAACAAGTTTCGTTCAAAATTTTAGTTTTTTTTTAGAAAAACACATTTTTTACTTATTTATGCCTGCTTAATTATTTTTTTTTTTAACTTTGAAATATATTTAGAGACTCGCTTGTGATACGTGTGATATTTTTACTACTTATTCACAGTAACTCAAAATATTCATCTTAGCCAAAAATTTAATTAAATAGTGAAAATTTTCGGGTGATTGTTTTATTTCAACATTTGACGTGTATAAATTCAGTTACAGTAACTTAAAATATTCATCTCGGACAAAAAGTGAAATTAAATCGCGAAAATTTTCGGGTGATTGTTTTTTATCAACTTTCGACGTCTATAAACTCAGCAACAGTGCAAAGTCTGATGCCAGTGATATCTTTAGTGATGTTGTTTACAGTAACTTAAAATATACATCTCAGCATTTTCGTGCGAGTATATTTTTTTAACTTTTGACGTGTATAACCTCAGTTACAGTAACTTAAAATATTCATCTCGGACAAAAAGTGAAATTAAATCACGAACATTTTTCCGCGATTATTTTTTTCAACTTTCAACGTGTAGTAACTCAACAGCAGTACTAAGTCTGATACAAGTGATATCTTTATTGTTTACAGTAACTTAAAATATTCATCTCAGCCAAAAAATTTAATCAAAGCGCTAACATTTTCGTGCTTTTCTAAATTTTCTACTCTGCAACAGTGCATCAATGATCTTAATTAAATTTTTGGCGAAGAAGCTACGTCAAGGACCAGTGTTTAAATTTATTTTTGTTCTGTAATTCCGAGGTACAAAAGGCAATCTCGTAACTATCGTCCGACATATTTTCGTTTATTTATCGCATACGGTATTACAGCCTTGTGGTTGCTGTTACTGCTTATTACAGTCTCAACAGCAATTTTTATTAAATTTTGTAAAAATTTTATTTTTAAGTTAAAAGTTAAACAAAACTTAGCTTAAATTGAACTGCAAAGCAATATTTTATTACATGTTAATTCAAATTCTGTGCATATTTCATAAAAACAATAATATTTCTAAGCTTTTTCCCTAACCCTACACAACCAATCGAACCGTCAATGTGTCTCGTAGCGCAACGCGCATGTTTCACCCTCCGCACAATCTGTTTATGTGACCATAATTTATTGTTGAGCATAAGTTTAAGATCAACTGTGATCGCTGTTATTGCTGCTGTTTACTGCTCATACACATACTTTTCACATTTATCTGTTTACTTGTTGTTGTTTTCTACATTACTTTTCAGCTAGCAAACATTTGGAGCGAGTTAAAGTCGCTGCAGCGCCAATCATTTTCAATTAATCTTAATTAAAAATTGTGATTGGATTTCATTGTGTTGTTGGCATTGTAGTTTTGTTACTAAAAAAAACTTTGGCTGCGTTTCAACCTGAGTGGCAGAGAGAAGCGCGCCGCGACTGGACAACAGCAGCAAATAGTAAAATAGACACGAATGAGTACGTACAAACGGCTAGAAGCAGAGGCACAGGCGCATTCATATATACATATATATATCAGTTGTTGCCAGTTAACAGTTGGCGACATCAAATGTCAGTTGTTTTGCTGTTTGTCTGTTGTTGAAAACTTCGTTGATTGATTTATTTCAATTAGCTTCTTTATTTTTGCTGCGCTGTGATAAGAATTTGATTTCATAATTAATCAGCGCTGATTAAGTAACTCCGGCTCCGGCTCTGGCTCTGGCTCTGACTCTCAGCTTGAAACTTGTGGCTTACGAATAAGCTTGTTTTGCTTTGAGCGCAAATATTGTTAGCAAATTGTTTGAACTTGTTGCTATTGCTTACGTGGTTTCAAAGCAGAAGTCTAAATGTTAGACTCTATTGAGCAAAAAGCAGAAAATTGTATTTCATATGAGGCTTAATCTTGTATTTAAGAAATAATTAATGTGTGCGGAATACTGAATATAGCTTTTGATTAAAACTGTGCTTTTAAAATTAGTAGAATGATGGACATTAATATCTGTATATGTTATCTGAACATGAGTTGAAATTGGATATAGCGGAAGATATATAATATTGTGTAGAATATTGAAGAAGGGCTTTTAATTTGTAAATTGGCGAAGGAATTAGAGCAGGATAGACAAATTTTGAAACCAAGGACCAGAAAAATCTACAATCAACCAGATTTTCACCAAGCGCCAAATCTTGGAAAAGACTCGTGAAAGGAAGGTCACACACCACTTCTTCGTCAATTTTAAAGCCGCCTTCGCCAGCGCGAAAATGATCTGCCTCTATATCTGTGCTTAATATCCCTCCCTGCAAAGCTAATACGGCTGTGTAAGCTGACGTTGAGCAGAAGCAAAAGTTCCGTCAGGATCCGGAAAAACCCCACCGAAACGTTCGAAAGCAGCCGAATTTTCAAACAAGAAGACTCTCTGACGTGTGACTTCTTCAATCTACTCATGGAGAAAGTGAACTCTTCTAAAAGAGTGTACAACTGTTGGCGTATGCCGGTGGCACCGATATCATATCTAGGTCTAGCTTTGAAAGCCGCTCTTTTGGGAGTAGCAACTGTAGTCTTTTCGAACGCCCCCAACCAGATAAATACACCATAGAACAATATAGACTTGTTAACAATTTCGTAGAGCCAAAATACCACCTTTGGCAAGAGGTTCCACCCTTTCGATACAGCTGCTCAATACAAAGCAACAAAAGACTTGCTAGTTGCGAAAAATAACGAAAATATATACGACGCTAAATATAACTAGGCGACGTTTTTTAATTAAATGCCGACAAAATATTTTGTCAAATCACTTCCGGTGCACACAAATCAAGGCAGCTTCTACTAACAACCGTGCTGTATCAGCAAATCCAACTGCCGCCTGCTGCCTTCGACAACAGCAGTGTCAGCGCGCACCGATTAACCACAGCACCCGCCACCCTCTGCACTCCATGGCCTTTGCCATATTATTAACAAGCATTAAATGAGCGCAAAACATAAGCAATAAATTTTCATGCTGCCGCGCGGCCACTTGTTGCATTTAAATACATGATTTTGCACTATAAAACAGCTCCATGCACACATTTGGTCTGTGTGAAATGGAACGAAATGGAGCGAAATGCTGCAACTAAACTGAAAAACTAAATGCTGAATTAATTTCATTTGCTCGTTGGCATTTCTCACTTGCTAGCGCTGTTGTTGTTGCCACTCTTTATTTGCATTTAGCTGGCTTTGAAAGGCTTTAATTTACAACTGCTAAATGTTGCAAATGCGCATGCGTGCGCGGCGCTTTATTTATTTGCATATGCAAGCAGTTACGAACAACAACAACACATACGTGCTTGCAGCAGCAATAGGTGTCAGCCAGGCAGCGGCGTGCATGGCAGAAAAGAATTATATACAATTGCGGCATTGTCAACGACAGCTGACAACAGGAAGATTTAAAATGTGTCACTGAGTCTGTACGTATCACACACCGACACACACACATGCATTCGCAAGTGTCTCCTGCTTGCGCCTGCCTATTTTTGCTCATGCGCATGCGCACAACGTTCTCATTTACACCGCTTCGGTGTCGGTGTCGGTGTCTGTGCTGGCATACGATTTCAATTTATTTGCGCTGACGCGCTTACATAAATATTTCTCCAACTATTGACACGCACTTTGCATGTTCGCCGCAACCGTTGCTGTTTCTATTGTCACGCCGCTGCTGTTGTGGCAACATAACGTATAATTTAACACGGCCGCTCGCCAGTTCTAAGGAATGCTTGTTGCCTGCTGCCTGCCCAACTTGCCACATCCACGAATCGCGCAAACGTTACAAATTTTATTGCCTTGACCAGCCGAAAATGACTTAATTAAGCAACAGCCGTGACATCTGAAAGCACTTGCTCGGCGCGAGTTGCGGTGTGGCGCGGCGTAAGCCGGCGACTTGCAAGCTTTCAAGCATTCCTTTCTGCGCGACGTTTTGTCACAAGTAAAATTTATAAACTCTGTTGTTTGCGGTGTGATAGAGTTGTTTGCGCATGCATTTTTCAAATTTAAATTATAAAAGTTTACCAACGAAACCCTAGAGAGATTGGCAGACCACTGGGCCTTCCTCCAAGGGACGAACAAAGAGGGTAAGCTTTACAAAGAAGTTCAGAGTTATTATCGGCAGTAAGGCGGAATGGACTGATTCCACGCTTGACCAATTACTGGTGGACAGCACTATCAAGTGGCACATTGACGGCTCGAAAACATCGGAAGGACTTGGAGCAAGCAATACGGTACCTCATACTAAACTATACATACCAATGGAATGTTTTACGAGCATCTTTCAAGCAGAAGTCTTTGCTTTAAGTCAGTGTGCAGCAATCAATCTCCATCGCAACTATCGCAACCAGCGCATCGCTTGACTCAGCAATAGTCAAGCAGCACTAAAGGCGATCAAATCAGCAGACAGTTATGAAGTCAAATCGCTTTTACTGGAGGAGTGTATAGGAATGCGGAACCGACTATCAATTTGTAACCGTGTACACCTGATCTGGATGCCGTGGCATAAAAGGGTAGACGCAATGAGCTGGCCAACGTACTAGCCCGCTCTGAGGCAGCATCCGCTTTGGGAAGATGCTCAGCACGAGGGGAGAGAGCGAGGAGAGAACGGCACTGGCAGCGAGAATGCGTCACGCTAGGACTGGGAGGATACAACCTAGCAAGGCCTAAAGATATGATCAACCTCCCTCGAAACAAATTCCGCCTCCTTGCAGGCTCAGGAAGCTCTTATCCAACATGGGCATAGACTCTTGCGCAAACTGCCGGTTGGACATGAAACAGGGAACTACAGAACACCTGATTCTAGATTGCCAAGCAATTTGTAGAAGCAAGCTCAAAGACCTTTGGTTGCAGCTACGTGGACAGGTCGCAGTGGAAAGCCTCAATTTTCTATCTATCTTCGAAACCCTGACAAAAGTCATTTCTCAGCCACCACAAGTCGCTGGCTGGCAGCTCCTGGGGAAAGCAGAACACAAAAGATAATCAGCCGGCCCGTCATAAGCTACGATGCACCAATGTGGCCGCCTGGATGTAGTGAGTCACAGACAAAGTAGGTTTGGATGTGTTACAATACTGCACTTCAAACGATTATGGCTAGGATGGCTATTGATGTCTCCCCTCGAACACTTACATAGTGAGATCCGCATGCTTCCGAACAAGTAATACAATGCAGTCTTCGCCAAGCAGTTTCTGCAGTGACTGAAACGTAGCGGCCTCCTGGGAACGTCAAGAGGTCTTGCCTTGATTACGTCGACGACTTCGAACAATACACCGACCAGACTTCGGGCGCAACAAACTTCAGGCACGCATTGAATCCCATTCACAGTGGAGCCATCAACAATAAATAGTTTTAAAAATTATAAAGTTTTCTTCAAATAGCACCTTTTGATTTTTAAAATGTCTATACTTATGTTAGAGTGACTAGCCACGCTCATTTTCGTCAAATTAGTTCATTATATTGAAGTTTGAGAAAGATAAAAATCGATTATGTTAATTTCGTAGTACAAACATATGCGGTGAATGACATGGAAACGCGATTGGTTGTCATCAAATCAGTAGCAAATCCAGAATTTCTTTTTGGGCTTGGTTCTACAGAAAAAAATGCTTCCAACATTTTTTTAATATTGATGTTACTACGTAAATTTTTTGACTCTTAAAATTTGTGAACACCAAAACCCTCCCGTGGATGCGACACTGCAACAAACCGCTGACAACGAAGACTCTTACATGAAATTAAAAAAGAATTCCAATAAGGAAGTGCATTTGATTGGACTTAGCTTTCCCCCATTAAAGGGCCATATAATATACGAAATAGGAGCTTATATGTTTATATTATTTTTATTGTTTCGTATTTTCGTGCACACCGATACACCAGCGCGGCAATTAAACGCGCAGCTTCGGCAAGTGTATGGGAGGGAGCACACGAGCAGCAGACCAACAACGCCACTCGAAATGTCACATAAAATGTTTTAACATCGGAATCTCAACTAATTAGTTTTATGACTTTTTAATAACCCAACGTTATTGCTGTTACCACGACATACACTCATATCAGGTGACATTGTTCATTGCTGGCTGTGGCTGCCAGATTTGTCTTTAAAATTGTCTCTAAAATTGTATTGCCAATCAAGCAAATCAAATGCCGGCTAAAGCCGAAATGAAGAACTTAAAATTGAGTTAAATACAAATGAAGTATAATTTTGGTAATATACCATCCAAGCCCCCACCATATACCCAGCGACCGCAACAACAGTTAATTTTTATGATTCTTTTAGTTTGTTTCGGGAAGTTCGGCGCAACAAAACGCCGCCAGCGCCAACAAATATGCGTCGCTTTAAATTAAACTAAAATCCGTTTCGGGCAGCCGGCGCGTTTTACGACCTCTGTCGCGGACGATTTTCGTGCGAGAAAACAGCATAATTATGTTTTATGACTCGCTTGGTTAACGAACGATTAAATGCGCTTGCCTAACAGCGCCTAACATTCGGCCATTGTCTATGCTTTGGATGTGCTGTTTGTATTTGTGTGTGCGTGTGTGCTCATTAATAATTTTAACAAATATTATTTAAATGTTAAGCTATAAATTTAAAATGAAAACGGCGAATTTTTGAATTTTTCATCTCTCATCTAAAGTGTCAACTTCTCACCGACCATTTTGTCGGCACAGAGGCGTAGCCAGTTATTAGCTGGCGGTTGGCTACGTGTGTGTCGCGCTGTGCGTACGCTTTGAATTGAAACATTAAAATTTGGTTTTGGTTACTAATTGGTCGGCACACTAATCAGCTTCTAGGCGGGTCTTTAATGCTGGCATCTGATATATCGTTTAGTCAAGCATTTGTTGCTAAAGTGGCGCTCATAAAATTATGAATTTCGAATGCCGAATGCCGAATGCGTAACAAGCATTATTACATAGGTAGGTATGTATATGCGATATTCTGAAAAAAAAAAATTAACAAAAAAATAAATAAATAAACGGCTCTGTTTTTTTGGCAATCGAAGAGTGTTGAGGTGACTGGTGGAATATTCTGCTTCATTAACAACTTGCTTGGTATATCTATTTCGATAGAGTGTAGTACTTAGCTGAATACACAGCTCTTTTACAATCGAGTTGGATGTTCTAAGTCAATTAAGATATTCACCTAATGTGGCACCATGCGACTTCCTCCTTTTCGGAAAATTACATTTGCTCATGAAAGGAAAGCGTTATGCAGACGTAAAGGCCATACAAAGGCTTACACCGGCATACTGGCGGCCATACCGGCCAACGAACTAAGCCACTCGTTCAACATGCTTTTGGACCATGCAAAAAACTGTATTGAAGCAGAACGAAACTATTTTGAATAAAATAAATTAATTTTGCCGAAAAAAATATTTGTTCTTTTTGTTTTAAGTCCTGTTTACTTTGGAACGCTCCTTGTAGTTGACTTTTTAACGAAAATATCGGTCAATGTGTGAGATATATAATTGAAATTTAGGGCGAATCCTTTCCTAATAGTAGTATGCCTGCGTGTTATAAACCCGTAAAATTGGTTCAATAATTCCCTTAGCCTCCATATGCCTAATGTAAAGATTTACGAACTTCCATCTGACTTTATACTGCACATACCAGGTTGTTCACTATGTTTTATCGTTCGATAAGAGAGGACGTTGCTATAAACCCAAAATTTTCGTTTTGTTGGTAGACTTTTCATATGACTATTCATATGAAATTTAATCTGCCAACTCATTCTTTGTTTACAAGCCACTTAGTGCCGCCGTGTCACAGTATTTTTTTACAATGGAAAAAATTGAATATCGTGCACTGAAAAAATGCTTAATTTTGGAAGGTGTAGCAACAAAAGAAATTCGCGAACGAATGTAAAAAGTATATAATGATTATTCACCTACAACTAGAACAGTAGAAAGAAGGATTGCTGAATTTAAACGTGGTCGTACAAGACTTGAAGACGATCTACGTGAAGGACGTGCAAAAGCGCATCAACACCAGAAATCATAGCCAAAATACAGGATATGGTTTTGGAAGATCGTCAATTCAATGACAGAGATTTAGTAGAGGCTCTACACAACTCATTAGGCAGTGTGAGTCATATTTTAAGTAAAATTTTGGGTTTTAGAAAGCTGTGTGCACAATGGGTGCCGCATTCGCTAACAATGGAACAAAAACACAATCGAAAGCAAGTTTCTCGGCAATATTTGGAGCGTTTTAAAAAGGATAAAGTGGATTTTGTGCGTCGATTCATCACTATGGATGAGACTTGGGTCTATTACCATAATCCTGAATCAAAACAAGAGGCTAAATAGTGATGTCAATCTGATTGTTCGGCTTTGAAACGAGTTCGTGTCTGCGAATCGGCTAAGAAGATTATGGCACCAGTTTTTTGGGATGCGAGAGGAATTCTGTTTGTGGATTACTTGCAAACTGGTAAAACAATTAGTTCTGGATATTATTGCAACCTTTTGGACCAGTTGAAGGAAAAAAAAGACCCGGTTTCCAGAAGAAAAGACACCTTTTTCATCAGGACAATGCACCGTGTCACAATAGCATTTTGACAATGGCAAAAATCCACGAATTAAAGTTCGAATTGTTGGAACATCCACCGTATTCACCAGATTTGAAGGTACCCGCAAACTTTCTAGTACGAATGAAACCACATAACTTTGTTGTTTCTTTTAGATGTAATTATTTGACAAGAGAGCAAAAGCTAGCAGAGAAATGACGAATCGAAGACAGCTAGCATTGAGTTGTAAAAATCATATACCTTCGTGCGACGTAAGTGGCTTAGTTATTTAATGCATGTTCTTAAAGAAGTTATAAGGGCTGCGTAGTTTTCTAAACTTGCAGAGAATTCACCATTAATCATCGGCTTTATATATATATATGTATGTATATAAGTATATATTTTGCTATTTTACATATTCATTTCATGCCACAGCCTTAACATAAAACTCACTTAAGCTGTTTCTGCACGAAGATGAATGACTTTCCATTTTAAATGACATTTTACTAAAATAAAACACACATACACACACACACACGCGTAATGTGTTGCCGTGGCTGCTTAAGTTAACTGCGTTGCTATGTTCCTCGCTTTAGCTTAAGAATATATTTAATAGCTTTGCACGCAACTGTGCACACACGCATGCCATCCCAGCACAGGATATACAGCCGCGCACACACACATGCGCACAAATTGCGACGGTCGTCTACGCGGTTGAGTGAAGAGCGCTGCGGCATAAATTAAAATAAACACCGCCGAGCAAATGAACCAAAATACAGTTGAGTGGCGGAAAAAAAGTAGAAATAATAAATGAAACGAAGCAGCAATGCGGCTGATAAGTGTTCGAAGTCGGCTTGTTTGTCGAGCGTCGAGCGACGCGCCGTCCGCACTTTGTGCGCTGTGAAAATGGCCGCTGTTAAGGCGAAAAGGTAAAAGCTTTTATGCTGTGCACTTATCAGTAGTAAAATTTATTGCGTTTTTATAAAAAACTGTCAAATCGACAGCACACAGCACAGAAGGTTGGCCAAATGACCATGAATTGCTTTATTAATGCGCTTGCGCTGGTGTCTGTGCGAATGCTTCTGTTCGCGCGCTTGTCTGTGTGTGTGTTTGAGTGCAAATGGCTTGTTTTCCTTTTTATGGTGTACAATTTTGCATTCCTAGCAAGTCGGTGCGTCGGTCTTCAAAAATTTGCATTTAATACTTGAAAGCAAGTTTCGGAAACTAGAAGGGTTTCGAGGATGTGCAAAAAGCATAGCGGATATAGACATTAAAACCCCATTAATTGCAGGAAATTTTCCTGACAGAGGTGCTGAATGTAGATTGTAGATAAAGGATGTTGTTGTTGTTGTTGTTGTGGCAGAATTACGGGTCCTATGCTTCAATGTAGTGGGACTAAGATATATCAACTCACCGAACTTGTCTTCGATGTTAGAAGTTTACCATATCTTGTTGCCTTTCAAGGACATCTTTATTTATAGAAATCAGCACATGCATATTATACGTCATTTGCGTTACTAACTCCTAAAGGTCGATCATCAGATCCTCAATGATCAACGAAGCGTTTTGAGTTTTGAAGTAATATCAATGTGTCTACCGAGGTATTTTCATCTCAGACAGATAAAAGCCGGGCAATAGAGAAGGAAATGACAATATGATTCCAGCCTGCCTTCCTT
The DNA here is from genome assembly GCF_016617805.1 of Bactrocera tryoni. Lineage (NCBI taxonomy): Eukaryota > Metazoa > Arthropoda > Insecta > Diptera > Tephritidae > Bactrocera > Bactrocera tryoni. The sequence continues at coordinate 16,076,324 of NC_052500.1, forward strand.
CATACAACATTAGCGAAGACAACCTCTTGGACTGTGTCTAGGCTAAACTCCTATAATTGTGGCGAGATGCTTCGCTAAGCGTAAATACTTCGAAAGATCTTACGGTTTACTCTAGTCCAGAAGGATCTCGCTTTCACACAAGTTCTGGTTTTTGATCAACATTTGCTAAGCACACTGGGGGTTGTTGTTGTTGTTGTTCTAACAATTATCTAATCCCCGTTAGGATGATAAGGTTTATATAAGTTGTCGTCGACGTCATCTAGGGGGAGGCTTAGGAAATGTGCTGTTTCGACGTGGTCGGACCAAAGGGAAAAGGGTGTTAGATGAGTGGGGTTGGCGGGGCATGAAAAGGGGTGGCCAGTGTCATGCGGAGACTCACTGCACGCATTACATATGTTGGATATGTCGGGGTCTATTCTGGACAAGTAGGAGTTTAACCTGCTACAATATCCAGAACGAAGCTGCGCAAGGGTCACTCGCGTTTCTCGCGGCAACTTGAGCGCTTTGTCTGCAATGGGTGGTGATTTGAATGAAATGAAAGGTCCAAACAGCAGAACATAACAAGACATCGGAAAACCGACTCGCTTCCAATCGAATAAAATTGGCGAAAGTGTTCTCTCTCTAGCCAGCCATTGGTTTTGCCGCTTTCGGTGATTCCGCTGTGATTCTGCTCGTATACAAGTCTAATACGGAAGAAGCTTGAAGCTATTGCTAATTAGGTCAGGTATTTTTTGAATAGTTTTGAGCTCACAGTCAGCGATCTCAAAGGCAGCATAGCCACCCAACTATCGGAGTGAATGCAAACACCACTCTCGGAGCAATACATTTACTGCTGCTTTGATGGGAGCCATCTCTGCTTGAAAGTTGCTTCAGTGGTCTAGTAATCTGAAACTAGAGTTGATGATAGAAGACTCCATTAACTATTTTTTTCTTTAAAATAGTAATAACAGTAAATAATCAATAGATGAGTATATGTAATGATCGTAGAACGCACAGTTTATCACTGTCATACAAACCGAATACTCGGAATAAAGTCTTCGTATGGAAAACTTTTGTATTTGACAAGAGATATTTACGAAATTTTTCGTGGACTACTTATCTACTATAATATCTGAAAAAAATTTTATCATTTATCATATGACTATCATACAAACTGGATAATCAAAAGCACATTCTCGCATGGAAATTTCATTATTTGTTTAGTGTTCTTCAGCTTCAGTGCAACTAAAATTAAAAAGTTTATCTTCTTTTGAGTATCACAAGTGGATGTAATCCTTTACTATAATATGAATTCCCTTCAAAAATTCATAAAAAGGGTCCATTAACATAAAATTACCAGTTATGTACCCGTTAAGTAACGAAAACCTCTCACTCTCTTTATTTCGATTTATTTTGATATTAACAAAATATTGCTCATTTATTGCCGCCTTTTCACCAACTTTTACCTGCCTCATTACTCAAGCGCTTTTTGTATCAAAACTTAAAGCTCTTTCCTATATGCCATGAAGTTTAATCTATTGCTCTATAACACACATGCATATGTACTCATTAGTATTGCAATAAGCGATTTACACAACTTCGACAATAAGCCTTAACCGCTTTATGGCTTTTAAAAAGCAAATGTCCTGCGATAATGCTCGAAGTGCCTTTTCCTAATTCTCATTAAAAGCCATTTAGTTTTTCGTGTAATTTTATACTTTTCGCTAATGGCGCTACGCTTTTAGCAAGCAGCAAGAAAATAAGAAATAAAAAGAAAAACAAAAACGGAAACAAAAACAAAAAAAGAAGAGGAAAAAGTTGAATATGAGCCCGAAATGGAAATCCCAACTACTGGGTTACTACGGCCAGTTTAATGTGTCAATAATATGCAGGCGATAGCAGCCAAATATATATATATGTGCAAATATAAAGGAAACTAGACACCATATTCTTGCACAGCGTTGCCAGCTTTCGCTCCCTGCCTCATCCTAGCATTTTCCTACACAACACCACACACTTACACACTTGCGACTGCCAGGCTTGTCTAACACAAATACACGAGTATATAAATACCACCTTGCTGCTGTCATTTGTTTGTTCTACACATTTATACCGTTGTTTATTTCATGCAGTGGTTTTTTTCAACTCGTTTGTTTGCCTTTGAGGAAAAGTGGCCGAACGCTTTGCGACTGCAGCCAATCCGTCCGTATGCATTTTCGATAGTCGTGACCAATCGTTAATAATTACAACTTTACTTCGCACTCAGCGCAAGTGTATGCCGCATGCACAGGAGAGTTGTGGTGTTTTTGTGAAAATCTTCAAAAGGGAAACCCATAAAAGCATAAAATTCGTAAAAATAATGAAAAGCCAAAACAAAGAATGTTGACGAATGGCTTTGCCTCAGTGCGGGAAACTGAGTCATTAAGTGATTGCTATTGGGGTCAGCGTGTAAATGCATCAATGAATCACCTTTTTCTCCGGTAAGTACTTCATATTTATTTGCTTTGCTATTTTTTTTCTGACCTACTCAAATGGCATTTATTGTTGTTTTTCTTGCGAAAATATGCAGCGCTGCATAATATTCTATTCAGGTCATGTGATATGTAGAGTGTAATTTTCTGTGTGATGTGATGCACATTTTAAATGTGGGTCGATATGAGGAATGTGTGCTGCAGCAGAGTGATGTGTGACTAATGCCGCAGTGGCAGCAAGCACGATTATAATAATGCTGCATATTATTTGTGGTGAAAAATGCAAAATTTATCAATTTTGTTTAATACCAAAAGCAAATATATTCAATCTTTGTACGTTAGAAAGCATTCTACTCCACAGACATGAGCTCAAATGCAGATATATGAAACGATAACTTTTTCAAAGTATCATATAGCATAATTACATTAATTGATTTCGCGTGATTCGCCGCGTATCGCCACTACCATGGCCATTGGCACATATAACAGAAAATTTTTTGACCTTATCTTCATTTATTCTGTTGGGATTAACCCATATTATTTGAATTTAATTGATAAAAACTCGTTTTTAAACCGATTTCTTGCGCATGACAAGAAGTCATATGATATGGTGAGGTTATTAAAACTCACGTGATGCGTAAAGGAACGTTGAAAACAAATTAAAATGACAAAAAAATTTCAAACCGGCTTTTTACTTATGACATAAAGTCATATGATATGTTAAGGTGATTAAATGTCACATGATGCATAATGCCACGATGATAATTTCACCATTGAATAATTTCCACGTTGAAAACCAATTAAAATGACAAACAAATTTCAAACCGGCTTTTTACTTATGACATAAAGTCATATGATATGTTAAGGTGATTAAATGTCACATGATGTATAATGCCACGATGATAATTTCACCATTTAAAATGATAACCAAAAATCTTATTTAATCCGATTCTTTGCCCGTGACATAAAGTCATATGATGTAAAAACAGACGTTGAAAAGTGCTTTCACCAAATAAAATAATAACTAAAAATATCATTAAAATTAATTACTTGACCGTGACATAAAGTCATGTGATATGATAAGGTAATTTAATATCGCGTAATTTTTAAAGTTTATATGACAACAGTTGAAAAGTGCTTACAAATATATTATTTAAACGGTATCTTGCGCGTGATATATAGTCATATGATATGGTATAGTTACTAAATTTCACATAATGTGTAAGGGAACCTTAAAAATTGCTCTCGCTAACTAAAATGATAACCAAAATTATTTTTGAATTTTTTTTATATATCATATGATATGGTAAGTTGACTAAATGTCACATGATGTAGAAATAGACGTTGAAAAGTACTTTCACAAATTAAAATAATAACCAAAAATATTTTTAAACCAATTTCTTGAGTGTGACATAAAGTCATATGATATGGCAAGGTGATTAAATGTACGTGATGTGTAAAGGGACTTTGAAAATTGCTTACATCTTCTGAATACTAAATACTACAAAATATAAAAAAATTTAAAATTTTTCTTAAAATTACTTTACATTTAATCATAATATGAATGAGTGATGATATGACTGTAGTCGATTTGACGTCAAACAAACGACTTTTCACGAACGATTTTAAATCTTATGACACAAATTTGTAATATACTATATATATAGCGGATAATTTAATTTGCCATCACACTTGAGGGAAGAGCACATCATACAAACATTGAGATGTGAACATCGTGCCATCAATATTATATATCGCACACGATCGCTTCGCAGGGAGCCAACTGGGTCGTGGAGAACTTTATTCTGGACAATAACTCCCCTGCCGTAGACCAATGACTTCAACAACGCATATTATGTTGCGGTCTAGCCAAGCGGAACGTCGCTCACCACGCGATTTTTTTCGAATACTTAAATTTTTGAATTCGAGAAAGCTTTTTTAAAGATCTGTCACTTTTTTGTTAATGTAATATAGTCTATATTCATCGGAGAGAAAACATCATACGATGTTTGGTGCAATTCTAAGAGGAAATGATACTTAAAAATTTTTCGAAAAATGTAAGTGAGAATTCAGCAGAAGAAAGCTATGTAACAAACAGACACATAGCATAATTTCATACTTAACGAAGTGCGGATTCTTTCGAGTATTTTAAAGTTATGAAGCAATAAGGGCTGATTACCACATGATATCACATCTTAACATGTGCTGATAAACTCGATTTTGGCAAAAGAGTTATCAAGCAAGACTCTCTATAACAAATTTCGAGAAGATATCTTGATAAATAAAAAAGTTTTCTATACAAAGACATCAGTTTAATTGATCAGTTTGCATGATTCTACCGATACCTTCGCTAATAAAAAAGTTCTCCACTCAAGGTCTTAATTCCGATCATTCAGTTTGTATGGCAGCCAAAAGCAATAGAGGTAAGATCTGAGCAATTTCTTCGGAGGTTATAGCCATGCTTCAGATGATAACCTATACCGAATTTCGTGAAGATATCTTTTCAAGAAAAAGTATTTTTCATATAAAGACTTAAAGTGTATCGATAAGTTTGTATGACAACTGCACTCTTTAGTTGTCCGATATCGGCGGTTCAACCAATGAGCAACTTCTTGATGAAAAAATAACAGATACAAAATTTCAGATCGATATCTCAAAAACTGAGGCACTAGTACGCATGACGTTGCATAAATCTTAAATATTTCGCCTCAGTTCAAAACTGTCGAATAAAAATAGATACACTTAAAAATTAAGCGCTACACGGTAATTCTGTCCCGAGGAGCACAAACTGAAACATTTTTTAAATATTTATCTTTACACTCCATAAAAACGAATTGTGCTATGCACATGGGCCCAGGGCGGCTAAACTACGCTCCAAAACACAAAATTGCTACAGAAAATCATTTGAATTGCATATTTTCCGACTACAATAAAACAAAGCAAAATTATAGAATTTTTTTAAAACAACAACTACTGCTAAACTTTGGTGCAGCAGAACGAGTAATATGGGCGGCGCATAATGAAAATCATAATTTCGCTGTGAAAACGGAAACTGGCGTTGAAAAATCGCCGAATGCATATCGAGTAAAATCAAAAATCACGTTTATGCAAAACAGTGCAAGTAAAGCAGTAAAATTTTATTTTGCCAAAGTGGCGAAAAAACACAAAAAGACAAGAGCAACTAGCAGAAAACTCAGCCGCTGGTCATTTAGTAAAATAAATGCAGCAACAACCAGCAGATTCAGCAATGCTACGAGTTCAAGCGCTTGGTCAGCTACAACCAACTGCGGCGACTCTTGGCGAAAGCTACACAAAAAAAGTTTGAATGAAATTGTGCGCGAAAGCGTTGTGGCATGCCGCGTCATGGCCGAGTAGCTGCGGCAAGTGGCAGTTCAGGTGAGCAACCAAGTGAGCGCGCTTTCACGCGTCAAGTGGCAGCGGTGGTGCTTCGTATTAAGACGCTGCGCCCACTGCGATTTTCGTTTTCCAAAGCTATGTTCTAGCAAATCGCTGCGCTTCATTTATTTCATATTTTATTCTCATTTCGTTGTTGTGCTTGCAACGTCGGCGAATTTGGCCGCGCAGCCGCGCTAACCTTAACATTTGTGCCATTTAACACTTGCAGGCAAAGGCGTTAAACTGATATTTTTCTAACTCAAGCATATAATTTTTCTGTAAGCTTCACCCCTTCTAACTGCTGGTTTGTAGCGCGCGCGCTTGTTGTTGTTTTGCTTTCAGAGGCAATGGCTGTGCCGCTTAGGCGATGCATTTGTACGAAAGAGGCTTTCGATTGCGCTGCGCTTAGACCGACTGCAGCAATTCATTGCCAACGAATGCCGTAACAACAACAAAAACAACAACAGCATTCTTGATAATCATAATAATAATCGCAATAACACCAACAAAAACTCCTGCTGCTAGCGGAAGGAGGCGGCATTTGAGCAGCACTTGCATATGTTTCTAGCGCTCGCTGCCACAATGCACACACCCCGCTGCTGCTGCCACCACCGTTGCCGCAGCAGCGCACGATTCTATCTGCGCATTATGATTTTCGCTTGTGGCTGTGCAAACAAGTAATGCAGCAAAACCACACAACAGCGACGCAGCAACAGTAACAGCAACAAATTGTGCCACAAAAACAACTGTGGCCGTCGCAATGCTGCACGGTCCACACCAAACTTAAATTTAGGCAAAAAAAATACAAAAAACTGTTAGGAAAAACAAATAACAACAACATTTGCTTAGCGCTATGGCGCGTCAAACGCAAATACATTGGAGGTAAGCTTTCAATAGTCAGGTTCACGCGGCGTTGCAGCTTTCATTTTTCCAACAAAATGCAGCATAAACAAATATGCAGGAAAATTACGACAAACCAAATAGCACAGCATAAAAGTTTGTCTGCATTTTTGCTGTTCCGTTTAGTTGGTTCTTAACCGTTCGATTTGTGGGGTGAATTTCGCAAGTAAAAGCATATATTTGCCATGAAGCGGCTGCAACGCTCTGGGGGATGCTAATGAATGGGCTTTGCCAAAGCCATGAAATTGGTGAAAGATATTGCCGGCGAACTGGACTGCCAAATAATAATAAATAGCGAATAATGTGTTGGCTTGTGTGGAATTTTGGCGTAAGTCGTAGAGAGGAGCTTGTGCAAAAACGTTTGCGGAATAAAACGGCTGAGTAGAAGTGAGTAGTAGTGTAAAGCCAAGCTTCAAAACAATAAGAAAAAGCGTTAACTTCGGCTGTAACGCAGCTAGCACACCTTTCACAAGTACAAAATATTCCTTTAAGGATCTGGATTTGCTCGGTTGGTTTGTATGGCAGCTATATGATATGGTGATCGCATCTGGAAAAATTCTTCAGATATTCTAGCGTTGACTTGAGCAATAAGTCATGCCAAATTTCGTGAAGAAAGGTTGCCAAATAAAAAAGTCGCCTATAAAAATTCGTGCTTCAGATTGTTAAGTTTATATCGCAGTTATACGTTTTAGTAAGCCGATCCTGGAAATTTCTTTGCAGATTACACCACTGCCTTAGGCAATAACATTTGCCACATTTCTTGAATATACTTCGTCAAATAAAAAAGATTTCCATACAACAACTTATTTTTGATCGTTCAGTTTGTATGGCAACTATATGATATAGTGGTCCGATCTGAACAATTTCTTCGAAGATTGTACTGTTACTTTGAAGAATAATACATGCCAAATTAAGTGAACATATCTTGGCAAATAAAAAAGTTTTCCATACAAGGACTTGACTCCGATCGTTCAGTTTGTATGGCAGCTATAAGCTATAGTGATCCGATTTAGACAATTTCTTCGGAAGTTCCCCATTATCTTTGAACAATAATCCACGCCAAATGTCATGACGATATCTCGTCAAATAAAAAAAATGTTCATACAACAACTTATTTTTGATAGTTCAGTTTGTATGGCAGCTATATGCTATAATGGTCCAATATCGGCAATTCCGACAAATAAGGAGCTTATTAGCGAGAAAAGGATGTGTGCAAAATTTCATAGTGATATCTCAAAAACTTGGACTAGAAATTTGAATAATACAAATGAATTTCAAAAGACTTAAGACACGAACTCGTTTTGCAGGAGCGGATATAAGGCAGCTGTTTTGGTGGTCATGCATTGAGATTGGAATTATTTTATAACTTATTGATTTACATATGTTAAACACAACAGGATTCTTTGCTGAAACGAAATGAAATCGAAACATTTCTGAACCTCCTGGTAACAGGAGACGAAAAACGGATCAAATACGACAATAACGTGCGAAAAAGATCATGGTTCAAGCGTAGTGAAGCTCAGCAAATGATCGCAAAGTCAGGTTTGACACCTCGAAAGGTTAAGCAGAGTGTTTGGTGGGATTGGAAAGGAATCATCCACTATGAGCACCTCCAGCCTGGTCGAAAGATTAATTCTACATTTTACTATGAACAGCTGATGAGATTGAAGCAAGCAATCGACAAAAATGGCCAGAACTGATCAACGGAAAGGACTTCGTTTTCCATCAGGACAACGCTAGACCACACACATCTTTGATGACTTGGCAAAAAGTGGGAGAGCTTGGCTGCTAAGTATTGATGCATCCACCATATAGCCCTGACCTTGCACCATCGGACTACCATTTGTTTCGGTCAATGCAGAACTCCCTTAATGGAGTAAAGTAGGCTTCAAGAGAAGCCTGTGAAAATTACTTGTGTCAGTTTTTCGCCGAGAAACCAGAAAAGTGGAATAGGCTAAGAGTCTCTTGATAAACCCTAAGTATAATTCGACGCCTTCTGAATCTTTAAAATTATATAAGTCAACTCGAGCTACAACTGTAGAACAAAATAATGCCTAAATTCCCACAAACCAACTAGATTTATGGTAATTTTTTGTGTTGCATATTTCGCGCTTTTATTGGTAAATGCATTTTCTATTGTTATTATTATTTTTGCTTTCATGTAACTTGCTTCAACAACTTTGAACCCTTTAGCTGCCTTGCTAGTGTGCTCAGCAGACGTTTACGAGCGTGCCATAAATTATGTTGCTGCCGAACAAGCGACCTCAGACAGCATTGCACCCACATACAAATGACAAAAGCGCAAATATAAAACAAAAACAAAAAGAAAAACTATAACAAATGATGTCTATGAAGGAAGCAGTAAACTGCTGCCATGATTTTCCCACTGTCGTTGGCGCTGATGCATAGCAGATCGATGCGTTGATGTGTTATATGTAACAGAACGCATCAGCAAGGAACACACACACACGTGTGTATAGGGGCGCAGTGCATGCTAGATAGAATAATAGAATAGAACATGCATAAGCCGTTTGCGCGCCAGAATAGTGGCAATGTTTGAGTAGGAAATGGAAATGGCACAAATCTCCCACTGGCAGGCGCGCGCAAATCTCCCGAAAAAACAATCCACCAAGTGGGCAGCAATTGTTGTTGTGGCCGCAAAGCGGTTGCGTTGCGTTTACCATTGCTTTGGCTATGGCTGTGCTGTTGTTTCCTGCTGCCGCCATCGCCTTCACCATCGCCACCGCGGCTGCGGCCGCATAAAGCCATCGCTTGTCTGCACAATGCGATTATTTATGTTGTGCAATAAAAATTCCAGCCGTCTAAGCGCTACTGCTATGCACTTTTCCCCTGCACACATGCACGCACGCATAGCTCGTTGATGCTCAGCCAATCGCTGAATGGTTTTTGCCTTTAATTATTTTTCCTCTCCTTTTTTTTTGTTTATTTTCTCCCACTTTTTGTGGATTGCGCATTTTATTGCCACTGCTGCGCTGCTGTTGTTGCGTTCACAGTGCTCGATTCCATCGATTTTATGTGTTATTCAATATATTTTTATTTGTGTGGACTTAGAACTTTGCTGGCTTAGGCGCTCAGCTGCTGGCCTATGAACTAGCATTTGAACTGTTTTATGAGCGAGTTTTTTCGATATTTTGTTGTTATTGTAATGTTTGTATTTTAATCTTTTATATACAATCAATTCACGTCGATAAGCTGTAAAAAAGGTTTGGAGCGGGTGAAGGCGGTTGTAAAGCGGTTTTCTCATAAGCTCAAGCACGTCCAGGTATTTTCTCAATGATTCTCTATGGGTTATCGCGCAGCTTGGTTATAATAGAATAAAGACGCTAGGTCTTGCATCTTTAATTTGTGGTATGCTGTTAAGCCGGCACTTAAATTGGAGAAGCTGCGAAGTTTGTGTCTTAAGTCTTCAGTTAGGCTTTGATGTTGAAATCAAAAATTTATATTGCTTGTTGTAATAATTGTAACTGGTTTACTTATGGTGTATTTTACACACTTGCACCTGTGTTTTAATCAACTTCGAGCCATATATTTATTCTATATAAAATTGATTATCTGTAGTACTAGATTCCAGCATAAGAAAATACATCTAGCTGCCTGGCTTTCTCCGGATCGAAAAGTCACCAAACAAGTTCAATCATGTTGTGGTAGACGGAAGACACGTCGCCAGTGTTTTTGACATGCGTACGCTCTCAGGTCTTAACATCGACTCAGACCACTCTCTTGTTGCAGCCAAGATACGCACTCGCCTGTGTACACGTCAACAAACACAAGGAAGGTTCGACGTCGGGAAGCTGCAATCACAACAGAGAGCCGAACGATTTCCTACTCGCAAAAACGACGCAGAGTAGAAGTCGCAAAAGAGGTGATCATCAACGTGGCTGAGGACCATATATTCCTCAATGGCATAACTACTGAAGACGAGACTCGAGTTTATAAAAATGTTGTCAAAATTATCCAAAAATATAGCGAATGGTGTTCTAAAAATTAGCCGAAACCGATAAAACTAAAATTTTCAGAAGGCTCTTCCAGCCGAGGCTTAAAACAAGTGTATGGAAAATTTAATGAAGCGTTAACATGCTTGTATTCGCGAAAAAGAGCTTTGTCCGAGTCAAATTTGATCATATGGTATGCTGCTCTCAGAGAGCACTCATCAGCAACTTACAGCTCAACCGAAACCATTGGTTTTCGGAAAATGCAAAAGAATAGCTGGTACGACGAGAAGTACCGTGTCGCAGTGGAGCGAAAACGGTCTGCCTATCTAGCAACGTAACAATCGACCACAATTGAGGATAAAAACGAGACGCATTTGCAGACAGAAAAAGAGAGAGTCCGAAATGCGTGAGTAGCTTGACAAGCTGTCCGACAGATGTAATGCTCGAAAGTTCTACGAAAAAATGCGGCGACTAACAGAAGGTTTTAAGACTTGATCATACTCTTAAAGAACCCCCAGAGGTGATCTAGTGACTGCCGCCCATAGCATAATGAAATTATAGAGGGAACACTTTACCAGCCTGCCGAATGGCAGTGAAAACAAAACCCCTGCAGAAGGTGAACCCGATTCCCCAATCGATGACGGTGGAGCAGACGTTCCATTGTCCGACCATAAAGAAGTTTGAAAAGCAATGACCCGACTGAAGAACAACAAAGTGTCAGGGGCCAATAGATTGCCGGCCGAGCTATTCCAATACGTCAGCGAAGAACTGATAAGGAGCATGCATCCTCTTCTTTGTAGAATATGGTCGGACAAAAGCATCCGCGACGATTGGAATTTAAGTCAGCTCCGCAAAACTAAAACGGCTGCGTAAACTGACGTTGAGCAACACTAAAAGCTCCTTCAGGATCAGGATCTCTCCAAGCCGCTCGATACCAAATCGTTCAACTTTATTATGAAAATTCACGTTCTGTATAGAATGTGGTTAGCGCGCTTCCCTCAACTTTTCTTCAATATATTCAATATATTCAATATAATAGTTGGCTCCGCGTCGTTTGCAGCAACTCCGCCTGACTTGGCGAATTTTACGTTGAGATCTTAAAATGAAAGCGTATGAAATCCAGCTTGTGCAAGAACTGAAGCCACTCGACCTTCCCAGGCGACATCGCCTCGCTCTACGGGCTCTTGAAAAGTTCTAAGAAGATCAAAAGTTCGAGCCAAATTTTGTTCAGCGATGAGGCTCATTTCTAGCTCAATTGGTATTTAAACAAGCATTTGAAACGAAGGGCAAACTGAAGAGCTTCAAGAGCTGGCATTTCATCCAGAAAAAACAGTGGTTGGCGTCGTTTTAAGGCCGGTCCATATTCCTTCAAAAATGGTGCCGGTGAGAACGTAACCGCGACCGTTATTGCGCTGTGATAACCGACTATTTGACGCCTGAAAATGAAACTCAGGATCTCGCCGACATTTGGTCGGCGCCACTTCCTAAATATCGCTTCAATCATTGGATTTATTAAGAGAACACTTCGCTGAATAGATAATTTCACGTTTTGTGCCGGTCAATTGGCCGCCAAGTTCGTGGGATATCATAACCTTAGATTTTTTCTGTGGGGATACGTAAAATCTAAATTCTATGCGGATAATACCGCTTCGATTCAGGCCTTGGAACAAAACTTCATGTGTATCATTCGCCAGTTACCAGTCAAAATGCTCGAATGTGTCATCGTAAATTGAAGTCATGATACATCCATCTGAGAGGTAGCCGCGGCCAAATTTGAAAGAGATAATCTTCACAAAATAAATGCCAAAGAATGTTCCTTCGAATGGTAACAAAAATTCTTCAATAAATTTGAAGTTGTTGTATGTTTTTTCCTTAACCAAGTAAGGTACATCGAAATGGATCACCTTTTAGTAAGCATTATGAGAACTGACAACTCGCTAGTTTAACCGAACATAGTTTTAAAAATGCGCTTTTACCTAAACTAAGCGAAAAACTTTCTCTGCAAATTGCGCATATCATTTCCCTGCATGCCTTATCCATAAACACAAGGCGGCCTAACATTCCTAATAAATTGTGAGGCTCGAGAAATCATACACTCATCCCGATTAAATTGTACTTCGACTGACCAACGGCAACTAAGTAAATACCTGGTAGTCGATCAGCGACTTCCGCAATTTTCAGCTGCTCCTGCACACACATAGACACAAACATATGCATGCCTCTATTATACACCCACCACACACTACATAAACGCCGGGCGACTCAAGCGTTTGCAGGCAAAACTTTTATTTTCATCACGAAATTGACATTTTACAGCTACAAAACCATTTCACATGCAGCACATGAGCAGAAACACACACACATAACATCATATAGGCAGGCATATTAATATTTATATATATTGGTATATGTGTATATGTGTGTGTTTGTGTAGAAATATGCGGGAATATGCAATTGCATAAAGTATGCGGCAGCACAATAAAATAGTGAAAATTGATTTAATGAACCATTGAACATAAAAGTGCTAACAGAGCGGCGCATAACTGCAATGCAGCGCGGCAAGTGGCAGGCGGCAGGAGGCGAGAGGCTGGAGGGCCGCCAACATATAAGCTAACAACATAACACCATCGCGTCTGCAATCTGGCGAACTAAGTAAATGTGCAAGCGATTGCAACTGCCGGCAATATAACGACAGCAACAGTAACAACAACAATAACAACTAAAACAAGCAGCAACAGCGGCAGCAATTACATTAGCAATCGGTAATAGCCCTTGCACGATATGCCATCAATGTTCAAATATGAGTTGCGATGTGCAGCAATAACAACAACAACAACAACAATATTGCTAACAACAATCATACTGCGCGGGCAGTGCGCCGTGCGCCATGAAATGTTGCAATGCCAGCAGCAAAAAGCAAGAAAAACAAAAATTATAGAAATATTATATGATTGCCAGCGTGTAGTTGTTGTTGTGCTGCGGCATGGTGTTGCTTGGGAATAGCAAAGAAATTGAAATTGATGAAAATTGTTAACCACAATGAACCCAATTAAAATTATTGTTTTCGCTTGGCTTTTCTTTGCTTTGTTTTGTGTTTTTCTGACGATTTATAATTCACAAGAAATCAGCGCAGCATTGCTTGGCTGTTGGCGAGTGAAAAGCTGCACACACATATATGTATATACACATACATACCTACAAACAACGAACCAAATGTGCGCTGCAAGTGCGGCTGCCGGCTGCTGGCTGCGCTTTTCTTAGTTTTCCAAGCGCACATGAATATGTGCACATTTGCGCTTTTGTGAAAGCATTTACACCTCACGCCCTCCTCCGCAGCCGCAAACTCATCAGCAGCCTCAGCCGCGGCCTGCAAGCTCGTATGGTATGTGTGTCTGTGGCTTTGTTTATGTTTCACTTTCAATTTCAGTTTCACTTTTACGGAGAATTCGTGGCGACGCGCTTACTTATATGAGCACAACCACATCCGTCCACCAAGCTGACAATACACACACTCAAAAAAAAATGTATGTGTCTATCGAAAACTTATGGCCTATTCGCCACATTTTTTAGCTCCGCTGCTGCCCCGCGCTGCATTGCCGTGCTTTTGCAATTTATTTTAATTGTTTTCCCCGCTTAGGCGCGGATTTATTTATATTAATTTGCATTGCAGCAAATCTACATTTTTATCGCTCATAACGGTCGGCGATCGTAAAGCGTCGATAGCAACAGCGGGCGGTCACTTCGTATCGGACTATCGTAGTGGCAGCGAAGTTGTGAAAATGAAGTGCTAGAAATGGAGTGTACAAGTAAATTTGCCGTTACCATCAGTTGAGTCGAGAGAAGTTGCCGTTTTGACTTTTGCTGTTGACGACGAGTTTGTGGTATGAAATATTTGTGGTATTGCAAGGTAATTATTTCAGAAATGTGGTGGCGTTAAAGGGAGGGGAAATAAATTATAAGAAAATAAGTCAAGAAAGAAAAAAAGTCAACGAAACTATAATACGCTTCAGAAATAAAAAAAAAGTTTCTTTTAAAGAACTTGATTTTTTTCGATCGGTTTGTATTGCAGCTATATGCTATAGTGGTCCGATCTAAATAATTTCTTTGGAGATTGCTCAGCTGCTTTTGGTAATACTGCATGCTAAATTTGTTCAAGATATCTGGTCAACTAAAAAAGTTTTCCTTACAAGCACTTAATTTGGATCGTTCAGTTTGTATGACAACTATATGCTTTAGTGGTCGGATTTGAATAATTTCTACGGGGATTACACCGCAGGTTTTGGCAATATTCCATATTTAATTTCATGAAGATATCTCGTCAACTAACAAAGTTTTCGATGTAAGCAATTGATTTCAAATAATTCATTTTGTATGGCAGTTATATCCTATAAAATCCAATCCAAACGATTTCTTCGGAGGCAGCCCCATTGCCTAAACCAATAACCAACGCGAAATTTGTTGAAGATATCAAATAAAACAGTTCCTGCAGTTTCAGATCAATATCTCAAAGCAATTCGTTGTGGGATTGTAATTCACTGAGTGTGTCAGAATTTACTTTATTCTATAAAGGGCTACGGTTTCCATCCTTTTGTATACATATTATTAGCAGTGGTGATGTCTAGAAATAAGTATCAAAGCCAAAAACTATCAGTTTCCGGTTCAGATTCTG
This sequence comes from Bactrocera tryoni, assembly GCF_016617805.1. Taxonomy (NCBI): domain Eukaryota; kingdom Metazoa; phylum Arthropoda; class Insecta; order Diptera; family Tephritidae; genus Bactrocera; species Bactrocera tryoni. The sequence continues at coordinate 16,091,692 of NC_052500.1, forward strand.
AAAATTCATTATTTTTTCCCTAGGAAAAAAATATTAGGAATTTTTTTCAAATTTGGACCTTAAGTTCAATTCCTTGCAGTCGCCATAACCGTTTCGATTTTATACTCTAATAATAGTTAGTTTGATTGAGTGGTTTATCATAATAATTTTTTATTCTTCAACTACTTTAGCCGCATATTTTCGTAAGTTATAAAATATGTATGAAACAATTCGCAAGTGTCGAACGAATTAAAAATGACAACGAGTCACAAAAGCTACACCACTCACTACATAAATTCATAATTATTCATGCCAACTCTTAATGGCTTAATTACCGCATGCATTGCGCTCCGATTTTTTCATAAAATACAACTTTTTATAGCCCACTTTGTAATAATTTGACGTCTCACTTATGTGCGATTGGCGACACAGCTGTGGCGCATATTTCAAGGCACTTTCAAGCGTTTGAAGGCAATCAACACTTTTACGCCAAATTACAAAAACACACACTTGCCACACGGCCAACAGCAGCATTTGGCAAGTTCACTCAATCAAACGGGCGCTGTTGCCGATGATGTGTTTAGTGGCGCGCTGATGTTTGCCTCAGCATACATACGTACAGATTGAGAGATGTGGCGTAGTGTTTGTGGGCTTTTGAGTGCTGCCACTAGTAAGCAAATAAAATGAAAGTTTATGGCGTTTTAATTAAATTGCTGCAATGATGCCAGTTCGCTGATAAAAGCAAGCATGAGCGTGGTGTTCGCCAAGCAACCGCCAGCGGCAACGGCAACAGTCACACGATTTTTATTTACCCATTTCTTGCATAGTGTCGAAGATATCGCTCAACTGCTGTTAGGCGTGTGTGTGTATGTTTGTGTGGCATTAGTGGGTTTCAAATTTATGATTTCGATCAAGCTCACGGCTTTTTGCACTTTTCACTTTCCGTCTTAATTGCCTAAAGAAAAGTAATAAAATACTGCAAATCATATGGAGAAACTTCAACGGTTATGAGTGTGGAAACCTACATTTGAGGTTGAAGGTGGAGGTGCTGCGATTTATAGGTATAGAAATATGTAGGGCAATTATGTATATTATAACTGCGAAGATTTCAATGCACTTTTACTTATTGAGTGAATTCCTCGCTGTCTACGAACTTGACGTGGACTCAAGCTTTTTTTGGTTCTGTGTTGTCAAACTGGTTGGTATGTGATATTTGGAAAGTGCTGAAAACATAAAGGAATATACATACAAAGATTTTATGAATACGACTATTCAAGTCAAAATTACAACAAAACAAGAAAAAACTTTAAAAAACGCTAACTTTGGTTGCAAATATAAAAGATTCCTTATAAGAACTTCATTTTGATCGATCAGTTCGTACGACAGCTATATGCTAAAGTGAGCCGATCTGTAGAATTTCTTCGGAGATTGCATTGTTGTCTTCGAAAATAACCCATAGCAAATTTTGAGAAGATATCTTGACAAATAAAAAAGTTTTCCTTACAAAGACTTGACTTCGATCCTTCAGTTTGTATGGCAGCTATATGCTATAGTGGTTCGAACTGAACGATTTCTTCCAAGATTTTCCTATTGGCTAAATCAGTGACCCATGTAAAATTTTGTGAAAATATCTTGTCAAAAAAAAAAGTTTTCCATACAAGGACTTGACTTTGATTATTCAGTTTGTATGACAGCTATAAACTATCGTGATCCGATCTGGACAATTTCTTCGGAGATTCCGCTATACCTTAAAGCAATAAGACGTGCCTAAATTTGTGAGGATATCTCGTCATATATAAAAGTTTTCCATACAAGGACTTGACTTTGATTATTCAGCTTGTATGACAGCTATAAGCTATAGTAGTTCGATATCAGCGGTTCCGGCAAATAAGAAGCTTCTTGATGAGAAAATGGTGTGTGCAAAAATTCAGGACGATATCTCAAAAACTGAGGCGCTAGAGACTGAAAATAATCAATTAACACTTGGAAACATTCTTTCCATAATTGGAGATCTTACATGAAAATGTATATTTCGTCACCTAAAATGCAAAACAACGTATCATCAGAAAATCGAAATTGAGCTTTTTAATTGCTTACAGTTCACTACCTCATGTTATAGATATACTTTGAGCTTCCGTTGTCAGATGTAACCAATATACATATAGCCACTATATAACCACTTAATAACAACTTTAAAACTGCTTTATAACCATATTATAACTACTTTATAACCACTTTCTAGCCAAAACTCAAATTTTCTTTGAATATGAGTGGTTTCTATTTATATCGCTTTCCTCGCCTGTAAACTTATGAAAAGTGATGTTACGTTATTTTGAATTTTAGAAATTTTAAGAGATCAGATAAAAGGAACTTCGTTCCAAAAAGCTTCACTTTAGATATAAGAAACACAATGTAGTTGACAAAGATTTGTACCCAAGCTTTAAACAACTTGGAAGTCCATAATTTTGTATCCTTAATTTTCGGAAGAAATTTCTACTTTCTTCATTTTTATTTTGAAAATTTGCCGCCTTTGAAAAATTACTAGCGCATCTTTTTAATCGCTGGAACGTTAGCTACACTCTTTGATTAGTAGTTAATGTAAATTTTTAGAAAAAATATATAAAATACACACACACAAACCACTATCTGGTATCAACACCCAGTAAGAAATTAATGGCCAAATAAAAGTTCCTAACACTTCTCATCACCAAATTTACTGTTCTAAGCATGGCTTACAAGCCTGCCAGAGTAGCATAAATTTTCATGACCCAGAAAGTTAAAAAAACTAATTAACGGTACTTACACTACTAAGAACTAATATAATATAGCGGAACACTCTATGAAGCGGACATCTCCATTAACCGTACACATTGGCTGGTCCCAACATTTTTTTATGCTTATTATGCTATGAAGCGTACAGCTCTCTCTATTAACCGGTCAGAAAACATTTTTTGATGTTCATTAAAGACAATCGATGAACGTTCAACTCTATTAACCGGACAGAATTTTTTGAGGTTTATTAGGAAAATCTATGAAGCGTACAACTTTATTAACCGGAGAGAAAACCTCCAGTATCCGCTTATGGGAGATTTCACTTTACTTATATTATATTTAGACCTTCACAGTCTACTTTAAGACGCACAAATTTATCTTAAAATTAAAGCATTTTGAAGATAAAGGAAAAAATCTAAATCCATGCATCAGAGGGCGCAAACTCAAATTTTAACAAAAAAATTTTATTTTATTTTTAAAAATTAAAAAAAAAAAATTTGGATTTTCTTTTAAATTTTATTTTTAACATTTTTCTTTCACCTTTCACTACGTGCTATTTTCGATTTCCTAGTTGGCTTGCGCCATACTAAAACGTTGTAGGCATGCGCTCGCGCCTGCACAACTTTCATATGCGAGTAGTATGCTTAGCCTCATTTTTATGGAAATTCTTAGCCAACGATCAAGTGGGTCTCGCCGCATTCGCCACGGCTTGCCTCAAGTGCCGCTACAAAGATGGGCATGCATGTCCACTAAGGACACTCCTTGCCACCGGCTGACATGCCATGGCAATGCGGCAATGTGGCAATGTGCTGGCGCGCCAGACAAACTAGCAATTGCCAATGATACTAAAACATTTGGCGGAAATGGGGACAGTGCGGTCAGTGCCAAGCCTTGCTGGTCATAAATATAAAATACAAACAAAACTAACAAAAACAACAAAAACAAATAAGCGAGTATAAAAACCACAAACAAAGTAAATATGCAAGTCCATGGCAGCATAAATACATAGCAGGCACAGTTAAGGTACATTTAAAACAACACACACGCACACACACTCAAGCAAGCGCATGCACTTAGATATATGATTAGTGGCCATAGAAAGCTACACATGGTAATCGATATGAAAATAGGGAAACTTTGCGCCACACTTCACTTTGCACTGGCAAAATTCCTGGGCGGCGCGACGCGGCACGGCCGGCGAGTGGGCAGATGCACAAAGTAGGCAGTTAGGTTGGCAAAGACAACAAGGAGACACGAATGAAATGTTGCAGCAACCATAAGTGAAATGTCAAAGTTTAAATGCATCGCCAGTGAGTGAGCGCTTGCGAAGGAACAAAACAACAAAGCAAACAACAAAATAGAAAATGCATAAAAATGAATAAGTTAGCTAAAGAAATCGCGGCAGTTAAAAGCGCGGACATGCGGCAGATGCGTAGACGCACGCGCGTACGAACGTATGCTCTACAACGCTGCGAACGGCAACGTAGACATTGCTGCTGCCGCCGCCGCCGCTATCAGTGCCACCTGCTGTGCTTTGTGCGGCGAAGCGCTACATAATTTCTTTTTTTCAAAGTGCAAAAGCGAACGTCTGTGTGCATGCAACTTTTGCGCAGATAAATGAAAACTTTTGCTATTGTGGCAAGTTCGTGTGGCAGCGCGCGGAACGTTGTACATTTTTATCTAAAGTGCTTGCTTGGCTGCAATGGCAATGCAATCACTTGCCGACTGACCAGCCAAATGCGCGATAGACTAGCAGCAACTGGTATTGCGACGAGCGCCTGCATTTTAATTGATGTTGCAGCGTGCTACGCAAGCGCGGCATACAAACACATGAACGCGCGCACACAAATGCGCGCTGTGCGCGGCACCTAAGCGTTTGTGGCGCGCATTCGTTTTCTATGGTGGCGCAAAAACTGAAGACCAAATGGCAACAGCGCTACCGCGCACAATTGAGTTGCAGCAAGGCAGCAGTTACGGCACAGAAACAGTAATAATAATAAACAAAAATCATTACGAGTAGTAAGAAAAATGAGAAAGCATAACATAGAAGCTCACGCCGCTGAGTGGCAAAGAAATCTGTGCGCGAAAATCAATAATATGCATTTGCCGCAGCCGCGTATGAGTACTTGTCACATTACGGCGTACCGCTAAAGGCCAGCCGAAACTCGACTTTAAGCGGAACAATCAGTTAGGTGATCTGGCGCGCAGATGTGAGGCGCGCACGTATGTGCAGGCAGCCATTTGGCGCTGACGAATGCGACTGTTTTCGCTGAATTTCAATTTCTTTGCTACTTTATTGGCTGCGACGATGATTAAGTTGCAACGCACAGCGGGCGACTCAAACTTTGGCTGAGCTTTGCCTATATGGCTGTGCTGATTTTGTTTTTATATAAAAATATTTAATAAAAATACTATATACGGATGTCAATTAGTTAAAAAAAATGTATTAAATAAAAAAAATGTTTTGCTTTAATACTTTGACTAACGCGCCGCGGCGCTAGCAATAAATGAGAGCGTGCAACTCCTTACATATAGCAACTATGTTCGTGTGCGCCTCGTAAGGCAGCGAGCGCTTGAATAAACGCAGCATTTTGTATGTGTTTGCTGCGCTTTAGTAACTGCTCAACTGCCAGTGAGTGCTCCTATTTTTATCACCGCACTTGTTGTTGCCATTGTTGTTGTTGCGAGTGTAGTTGTTGTCATTGCTTATACATGTTCTGTTGTTATTATAATGTTGCTGTGTTATGCTTTAGGTGACACCACGAACAAACGCACGCACACACATATAAGTATTGTTGCTGCATGACCGAACATGCGCCACCAACACCAAAGGCGTTTATTTGCCACAACCACATATATGTACACACACACACAATTACTTATGTACATGGATGGCATGCATGGCAATTTATTTCTACTGGCCGGCATATGTTTAAACCTGTTGTTGCAGCAAGCGTCTGCCCAACTTAATGCCTGCACAACTTGTCCTGCCGGTGCATGCACATTTGCATGCCTGTTTGTTTATTCTATTTATATGAAAAATAACCAAAAAATACCGCATCTGTGTTTGCCTTTGTAGCTACACAAGCCAGCGCGCACTTGCTCTTCGCTTGCTGCCACATCCTTTCGCATACGCGGTTTGGCATTCTTGCCGCTTCTGCGCCTGCAAAGGTGTGGAAATTATTGCGTCTCGTTTGCATATGAAAATAAAGTGAATGAAATACGATTTTTATGCGACAAAAATTGCTGCGAAAGTTCTGGCTGCCTTGTAGCACGGGTAAGCGCTGGTTGTTGCTGCGGCATTAGAATCAGAATGCCATTAAGTTGGAAGCCATTAGGTTTGGCGTGTCATAAAGCTGTATGCTATATCTTTATATAATCTTAGCGACCATTTACAGCTTTATGCTGGATATTTTTGCGTAATGTACTTAGATGATGCTTCAATAAAGAATTATATAACATTTTTAGAAAGTACGAAATGTTGCGAGTAATGCTGCTCATTACAGTTTTATGAAAGAAACAAGAAATAATTTTCACTTTAGCTGCACTGAAGCTATAATACCACTCACAGATGCAATTTGTATACTTTAGAAAGATATAAAAATACTTCACGTATGCATCTGCTATACCTTAGAAGGGTATAAAAGTACCTTTCTCTTCCCTTTAATCGGTCGGTTTGTAGGGCAGCTATATGCTATAGTGATCAGATCGGTACAATTTCCGCGGTGAATGTAGAGCTGCCTTGGACAATGACATATGCCAAATTTCGCGTAGATAACCTGGTAAATAAAAAAGTTTTCGATACAAGGACTAAATTTTCATCGTTCAGTTTGTATGACAGCTATATGCTAAAGTGGCCAGATCGGAACAATTTCTTCGGAGATTCGACCACTGCTTTAGGCAATAATCCATGTCAAATTTCTTGACAATAGCTCGATAAATAAAAAAGTTTCCCATACAAGGCCTTCAGTTGGATCGATCAGTTTGTATGGCAGCTATGTGTTATAATTGTCCAATCTGAAAATTATTTTAGGACATTTTATATTTGTTTTCAAAAATAATCTGTGCCAAATTTCGTGAAAAAATCTCGTAAAATGAAAAAGTTGTCCATACAAGCACTCGATTTTGACCGATCAGTTTGTATGGCAGCTATATGAGATTATGATCCGATATAAGCGATTCCGACTAATGAGCAGCTTCGTACGGACAAACAAACGTGTGCACTATTTCAGAACGATATCTCAAAAACTGAGAGACATATAAGTCGTTTCATAGCTGCTCTTATGCCGCCGGATATAGTGGCCAACGTACCCAAAAAGGATAGACAGACGAAAAGGGAGGCGTAGCAAACGGCAAGGGACAAAAAAAGGAAAATGGGCATATAGGTTCATTATGTAAGCATCTTGCGTCCCCACGCTGTGTTACCCTGTATAGTAAGACCGCAGAATCCGTTAAAATTTCCGTCACGCCCAGGCATCCTAAACTACTTCAGCTATCCTAAACAATCAGCCTGGATTGAGAGAGAAACAAACTTCTATTTAATGCAGTTCTTGTCGGACCATGCTGTATCAGGGAGTACCTCTACAGATGCAATCACGCTGACGTTTATCGTTGAAAAAGTCGATGAAATTATGGAAAATATTGACCGGGACCTTCACATAAGAAGCCATGACATCGGTAAGGAACTTAACATTCATCATCAAACGGTTTTAAACCATTTAAAAAAGGCTGGCTAGAAAAAAAAATCTCGATGTTATGGATACCATATGAATTGTCTGTAAAAAATTTAATGGATCGAATTAACATCTGCGACTGAAGACGAAAAGTGGATCATATACGACTATAATGTGCGAAAAAGATCATGGTCCAAGCGTGGTGAAGCTCAACAAATGGTCGCAAAGTCAGGATTGACACCTCGAAAGGTTATGCTGAGTGTTTGGTGGGATTCGAAAGGAATCAACTACTAAGAGCCGCTCCAGCCTGGTCGAACGATTGATTCGACATTTTACTGTCAGCAACTGATGAGATTGAAGCAAGCAATCGACAAAAACGGCCAGAACTGATCAACTGAAACGGCATCGTCTCCCATCAGGACAACGATAGACCACACACATCTTTGATGACTCGACAAAAACTGAGAGAGCTTGGCTTGGAAGTTTTGATGCATCCACCATATAGCCCTGACCTTGCACCATAGGACTATCACTTGTTTCGGTCAATGCAGAACTCCCTTAACAGAGTAAAGTTGGCTTCAAGAGAAGCCTGTAAAAATTACTTGTCGTCATTTTTCGCCAAAAAACCAGAAAAGTTTTGCACTGATGGTTTTTTTTTATCTAGCGGAAAAATGGCAAAAAGTGGTCGACTAAAATGGTGCATGCTTGGTTCATTAAAGTTCATTATAAATAAAACAAAAAAATAAGTTAAAGTTTGTTTAGAAACATGAAAATACTTTTTCGACTACACAACATTTCGTAGTAGGTACCAACGTCTACAGCCTAGCAGAATCGAACTCGTTTTTTTTATTTTTTATTTTTTTGTAATAGAGTTACTACATACGCATACTTTAGTTCGTTTACACTTCTGAATGGCGGTATTTCCTCCACTAGCAAGTTGCGCCTTTCAAGCTGGCATTTGCGCCATTTCAATGTTTGTGAGACCCTTTTTATTGCATTATTCTTTTGATTTCTTTTTTTTGCGTCCGCTTACCAAACCTACAAAGCGATTTGCTTGATTTTATTGAATTATTGCATAGAGTTTTGAAATTTTATTACACTGTCAGTGCGATGCCGAAACATTCATTTAAATTTGATATGCCTGTCTACCTGGACGAAGCGACAGCGCGCAAGTGCTGTTTGTTTATTGGTTTACCAAGTGTGTGATGCGCGTGTGCAAAAGTGTTGCAAAGACACACACATGCATGAGCAGCGTACACAAAAGCTGGGTAGCGCGCTCCCATACAAACTAGCAGACACTTAAAATTGAAGACAGGATATTCAGCAGAAGGCTGCATCAAGCTTCATTGTACCGACGCGAAACCAATGTCGGGTGCAATGCTGCTCGCATTCCACTAACTTTATACGTTTTACGCGTACTTTTTGTTCTTTTTTTTTTTGAATTTTTTTTTTTGTATTTGTTTCTTCTTCATGATGTTGGTTTTTGAATTTGCATTATTTTTATGCTTGCACGCGCCTCAAGTTTCACACTAACCTGTCCTAAGTGGCGAACGCGCTGGCCGACGCAGTGCCTGGCAGGCTGACTGGTTGGCGTGGAAGGCGAGTGTGTGCTTAAGCGCGGCGGTTGGTGGCGGCAGACGCGCGCGGTTTCACACAATCCTGCGCAGCAACGCCGCTCACATTCGCCTTGAAATGCAGTCAGAATCCGGAGGAGTTGCGACTGAACACAGCCAGTAAGAGTCTTTGTGACTTTTTATGCTAGACTGCTGTCTGCCGGCCGTGTTCAGGTGTGTGGTGGTTGTCTTTATTTGATTCAAGGTGTTAGCGTAAATTTAAAATGCGTAGATTTTATGTCACTCGACGGGATTAGAGGAATTTACTAAATAAATTCTATGTGTCGGGTTGCAGGCGACACATGTAAATGCGCCCGCCAAGCCGCCAAACCGCCCAAGCGCACACAAGGCGCGCTGCCATCTTACACCCGCTCGCGCGCCGCTGTCAAGCAAGCGCTTCTAACAAGGCGTTCTACATCTAATTGTAAGTACAAACCCTGTCACACAGCGCGCATGCATGGAGCGTACATATATATAAATATGTGTGTGTGTGAGCATGGAACTTGCTTTGCCTGCTGCTGGCCGTGCAATGAAAACTTAAATTTGTTACTTTTGATTTGAGTAGATGCACTGACATTAGTGTGGGGCGTAACGCCAAGCATGCTTGCCACATATCAAGAATAATAGCAGCAACAAGCACAAAAACAACAACAACTGTTGTGCAGCTAGTCGGTGTAACATTCCCGTTCCCATGTTAGAATGTGACAAACTTGCGCGCCTGCCTAACTGCCAGCCCTGACTCTAGCGCGTCCATAGCGGCTGCTGCTGCTTCGCCTTCACTTCGGTGCACTGCCGAGTTTTCACTCACTAACTTCTGTAGTGTGAGTATTAAATGCCCACGCACTGCTTGCAAATGCATGCCTTTCGCCCATTGCCATGCTGGGGCATACCACAAAACGTTGAAAAATGGAGTGAATAAAAGTGGGGAGAGATAAAAATCCCAAACAGATTTCTAAATTTGTGCTGGGGATTTATGGTTTCGAATTTTGTAGCGAACAGCGGGATATTTGCATGAAAAGTTATAAAATCAAAGTGCATTTATCTTTTCATCTGATTTACATAGCTACGCTTGGCATGGGTGTGTGTGTGTGTATGTGAGCGCATTTTTAGAATGTCCATATATGTATATGTGTGCATTTTTCTAACTGAGTATTCTACCGAGTAGTGATAGTACTAAAAACAGTGCTCTAAGCTGCTTAGATTGTACGTATATGAGCTAAGTAAAGATATGGCTTGAATATTTCAACAATTGTTTAAATTTAGTGGATTTAGTCCAGGGTACTGATGGAGTTGAAAAAAATTCGGAAATATATATTTTGAGAAAAAATTCAGATGTGTGCGTGATCGCCAGCATTTTCCTACATGAAGTCGTGTCAGCTGAGGTAAAATTAGATTAGATTAGGTGATCAAGTAAGTTCGCGAGTGGTGGATTTCGTTTAGTCATTATACTGTTAGAACCTAGCGGAAGGTCGGTTTTAATGAAGGATGTATGGACTGAAGTAATTAAAAACGAACCGAAGCTAGGTGTGGTAAGAAAATGAAAAGTAATATAATATAAAGCAATATTCAGGCAATATTTCAGGAATGGTGAAAGCAGGTATGGGGAGTTTAGGTATGGTGAGTTCATGTGTGATGAGTTCAGATGTGGTGAGTGCAGATATGGTGAGCTAATTTATGTCGTCATATGGTTTTGTAAACTAAAGTTATGTAGATGTGGTATGATCATGAAAATTAATACTTGTAACATTGCAATCTAATGGAAGGTCAGTATTTTTGAAGATGTATGGGTTGCGGTGATCAAGAGTGTGCCAAAATTTAATGGAAATTAATATGAGCAGTATAAAGTGTGAGTTAAAAAAGTGGTAAGTTCAGGAATGATGAAATCAGGTATGGTGAGTTTAGATATGGTGAGTTAATGTATGTCGTCATATGGTTGGGTGAACTGATATTAAAGTGGTATCATGATGAAGAGTATGAGCAGTATAACGTTGCAATCTAGCAATATTTGTAAAGATGAAAGGATTAAGGTGATTAAAAGTGAACTGAAGTTAGACGTGGGTGGACATGATAATTAACATAAGCGGTATAACTGAACTTATGTGGAAATTAAGATGAGTTGTACAATGTGTGGTGAGTTACTTTATGTCGTCATATGGTTTTGTGAACTGATATTAGATAATGGTATGATGATATACATATGTATATACAAGTATAAACAGTGCAATCCAGCGGTATATACAAGTAAGATATGAGTGCTGAGGTGACTAAAAGTGATCTGAAGGTAGATGTGGGTGAAGATGAAGAGTTCAGGTAAAGTGAAATCAAATATGGTGAGTTCAGATATGGTGAATTATGTCGTCGTATGGGTTTGAGAACTGTATTCTGATGTGGTATGACGGTGAGAAGTTATATGATAACGTGTGGTGAGTTTAGGTATGATGAGTTCAGAAGTTAATTTACGTTCTCATATGGTTTTAAGCTGGTGAGAGGTATTTTATATAACAGCTGCATTGGGATGAATAAAAGTTCGCTAAAAGAAGGTGTGGTATTTTGATGAAAAGAAAACTGATTTCGAAAATTTTGTAGTAAAAAAGTGCGGTGAGCTCGTTTAAGTTTTTAAAAAGGTCTGAACCGGTGTAAGCCAATTTTACTGTTTTCAAAAAGTACTTACATACATAGGTATATAACTTACATAATAAAATTAAAGCTTTCAAAGCGTTGCTTTACACAAATTCAAATATCTGAGCGGCTTAAGGCCTTTCAACAGCAGCGTTCAAATAAAATCACAATTTTAATGTATGTTTACTTTTACTTACAGTTACTTCAAATGATATAGATTCACGAGACATGTACATACCTGCAAGTAGAGAGAAGAGAAGCAAACAATTGATTACAAAATGCCATAAATTTATCAAACAAGTACAATTCTTGTATTAATAACTACAAACATACAAACGTGTAATTTAAAAATATTATCCTAACCAAAATGATATGTCCAAGAGTGTGGCATTCGCTTGCTCCACCACATTTGCGATTGGTCAAAAGGCAGCGGCCTTACGCGCCACTTAACAAGTGTTCAGCCCATGTATAAACGCTGGGGTGTCTTTACACATTTAACGGTGTAGCAGCATTAAAATTGCACTTGCAACACAATATTTAAATACCAACCACGCCACCAAACCAACCCAAGCAATCTACAATAGACATAAACATGCAATTTTACGGCCATAAAAGAAAACCAAAAACCAAGCAAGCGAAATGTCATAGCAACAACAAAGACACGAAGCACAAACGCACAGACGGACAGAAAATTTCACCAACAGCTGCCTTTATAAGCGAAGCACTGCAGTTGGAGATGCGCAAGAACACAAACGACATATGTATGTATGAGTGTGTGGAGAGGTGTCATCGTTGCGCGCTGTGGCATGTAATAACAGCCAAAGTGCCACCCACGCCAATTATGCGACGCAACCCAACTAGATATTACACGACGATTGTGTGTGTGTGTGTGTGAGTTGTTTGTGTGCCTACAGGCCTCAACAGTTATGCTGAGTTAAGCCAAGGATGCCACACATGTTAGACGCTGAGATTACGCGCTGTTGCCCCATGCACATGCATGTATTAGAGCCTTTGGCATGCGGCACAAACAGCGCCGAATCAATAATAATAACAATAATATTGCAAATGGTAGGCAGGCGCATGTGTGGGAAATGGCCAGCGCGCATAACTGTTGGCGTTTGGTAGTCACAAGATACAACAACAAGCTTACATACACACACATGAGTGTGTGAAAAGTCTGGTCAGATGTTTTTTTCTGCTGCGTGAGTATGCTTTTTAGCATTGCATGTCTATATGCAGCATTACACACACGCTTACACAGGCATGTATTCACACTTTCTGTCAAAGCAAAGAGATTTACACGCCAAGTAGGTGTTTGTTAATGCTAAATTACTCATTACTCATTACATTTGTGCTGTTCCGCTGTTAAGCTGCTTGGCGTGTTCTTGCATTATTTTGTTGCTGTTGTTGCGTACACCTAAGCAAACACTTCAGCGTTTCCCTTAACATGCCACATAGATTTGTGTTGCCAGCAAAATAATCGCCAAGCGCAAAAGCGCATGTCAGTGAGTTCGCGAAAATGTTGTTAGACTCGTCATGACACTTCCTAATGCCAACTTTGCGCATACGCGGCGCGCGTATGTGAGTGCGCGCTCTTCTGCTTGTATGTACAAATCGACAGCCACAATTTATCGGCATAATAAAATTCCTGGAGTACTCAATGCTAATCGCGGCCAAATCTATCGATCGCCAAACAAAGTTGCTGGCTTGTAAGAGCGGCTTTTAGCTCTGTGCCGTCTTTACAGAAACAAAATGCAATGCAATGCAGTTGTTATTGTGTATGCATTTGAAGAGTGAAGTGTCTGCGTATCACATGTTCAGCATTTGCATGTTCTCGTCACAATAAGCCTACGCACAGCGGAAGTTGTAGTGACGGCACATAACGGTATGACTGTAATTTTGCCTTCAGAAATTTGTTTGTTTAAAAAAATAAAGAAAAATAAAGGAAAATAAATTCTGCAAATATAACTTCAAGAACAAAGTCCGTTGCTTCCTTCTAATCATATCTAAACGTATCAATCCATGAAAAAGCAACTGAGGGGTAATAAAATTAAAGCAAAATCTATGAAGCTCATGATCGCTCAAAACTACGCTGCGAAATAAAAGAAGGGATTGAGCAAAACCAAAATCCAAACTCTTGATAAGAAACTTTAAGAACTTTGACTTGCATCAAACTCCACACAAAATTCCAAAATTAACTAAAACTTCTAACGAGAAAGTGAAGTGAGGTGAAAATGGTGCGTCACGTAAGATGTCGGTATCTAAAGCAATATATTGTAGAATGTTGTGAGCTCAGATATGGCGAGTTCATTTATGTCACTATACAATTGCCTCATGGTAGAGGTTTACTTGACAGTCGTCTTGAGGCGAATAAAAGTCAACTAAGGTGAGATGCAAAACCTTTTGATAATTGTTTAAAATTGAGTGGATTGAATCCCCGTCAACGGTTGGAGTTAGAAAACGGGTGAAAAGACATAAGAGAGGAGAAAAAATCAGTTGTCTCCCTGGCCTTCAGGATCCCAAAATATAATATGTAAAAATTCTATCGAGTAAGTGGCTGGACATGTACTTTTTGAACAATGCAAAGTATACTGGGATCGTCATATAAGATATCGTTATACAAAGCAATATAAAGCGTGGTGAGTTTATATCAACGAGGTCATTTACATCACCATACAACAGCCGTATTGGGGAGGTAGGTTTTCATGACAGTTAGATTGAGGTGAAGAAAGTACTATGTTGGATCTTTAAGAAATATTTGCAATTTATAAATTTAATACACACACCCTGTCAAACAATGGTTGGAAAAAGTTCGAAAAAATATGCACATACATAGAGTATGAAGAAAAAACACAAATGCCTCCATGAAATTGACGACCTTCTTTATATGAAATCGACTCAAAAGACGTTCAGTGAGACAAGATGAGATAAGCTCACATGTGGTGAATCATCATCATACCGTTTAACCTAGCATAAGGTAAAAATGAACTGAAGTATAATACGGTGTCATAATGGAATGTAATATGAGCAGTATAACTTAGTATGGTGTGGTCACATTTGATGAGTGAGTTCAGAAGTGGTGATTTTACATTTGGTGAATTCAGATGTGATGAGTTCAGATGTGGTGATTTTAGATATGGTGAGTTTAGATTTGGTGAGTTTAGATTTGGTGAGTTCTGATGTGGTGAGTTCAGATGAGAGTATGGTCAAAATAGATATGGTGCGTTCAAATATGGTGAGTTAGTTTATTTCGTCATATGGTTTTGTGAACCGAAGTTAGATGTGGTACGATGATGAAAACTAAACCGATAATTTGGCACAAGCAAACATTTTTCTTTCACAGTACTTTTCGAATGCCTTGTACCCAGTATTCTACCTCGAGTAAGACATATTTTCAAATAAATAAAGATTTGGTTTCTGTGCTGGCGTATAAATAACTAATTAATCGATAATAAAAAAGCGAAAACCACAAAGCCATGTAAAATATACGCATATGCTATTTACCAGAGGCAATAAAATATGCCGCAAAGCTGACAAATGACGGAAAGTGGCAAGCAACACATTAAGAAACGGCGAGCTGCCGACGCTGCCAGCTGGATGTCGGCTTACAGAAAGTGCATGTAAATGGCTGACATAATAATAAGCAAAAAAGCCGATGGAAAATGCAAAAACAGTAGGTGAAAACAAACTCATTTACAAATTAAAGATTTTTGAAATAGTAAAAAACCATAAAAAAAGTATTGAAGACAAAAGTGAAAACAGAAAATAATTTATTAATAATAATTATTTATTTTATGTATTTAAAATTAAATTTATTTATAATTTTTAAAATTAAAATAAATTTTTGATATTAAAAATTAGATTTGTACCTTTTCAGCATGCTTAAACGTTACGCATTGCTTTTACAAGCAGCAAGTGTGCGCATAGACGATCACACACTAAAGACTTAAGCAACGAACTTCGTCAAACAAACCAGCCAGCTATATAAATACTTATGTATATGATGAGCAAAGTTGCAGACGACACACACTGTCTTCACTGACTAATCGACTGTCATATGTGACGTGTGTTTGTGCAACGCTGTAGCAACAAAGCGCCGAGTTACGGTGTCGTTGTTTGTTTCCATAAGCAAGCCGACTTGCAACTAACTGCCAATCAATTTGTTTAAGCCGCAGCTCGCTAACTGATGCAAAGCAATAAGTATTTTTATACACTTTATACTTTGCAACGCTTTCAAGTTCAGAACGTAAAAGAAACGAAGTATGTGGCGGCTGAGCGGTGAATTTTGCACGCTCGTAAACATGTGCGAGGCGCTGCGCATGTGTGCGATCATGTCGGGTTCGGCTGCATGCATTTTTTATTTAATTTAATATTTTTTCACGGCCTCAACGGCAGTGTGCGCGCTGAGAAAGCGCGCTGTGTCGCCTATGCGCGGTGCTTGGTGCTTGGCTGCCGCTTTGCCAAACTAAATCATTACACATTTGCTTGCCGATTATTATTTATGAGCGGTCATTATTTATTGAGATATTGTTTTGAAGCATGCAGCAGCAAACAAACGGCAAAAACAGTGCACAAGAAAAATAGCAATAAACGTGCAACATGCAGACAAGGCCAGATGTCGAAGTATAGAAAAAGGCAGAAAAGTGAAAGAGCAATGCAAAAAGATGCAAAAAAATGTAAATGTAAAAAATAAAAAAAGGAACAAAAACGCAAAAAATCACAAACAAATAAACGCAGTGATGTTGCATGCACTACCGACAGGTTGTGTGGGGGGTGATGCAACGCAGTGAGAGTGACAAAGAATATCGCCAATTTTTATTGGTGGCGCAGTTACAGCAATAGCACAAAATCTACAAAAGCGCAAAGAGAATAAAGCGTACTAAGGCGCGCTCTTCAAGCCATTCTATGCCACGCTGGATATGTGATCGTAGCTGCCTCCACCAGCCACTTCCCTGTGCGTCTTCCTTGTACCTTTCCCATGTGCCTCGTTTTTGTGTTTGCCTATTCATGCGGTCATTCATGCAAGCAGTGAAGCCATCCATCGCAGAAATCAAGCCACAAGCCAAACAGGCACTCACTCATCCATCGTGTCGATCGATCAGTTGCAGATCATCAGCGCAGCCAACAGCGCCTACCACACCGCACCGGCCGCGCCACACACCACACCGCACCAGCCACAACCCAACACAGTGCGGCGTAGACGGCGAATAAATAAGTAAACACGGCAAGCAATGTGGCTGGTAGCGTATAACAACCGACCAATTTCTAGCGCCCTCGGCAAGAATTCGCAAAAAAATGCGCCGTTGCGTAGCTGCCAACAGCCGCATACACGCACACGCGCAGGCCGCGCAATGCCGTCGTTGGAGCCCGCTTATTTAACAGCAGCCAAAGCAGCAGTCAGCCACGGCAATCAGTGTGGCAAGTCAATCTCGCAGCTCGTCCGATCGATCGATTGTTGCCTGCCTGCCTGCCCGGTTGTCGCGCCTCGTTCGGTGGGCAAGACTTGCGCTCGGTCGCAGTGTGTTTATTCACAGCATGCATCATCGCACAAAATCTGCATAAATTTTTGCAAAACTCACGCCAACAACAGGAACAACACGTAGTAACACATGCTATATTGTCAGAGCCACGTTACAGAGTCGACGGCACAGGGAAACAAGCAGTATTGTTGGCAATATGTTGCAAGTGCAACATGCTGTGCAAACATATGTACACGTACGCGTGTTTTTGTGAAATTGTTGCTTTTTCGCCTCTGTGTGTGTGACTACTTCTGTTTGAAAGTGTAGGTATGATCGGAAGCATTTTGTTCACTGACACATCGGCGGCTTAGAAAGGAAATCAATGGCATATGCTTTGAGCTTCTGGATGTCAAAAAGTATGAAATCTAAAGTGTTTTTGCCTTGATCCAGCATAAGCAGGACATTCGTGGAGGAGTGTTGAGATTATTGTATCTCATCTTCTTCCAAACAGCTGAGGCAGCAGGCATCTGGTAAGGTATTTAATACTGCTGCATAAGTCCAGTTCGAGCATAGTCCAGTTAGAACTCTTACACCTATTTAAGGGTGGATCTTACTGAGACAAAGAGTTATCTGCACCTTTTACGAAGAACCTTGCGACTGCGCAGCTGCTGGTAGTTGACTAACACTTGCTGAGCTGGTCCGAAATCCAACAGTCCAGTCGTGAACCACACAAATGGAGCTCTTACTCATTCCCATTTCATAGTTACTCCCAAACTCCTCTATCAACCCTCCCCGCAAGCTTTGATCCATACGTAAAAAAGCTCACCACCCTTCTCATCCAACGGGGGCTTCTCTCCTCTCCCTTCCTCGTTAGGATGTGAGCAGAAAGGCGACAGTTGGAGTTTGGTTCGGCGACCTGGTAATACCAGTATTTTTGAACGAAATTAAAATCTGCGGGGATTCAATAATAGTGTCCCGGCACCCAGCTTCTTTGTGCCTGAGGGAGCTCTCGCAGTCATTTACCTTGCGGCTATATCTGCCGGTGCAGCCAGACTTTCAGTGCCATAGTTGGTGTGGTTCGGAGTGCAGCATAAATACTGATGAGAGCAGCCTGTTGAACACTCACCACTTTTTCGCAAATATATTATATTCCAGCGTCGTCCATCAAGCAATAATTCGGTAGAACGATATAGGCTTTATTATGGTCCTTTTAGTTTTGCCAATGGCTTTCCAGCAGCCCTTAACCCTTAATAATTAACTCAGAGGAAGTTCTCTGAGCGCCATTCACTTGGGAATGGCCAGAAACGATTATTTTACATATGGCACAAGCAGCTCACGACTTTCGGTCTGGGTAGTCAAATAACATCCGTTTGAAGGCCAGCTAAAGTGAGAAGGCGAACCATCCCTCCACAGGGTTGTACGGGTTTGGGTCCCGCCACGTAAGAGAGCCACCATTTGATGGCGACCATGGCAAATGCATTAAGGATTACGATTTAAGGGCATGCACCGGGAATGTCCGGTCCCTTAATTGGGAAGGTATCCTCGTAAAAGTAAAGACTAACATCACGCCGTCCAAGGTGTGGAACAAGGACTGAGACGACCATATAAAGGAGCGCAAATCGGGTGCGGAATTTCGTGGTGGGAGAAAAACTCCGTCGCCGAGTCCTGGCATTCACCCCTATGGATGAACGTCTAGCCACAATCCGCATCAAAGCGCAGGAAAAGAAGGACAATGAGACCAAAGATGGTTTCTATGGCGCTTGGCGGCATTAACAGGTCGCAAAGAAAGTATTTTTGGCACTATGATCGGTAACTTCAGCTTCTATGAGTTGAGGCTGAAATATGGCTTAGCCGGGGTCCGAAATATGTAATACTAGATTCCAGCATAGAAAAATTCATCAAGCTATCTGGCTGCGTACGCTTTGAGGTCTCACGTCGACTCGGACCACTATATTGTTTCAGCCAAGATACGCACTCGCCGCTTTGCAGCAATAGTGCATGTCAACAAACAAAGGTTCGACGTCGAGAAGCTGGAATCACAACAGACAGCCGAACGATTTTCTACTCGACTTGCACTCTTGCTGTCTAAGAGCTATCGTCAACAGCTCGGTATAAGGGAACTGTGGGACGGCATTTCAAGCTTCTTACGTACAACTGCAAACGAAACCATTGGTACGATAAGGAGTGCCGTATTGCATTGGAAAGAAAGCAGACTGCCTACCGCAGACATTAGGAGCTAACGTAATCAATAAGAAAGAGCAAATACTAATGGGTGTACTTGGCCGACACATGCGATCTCTTACCGGCTTTCGGGATATGAACGCAAGCCTAACTTGCCTCCAAGCCTTATAGTATAGTATTGCAGGCTAAATTCAGCCAGGATTATAATCATGAGTCTTCCATCAAGAACTTGAATTATCAGTTTGAGTATCCATATCGTAAATTTAGCATCGAAATGTTAAAAAATAAAATAAAACTTCCAGAAGTATATAGACTAATTGACTTAATTGGACGAAATTATGGATAAAATATTGTTATTACAAAAGAACTGGAGTTACTGGTTTTTCGAAAGCGCTAGTTTACTTAATTTATGCAAAAATCGCATGACATTTTTTGCAAGCACACCTACCCATATATACATACACACATAGGTGCCAGTAGTAGTTGTATATTCCTGGAAATTTGTACATAAATAACGCGTCGCACTGCCATAACTTTAAGATTTTGTCTATATGTACTGACATTTGCATATGTGTGGGTGCGTGTGTGTAGCTGTGCGCGTTAAATGCAAGCTGCTGAGCAATTTTCGCTTTACCGCTAGGAATAAATAACATAAATCCTACTATTATTATGAGAAGCCATTAACAGACGGGCTGTGTTAGTGTATGTGTGTGTGTGTTCAAGCGAGTCTTCTGCTAGCCTATGTAATTATTGTAGCCAAAGGATTCATGGCAAGCTTATGCACGCAAGTGTGCAGCCATGCATACAAACATATATATGTACATATATACTTACACATAAACACAATGTAAAGCGCGCAACTTGCAATATACACCCAATCGGGCCGATATTCTTGAATATATATATATACATATATATATATCACTTGTGTGAGCCGGAATTCTTTGCCTGCGGCATGGAAAGCGCTTGCTTTCAAATAAATTTTATTCAGCAGCCTCACTTAAAAACGTCAAATTTTTAAAATGTCTTTCACACGGCAAACACACGCACCACAAATGCAACGGAACAGCAACAAGAACAACAAAAAATAAACAGCAACAACATGCAAATGCACGCAATGACTGAAGGAAGGCATGAAGAGTAGTCCTTCATGTCGGTGCTGTGGACGCTGTGATGGTATGTTGCTATTGTTGTAGGGCGAATGGCAGCAAGTGGCATGAGGCAACACGTCTCCCTGTGTGTATGCCGTGTTTGAACGCCGTGCGTGCATAGCTGAAATGCCTACGCATTACAGCAATAATAAGTATAAAAACAACAACAACTAGCATAATAATAATAATAACAACAACAACAAACTTTACAATAAATATAATAAACAACTTGCCGCAAATACAAAAGCCATCAAAATCAACAACAACAAAGCAACGCCGCAGCAACCAATCATACTGCCACTGAAAACTGACACAGCATAAGCAACAACAACAATAATACGCACACGAGCGCTGAAACATTGCTGGGCTGCTGCGTCGCTATGCACCATATGGCGGTGGCAAGCGGTACAGGTGAGGCGACAATGAGCACAGGCGCACATGCGCTGGACTCCCAGCGGCTGCTGGGAGCGAAGCGCTGCTTGTAGCTGAGGGGATCGCTGTATCTTTGAGTGCGTATGTGTCAGTGTCAGTGTTGGCGCTGCTGTTGCTGCAGCGAAATCTGCCAATACAGGCAAATTTATTATAATTTTAAGCCTGCGGCCCGTTAATATATTTTCAAAGCGAAAAAACATGCTTGTCGCTGCCAAATCATGTGCTTTTTATACATTTATTTTTGTTGTTGTTGTTTTTTGCTTTTGTTGCTGCTGGTTTTTATTTTTGTTGTTGTTTTTTTTTTTTTATTTTTGTTGTTGATGTGTTCGAAGCGCTGAAGCTGAGCGCCTGTCGGTGTGCAAGCACTTGCCTCGTTCGTCACGTTCACTTACCGATCGCCTCGTCGCGCCGCGCCGCCTGCAGCGCCGTCTGCCGCACCGCTTGCCTACCTAGTTTGCATATGCTTCTTCGCGCTGCGCTTTTATTTCACTTAAAAATGTAAAAATGCTTTACTGCGCGCAGTTGTTAAGTATTTAAAATAAAGCAAAAAAAACTTGAATATATATTAAATCAAGCCCTTGTCGCTGCCGCTGCTGCTGCTGCTGCTTGTTTCATTGCCCAGTGGCTGTCATTACGCCGGGTGCGAGTGTTGTTGTCATTACCGCAGTAAATGCATTTTCAATGCAGCGCTCAGACATGACACATACTCACGCGCGCGTATGATTCCTTTGTGCTTTCCGTTTGCGGCTGCATGTAATCAGCATTCATATCAGCAGCAAACATTAAAAGCGCATTAGTGAGCTTGCAGCAAATGCTGATAAGCGGACCCTTTTCGGCCGCGCGTCGCAAAGTGCAATGCAGAATAAAGGGCAAGATAATAAAGACGGCACAAAAGCAAGTCCGCATGCACGTATCCGAAAAAGAGGCAGCAAGGCGCATGCGTCAAATTGGCTGTTTAATGCGCGCTGAAGCGCTCTGGCATTGGCGTGGAAACGGTGGCCGCGTTTCTTTTGCACAACTTTTTTGCAAGTGATTTTTGGCATTGGCAGCACACTGAGAGCAGTGAAGCACTTGGAATTGTGTGAAAAATGCTAAACTACTGTTAGCCTAAAGTGTTTGCCTATTAACTAGAATATGTTTTTATGATTTTTTTTCACTTGCAAGCCAAAACCGCGCGTTCGGTAAGGTGTTCGCACAAACGGCAAGCTGTTGTGCGATTTTAGTGGCGCGCTTGCATTTTCACTTTCCTTCACAGCCAATATAAATATATAAACATGTTGCTGGTAGACACAAATAAAAATCTTAGCGGATTGCTAGACGCTCAGTGGCTTTCACATAGAAGTACACATGCCTGCTCACTGATAGCAGCTTCGGCTGCAACGTGAGCTGTGAAACGCAGGGCAAAGGTGCGAGCAGTAGCTGCTCACCTACATTTATTTATCTGCAGCCAAATATGGCGAAGCAGATAAAAATGGCGCGCATGTTTTCAACTTATCTACTTGTAAGTCTATGGTGTTCTTAATAGACTGCGTGCTAGTTTTGGTAAGAAGTTAAATAAGCAGTCTGACCGACTTTTTCAACATTTGTCGATATGAAATTTTGGTTCAGTTAGTTGCTGAGATTAAAATTAAGCGCTATTGGTGAAGACTGCATATTTCAGCGCACAAACTGATAAAAAATTTAAGTATTGGTATTTAAGCGAGTGCGAAAAGAACACACACTAAAGTAACAAAATGCGCGCAAAGCATTAACATAACCACTTTTTTTCAAATTACGTGTCAGAGAGGGATAGAGTCAAGACTATACCCAGTCAACACCAAACGGAACACAACGCAAAAATATGCCAGCTTCAGCAGTAAAAACAGGCAAACAGAACCAGGAAATGGCCAGGAGCAGTGTTAATTAACCCGACAGAAGGTCACAGTTATGGCGAAGTGCTTCAGAACATACGACAAGACGTCATGGCAAACCAAAACAAGGAGGAAGTCTTTCACTGAAAAGAAAAGAAGACGTTCAACTTTTCAAATTTAAAAGCCATCTGCCTGGTATATCGTATGTAAGCGTGCTGAAGTAGAAAGCCACAATAGAGATCCGAAACCTCGACTCTTTCAACAACGCAACAGAGGTCCCAACCGCCGTAAGACACCTGCTAGAGAAAGCAGACAAAGAAATATCAACGTAAACTAGAGCTCCAATTATCCACGAACAAATATGCGCATATGTTACGTTGACAGCCCAACCAGAAAACTGGAGGAAGAATACATAAAAGCTAGGTTGTATTAGCTGCAGGATGAAGCTCATGAAGGAAGTTAAAAATGCAAAACAAAAGTTTCAACTGTGGCGATATGCCATGGGAATGCTAAGGGCCGGACAGTAATGGGCAAGGACGTAAGAAACCCGGACGCAAGCTGAAAGACTGTAAAAACCAAGAAATCGAGCTGCTGCCTCTGTGTGGGATAGAAGCACGCTTAAACAGACCATGTCCGAAGATCTCGAACGTCTGAGTCATACGAGGAACAGAAAAGGGCATACAGATTTTGCAGTGTAACATGCACAGCAGCAAAACTGCTGACTATCATCTGCCACAGCACACGCTGGAACTCGGTACCGATGTAGCAATCATTAGAAGACAATATACGAGAGCGCAAGATGGAAGACACCACTGTAACAGCGGCCATTTCATTAATGGAAAGAAGCAGTTCCAAAAGAACAAGTAGCGTGAGCGGAAATGGGTTTGTCTGGATATATCACAGACTTCTGAACAAAGCTGAGTGCCGTAGAGGATGCCACACAACCTACAAACCGTTACTTAAACATAGCCAGAGATGTCAGTGCCAGATCTATGGAATGGGAGACACCGACAACAAATTCAAGGGTTCGCAAAATCCTTGACTTGGCGGCCAGATTAGGCTTTATCGTTGGCAATAGAGGATCCAAAATCACTTTCAGCACAAGAGGACATTTCGCAAAGTATGGAAGAGACAGCAGCTGTCCCTGATTAGCAACGGCAAAGGAGAGCCAACTGACTAATTTGGAAAAAAATACTTCCAGAAAACTCGTTGCTCATTAAAAACTTTGAGGATAGCTGTGTGGCTAAGTTGGACAGCCGAGATGTTGGCGCTCTTTTTCAAAATTTAGAGTGCAAGAAGATGAAGCATAGCTAACCCGGAAATGAAGGATTGGAATGGAGAAATATTAATTGGAAAGTCTTCGGCCCATCATAGCAACGTACATTTTTTGCCACTAGCGGCCAGATCTGGGGAATACAGTGCATGCGAAAGCAATTCAAATCTCAATTCTTGTCTTTAACGTTCATTTCACCACGTCTAAACTTAGCATACCAATCCTAATCGTTGATTTTTCTAGGTCAGTAGGTGGGATGGGATAGATACCGAGAGAAAAAAAGTGAGAGACCGAAATGCGCGAGTATGAAGAGCTTGACAAGCTGTCCGACTAAGGTAATGCTCGAAGAATCCTTTTTATCCATTTTTTCGCGACAACAAAAGTTGATTCACATAAAATTATATAATTTTCAAACTATTGAACCAGCAGCTGTCAAATTTCTCCACGCGCCTTTTGAAGGTTATGGCTAACTAAAACTCATATGGATTTAATTCTTGTAGCGCCATCTATGTGTCTGGCCCTTTCAATTGACCTGTTATGTTGAACTAGAAATTAATTATTCAATAAGAATTTTTTAAGCTCATGAAATCTGGAATCAATATCTTATATGAAATACTTATTTTCAATATATGCAACGAGTTGGAGGTCAGAAAATGATATTGCCATAAAATGCCACGATTCAGCAAAAATGTGAAGCTTATCCAGCCAGAAAGCAAATGTCTTCTACGTTAATCTCCCTTTAGAGCCACATGCATTTAGCGTTGCGACACGTTGCTGGAGTATAATGGCATTGCTTGAGGGCCCCAAACACAGCACTCCCATTGCAATTGTCATGACAAGATAGCGGCCCTACCACGCACATCCGCCGCATTAGCATTGCCATTAACATAATTCATTAGCCCCGAAAATGTGTGTGACAGGCGGTAAGCAGACAGCCCAGCCGTAAGCCATGCGGCCAACCGCAAGGAAGTAAATCGAAAATCGCTCGTCTTATCCGTGCAGGCTATCGTAATGAGGCAACGGTACATTTATGTCACACGCATACGCACACACATACACACATATGTATATATGCGGGGCAAGGCAAGGCAACATAAGAACGCCGCCTTTGCGTTTTCAAACGAGATGAAACGAAACGCCGTAAAACAATCAGAATTGCACAAACACAAAGACACATACACACAAAATTGCATTGACGCACACACAAACGAATTTGTGGCAAGCATTGAATTGCACATGTGTGTGTTGTTGTGTATCGCTTGCTGCACTTATATGCATTTGTTTGATGTTTCATTTTCCATTTTAATCGCGTTTTCCTTTTTATTCTCAACCGCTGACTTGTCAAACTGATAAAACCGAATTTTATTGACATTGAGGATTTTTCGAGTGAAATGACAACAACAGCAATAAGCACAGCGCAGCCCAGCCGCAGACATGCAACAGGCAAAGAGGTGCGCGCCGCACACGGAAATGGCCAAAGTGACCGCAAACGGCAGCGCAAGAACAATAACAAATGTGTGCGCGCGCGCGCGCTCAAAAAAATCAAAGCGACCAAAGCGTGCAAGCAAAGCGCGAAAGGACAATGGAAGCGCGACGGCAGCGTTTGGGCGGCGGCGGCGAGCAAAAACTGTCAGGCGAAACGGTGGTCGACGCGCCGTTGACATACGCGTGCAACAAATGCTATTGTTGCTATAGTTGTTGTTGCTGTGATTACTATTGTTTGTGGCAGGAGTGTGCGCAACAGCGCTACACATCATTACAATACAATTGACAGCATATAGGCAGTTACAAGCGCAACACAACCAACAACAAATTTTGAACACACACACTCACGCGTTCGCTGTCGACTTGCCAGCGCACACACGCGCATATACGCGCTGATAGGAGCGTTATAATTTGCCGTTGTTCCTCACTGCCGCGCCATGGCTCTCCTTGCTGGCAGGCTTGTAATACATGTTGTTGTTGTTGCTGGTGCACTTAACGTTACTTTATCGCTTTTGCGTCGGATTTTATTATTTTCTTCTTTTTTATGTTTGCATTTTTTACGCTCATTGTGGCCCTGAGACGACGACAACGACGACCACTCCAATGCCGCGCGTTGGCTGATGGCTTTTCGAAGATTTTTTCCGCTGATTTTTCGGCATATTTATTTGTTTGCCTTTCGATTTATTTTATTTCAACGGTGTATGTGCGCGCCTTTGTGGCGAGTAACTGTGTGCGCGCCGTGTCACGAATGTAGTGCGACATGGCACACTGTCATGGCATGGTTGCATGAATGAGTTGAGTTACGGTGCGCGCTTCGGCTCAATTTTCTCCATGACTCTGTAATATTCTTTCCTCTGAAATACTTGAATTGGACTAAATGCGGCTACAAGTGGTTCCCACATAAGCGCGCGCACGAGCCCTTTTCCAATAACAAAAAATACAAACACACTACATATACAACATACGGTACTTTACAAGCACATATTCATAAAATTGTGGCTTGATGCGCGCAAAGCGAAGATGTTTCATTGCCAGCGAAATGCCGCTGGTCAGTCGTGCCTGCACACATTTTCTGCATAACAACGCCGGTGGCAGCTCGGAATTCCATTTAATGTCGGTGTCAACGTCACCATCATCAACGCGCTCACCGGCACCGTGGCCTGTCGCTGACGATTGCACACGCCGCCACCGCCGCCTCGTGTCTGTGCTGGTGCACAGTTTACGATTAAGGCAATTTGTAAGTAATTTGTTTGTTATGCAAACTTTGTGTGACATTATTTCATGGCAAATCGAAGAATATAAAATCGAATGCGAGAACAACTGTAAAATATGCGCTTTATTTGGTATGCAGCGGACTGTGGGTTGCTCGTGCTGCGAACAACAAAATTGAGCGACAACCTACTCTGCAGACAAAATTGGTACAAATAAAAGTGAGAAAAATAAAAAAAAATAATTCAGAATTTATCATAAATTTTCTCATAAATGACTTCATTAAGTACACTATTAGCTGAAGAATGTTATTATTATTAAAAATTCCACAAAATATTAAGAGCGAAAATCAATTAAGCTAGTAAGGATTTTAGTCTACTGTGTAGTCTGATTGAGTGTAAAGTACTTTTTTACAAACAAATTTTTGGGAAAACGTGTTGTTTGAGTTGTAGCAACTGTAGTGCCACATAAAAATCTCTCATTCTACTGAAAATACTTGTATGTAGTTCAAAACATGTCTGAAATACCTTTCATTTGACACCAATATTGCATTTCAATTTGAAGAAGGTGGCAACACTTCTTAGTCATACTCTTTTACGTACCGACATTCTATTAGCGCTGTATGTTTTTAAATCTCGTTATTGTAATAATTCGTTTACCGTAACAATTTTATTAATTGCAAATATTTAACAAGTGGCAACGCTTCTGAAAATATCTTAATTTATTTTTACCTCTGAATCTTCTTAAATCGCGTTATTATAATAATTCGTTTACTTTAAAATCTTATTAAATGAAAATATTTAACAGGTGGCAACGCTTCTCATAATAGCTGTAGTTATATTTAGTTCGGAATCTTCTCTTAAATATTGTTATGATAGTAATTCCTCAACCTTAACAATTTTATTAAATGAAAATTTTTAACAGATGGCCACGCTACTCATAATAGCTTTAGTTATATTTAATTTGGAATCTTCTCTTAAATATCGTTGTAATAATAATTCCTTTACCTTAACAATTTTATTATTTGCAAATGTTTAACAGGTGGCAACGCTCATCAAAATATCTTTCGATATACATGTATTTCTATTGGCGAATATATTTACCTCCTCTTTTTTGCTGCACAATTTTAAAAATAAACATAATTTACAACAGGTGGCAACTCTCCTTAGTCATAATTTTCACTTTGATTTTTCCGAAATATCGTTAATTTTTATAAATATTGTAATATTTGATTTACCCTACCAATTTTATTACATGCACATATTTAATAAGGTGGCAACGCTACTCAAAGCGCCTTTAACTGGTTGCACTTTTGCATCTCTTCAGTTTTAAATTCATATTGATGTATTTATTTACCTTTTATTTGCATTTCTTATATACGATTTTAACAGGTGGCAACCTTTGCCATATTTTTGAAATTGAAATTTCTTAAACCTTCTGAATTATTTAGAAATAATGTAATAATTCGTTTAACTTATAAATTTTATTAAATGAAAATATTTATTCAGGTGGCAACGTCCCTCAAAAAACTTGCAACCCTTAGTAACCTTGAGTCTTTTCAGTTTTCCATTCATATTGGCGTTTTATTTAACTCCAACATCTATTATAAACAATGTTCAAAAAATTATTTATTTGTAAAAGGTGGCAACCTATGCATATTTTCAACTCTGAACCTTCCTAACATTAGTTTTAGACTTTTATAAATTTTGTAATAATTCGTTTACTTTAACAATATTATTAGTCAAACATTTGTAATTACGTGGCAACCCTCTTCAAAACACTTTCAACAGGTTTTCCTCTTGAACCGCTTTAACGTGGAACCTTTTTTGTAGTACTTCTTTAGATTCTAAATTTTTTTATATAAAAATTTCAAATAGGTAGCAACTATTTTATCACAAACCAGGCGAGAACACAAAGAACAATCCAAAAATATGGAATAACATCACTTTCAAAACAGGTGTTTAATGTTTTCAGGATTGCTGGTTCACTTGCTGTTATAAGAAAACGATTATCCGTAGGGGCTGTTAAAAGGAATGCTCCAAACCATATTGAAAGTGTAAACGCGACAAAACCGATAATATATTTAGCTCGCGGGTCCTCAAATAGGATACCTAATGTTGTTGTAGCGTCAGAAAACATTCATTGATCAGATAAAAATTAGGTTCCCTTCCGGTTACTTAGACCCGTCTGTCATAAAAATTGTTAAATCATTTCTTTAAAAAAAAGACTATATTTTCCATCACTTTAAAGCCAAAAACGCCAACTCATTTTTCTCACTAAACTTGCGCTCTCAGCACCAACAGTTTACCCTTAGCACCGATTTCAATCTACTAATCGCTAAAACAACACCTAAAACTCAAATTTAAAACACCCGTTGAAAACTTACAGGCAGCTACAGCGCAGCTTTTCATGCTCATAAATACATATATACATACAAACGTAGATGTATGGGTGTGTGTGCATATTTATACACAGCTATAAGACAGTCATAAAAGGCATTAATATTAATTACGCTTGCATACAAAAAAACAACAAAACAATGAAAAACAATTACAAAGAGAACAAAAAAACTCGTGGATATTTTCAGAACGACGCCTTAACACCCACGCGCTTACATTGCTGCGCCGCTGGTGGTAAGGTGGTAAGTGTATGCAGACACTCGAAAAATGATTTAAAACGAAAGCCCTCGAAGCGACAACGAATGCAAGCAATCAAACTCAGATTTCCTGCGCACACGCGCGGCACTTGAATATGCTAATCATTTAATTTTTCTCTGGCTTTGTGGAGAACTAAAACAAAAAAAATACATTTTTATTAAAATTTGCTTTGTCGCTTTTGTAACTCGTTTTGCTTTTCGTTTTATGCTTGTTTTTGTTTTTTGTTCATTTTTGGTATTATTTCGTGTGTGTTTTAGAAAAACTCTCAGCAAATTAGAGTTGAAATTAATTGCCACACAATTAATAATCATAGACACCACAGGCACTCATATGAATTTAGAATTAGAATTTAGAAGGCAATGTGCGAACGAATTGATAAAAAGATGTGAGGAAAAAAAACACGGTTGGTTTGTATGCGTGTGAATTTGAAAGAAGAAAAAAAGAGAATTAGTTAAAAATATTAAAAATAGCTGGCTTAGTTAAGCTTAGAAAAATGAATCCATTAGTCGAGCCGACAAAAGTTGACAAAGAATTGATTGGCCAGAAGCAAGTGGATGGTTTTATTAAAATTATTTGTTGGAGAAGAATTTAAATTTCATTTAAATAAACGTGAAGAACGGACAAAGCCAAGTGGTTGACTAATAAATCAGCGCAATCAGCTGAATTTCTAAAGTAGTAAAATATTAGTTATTGATTGAGTTCTTAATATTTTTAATGGCTACGAAGTGGGCTCAAGTTTTAGGAGGACAAAAAACACACCACTATGAACCAGAGCTTTTACAAACAGGTGCTTCATGATATTAGTGTTAAATATGCAGTTATTTACATTGATTCGTTCCATTTCCATAAACTCGAGTTTCAGATATTTTTGAGTTTAAAATTAAATTCAACTTTCTCGCAACAAATGTTTCAAAACTGAAATATTCAGCTAGTATTTCGTTTTTCACATTATCATAAACTCGAGTTTAATATTTTGGAGTTTAATTTTAAACACTACTCACAAACCCTGAGTTTACCTAACAAACTTTTCTAATTTTCTGTTCACTCTGCGTCAAAAAACAGTTTATCAACTATTGTGGAGTTTAACAAGAAACACGGATCACGAACCCTGAATTTACCAAAAACATATATCTTATTTGCCGTACACATTCCGCCATAAACTCGAGTTTATGAAATATTTTAGAGTTTAAAATTTAACACCATTCACAAACACCGCGTTTATCAACCAAAATAGGTCTTAATTTGCACAACCTGGGGCTCTCTCATGCACTAACACTACACAACTATTGTAAGACCAATTCTGCTTTACTGTGCAAGTATGGTGGACAGGCGTACGGAAATCCGGAAGCCAATCGAAAAGGTTTAGATGCTCGTTGTGCTGTGCATAACGCGACAACTCCAACTGCGGCTCTAGAACTTATACTAAATTTATTCGCTAAAAACTGCGCAAAATCGACGGGACGACTACTGAATGCGAAAGAATTTACATATCGAACCTTCGGGCATAGCGCGATGGGTAATGGCGGTTTAGCAAACACCAACTTCATGATCCCACTTTTCAACTGGAAAAGAGGGTTTAAAATAAACATAGAAAAAGATGCCTGGCGTAAAGATATGTTACATAGCTACACGCAACACTCTAAATATTTATGCGAATGGCTCGAAAATGGACGATGGACGATGGAGTTGGTGCAGGAATATACTATCCAGAGGTAGCCATAAGGCAGCCTTTTAAGTTACCGGACCACTGCAGTATGGTAAATTTCAAGCTGAGGCCTTTGATATTGCGAAAACCGCGGAGCTGGCCTCTAATACGACTGGAAGCAATTCCACAGTCAGCTACGTAGATGACAGCTAGCTAAGCAGCAATCAATGCAGTAACCTCATATCGCATATCGGCCAGAAGTGTCTTGGGAAGCAGAGCAGCAGTGGAAAGTGTTGCCAAAAGAAAGCAACTTCACTGCTACTGAATGCGAGGCCACAAAGACATCGAGGCCAATCAAATAGTGAACGAGATTGCCAAGAATGGTGTACGGCAAACACCCGTAAACGTGATCAACATTGAGAAACCCATGTATTGTATATACGACGATCTGGACAGAAGCATGGTATAGAAAATCAAAAACCTATGGGGCGAACTACATGAGTAACTCGGAATGACTGCTAGAAAAGGAAACAATGATGTATATCATGTGTACTTGACCCACATTGGCAAGACTACGCTGTAAGGATGTGAGGTCTCCACGGTATGATACACTTGAGGAGGTAAAGCCTGTTGAAATTCGCGTCATGGTCAGGCATCCTGAAGAATGACTACTCCTCATGAACCTAGTAACTGAGCTCCATCTTGTATCGCAAACGACCAAAGCTGGTCTCTATGTGGATCATTGGCCTGCCAGATTGACCTTGCTTAACCAAATCGAATTCTTAACAGAGCAGGTGGTATATTAACGAACGTAAGAAGTATAATAGATAGATCTTATACATGAAGCGAGTTGGCCTTCGGATGCACAAATGATTTCTCATGAAATGATGCATACGATGCCTAGTGGTCTGTATGGATCCGTTAGATGATAAGGTTACAGAAATATATTACCAAATTAGTCACGATCGTCTAAACTTTCTTGCCATATTTCTATTATCTTGGCTGCCAAAAGTAATCATTAAAAATACCAAATAACAATTTATGGCATATGAAACCAAAAATAATGTGTTTTAGATATATTAACTCCACTTTAAAGCAATCAGCAGACATTTAGACAAGCCATTGCCCACTAATTAAATGTAAACATATTTCAACAAGTTTGAAAAAAATTTAAGAAAAAAGCAATAATGTCATGCACTAATGTTTAACAATGGAACACGAGTTTTTCAACAGCGACTAATTGCAAAAAAGCTCATAAAAACAGATAAATATGATAAATGACTTTGAATAGTGGAATTTTCAGTATTTAGAGGCTGATTAAAATTGAGACAATACGTTCAAAAGCATAAACGGAAACCAAAAAACAATGCAGAATATTAAAACAACGCTGAGCTCGCAGTAACATTTTTTTCAGAAAATGCTGGCAATCAGCTGCGGCTGCCAATATGCGCGCCTTGATTATATAAATGATGATCTTCGTTCACTTTTACATGCGATTAAAAATTTGAGAAAATTTGCTGACAAAAAAAACATAAAACAAACACAAAAGTTGGCATTCAAGCGTTCAAAGTGAAATCTGCACAACGGCGAATTCACTGACAAACTGATTAATTAGACAACTGCGCAGGCCAACAGCAACAGCCGAACAGCATAACAAGCCACCGGCAACCAGCCATGAAGCGCAAACCAGCAGCGCGCGCTGCACAATCATTAAATCTCCAAACAGCTGTTGTTTATTGGCGGCAGTGATCGATTTCGGCAAATAAAAAAATTGCGGTTCAAAAAAAGAAACAACTTCGCAACAAAAAACTGAAAACTGAAAACCAACAAAAATTACCAAGAAATTAAATTACCAAAAATATCATTAAGAGATCTTGATCTGTCTGCTTTATCCCCGCTTGTATGCGGTGTGTTGCAGAATGAAGCAAGCAAGCGACAACAATAATATTAAGTGATGTAGCAGTACAATCATTGGGATTCTGCAAATCAGCGCGCAGATCTTTTTTCGCATTTCATTAATTTTTTCGATTTTTTATTTTATTTTTTTTTTAAATTTTTTTCAATATTTTTTTTCAATATTTTTTATTTTTAGTTTTCATAAACATTTCTTATGCCTGCCCGTCTCATCAGCACAAATTACACATGTAAAGGTTTAAGCGATGACCCAAGCCTTTGAAATCAATTTTATTTGCACTTCACTTCGGTTGCGGCATTTAAGTGCGCGACTCCAATGACTACAGTTAGTTGCGCAAAAGCATAAAAACACACACAATTATGTCAGTTGTACGAGGCGCCGCTGGCATTGCCGCTTGACATTGCAACATTTGCGCAAACCGCTAGCAACATTTGAATACAATGTTGTATCGTTGTTGTTGTTGTTGTCGAATGACAGATGATATGTCATACAACTGCAATGTTATCAGTTAAATGATTTACATTAATTTGGAGTTCAAGCGAATTTCGCGAAAAAAAAGTTATAAGAAACTTCATGGAAGCAGCTGAGCGCTGAAGAAGGAGCAAAATTAATTTTCAACGGACTTTTGTATGCTGAAAAGTATCTATAGATTGACTTCTGTTGGTAAAATTAATTTTGGGAAGAGTGCAGAGAAGTCAATGGCGACAAAACTTAAAAATAACGCATTAAATCATATCACGAGAACTAAGTAGGCTTAGAGAACAACGAGCTTCCAACCCATGGAAGTTTAGATAAAATTGGTAACTATCAAAAATACCGATTCTATGTATATAGTGTATTCAAAGATATGATCTGAAAACGCTGCCGTATACCTATGACATCGATATTATTGGCCTCAACATTCACGCCGTTAGTTCTGCTTTTTCCAGACTGGAGAGGAAAGCAAAGCAAATGGGTCTGGAAGTAAACGAGGACAGACGAAATATTTCCTGTCATCAAACAAACAGTCGTCGCACTCGCGACTAGGCTCGAACGTCACTGTTGATAGTCATAACTTCGAAATCGCACATAACTTAGTCTATCTGGGAACCAGCAACAACAATTTCAGCCTCGAAATCCAAAGCAGAATAACTCTTGCCAAGAGGTGCTACTTCGGACTGAGTAGGCAATTGAGAAACGGAAGTCTTCTCTCGAAGAGCAAAAACCAAACTCAATTGATAAAATTTGGTAAATTAAGAAACTTATTAAGATAGTCAATTTGGTAATTAAGGGCTTAAATAATGCGGAAATTTGTTAATTGAGTTTATTAAGGAAATTATGTAATTGAGATGATTTGATAATTAAGTAAGTTTAGCAATTGACTCAATCTGATAATTGAGTCAATTTAGTAATTGAGTCAATTTCGTAATTGAATCAATTTACTAATTGAGTCAATTTGGTAATTGAATCAATTTAGTAATTAAATAAATCTGGTAATTGAGTCAATTAAGCACTTGGATCAATTTGATAATTGAGGAAATTGGTAGTTAAGAAAATTCTCTATTTGATTATGAAGAGGAAGACCTCCATTCCGTTAGAAAGACCCGGTGGAGAACGACCTGGCTACACTTGGAATCTCCAATTGCTGCCAAATAGCGAAAAAAAGAACGATTGGCGTGCTGTTGTAAGCTCAGCTGTACGTTCTCACTTGAGATGTAGGAAAATGTCAGAGAGAATATCCCATGGTACTGTTCAAACCGAACTCGTTCTTTTCTAAATCATGTGATTCATATGTAAGATGAAGTGCATCACGATGATTTTTGCTAGAGTGGAGTTTATAATTTCACTCTTCCGACTCTTGCTTGAGGCGCTATGAAATAGCTTCAAAGTTAAAATCAGATAAAAGACCAAGAAACCAGAGTAAGCGATACCAGCTCCGAAAAATCAAACGGAATGAAAACTGAAAAGCAAGCAATCAACGAAAACGGTAGATGAAAAAGTCATCGGAAGTCCACAAAAAGCACCACAGACGGCTTCGAGACAGATTGTTCCTGTCAATGCGCCAATGCGTATATTCTCTTTGTGCCTTCAGACACAGTCAAAGAGATATATATGTAAATTAGTCGCTTCCTTGGAATCGAAACTCTAAAACCGATTAGCTAGACGGAGTACCCGTATTTCACTCAGATAAGTGGAAATGAGTCAGATCTCCGTTGTCGTCTTTCGATCTAACACTTGACCTATGAACATCGCATGGCTTAGTAGGCGACGACCAGCTACTGTGCGACTGCGAGGTTCTTCAGTCCTAGAGTAGAAACTTTGAGATCTACTGAACTGACTGTCCTTAAGAAAGTTCATGTTGCAGCAATCGTAAGAGTTCTTACCAGACATTGTCCAATATGCATTTATGATGTAAATCCAGTCGGACGCATATTGTTTAAGTTGTATAGAGGAGGACGAGCTGAAAAAATCCTGGCACTTTCTCCAACATTGTTCAGCCTTTGAAAAACTGAGGCTAAAAGATCTCAGCGCTCATAACTTTGGCGAACAAGCAGACAAGGCTTGAACTAATATTAGCCGTCTCAAAAATTTGTGGTCAACTCAAAGCGCTTTGTCGATTTATGAGGGTTTCTGTTATATATTTTTATAGGAGTTCTAGATACCACAACCTTCGATTACAGAAGTAGGGTGGAATCTGTCTCTTGGTCACAAAATCTATCAAAGAAGTTCGCATTCAAATGACATTCGTTCAGCACCCCAAATACTAACCGCATGGCAACACTACATCACGGAACCGTAATAAATAATAAATTAGCAGACGGAGAGTCAAGGAGCTGACACATACTTAAACATGCGTACAAAATGAAGAGTCAATATTAGTGGTCACAGCATTAACTCACACGCACATCACGCATACACGCGCACATTTTACGAACACTATCAAAGGCTTTTGTAGCTTTCTTTTAAATACTAGTTACTCGGTGTCTTCTTCATTTCAACTCGAGTTCATTTGCAGTTGCCTTTTCTTTTCCTATTTTCATTCTTATTCATTTATACGAATGCTAAAAGTGGCTTAGCGCTGACGCCATCTTCCTCCACACACAGCTTGTTACACGCATGCAGAGGCATTTGTAGATTTGTAGCGCGCTGCCTCTCTGCCTTTCGTGCGTAGCCTGTTTTTTCAATTTACCACATACCGTGCGAAAATGTAAATGCATGTCATAATGATAAATTCATTAAAGTTAATATTCGCAAAAATTCCAAAGAAGTTCAGGGTTGCCACGCCGTCCAGTGATCAGTGCTGACGGCGCGGGGACGTTGGCGTTGCGTTGTTACGCCGATATTTAAATGGAAACGTATGTAGATTAATCAAAGTATATGTGTGTTTGTGTGAGGGTTAGCTGCTAAATAGACAACGGCATGTATGTGTGCTTGGGTATGCAAGTGTGTTGGTGTGTGCGTAGCAACCTGTGTGATTTTTGCGTTTTTAAAGCGAATCGGACATGAAGTGACTGTGCACTAAGGAGCCGCTGCTATGATGTCTGGAAGATTGAGTGACGCTCAGGGTTTCGTTTTTTTCGATTTTAGACAGCAAGTGCTGCGGTGCAAGTGATTGAAGTCAGCTGGGTGCTATGCAGCGATTCGAAACTGGCAAAATTTGTGGAATTTGAAATGTGAAAAATTAAGTTTGAATTTAATTACAAAAATATTTATTTATTTGGTTTTAGTTTAAAATTTCAAATTATTTTATATTTTATTTGATTTGTTTTAGTATACAGTGTTGCCATCTGTTTAAAATTTTAATTTAATAAGAAAATATTAAAAACTTTACTACTTTGTGTTAATTGTATATATGTACATTAGCATATTTTTCTATTTTAAAACAAATATGTATTTGGATAAGGTTGCCAGTTGTATAGAAATTTAAATATAATTTACAATAAAATGTTAAAAAAAACCGAATTTTTCAAATACTCGCATACGACCGTTTAGTACCACAAACAATTCTTTAGACTTTCTCTTTAATGTATTAAAGCAGGGTTGCCAGCTTTGCCGAAATTTAATTTAACAAAATTGCAGAGATAAACATTATAATGATTACAAAATTACAATCTGCTAATATATACCTCAATTTTATATTTTGTTCTATATTTATTTTTATTAGAGTTGCCACTAGTTTTTAAAATTTAATGGTATAAATTGATAGGAAATACTTATTCTTAAAATCCACTACCGGAAACATTTTTTTAGATATTATTTTTAAAATATTAAAACAGAGTTGCCAGCTGTTTAATAGTATTAAGAAGGTAAAAAAAGTAATACGATAAGCTAATAAATGCATACATACATATGTACATGTACACAAAATTCATAATACATTTATTTTTTTGTAGGGTTGCCACTTTTTTCTACTAAATGGTATGGATAGAGTTGCCACATAAATATTTTCAAAATTTAATATAAGCCAAATTCTAAGTTAATACCGGGAACAATTTCTTACAACATTTATTTTAAATATTTTAGAATAGCGTTGCCATCTGTTTCAAATTTTAACTTAATAATATTGCGAAGATAAACAAGGTGTTTTAATCTACTTATTACTTATCTACTTATGTATTACATACATACATACATACTGTACACTTTTCTGTGGCTAGGGCTGCCACTTGTTTTAAAAAATTCAATTAAATAAATTGGTATGACTTATTTAAAAACATCACCGAAAACATTTTTTAGATCTTATTTCGTTTTATTTTTTTTATTATATTTATTATTTGTTAGGGTTCCAATGCTTGATACTAAAAATGATTAAAAACTGTCTCTTCTTCTTAAATGACGCCAAACATTACTTACAATTATTAATGGCAACAAAATATCAGTTCGCTTTTAAGTTGCTTCAACTCGAACTAAGTGCGCCTCTCCCTTCGCTCCCTTCCCTCCCTCCAACGCAGATTTACCAAAATCTATATTCTAATCAATTATAGTCTCACCAGCGCTAATAAGCACAACAGCTTTGACTTATAAATATGTTATTTATGTACTTACACACACAGACAAACAAACATACACATACATCCATCCAACACATGAGTAGCCCTAGCAACTTTAAGAAGAGCCTACGCATTGGCCTAATCGTATAGAAAATTAAATTCTTAACACCAGGCCAATTAATAAACC
The DNA here is from genome assembly GCF_016617805.1 of Bactrocera tryoni. Taxonomy (NCBI): domain Eukaryota; kingdom Metazoa; phylum Arthropoda; class Insecta; order Diptera; family Tephritidae; genus Bactrocera; species Bactrocera tryoni. The sequence continues at coordinate 16,129,762 of NC_052500.1, forward strand.
AAACGAGCCAACAAATGCCCCCTTGCCGTGCGTTAACGACACATGCACACACATAAATGGGCTTTAAGTTTTATATGTGGCATGCGTCGCAATGATATGTGCCACACGAGCGCTAATAAACATTTGCATTGAGATTTCTATAAAGACGCGCTCGCGGCAATTGCTGTTGGAGACAAAAATATAGTTATGGAAGCAATTCCATGCAACACACATAAATAACCACGAGCTGCGGCTGAGAATGTGGACAAGCACATGCATAAGTATTGAAGTCTGTCGTGCACCCAGCGAGAAATCTTTGAACTGAGTTAACTAATTGCATACTAAATGCGTGTGTAGACATACTTGTTGGTCATACGAGCAAACAGCATGACAATGTGGCATTAAAAAGTATGGCAAGAGGAGACAGTGCTGTTGGTGCAACGCATGAGAAGCATGAGGACTGTTGTAAGGTAGCTGAGAAGTGACTATTGAATAGTAAAAAAAATGTATAAACTTTAACAACAAATAGTTTTTGTATACCTCGACACTTGAACGACATGTACAGGCATATTTCGGCTGTTCATGCTGCATGCCACAAGCTACCTGGTCAGAGTTTTTGCCAACCACTTTAATTACAGTCGAAATTGTGCCGCTGCAGTTCCTTCTGGGCATAAGTCAACTATAAGCATAACGAATATGAAACGCTTAACGCTTGCCACTCGATGTTGCCAGCACGTGGGACATGTTGTTGCACGATGTGATGCTGCATACCAGCAATGCAAAGCACTTCCTCCTTTATGGACACATTTCAATAATCATTTTCCATTTACTTAATCACCGCAAATATGCAGGTAAGCGGCAACGAACAACAACAACAATAAAAACAACAACTACACTAAAAACACCAACAACAATAACAATTTGAGCAACAAAAATAACGAAACTAACAAATATACAGGTAAGTGCAACGAACAACAACTACAGCAACAACAACAACTACAGCAACAACAACAACTACAACAACAACAAAAATCTGAGCAATAACAATAACGAAACTAACAAATATCCAGGTATGTGCATCGAACAACAACAAACAACAACTACGTCAACTACAACAACAAAAATAACGAAACTAACAGCAGCCGCAGCGACAGCACAAATAGCGGGCACAAGCATGAAATGCAGTGTCAGGCGAGGCAGCAGCAGAAGCCAAGCTGCAAACGATCACTGGCGGCACAACCGCAGGAGCTCAGGCATTTTGTCTAACTGTGACAGCCAACAGACATTGGCGGTGCGGCCGAAATACAAATACAAATGCAAAAACACAAAACACAAAACAAAATGCAAAACACAAAAACAAAGCGCAACGAAGGAAGCACCAAAAGCGCTTGAATATTGGAGGAGAGTGCCGGCGTTGCAGCAACAGCAACAACAACAACGCCAAAGTCAAATGGCAGCCAACAAGGTGGAGCAGCGTTCGTGGACGGGCGTCTGCCGCATTGCGCCAATATTCAAACGAGTTTCGCCAGCAGCAAGTCGGCAAGCGTGCAACTAACCGCCGGACATGAGCGACCAAATAAGCTTTGGCGAGCGCATGCGAAGGCACAAAAATCGCAAATAAATCGAAGCGAAACGAAATGTTGCATGGCTACGCATGCGCCGATAAAATAAAGCAATTGCAAATATTATATATTTGTGTGTATGTAAGCATACCACGCAGTGCTGCTACAGCTGCCACAATTGCAGTCGCAGCAACTTGTAACCTTGAGTCATAGCGTCACAATCAATTAAAAATTAAACATGCCACATGTGCAACTTTCAAATTGTCGCAGGCTGCACAAAAAAAGAGACCTCTCTTAACAAAAACGCAAGCAGGTTGCAGGCGCTCGCATGTGTGTGTGTGCGTCTGCTTAGCGTGCAACATGTTTAAATGGCAGTTAGTAGCTGACAACTGTTGATTGAGTTTTTATGCCATTTTATAATTATTGTTTGGCTATTTCTTTGCAACTTTTTTGTTTTTTGCACAATCGACAGTTATTTGTTGCTGCAACCCCCAGCGCGCACTGAATTTGTCAACAAACAGCACGAAATATTTACAACTTTTGATTTGATATGCGCGCTCAAGTGATAAGCGAAAATGTGCGAAATATTTTATGATATCCACTTGGCCATTTTAAAAGATTTTTTGCGCTTCCAACATGTTGCAACAGTGGGTATAATAGTTTTGTTCACACAAAAGTTGTTTGTATCAATTAAAACTAATTGAGATAGATATATGTATGTATATATAAATTATCAAGATGTCGAGAAAAGTTGAAATCCCAATGACTGTATGTCTGTTTGTCCGTCCGTCCGCCCATTCGTGCAGCTGCAACTTGGGTAAAAATTAAAATATATTGATAAAACTTGGTATGCGGGTTTCTTGGTACAAAAAGAAATTACAAGTTCGTAGATGGGCGTAATCGGATCACTGCCACGCCCACAAAACGCCATTAACCGAAAACCAATAAAGTGCCAAACCTAAGATATAAAACTCTAATTTGCTACAGGGGATGGCAGTAGCAAGGGCACACAATTTGGAAAAAGTGGGCGGGGCTCCGCCCTCAAATAAGTTTAATTTACATACATATGTGTACCTCTAAAGCTACAAAAACAAATTTGCTCAGGGCAAATATTATAGGAACCCCTATCGACAGTGTGAAAATAGACGAAATCCCGTTATAAACCCATTCACTCACCATATAACGGTACTGTGCAAAACTACTAAAAGCGCAATAAATCAATAACAAATTACGGCTGAGACATTAAACCTCCAAGATAGTATGATAGTATGATGGGCGTGGCACTCTTCTCATATTCTTATATCACAGTGCGAAAATGGGCGAAATCGGACTTCAACCACGCCTACTTCCCATATAACACAATTTTAAATTCTACTTGTTTAAATAAGAAGTAATCAATATAACGGGATACAATTTTGCACTAAAATTGCCCAAATCTCACCCAAAACTGTTTAAGGTTCCGAAAATGGGGACCCCAGTATCTATAGTTGACTTTTGACCGAAAATATCGGTCAATATGTGAGATATATAACTGGAATTCAGGAATAATACTTCTCCGACAATAGTATCTCTGTAAGCCGAAAATTTGTCGAATCGGGCCAATACTTCCTTGAGCCAAATATACCTAATTTAAAGATTTTCGAACTTCCGGGTGACTTTGTACCGCATATATCGGCCAATACTTGAGTTATCTGAATGACAATTACAGAGCGTTTTTTTCCCATAACAGTATATTTTTGTGCTCCAAAAAAAATTGGACGAAAGCTTGACCTACCCTCCATATAACTACAAGTATTATCAGGATTTTCGAACATCTGGCTGACTTTGTTCCATATGGTTAGAGATTGTATGTAAGGTACTTCAGTGAAGCCCAGGGAACATAATAGATAAAATTGCTGCCGATCCTCTGGTTGAATTTTTACATCTTAAGGTATTTCCCCAACTTTGATTTGTGAACGTTGCGAGAGTACAAAATTGTAGATTACAGCCGAACTTAACCCTTCCTTACTGATATTTATTTTTTTATTTCTTATTTTTTGTTTATTTTCTTATTATTATTTTTCTTTTTGTTCCGCCAATTTTTTTTTTTGCCTTCCCCACTATTGCTTGCCGCTTTTGATTGATCACTTCAAGTGTTCAAATATTTGTTAAAATAAAGTTTTTACAAACAAAAAATGCATGTGGCATGACGAATTGACTAATACCAGCCCAGTTACTCAATGCTTTCAAATTATTTATTTTTTGAGTTGTAAGCTCTTAGGCAACCATATGCTCAGCTCACACATGTACATATGTATGCGTCTTGAGTTGAGCACTTGTGCATTTCGTTGCACTCTGTGTTCTAGTTATGTTCGCTAAATTCAACAATGTAGTCACTCTGGTTAAATATTTGTCTACAGCTTAGACACTTTTCATCGAAGTCCTTTTTGTACAAACAGAAAAAATTTTAGATTTATTGCTGCTATTTCTTAGACATGAACTAATGTTTCCAGTTTGACACGTATATGCCAATGGAATTCGCGGCAAACGCTCACTGAGTACATGACTACTGCTCAATGGTTTGTGGATTATAGTACCGGGCCGGTCGAAATCGGTAGATATAGATTTGACTATTTTTCATAATAGTCACCAATTTGAGAACAATGTTAAAGCTGCGACTAATTTGAAAGGTTCATTAGCCATTGGAGGCATCTTATGTATGTAGATAGTTAGAGTGTATGTCTTGCAATGCATATAGACCTTTAGGAGACACTTTCTGAAACCAACATGTCTAAAATCTCTCACTATATTATAAACTTTCTGAACCACCAAGTGCTCTTGCTGAGTTTTATCAATACGAAAAGTTTTGTCGGTGTAACCTCGAGAACAGAATCAAGAAACCGTCGACCGATAGTTTAAGTTAGATAGTAATTATTTTCCTATACAAAGCTTTGCATTCGCATAGAAGATGATCTATAGTATTTTCTTTTTCTACCGCTTGACAGCTTCTACAATAGTCATTGCATGGTGTTTCGAGTCTGCTGGCATGTCTGTCAATTGGACAGAGACCTGTTAGCACTCCTACTAGAGTTCTTATGGCATTGCTCTTGAATTTTAATAGTCGGCATGAGCGATCCATATTCCATTTAAGCCACTTTTGCCTACTTGTTGAGCCAGTTGGGAATTGACTCCACCAAGATACAGTTATATGTTTGTCGATTTAATATCTACAAGTACCTATAGGCATAAGTATAAGTTCCCTCTTTACCGGAGTTTAACTTAGGGTGGTGCCTGATCTGGATAGTTAATCTGTTTCACATTTACCAGGATTATCTCTATATCCCGGAAACTAAAGTTTGCTCCGTTAATAAAGAAGATGAAACAAACTTAATTTAGACCGGGCCAGAAAAGATCAGATCGGAAAAAATAGTATAACTTTAGGGTCGACAACGCCTTGACGACGAACCACGTACAGCATAGCTATCAACATCAACTGATGATCAACACGTCAATAAAATAAAGGAATAGGTGCTTAATAAGTCAGAGATCATCGCAGAAGGAACAGTGAAAACCATTTTAAAAGATCAATTGGGCCATCCGGTTGACTAAGAAGAGTGAAAGCGCTATTGGTTCCAAATAACTAAATTTTATCGAAAACCAGCGTCACATTAACGTCTGTGAAACAATGCCTTCCGACTATCAGGATGTCATGAAGCATATTATTACTGCCGATGAGTTTTGATATATGCTTACAATACGGGAACAGACGATCAATCAGCCGAATATCGTGGCAAAGGAATAAAAAAACACTACAAAGCAAGTCAAAAATCGTAATGTTGAGAGTTTTCTGCGATTATCGAGGTGTGATCCACCCCGATTTCCTTCTGACCGGCAAAACTACCAACGAATAATACTATTTGAGTGTTTTGCGTCATTTGCGCGATGCTATTCGTAAAAGAAGGCCGGCATTTTGGGCCGACAACTCTTGGTTTTTGTACCACGATAATGCCCAGACGAATACTGCATTGATCCTTCGTAAGATTTTCACCATATTTTCAACCAATATTGTGACCAACCACCGTATTCGTCTGATTTAGCTTCGAGTGACTGCTGGCTATTCACCAAAATGAAACGAACGCTTCGAGGAAATCGATTTGAGTCAATTGAAGACTTCAACGTGAATGGCTTCGCGCAGTGCCGAAAATTGACTTTAACGACTGCTTCGAGGATTGGAAAAAACGCTTAAGTTTATTGTGGCCAAGATGGATCGCTTTAAAAGGGACGACATAGATTTTGAAGAATAAATTAAGAATTTAAAAATTATGAACAGAGTCTTACTATTTTTTGCTCATAGTTGTATATGTACGAAATTTGACACAGCTTATTATCTAAGGTAAGTCCACAATATCCAAACATATTGTTCAGATTGAACCTTTATAGCTTAGCTTATAGCGGCCATACAAACTGAACTATTCAAATTACGTTCTTAGGAAGAATATTTTGTATTTGCTGCATCGCAGTCATATCATATACCATAAGGGAGAGACACACATTGGCAGTTTTTTAAGCCAAATTACAAATCAAAAAGTACAGCAACACATTGAGCTACGCTGCAGGGTTTGCTCAAGCAACTGTAAATATCAACGTAATCAATCAAATTACGAGTTATTGCTACACTTGAGCAACGGTAAAAAAAAAACTGCACTGGCACGCCAACAACAACAGCGTTTTTTCAGCACAATTATCTTTAAATGTAAAATATGTTTGTTTGCGTATTTAGTAAAATTACACGAGTTTGCTGGACTCCATGTCAATGAGGGGGAAAAAACTCGAAACAAATCGTTGTGGCATGCAATAAATATGCGCCGACTTGCAGTTTTTGAGGCTGGGCACCCACTGACAGGTGCCAAAGCAACTACTTGCTGGCCACAAGTGGGTCAGCGCGAAAAAAGTCTGCGAGTCAATAAATATATTTATAGCAAAAAAATAGTTGTCTCAATGCACAACTAAAAGCAAACACAAATTTAACTTGAAAATAATATGAACCAAGCGCCAAATGCCATTTACGGTAATTTTATATTTGTACAATAAAGAAAATGCAAGCAAATGAGCTCAGGCGGCGCATAAACGTAGAAAAAGAAAGGCGCTGCGCATGTATAGTGGTATATTTAGCACTTTTGGTGCAAACAGTGAATGGCGATTTTCTTTTCGTGTATTTACAGCAAGAATTTGTAAATTTTTTAATGGCCTCTTTTCTGTGAGTTATTGGAAAATATGAAAATATAATTTTTTAATTAGAACATTATTATTTGCAAAGGTGTGGGTATTACGGTATACTTTCTTGAAATACATCTGGAGTTGTAATAATTTAATGCCAAATAACGGTAAAATAAAACCGTTACTGTAGTGATAATTCCAAACGATGAGCAGCTTGGGTCACAAAAAAGCATAAGAAAGCCGAAAACCATTCTCCTATAAATGTTATTGAACTAAGTTCAACACTTTTAGGAAAAATATAAGCAGGTACCTTTCTAAATTTTGCTAATTCACTTTTTAATGACTTCATTTATAGAAATCGCCGGGAATAAACCCACTTTCACCAACAGCAATTGCAGTTTACTCATTTTGGAAGCTTAACTGTAGCACCCAAACTGGTTTTCATATGCCGATGAGTCTGTTGATCACCGGGTGTTCTAATGGACGCGAAGTTGGGCGATTAAAGGTATTACCGGAGATCATAAAGAAATATATGTATATAATGGTGGTTATGGATTATTAAACGATAATAAAGGTAGTTATCGAGTTATCTCAACAAAAGCAATTCATATATCGATAATAAAGATCAATTATCGGTTTCGAAGTTTCAAAAATCACCTCATATATTGGTAATAAAAAACAATTATCAGTTTCAAAGTACAAAAATAAAATATATGTTGACAGAAAAGGCAGTTATCGCGTTGAGAATAAAAAAATCATATCTCGATCACCTTGTTCAACTTCAAAACTTAAGCATATATGGTTAATCAAGCCAGCTAACGGACTTTCGATATTTAATATACTTGAGAATGTATCGATAATAATACAAAATTGAGTAAATATCGGTAAAACAAAATGTATGTCGATGTATGTGACGATAATTGATAACAAAAAATTATCAAATAGAAACTTCTAGAGAATTCTGAATATATTTATCAACTACAATTATTTTAATACAAAAAATTTAATATTTATCGATAATAATCGACAACAAAAAGAGTTATCAAGTTGAACTTTCTAAAAAATAGATATATGGTTATAAGCAAGCCAACTAGAGGGGTTTCGATAATTGATGTACTTGTTAATATATCGATTATAATATATGTATGTATCGATATATCAATTCACCTATATATTTGTGATAATAAAATATTAATTAACAAACTTGAGTGCATTTCGATAAGAATATATTTATGTATATTGAAGTATTTATCGATAATAATCGATAACAAAAAGAATAGAAACTTCTAGAAAATGTTGAAAATATCGAAAAACTACTTTTATTGCCAGCTAAAAACTTTTAAAGCAAAACTTGTTTGCAAAATACGGAAGATTCAAATATTTCGATATTTATATTTAAATAAAAATGTCTCGATAACAACAATAACTAAGTACTATGGTAAAATACTAGAATATTAATGTAGGAGTAAGGATGATCGCATTAAAAAAATTGTTGCGATCCATTCTAAAAAATGAACTTAAGTACATATCGATAATTATATAAATATGTATCGATATATTGATGCATCGATGTATGTACTATATGTATCGATCATAAGAAAAAACAATTTTAAGAGTTGACTATATGTCGATAATAAAATATATCGATAATAATCGATATGGAAAAATCTATTGCGTTGAAGCTTCCAAATAATGTTGAAAATATTAATCAACTACGTTTTATTTTAGTCTAAAAAATAAAATGCAATTTATTTAATTGACAAACTTGAAAAGATATCGATAATATATATGTATATATATAACGATAATAATAAAAAAATATTTATCAAGTTGGAACTTTTAGAAAATGTACAATGGACAATAAATCCAGACGTATGAAAACATTTATTTGGTCGGTTGTAGCAAATACGGAAAATTTTAAACGATATTTCAACCACAAAAATGTACTTGAACAAATTTTATCGATAACAGCAATAACTATTGGGAACTAAAATACCATTATATTTAAATATCGGTCCAATCTATGCTGAAGTATGGACCACATAGAACTGAAATTAATATGAATCCATATTTATCGATAACAGTAACAACTATGGGGATTAAAATATTGTAATGGGATTGAAATATCACAGTATGAACCAAGTATTATTATGGTATTACATACCATAGAATATCTAGACATATGGCACTGCCTCTGCAATTTCCATGCAAATTTAATTTATATTCATTTTATATGTCTTCCGGTAATTGTTCTAACGGTTAATATGAAATTCCCCAACACCCTGACTGCCCACACACAAATTATTCATGTCGCATTAAAACCATTTTTTCGCCACAAATGAACATTTGTACGCATTAATGTGATGTGGCAACGCAAATGTACATGCAACACACTTAAGCTATGCAAAATCCCTAATGGAATCCCATTTCCACGAGATTTGGGTGTGCGCTGCTTATCGTCCGTATAGCCAGAGCAAAAAGCCTCAAACCAATATAATCGAGGACGCTGAGGCTGACTGTGGAAAAGTGTGTACGCATACATAGCAACTAATTTAGACGCCATAAAATGCGCATAAACATAACGAACTAATTTATTGCTATAACGTGCAACACCAGCACCAACATTAACTGTCCCACAGCATAGACAAGGCAAGGCAGCGCGCCCGAATGTGTGCGCCGTGCTAGTGCAGTAAAAACACCTGAATCTTTGTACGACTACATAGTATATGCACTCGGCAAGAGCGCGCTGCAGTGTTGTTGCAAGTTGGCGACGCTTATGTTGCAGCTACAATGCAGTGACATTAGTTTACCCACACCTCGACGACGACGACAGCAGACAGCAGGCAAGCGATGATCAAGAGCGAAGCGCACTTTGTGGGTACGAGAGCGGCAAGCGGCACGGTGCATGGGCGCATGCAAGGTGAGTGTGTGAGGAATCATAAAAATCACCTCGGAGGCAGTAAAAAATCATTGCAGATGATATTTCACTGGCGAAAAGTGTACAAGTTTGCATGATTGGCTGAGTGTTGGTAGACGCGTGCATGCAAAGCACATGTGTATGTGAGCGCGCAGATACATGCCGGTGATAGCCAACTACGACGCGCGCGCTTAAAACGCTCTAACCAATGTGGCGCGCGCGCACATATATGCAACTACTGCTAGACAGCCAGCCATTTTAGTATATGTCGCAACAATAATTGCTGTGAAAATGTAAGATGGCGTTGTGGGTTGGCGTAGAGCGCTGTGACCGCGCGGCTGAGGTGGATCGCGCGGCAGTTGAGCCACGGAAATGGTGCTGACGTTGCAGACGCAGCAATGTGTATGAGTTGCAGATAAAGCTGTTGCTTTTGTTATTGCGCTTGTTGTTTGTGTTTTTGTTGTTGCTTATTTAGCAAATGCATTGGCGGTAATGGGATTGGAAGTGAAATAACAAGTGCCAGCTGAAGTCAAAGCGATTTGCTTAGTAGAAATGTCGCGACAAGGCGAATCGATTAGATGCGCCTGAGCGGCTGCACTTGTGTGTGTGTATGTAATAATATTGTTGCAATGAGAAATATGCAACTGCGTCGTATGTAAATGTGGCATTGGAATTTATTATGATTTCTGGAGAATATGATTGCCACAGCAACTCACCTCATCGCGCCGCGCCGCGCCATGGCCCAACAAAGCGAAGTCGCAGCGAAGCGTAGTCGGCGCTGGGCTAACAGTGGACAAAGAGTAGAAAGTGGTGTTTGAAAATGCATTTGTGCCAAACACATACATACATACACATATATAAGTTGCCGTGCACGCGTCTGTGTGTTGTGTTGCATGTGCGCGCATTGAAAAAGAATTGAGTTGTGACGCGTTTCATGCGTTCGCATACGGTGCGTGCAAATTACAATTTGTAGGGTCTTAAATGTTTATGGCTGCTTGCTAGAATTTATAGCCAACTCACAAACGAACAAAGAATTGAACCAAAAAATACACATACATACGCACAAGCACCTACAGAGACCAGCCTGCGCATGCGCGAACGTGTATTGCAGTCACAGCCGTCAGCGTCATGTTTGCCAATGCGGTTAGCTGGTTAGCTTGTTGTTGTTGCTGTTGCACTTTGGTTGTTGTTATTCGCTTATGTTGTTGGAGTTGTTAATGTTGCATTGTTGTTGTTGTTGTTGCTGTTTTTGTGGTGGCTGCTGTTATAGTTTGCTGCCTGCTTGTTTCATGTTACTTGTTGTTTTTGTGCCTGTTACTTGTTGTTGTTTGTTGCTCATGTTGCATGCTGCACATTGTTTGCTGTTACTGCTTTCTTCGCTGCATATGTGCGCGCCTACTTGCCAGCTACCAGCCGCTTGACCAATCGGTTTTTGTGTGGTGCTAATAAGAATTTATATGCGCTACAACGAGTCGCAGTGAATTAATTAACCGATGTTGCTTGGCATAATTTTTGCCATTTTAGTAGCGCAAAAATGCGACTAAGCAGAAATGATGTTATTGCTGCCAATTATGTTAGCAACAAGTGTACTAGACATACACGCACACACCCACCTGGGTAAATGTTCAAGAATTATGTGTAGCAAATGTGGCGATGATTATTGTTAAGTAGAAATTTGAAAATGTTTTGTAGCATAGCCAAATGAAGGCGGATAAAATTGTTTTCTGTGAAAAGGTAAACTTGTTGCGTTCGATTCTTAATTCTTTTATATATTCTTTATAAGAAATGTGCTATTTGAATTTATCTCGTCAAATAAAAAAGTTTTTCATACAAGAACTTGGTTTTTGTCGCTCAGTTTGTATGGCAGCTATATGCTATAGCGTTTCGATTTGTAAAATTTGTATGGCAGCTATATGCTATAGCGATCCGATTTAGAAAATTCCTTCAGATATTCTAGCATTATCTTAGAATATAATGCTTGACAAATTTGATTACTTTAACTCGTCAAATTAAAAAGTTGTTCATACAGGAACTTGATTTTTATCGTTTAGTTTGTATGACAGTTTTATGCTATAATGCTCCGATTTGTAAACTTTCTTCAAATATTTTAGCATTACTTTAGACAATAATTTCTGCGTAATTTGATAAATTTATCTCGTCAAAGAAAAAAGTTGTTGATACAAAATTTTATTTTGGTCGTTCAATTTGTATGGAAGCTATATGATATAATGCCCCGATATCGGCGATTCCGACAAGTGAGCTGCTTTTTGGTGAGAAAAGTACGTGTGCATAATTTCCCAGCGATATCTCAAAAACTTCGGAACTAGTGCGCGTATATACAGTCGGACAGATAGACGGACATGGTCAAATCGACTCTGCTCGCCCCGCTGATCATACATATGTATATGTATATACTTTATAGGGTATCAACTTCGTGACCATTGAAGATAGTTCAGGACTTAAAAAGATTTGCCCCAGGAATAAGAATACCGATTCTTAATTTATTTTTTAACTCACAAACTTCGGGATTCTGTAGTTAATACCTAAATAAGCTGCATATTTACCTACAAATGAATTAAGCACTTGACTAAAAAAACTGTAAAATCCGAGGATCCCGAATCACAATCCCAAATCACAAACCCGAATCACAATCCCGAACAGCAATCCCGGATTACAATCCCGAAACACAATCCCGAATTACAATCCCGAATCGCAATCTCGAACTGAAATCCCGTTGCACATTTAAGTTTTGTATTTTTTCAATAATCAAAATCAAGAAGAGCTTACCTTAGTATTCGTTGTGCGTGGCACTCCGCCCAATGCGATTGCATATACTTCCACTTCATAGGTGTCCGGTCCTGCTTCGCGATCCAACTCCTTCGCCGTTGATAATATACCTAGTTTTGTATCAATATCGAAGAGCCGATCGACTTGTTGCACCGCACCCGAACGCGCACTTGCACCGATTGCCGTTACATTAGTCACGTAATACTCGATTTCGGCGCCATCTAGGCCTGCGTTCACAGTCAGTATACTGGTACCGGTCGGTTCGTTCTCGTATACCGAACCGCTTTGATCGCGTTGATCGAAAGTGGGACCCGACGCCGTGCCCGTCGTTATGATCGTTATATACGCGTCGGTGCTCTTACGTTCGCTCTGCACCGCTTCGTCGGTCGCCTTCAAGGCCAACTGATAGCGCACCTCCGGCTGATCGATGACTTTACGTAGCGTTATCGCGCCCGTATTGCGATGCAGCTTGAAGAGTTCCATATTACCGCTAACCATTTCGTATGTGACCAAACCGTTGCTGGATGAGTCAGCATCGCGTGCATGCACATGCATTACCGGCAGGCCGTCGCGATAGTAATGACTTTGGGCGGACGCTGTTTGCATTGGCAGAATGGCCGCATTCATGGATACGAAATTCGGTGCGTTATCGTTGATATCCTCTACGATGACGGTCACAAGCTTCTCAGCGGATAGTTGGGGTTCAGGTGATTCAGCTTGATCGGTGGCGACGACGGTCAAACGGAAAGTGTCAATGCTTTCGCGATCGATTTCACGCAGCGTGTGTATGACGCCGGTTACAGTGTTGATGCCAAAGTGACGACCACCCGGCTGTTCAGGGTCCTGCTTAGTGATCGAATATGTAACCTTGCCATTCAAACCGGAATCAGGATCCTCGGCAGTCACTGTTACAATGGGCGTCTTAACGGCAATGCCCTCCTTGATTTGGCGCACAATGGCTGTATTTGGAAAACTTGGCGGATTATCATTTTCATCCACCACATTCACGGTGAAGATAATTGTGTGCGCCAGACGTGGTGTGCCGCCATCAGCGGCGGTTATATTTAGATGATAAACGGTAGTCTCCTCATAATCAAGCGGTTTGTGCAGGTAAAGGCTACCGGAAATGGCATCGATATGGAAAGTGTCCTTGCGATTGCCGGCTGTGATGCTATAGGTCACCTGACTGTTTACGCCCAAGTCTGAGTCCGTGGCATGGAAGCGCATCAATTCCGTACCGATGCTGCTCGTCTCCAGCACAGACACCTCACTTGCTGTCTGCGCAAACTGCGGCTCCACGTCGTTTTCATCCAACACCTCAACTATGATTGTGGTATTGGTGCTTAGCTGCAGCTTAACACCGGCATCGCGTGCCACCACCGTCAGCTTGTACGACGACTGCTGCTCGCGATCTAGCAAACGCGCTAATGACAACTGACCTGTAGCATCATCCATGAGGAAGCGTTCCTCTTCGTTGCCCGCGACAAGCGAGTAGTACACGTCGCCATTCAGGCCCTCATCCGCATCAATCGAATAGACGCGCATTACTTGTGTGCCCACAGCAGCGCCTTCGGATATCTGCACGCGGTAGGGAGCGCGCACAAACTGTGGCGCGTTGTCATTGACATCTGTTATGATTATCTTCACTTTGACCTTGTCGTGCAAGCGTTGCGCACCATTATCCGTAACGATAGCTTCCAATAGCACATAGTTATTGCCATTGTTATTGCCGTCGCCCACGCTTGCAGCGCCAATATTTGACTGGCCGTTGCTTTGTCCACCCACACCGACGCCGGTGCGCCGCTGTACGAGCTCCTCGCGGTCGAATGGATGCAACGTCTTGATGAAACCATTACGCATATCGATGCTGAAGTCTTGCTCTTGCGTTGCCAAAGCATAAATCAGCTCTGCATTGCGTCCAATGTCACGATCCACTGCCGTTAGCTTGCCGACAAACGAATCGGCCGGCTCATTTTCTGCGATGCTAAAGGTGAAGGTACTATTTGTGAACTGTGGCGCATTGTCGTTTTCATCGATGACATGTATGATTACCGGCACCACAGAGGAACGCGCCGGCTCACCACCATCACGGCATGCCACTGTTAGCGCGTAATAGTCGCGCTCTTCCCGATCTAGCTGCGCGCGCACAAATAAATAACCATCGGGAAAGACGCCGAACTTCCGCTCTGTATTGCCCTCGATTATGTCGTAGGAGATGCGACCGTTTGCGCCGAGATCCGCATCGCTGGCGGCTAGCGCAAAGAAACGCGCATTCACCTTAGTCGACTCGCTTAGCGATGTTTCGTACGATGTGTGATCGAACACAGGTGTATGATCATTGACATCGGCGATGAGCACATCGATGCTATGTCGCGTTGACAGTGACGGCGTGCCTCCATCTGTGGCCATCAGCTCTACATGCAGCAGTGTGCCGGGTGCAGCGCGCACCGGACGTTGCAATTGTAGTACGCCGGTTGCTTCGCTAATGCGAAACAGTTCCTCGGGATTGTAGGTGAGCGTGTAGGTGACACGGCTATTCATGCCCGAATCGCGATCACGTGCGCGTGACAAGTAAACCTCTTGACCGACAGCCGCGTTCTCCGGCAACTGTATCTCACCGTCACGATCTTGTGCAAAGATCGGCGCATTATCGTTCAAATCAGCAATCGCAATGCTCACCATACATTTGCCGTACGCCAGCCCAGTGCGCGCCGCCACAGTGAGCTGATACTGCGCCAGCTCTTCACGATCAATGCGGCGCGCTGTATATATGCGCCCGGTGCGCTGGTCCACCGCAAAATTCTCATCCGCATCGCCGTAGACGATCGTATACTCAATGTTGGGTGGCAATGTCGTTTTACCAGCATGTGACTTCACCTGAACGCGACCCACCTCACGTCCTGTGTCGGCCTTTTGTTGTTCATGATCTTCGACAATTTGAAACTCATAACTGCCATATGAGTCGAACTCGAGCAACTCCATTTTGGATTGCAACACAATCTCCACCACTGCATCTAGCTCGCTGCGACGTTCGCCGCGATCCTTTGCCGAAATTTTCAACTTGTAAAGTGCCTTCGGCGTTTGGCGTATATCGGTGCTGCCGGCGCGCAACGTTATCGCGCCACTCCATGTATCGACGACGAAATGCCCATCGCCACCTGACTCCAGTTGGTAGGTAATTAAGGCATTATCGCCCGCATCACGATCGCTGGCAGTGACTTTCAATAGTGGCTGCTGCTGCTGCTGGTGTTGGTGGTGGTGGTTGTCGCCCGCATCGTCAGGCAACGCATAAAAATAATTCTTGGGATAGAACACTGGGCTGTTGTCGTTGACATCCTCCACATTAAGATAAACAGTAGCCGTGGCCGATTGTGGTGGTGCGCCCTGATCGCGTGCGATCACAAAAATCTCATAATGCGCAATTGTCTCACGATCAAGTTTGCTGCGCGTCGTTAATTGGCCAGTGAGCGAATCGAGCGCAAATTGTTGCGGATACTTGCGCTCCACACTACCCGCCAGTGTGTATGTCACCGAGCCGTTAGTGCCCTGGTCGTGATCGGCGGCCGTTAGCATGGCGACCAATGTCTGCGGCGGCGTATTCTCGTTCAGCGTAACGTTGATGTGTTGTTGCGAGAATTGCGGTGCCTCATCGTTTTCATCCAGTATGGTCACTTTCAGCTGTGTGTACGCCCACTTCGGATTCGGACCGCCATCACGTGCAGAAATGCTTAGCTCGACGCTGTCCTGCACTTCGCGATCCAATGCCGCCTGCGTTGTTATCAAACCGGACGTCGGATCAATGGCAAACCATTGTTTAGTATTGCCCGAAACAAAATCATATGAAATCAAAGCATTGACACCGGTATCCTCATCGGTAGCCGTAATGGAGGCCACGTACGTGCCCGGCGGTGCCAACTCGCTCAGCACAGCCGAATACTCGGACTTCTCAAACACAGGCTCATGATCATTGACATCGTTGACATGGATAATTAGGTGGCCCGTCGCTGTGCGCGGCGGTGAGCCTTTATCGATGGCGACTACTGTCAAATTGTACTTGCCAATTTCCTCACGATCCAACACACCATTAACGCGCACAATATCAAACGACGGCGTCTTCTCCAAACGAAAGTGACCCAACTCATTGCCAGAGATAATGCGTAAGCTTGTCTCGCCATTCAGTCCCTCATCCATATCGACTACAGACACGGCTGCAACGACGCTGCCGTTGGCCGCATTCTCATCGACCGTTGCAAATGTGCCGGTCGGTGGGAAATACTGAAAACGTATGACCGGATCGTGATCGTTAGTGTCCACCAGATTCACCGTTACGTAAGTGCGTCCATCCTGACGCGGTGAGCCATGATCGCGCGCGAATACCGTAAAAACACAACTTTTCGGACAACTCGCACCCGGACGTGCGTAAGTCTGACAATTCTGTTGCGGGCAATTCGGCAATTCGGTCGTCGAAATGACACCAGTTTCGGGATCGACTGTAAACTGTTGCTCGGTGTCGGCCAAGTAGTAAGTGATTTTGGCATTATCACCCAGATCGTTGTCGGAAGCCATCACCTGCAGCACGGGCGTGCCGGGCGGCACGGACTCATTCAGCGAGACAATGTAATCGCTGTGGTCGAATATCGGTGGATTATCGTTGACATCGACAATGGTCACATTGACCATTAAGTAACCATATTTTGGTGGATCGCCACCATCGCGCGCCGATATGTTGAGCTGATAAAAACCGCATGTTTCACGATCCAAATTGCCCGTTGTTTCCAAGTGCAGATACGATACATCGCCACTCGGGTTCGTCGTGACGGCCAAACGAAATTTGTCCTCCACATTACCATCCACAATACGATAGTCATCCGTCACGCTATTCTCACCAATATCGCGATCGGTGGCGGCATCCAGTAGCAGACGCGTGCCTGTGGCCGCGCTCTCCGAGAACGATACCGCAATGCTGGGTTCGGGAAACTCGGGCGCATTATCATTCAAGTCCAGCACAACAATACGCACTTCGATCGGATATGTGGGCTGTGAGGAGAGCACCACCAAATCGTAACGATCGCGCATGCCCTCGCGATCCAACACCATGTTCGTCTTAATCTCGCCCGTCACCTGATCGAGCGTAAATTCACGTGGCGGCTCGTTGAAACGGTAAGTGAAATCGGGTTTGGTCGGTATGAAACCGACGACTGTGCCGCGCGGTTGGCCCTCCAACACCTCGAATTGTGCACTCGTATCCACCGCACGCGACTGCATCAGTCCGCTAACACCATCAGCGCCCGCCGACGAGCGTCGACGTGGAAACGCCAGCACGCTATAGTGTGCTATGGGGCCGGACGCGCTCGCACCAAAAGCCGAAGTTCCATATGCGCCCGACGGCTGGCGCTGGCTCTGGCATGGCGTTGGCCAAACGCACAGCGCAAATATCAGGCAAATAAGTGGCACAACTTTGCTTAAGACTAAATTATGTTGGCGCTGACGTGTTGCTGCTGGCGCATAAGCAGCCGCTTGTACCGGCTCTATGCGCGTTTGTGGCGTAATTTTGCAGTCTTCTTGTGTTTTTTGAAATTTCTGCGTTGCATTGACTTCTACTGCAGTTACAGCAACAGTGCTCGCTGGTAAGGAAGCTACTGGCCTTAATGCGCTTGTGGGCTTGGCGGTGCGCTTTGTTGCACGTGTTGCTGTTGTGGCAAAAGGGAAACTAACGCTAGCAGTGCGCCTGCTGTGTACGGCCGGACGGCTGACATTTGTGGCAATCGCAGAAATGAAGATATCGTTACAATTTGGCTGATTTGTCATGCTGTAAGTGCGCGTCTGTGCTGCGGCGCTCGCATTTGCGTCTGTGGCCGTGACCAGTTCGACGGCTTGTCCGCGTCGCCGTCCAGCGTAGTGCGCAACGTCTGCAGGCAAATATTTCGCGTTGCTGCAGCACATCATAATGTGGCTGCGCCGTTGAAGACTGCCAATTGGCGGTCCTTTACACTCCTCAACTGTTCTTTATTACACTATGTTGCCTTTGCAATTGTTTTTGTTGTTGTTGTTTCACTTGTTTTTGTATTTGTTGTAATGTATGTGGTATGCTGAGTACTCTGCGCCCGGGTGACGCTGCGCTATTTGCTGTGCGCTGTTGCTTGTTGTTTGCACCTTCTGGAATTCGCTCACGTTTTTGCCTTTTGTTGTAAACACTTAGTCGCCGTTGCTGCTTTATGTGTTGCTCGCTTTGTTGTTGTTGTTGTTGCTGCTGCTCGATTTCTATTCGCTGTGGAATGCGCAAACTCGCAGCCATTAGTGTACCCAACGCGATAAGTTCTGGCGATTGGTTTCATTTTATTCCCGTCCGCTGCTCAGACATTTTCACTGTTGCACACATAGACACATACGCGAATACAAACACAATCACAACTAAACACTTGTGTAGTATATTCAACTATTTTGCACTTTTATAAATATACTTTGGGTAATTTATGATGATGAGGGTACGACGTCGTCCGTCAGCCTCAGTGGCAGCATGCGATTTTCACTTTTTTTGTTCACTTGTTTTGTTGTTTTATTGTAGGTTTAGGGTTTTGTGTATTTTTTCAGCTACTTTTTTGTTATTTTGTTGTTGGTACGTACACTTTTTTGCACTTAGCACTTGCGCAAACAAAGCAACGCAACAACACCGGTGACAGGAAGCCAGGCAAATTGACGGAAATCACACAGAAGTCGATAAAAAAATCTGAAAATAAAGCGAAAAATAAGCGAATTAGAATAGAAAGCAGTTATCTTTGTAGCTGAAAATTATAAAACAATATTTTATATATTTATAATAAGTCATAAGAGACGAGAGGCTGTAGTTACAACTATAAGTTACAGCCCTTAGCTGTGTCTAAGCCAATTATCACATTAATTACAAGCATGGAGCTTATTATGCTTTTACCACAAACTGTATATATATAAATATATATATGTATTTATATTATCTATACCCTGCAAAATGTATACTATGATGATATAGCTGCCATACAATTTGAGTCAAAATTTAATTCATGTATGAACAATTTTTTTGGTTGGCATGATACCTTAATGAAATTTTGTACAGCTAATCGCCCAAAGCAACGCCACAATATGTGAAGAAATTTTTCTGATCGGTTGACTATAACATATAGCTGCCATACAAGATGCACTATAAAAATTTAATTCTTGTATGAATAACTTTTTTTTTTGGCAAGATATCCTCATGAATTTTGGCATGAGCTTTGTTCAAATGCAACGCTAGAATATCTGAAGAAATTTTCCAGATCGGATGACTATATGATATAGCTGCCGTACAATTTGAACGAACAAAATCAAGTTAATGTATGAAAAACTTTATTATTTGGCAAGATATCTTCATGAAATTTGGTACAGCTAATCGCCCAAAGCAACGCTGCAATATCTGAAGAAATTTTTAAGATCGGAGGACTATAGCGTATAGCTGCCATACAATTTGAACGAACAAAGTGAATTTTTTGTATGAACAGCTTTTTTGTTTGGCAAGATATCTTTATGAAATTTGGCATGGACTCTTTTTCTGTGCAACACTAGAATATCTGAAGAAATTTTTCAGATCGGACAATTATATGATATAGCTGCCATATAATTTGCACAGACAGAATCAAATTCTTGCATAGAAACTACTTTATTTGTGTAGGGTATTCTAGCTTCGTTGCAAACGAAGTTTATGATATTCTTCTTTTATTTATTTATCATTTTGTCTACACTCTCCAAGCATTAAACAAGTGCTCTTATGCGCCGACTCACAGCCAATCAGCGGCGCGTTCAAGCGCTTAGCCACGGTTAGCAAGCCACACAAGTTGGCGCTATTATTTTCAACACCATAAATCAACATAATTAAGTTCAAATGCAGCAACAGTCAATTTGTCGCACGATACGGGAACAATAACTTGTCTCAGTAGAATGAAAATGAGTTGTTACGGCAGCAATCATATATAAAAGCTGCTAATTTATACTTATATAATATACAATACTTGTATAAATACAGTTATCACTTTTATAGTTTTCACAACATGACTTTGTTTTAAGATTGGTGCCACAAGCGCCTGAGGTGTCATGTTTGTACATATATATTTGCTTAAGTTATTGAACTGAGTCGCAGACTGCTTCTAAAGCGTTTACTTTTGCTCTCAAATACACAAATATCATTATCACCAGTCGCTTAAATGTTTTCTAAACCGTTAGAAATTGGTTTACATTGCGATTTACTTGCAAAAAGTGCAGTAAGTATCCTTTATTCCATTTATAACTAGTTTGCAGGTTATCGAGTTCGCAGCTTAAGTCTTTTGTGTAGCTTTAGATCAAGTACTCACATCCGCTAAGAGCTCATCCTTAAACGTAACGCATTTTTCTATAAACACTCATATATTTAATCGTTTATTTTAATTTATGCGTAATTTGCAAATATACAACCTGCACCATATTTATATTCTAAGCTATAATCACAAGGCCAGACAGCCTAATTAAATGTTGCCGTTTTCCGTAAGTTCAAGCGCTGCACAAAGTCAGCTCAAAATGAAGCGTTAAACGTTTGCTCTATTTCGCAATGTTCGATTTTTTCTACAGAATTTGAGTAATCCTTGAAAAATGTGTACCAAATCGAACAACTAAATTATAGCAAACAAAAACGGGTGAAGTTTGATGCGCGCTGCCGCTGCTAAAGAAAGCGTTTGGCAAAGCGAAAACAAAGCAAAGCAAGCGCAGCCATAAAAATGATCACAACAGCAACAATTTGCCAATGCAAAGAGCGGCGCTGCTCCACCACATATCGCTGCCGTGTTATATTTTTGGACCTTTTTCGGTATCGGCGTATCAGCGTGTTCGGTGTGTGTTTTTCAGCAGCCAACGCCAGCGCGTCCGGCACTATTGCGCACACCGGTGAATTTAGCTTTGCTTGCTACTCGTTTTTTATATGAGTAGCGGCTGTTTGTTGTTGTGTGGCTGCTGCTAATGAATGGTTCTTGTTCATGTTGGCATTTTTGCTGCCATTTTACTGCTTGTTTTGGCTTTTGTCTGCGTTGCTTGGCTGACTAAGGGGTATAAATGGTTTTGGGATGCCATTAGAAATTGGCAGTCTGCGTTTTTTGCGCGTCTCGGCTGCAGCTAACCAGATTTATTTATAGATGTATATGTGTATGTATATCTTTTGAGAATACTTATATATATAAATATATGGATATCCATGTGCTCGCATGCAAATACCCTAAGCGCTGTACTGGCTGCTTATTTGTTTTGGCAATGAAAGTGTTGGCTTTTTGAGATTCTAGAACGGATATAGTGGTGTGAAAAGGAAGCTGTCAGATAAATAACAAATGGCGAAATTATTAAAAATCCAGAGTCAGAGAGTGTGAGTAGAAAATTGCTGAAATTTTAGGAGGACTTTTGGGCGGACGCAGGCATATGATTTGCTTGGAAGAAATGTTTTGGTACTCAAGCATCAATTAAAAGTATTAATACTATTGAATCTTCAAGCCACTTAAAAAACTTTGTTTAATTGGCACCGGTTTTTAACTTAAGTAGTGGTGCAATATCCGAAAAAATGTTTCAGATCGAACTACTATAGCATTTAGCTGTCACCCAAATTGAACAAAAAGAATAAAGTGCTTATATGAAAAGCTTTTTTATTTGTCAAGATATCTTCACGAAATTTGGCACGTATTATTGCCCTAAGCAATGGAGCAATCTCTGAAGAAATTGTTCAGATCGCACAATTATCGCAGACTTCTCCCATACAATCTAAACGAACGAAATCAAGTGCCTGTATTGAAAGCTTTTTAATTTAGCGAAATATCTTCACGAAATTCGGCATAGGTTATTGCCTGAGGCAGTGCTACAATCTCTGAAGAAATTTTGCTGATCGGACTACTATAGCATATGGCTGCCATACAAAGTAATCGATAAAAATTGAGTCCTTGTATGGAAAACTTTTTTATCCGGCAAGATATCTTCACGAAATTTTGTACGGATTACTTTCCAATGGAAAGGAACAATGTCCGAAGAAATTGTTTAGATCCGACTACTATAGCATATAGCTGTCATATAAACTGAACGGTCAAAGTCAAGTAAAGTCGAGTCAAGAAAAATTTTACGAAAATCACCGAAGTTAAGGTTTTTTCTTGTTTTGAATATAAATAGTTTCGAAATATTTTCAAAAATTTGGATAATAACCCACAAATTTGCGTTTTTGTTTTGCTTTATAGACCCTTTTAGCACCTTTCTTTAAAGAAGCAGATCAATTTCGGGGCCTCTTAGGTATTCATAGAAATTATTTGGAGACTTCTACTCTCGCAATGCCTATTGGAACAAAAACCAACGGTAAAACCAATTTGGCACCACTGTATAAGCAATTACTATTAACTAAGAAAGAGATACAGAGAGAGAGAGTGAGAACAAGAAGGACAAAAACTGAAAGTACGCTAAAAGTGTATGAAAAAAGCCTCACAAGTTCAAGAAAACAGCATTCTAATGGTTGCTTACAAGTGCCAGCAGAAGTTCTCAAGCCAGCTCCGCACTACAAAAACCCTGCGCCAACAAACACACAAAGCAAAACACAGCAAAACAAAACAAAGCTACAGGTAACAAAAAAAAATGGCACAAAGCAAACAAAGTGATAATGAAGTGCACAGGAAACTGCCAAGAAAACGAGCAACAGGAGTGCACAAAAACTCTAAAAGAAAAAAATAAACAAAAACCAACTTGCCCGTATCAAAAGCGCACATTGAAAACAACCAAAAATCGCTGCGCAAAATTGCGAAATTAGAGAAACAATAGAAGAGGTGAAGCGGTGAAGTGGCAGCCGAGTGCAGGACCATGCAGCAACGTCATTGGCGCACAAATGTTCGTAAGCAATTGAGGAATTTTATACCCTGCCGCTGCGCGTCATGTGCCTGCCGGCAGGAGCAGCACACACAGCTTTTTTTTATCCCAATAACAGCAACAATGTAGTGAAATGCTCCAGCAAGCATCAAAGATGCTCACACCAAAGTGCTGCTTTGCAGATCATACACACATCGCTGTCTACATGCACATAGTTAGCTACATATATGAGTGTTTATATACGAGTGTGTGTTTATATGAGCATGTTCGCCTTGCTGTGCATCACAGCCAGTTCGTAGAAATATTCACTAAAATCTTAGCACAAACAAACTAACGCGCAGACGCGCGCGCGCACATCAAACACCTCTAACAGTCGAACAGCACGAAAAAAGGCAGACAAGCGAAAACAGGAATTTCGGTATGTAGTTGTTGAAATTCAAGGAATTTTGTTTGAATCCTTGCTGCCGCTGCCGCTGCGCCGTTGTGCCAGTTTTACCTGTCCACCGTCTGCTGTGTCAACTAACATTGCTGTCGATCGTCGATCGCCGATCTGCGTCCAGGCTATTTCACTTTTATTGCCGCCATATGAGCACTGTTCCTATTACGCCACACTTGTTCGTGGCATTTGCCATGTGTGTGTGTGTTTGTTTTGCTTTGTTTGCTTTGCTGCGCCAATATTTGTCGTTTGTGATTTTCGGCTTGTTGTGCGCGTTCTAAGTGTTCGAAATCCATTTAAAATGATTTTCTATTGACTTAGGTTGGGCACTATCTGTTTGGCGTTAAATTATTTTCACATTTGTTGCATAAATTTTGTAATTTAGTCGACAATATTTAGTATCTTGCATCTGTAATGCATTTTTCTTTGTTACCTCAAATATGAGGCTCTAATTTTTGAAGCAGCCGGAGACGTGTAATATTTGCAGACAAAACACTCATTAAAGTGTTATTTCCAATACTAGGGATCAAAGGGCATTTAATATTACAAAGTGGAATAAGTTCCGAAGAAATTATGTTAGCCTTCGATATTTACATTGCTATTGTTCTGATTTCAAAACAGGATTTCTTAGATTTTTAGCAACCCCTTCTGCTTATTCTTGGTGGGTGCCTTAATTATAAGCAATCATTTAAGATTTATTCTGCTTTGAAACCGAAATTCATCAGTGATTATATTCCTTTCAAAAATAGGTGAGTTAAGGACGCGAATCGAGCACCAATACTGCAAGTGGTAGAAATAACGGGTTTTTCAATAAGAATGCTACAAAAGTTTGTTTTAAATAAAGGAAAAGCGGTTGGTATGGTACTCGATTTCTTTTGCATGGTCACCACGAGCACGCTTCCAGAAGTCCAACCGCTGAACCCAATTTACGGCGGCATAAATCGGCCGATACTGCTGCAATTTCACGTTCGATATGCGTACAAAGTTCATCAATCGTCGCTGGGTTGCTGGCATAGACCATAGACTTGACGTAACCTCACCAAAAATAGTCTAACGGGGTTAAATCACACTACCCAGGCGGTCAATTGACTAGGTCAATTCTGGAGATAACACGTTCACCAAACTTGGTTTTCAATTAATCAATTGTGACATTCGCTGTGTGGCTTGTGGCACCGTCCTGATGGAACCACATATTGTCCAAGTACATATAATTCAATTCGGACCAAAAAATATTCGGTTATCGGTTTTCGTCACAGAGATGCCCAACGCTTGAGAACGACGTGTGAAAGACTGATGACTGAAACACATATATTGCTACAGGTAGCCTTATTCTATTTCTAAGGAAGCTGATGTGCTCTGTGGACCTTAATAGGTTTCTAGAAAAATCGTTTAATTATTTTTCTCACTACGGAGCTATTCTTTGATAACATAGAGACCAACGACAAAGGTTTGATCCGATGCCGTCAGCTTCGTGACATCCACTTTCTTGGTCAGCTGGTACCAAGTGACCCACTCAGTATCCTGAGTACCTCGATCAACGGTTGCACACAAAATACTCGTAGATACGATTCTTTCATATCACCATAACAGATGAAATCTACGGCTTCTAAAATGCTACAGTGGACAACAGAAGTTTATTTCTGGGTTCCACTGCCCCAGTAACCATTAATCTCGCTTTTAAATGAAGCAAAAAATTATCGCAATATCGATTTTCTTGCTGAAAACCGATTCATTGCAACAGCTACCAGAAACCGTCAGAAAACACAAATATTCTCATAATCCACTAACGCAACTTTTACTTTCAAAACGAAAAGCTAATAGACGCCTTTATGCGCAATTCATTATCACCTAATGAGCGTGAAAACAAAACGGTAATCACACGCGACCTGCCACAGCAATTAACAGTTTAGCAAGTTGCAATAATCACACGTGTCGAATCATAGAGCGGAACGGAACGATAGTGTGGTGCTTTATGGAGAATAACGAAAAAATAAAATGCATATATGCCCGCTCGAAGAAAGCGATAAACGAAAAGCATTTTCATAGTCAGCCGAGCATGGTCTGCGCACACGCAGCGGCATTGTGGTGTGAGAAGAGTAGAGAAGGTAAATGGTGAATTCCAAATGCAAAAAAAGCAAGAAGAAACCCCACTTTCGTCCGCAGCCTTCACACATATTAAGGTTCTATACAAGGACTTGATTTTGATCGGTCATTTTGTATGGCAGCTATATGTTATACTCCTCCGATCTGAAAATTTTTTTCGGAGAATGCATCAACTGCATAAGCTAATGGCCCATGCCAAATTTCATGATGATATCTCGCCAAATAAAAAATATTTCCATACAAGGATTTGATTCTGAACGGTCAGTTTGTATGGCAGCTATATGCTATAGTAGTCCGATCTGAAAAAAACTTACAGAGATTACATCATTGTCTTAGCCAATAATTCGTGCAAAATTTCTTCAAGATATCTCGTCAAATGATAAGGCTTTTCATACAAGAACTTGATTTTGCTCGGTTAGTTTGTATGGCAGCTATAAGATATAGTCATCCGATCTGAAAATTTTTTTCGGATATTGCATCAACTGCGTAAGTTAATGGTCCATGTCAATTTTCATGAAGATATCTCGCTAAAAAAAATTTCCATACCAGCTCTTGATTCTGATAGATAATTTTATATGCCAGCTATATGTATGCTATAGTTGTTCGATACCCGTTATTCCGACAAATAAGCAGCTTCTTGAAGAAAAAATAATGGGTGCCAAATTTCAGTTCGATATCTGAACAACTTTATATAAAAATACACATTTTTCTGAAACACAACCACACATCACTTATATTTCCGAAAATTTCGAGCTTTTTCTACACGAAATGCGTTGACTTAACACTGGCTACCCGCTGTGAGACCTTCCTGCCCTTTCAACTATGCCCGTGTGTAGTTTGCTTCCATTATTTAACAAAATTGTTGAGCTGTAATTAAGATTGCACACAACAACAAACAACAAACGCATGCATTCATAATTGAGTGCAAAAACAAAGCAATAATCAAAATAGAGTATTAAAAAACCACAGGACACATAATTTATGCGACTAACAACAACAATTTTGAAGTCAATATACGTTGTTGTTAATGTTGTTGATATTGTTATTGCTTTTCTTTTCGTCCAGCCCATCCAGCTTGTGGCTTAAATGCGAATATGATGTGCTGTCGATTTTATTAGTCACATGTTGTTGTTGTTGCTATTGTTTTCGGCCCTGCCCTGCCACTTCTTAATTACCAACTTCAATTCAATTTTAAAACCATTTTCGAGACGCTTAAAATTTTCACTTTAGCATAAACTGTATCCGGCAGTCGCACACACACACACAGTAACGTGTGACACAAAAACAACACACTAAAAAAGCAAACCGAAGCCGCCACGACAAGTGAGCATTGCCGAAATCAGCTGCAGCAGGAGAGCAAATTAAACAAAACAAAAAATAAAAACAAAAAAAAAATAAAAACAACAAAATAAACAAAAACAACATCAAAATGTGCCACAAAAAACATATGCAACTCCTTTGGGGCGTTCTTTGCTGCTTTGGTCATTTTGTTGCATTCAACGCGGAGCTAAGAGCAAGCTCAACAACAACACAGGAATACACCAAGAATTATGATGAATTTGTTCTTAGCATGCACAAGTTGTAGCAGCACCGCCGAAATGCGAATTTCGTATGCAACAGTCATTGAGGGGTGTGTTGCCGCCACAGCGCTGGCCGCAAAAAACGCACTCAGACCGAAATTGCGAAATATCCTAATAAAATTTTCTGCACCGCTCTCTCTCCCTGCACCTTTCGTGCAACTTTTTGTGGCACTGAAAAGATTGTGCTGATTGTTGGTGCGACGGTTGGCGCGTTTGAGGGTTGCACATTTCATTATTTGCCACGCAAAAATTTCGCCTCACATTAGACGTGCGTGTAGAGCCAGTGCCGAGCACTCACACATATCCACACCTGAGTGGAGTAACAGTGTTGTATATTTGTACAGCCGTTTGTTGCATGCAGCAAGTTTAGTGTGTAGTTCTTCGCTTTCCTGTTTTGCTTAAATTTTCGGCAAAAATCGGTGGTGGACACAGTAGCAAATGGCCAAGAACCCGGCGTGGCAAACAGAAGCATTTTAAGATATTCTCAAAAGCATGCGCATTTCAATGCGATAAATACCGTTGAGGCAAACATATAGCGGCTTTTAATGAGTTGCATCAAGGCGAAAGCAGTCACAGTGTGTTGTGTTGGCGGAAGATAGGCACAAAGTCATTTGTCTTGATTCTGATCGATAAGTTTGTATGGCTTGTATATGCTATAGTGGTCCGATCTGAATAATATCTTCGGAGGTGGTAGCGACGTCTGGAATAATAATCTATGCAAAATTTCAAAAAGATATCTTGACAAATAAAAGTGCTTTCCATACAAGGACTTTATTCTGATCGATCAGTTTGTATGGCAGTTATGTGCTATAGTGATCCGATCTGAATAATTTCTAAAGAGACTATAGCCTTACTGCGGAAAATAATATACGCCGAATTTCGTAAAGATATCTTGATAAATAAAAGAGCTTTCCATACAAGAACTTGATTTTGTTCGTTCACTTTGTATGACAGCTATATGCTATAGTGGTTCGATCTGAATAATTTCTTCGCTGATTGTAGCATTGTCTTTAATAACAATCTGTGTTAAATTTCATGAAGATAGATTCACTAATAAAAGAGCTTTGCTTACAAGGACTTGATACCGATCATTCACTTTCTATGGCAGCTATATGCTATAGTAGTCCGATCTGAATGTGTTTTTCAGAGACTATAGCGTTACTTCTTAAAATAATATGCGCTAAATTTCGTGAAGATATCTCGAGAAAAAAAAACTTTTCCATACAAGGACTTCGTTTTGACCGGTCCGTTTGCATGACAGCTATAGCTTATAATAATCGGATGTCGGCGGTTTTGACAAATGAGCAGTTTCTTGGGAAGAAAAGAAACAATATCTCAAGACCTGAGAGACTAGTTAGCGTATATGCAGACAATTGGATATGGCAAAATCGACTCGGAGGAAGTTAATCGAAAAAAATATTATCATGTGGTTATATTGTCTTCAGCTGCATAACAGTAGCAGCTGAGTACCAACTTTTTCCCGTTTACTTCACAGTTTCAGCCAGAAGTGAGCTCTACTTTTCGGCCTGCCATGACATAAATTTTGACTGCCAACTATTTGAATGGCACTGTGCGCCAGTACCACATCCCCAGCCAGATTCGTAGGCACTTTCTTGCTACAATCAGCGTTACAGAGTGTGGTTTTTCCGGCAAGTAACGCTTCTTCGCCAATTTTAACGCTACCGTTGCGCAAGCGCCCTTCTCCAAAGCCCCCATTTGCCTCCATTTGCGGGCTATTAAGCCAAGCACAGCTTGTAGACACTACTGGTTAGCGGATAACCAGATATGTCCATTGTCAATGCATCGCCTGTATTTCCACCTAATTTTGGTTTCAAGTTTTGTTTTGTTGCTTTTGCGTAAATGATTGTTGCAACTGTGGGACGCTTAAAAGTGAATTTCAAAAATTCGCAGTTGATTTTAAGTTGCAACGCACGCATGCAACGAATGTACAAATGAGTGGTTGCATAGTTGTTGCTGTTATTTTTGTGGTTGCTGCTGTTGCGCATTCACAATTTTTATGATGAACGCTGCCGCCGCTGTCAGTGCGCTCAAATCGCTGACAAAACGAATAATTGCAAACATCAATAAAAATTCAACGAAAAAAATACAACAACAACAATAAAAAACACAACAAACGAAATTTTAACGAAAATTCATTAAAGACAAGCAAAAGCTGGCCGTTGAATGCGTGCGGCTTGCCAAAAAAATCAAAAAAAAACAACAAAAACGTCAAATCAAAGACGAAAACTGAAATTCAAGCAAAAACAAAAACAACGCTACGACATAACAGCGACATAAAACAGTCAAATAACCCGAAAAAGGCTGTCTACAGCAAATTAGCATTCTTGGGCAATTCTTGCGAGAACTCGACAATTTCGTGCGCAGCTTGCCAACCTGGCACTGCCGCCTGGCCGCTAGCTGCTGATGAGTGCGCGCCAAACAAAGAAAAATGGCAAAAAGCCAACGACAGCTCCGCTACATTTTCGCAAAAATTTTGCAACACAATTTTATATCAACATATTTCCAACAAAAACTCCGTACAGGCTGTCGCACAGTGGCAGCGCGCGGCGGCCAGCGACGGCCAACGACGCGCACGCATACCGAAGACTGAAGACTAAAGCAACAAACTTGATTTAACGCAATTCATTGCCATTTTTAATTGTCGGTCAAGTACGCCGCGCGGCGCATTGCATATCGGCCCCGCGCGTCTACTGGCGCTGCCTCATTTTCTCACTGCTCAAATCTCACTTCGCCGGCCAACTGCCAGCGGCACGGTGGCGGCGTGGAAGCGCGATTTCGCTAAGTATGCTCAAGAATGGTAGCATAAAATTTGTAACGCGTCTGTTAAACTGTTCGCTTTATGGCGCTAGAATTTTTATAGTCGCCGTTGGTTGTTGCTTTTACAGCTTCGCTGCTGTTTTTCGCTTTTTTTTTGTGGCCGGCTGTTTTGTTGTTATAAAATTTATGCTGCGCTACATTTTTCTTGATTTGCAGACTGACAATCTTTGTTGTAGTCGTAGTTGTTGTTGTTGTTGAATGTTGTTGTGTGCTTTATTGTTACAGTTTGCATTTCGCAGTTTTCGTTCTGTATGCCTACTGTGCCTTTGACCCCTTACCACACGCTAGCATCCACACTCAGATTTTATTATACCCAAGGAACGTTGAACTGCGGCGCTTCATTTGAAAGTAAGCGCCGCAGCCTCAGCAGCGTTAGACGAAAATTTGTGTGCGCCATAAAAAAAGGCAAAGTCAGTTAATTGCTTCACATGTTCTCTGGGGGGGCTGTTGTTGCTTCTTTAATGTTCTTTTCTGTCTTTTTGCAACACTGCCGCAGACCCGGTAACAAGCCTTAAAGAAACCGTTTTATTTTTAAAATATACCGTAATTAATTTACGATTGTAAAAATTAGGTTAACTGTAAAATGGTCGGAAAGAATGTTTCACATCTTTTCAATTGACACACTCGCGGCATGTTGGTAGCTATGCATGTGTGTGTGCCTGCAATGTGGCATAGTGACACAATGTGTGCGGCTAGCATGTGTAAAGTGACGTAAAGTGCAAATATTTTCGATAAAATTGATGTGAATAAAAAATATGGCAGATTGAAAACTTTTATGTACAAAAATATATACTCGTATATAAGTATGTATTCAGTATATAGTCATCTATTTATCCATTATGTGTAATATTTATTAACGCGCGCATTATTGCACTCAATTTTTGAGATATCGGCCTAAAATTTTGCACACGTGCTTTTCTTATAAAGAAGCTGCTTATTTGTCAGAACCGCCAATAACTGTTAACTATAGCATATAGCTGCCATACAAACTGAACGATCAGAATCAAGTCCTTGTATGGAAAACTCTTTTATTTGTCGAGATATATTCACGAAATCTTGCACAGATTATTACCTAAGCCATCGCTACAATCTGCGAAAAAATTATTCGCATCGAACTATTATAACATATAGTTGTCATACAAACTGAACAATCAAATTCAAGCCCTTGTATGGAAAACATTTTTATTTGACAAAGCATCTTCACAATATTCGGCACCAGTTATTTTCTGAAACATTGCTACAATCTCCGGAGAAATTTTTCAGATCGGACCACTATAGCGTATAGCTGCCATACAAACTGAACGGTCAAACTCAAGTCTTTATATGAAAAACTCTTTTATTTGTCAAGGTATCTTCACAAAACTAACCACCCGTTATTGCCTGAAGCATTACTACAATATCTGTAAAAATTATTAATATCGAACTACTATAGCATATAGCTGTCATACAAACCGAACAGTCAAACTCAAGTCCTTGTATGGAAAACTTTCTCATTTGTCAAGATGTTTCCACGAATTTAGGCACCCGTTATTGTTCAAGGTATTGCTGCAATCTCCGAAAAAACTTTTCAAATCAGACTATTATAGCATATAGCTACCATATAAACTGAATAATCAAACTCAAGTCCATGTGCGGAAAGGAAATTATTAAGTCTTTCTAACCATATTTTTACTGAGAGAAAATGTCGCTAAAAATATATACTTATTCAAAATACTCAAACAATTTATACAAGTAAGTATGAGTATGAGTATGTCCATGTACTATGTATGTATGTGCATGTGTGGCCACAAAGTAAGCCTGTTAATTTGCATATGTTTTGTTTTCAAGCCCGTACATACACCAACGCTAACAGCTCATGCCATAAATTTAGTGGCAAAAACAACAACAACTCTGGCAATACAGCTAGTTATGCCAAAGCGTAAAATCCGTGTTTGGAAATTATAAACGCACATTACAGTCCAGTCGAGGGTGCTGATAGCGGTGACACCCTGGCGAATGCTGCCCACAGACGCAGACACAGCTGTCAACCAACTCAGCGAGCTGTGCAGAGTTTGTGACAAACAAAACAAAAGCAACTAAAATACACTTAGAATCAACAAGAAATGAAAAAGTTAAGCAAAATAATTATTTAAGAGTCAAAGCATTACTAAAAGTAAAGGAATTGGAGGCAGCGGTTACAAAGTAAAATAATACATAAAGTATATGAAAGTAAAGGCAAATTTTACTTAGATATGTGAAAATATCACTAAGCGATTAGCTAAGCACTCTGCTTATGCACAGATAAAAGTTTCGTACACCAATTCAGCATTTCACAGCGTTTATGAAAATTTGGGAAATTTCGTAATGAGGCGCTATAATTTAAAATTTCACATTCTTACAGCTACATAAGTACAGGCATACATATATACACAGAGGCAGACATATGAGCGTTCAAGATAAAAGTATAAACTTTCGAAAGAGATATTCTAAGCTGCTGGCGCAATCGACGACCTAGCCTAGCAAGCATATTATATCTTTGTTATTATTGTTGTTGCTGTCGCTTTATTGCTGCTGTTGTGTGCTGTAGTTATTGTTATCTGTTTTAGTGTAGTTTTCGTATGAACTTGTTTGCAGATGATTTGTTTCGGTCAATGGCCATTGTTGGCTGGCCAGCAGCCAGTGTATCGAGCGCAGCGCAGCTAAGCAGCTTTGGGGCGAGCGAGCAAACGCCTAACTGGTTATAGGGACTGAGCGGCGGACTGCCGGGTTGTCTGCTTGACTTATTGGTCGGCGAAAACATAAACAAAAAAGCGTTACAACAACAGCAAATAAAGAAGTTTCTATACACGAATTCAATTTTAAACGTTCAGTTTGTATGGCAGGTATATGCTATAGTGGTCCGATCTGCAGACTTTCTTGGAAGAAGTTACAGTTGCTTTGGAGAGTAATCCTTGCCCAATTTAGTGAATATATCTTGTCAAGTAGAACCGATTTCCCTACAAGGGCATTAATTTCATTGCTCAGTTTGTATGGCAGCTATATGCTTTAGTGGTCCGATGCGAAATTTTTTTTTCGGATATCGTACTGTTGCTTTAGGAGATAGTCCATGCCAATATTTTGTGTAAATATATTGTCAAATAAAAAAGGTTTTCATACAAACACTTGATTTCAATCCTTCAGTTTGTATGACAGCTATATGATATAGTTGTCCGATCTAAACAATTTCTTCAAATATTCCACCATTACCTTAGGTTATAATACACGCCAAATTTAGTGAAGATATCTTATCAAATAAAAAAGTTTCTCATACAAGAACTTAATTTTGAACTTTTAGTTTGTATGGCAGCTATATGCTATAGTGGTCTGATATCGACGGTTCCAGCAAATGGTAAGCTTCTTGATAAGAAAAAGACTCGTAAAAAAATTTCAGATCGATAACTCACAAACTGAAAGAATAATTCGAATATATAAAAATTTAATAAACCCCCTATAGGGAATAAAAAAACGTGGCGTTGGATGCCAAGTCTTTGAGAAAACTCAAAAAAATTCACCGAAATATACAAATTTAACAGCAATATAAGCAGACACTGTAAAAAAAGCTCACACCCATGCATGCTGTGGCATTTGAGCCGCGCTGTCGAAATAGCACCAAAATTTGTAGCATACTAAAGACTTAAGCAACGAACTCGTGTAACTCTGTATATGTGTGTCTGGGGCGCAGCTTCGCTTCGGCTGCTCGTACGATAGACTAACGGCCCTTAATTGTTCTAAGGTTCTCTTTTATTTATTTTCGTTTTTCGTTTTCGTAGTGCCGCGATTTATTAGAATCCATTTGCTGTGATCTGCTGCTTATCAAGCAGACACTTTACAGCGCATAGCTTACCCATAATTTAACTGACAACTGCTTATTAATCGAAATTTTCTACTTTTTAGCATTTTTGTTTTTCTTTTTTGGCGTTTTGGATTTGCGGCCAGTCACTGCTGGCAGCCGGCAGTTCAAAAATTAAAATTTTTTCAATTATTCTTTGCCACATTTTTGGCCTCACTGCTGCCCTTCACTACCGTATTGTGTCGGATATGGATGAAATAAGGTAAAAGAACTTACATAGTACCTGCCTTCACAATTAGCTGCGCTTTTCTAAACTCAGCATGGCTCAGATGATTCTATATAGTATATACAATTGGTATGTATTTGTTGCTATTAATAACCATTAATTTGATTGATTGTGCCAGCGAGTGCAATGCATTGAAGAACTGAGGCGGCAGTGCCTTACATTTGGGTTGCCAAATGTTGGAAATTCTACTACAACTAGACGGTTTTAGGTATTATAAATCTACAAACAAAATCGTATATGAAAATTATGTGGAGTAACTTATTCATACTAGAGTTTGATGAACTAGTTCGATTTTCATTCTCACCATCACATTTCAGTTGAAAAATAATTTGAAATTTATCGCTCACTTTCCAAAGCTACCATTTTTGAAACTTATATAATTAAGATAAAATTATAATGACTACATCTAAACATAATTAACTCCACATGAGCTCAATGTTCCGCTCAATTTCTCAAATACAAAATAGATTGACTTTAATAGCAACCTAGCTCGACTTCAAACATGCCGTTATTAAATGTTATACAACTTTAGTGAAAATAAAAAATTCAAGTTTAAATATGTATGAGCAATTTAACAGATACAACATATATATATATCCAAAAAAATCAAAATAAATGCCAAAATCACATTTTCCCACAATTTAAAAAAAAAAATTGTGAGCTTTACATCAACATTTTATACGTGATTGCATTTAATACATTTTTGATTCATAATAAAAATGCCAATTTCGCTACCTTTTCCGTCTTAATAAGCCATTAATTTGCATTTTTATCGATTTTCAACTTCTGAGCTATGATGACAAACAAATCGAGCGGAAATAGCACATTCGTCTTGCTAATTAAGGCAACACACCCAAATATGTTTGAGCGACGGCGGTAATTTAGTTTTATATGGCGCAATAAAATTGGCAAAATAAATCTTGCGAATATTTAAATAACATCGGAAAAA
This sequence comes from Bactrocera tryoni, assembly GCF_016617805.1. Lineage (NCBI taxonomy): Eukaryota > Metazoa > Arthropoda > Insecta > Diptera > Tephritidae > Bactrocera > Bactrocera tryoni. Next base: position 16,165,063 of record NC_052500.1, read on the forward strand.
GTACAGAAAAAATAAAAAGAAAAATTAAAAAAAAATTAAAAAAAAAAAATTAAAAAAAAAAAAAAAAACAAAAAAAATAAAAATTAAAAAAATTATTAAAAACAAAAAAATAAAAATAAAATAAAAAGTAAAATAAAAAAATATTTAAAAATTTTTATATTATTTTTAAATAATTAAATATTAAATAGAAAAAATATAAAAAAAAACTAAAAGAAAAAAATATAACAAAAAATAAAAAAAGAACACAAAAGATAGTGAAAAAGTAACAAGAACTATCAGGAAGGAATCGATTTTTCAAAATTTAAAATATAGCAATACACATATGTACATACATATGTACATATGTATTTGACGTAAATTGAGACCTAAAGTTCCTTCAAGTCGTCATCTAAAATGCAAAGTAACATAACATAACTATTCATAAGATTACAAGCAAAGGAAAAACGATATCATGGAAACCAAGAATATTGAAAAAAAAATTTGAGTTTTGGTTATAAAGTGGTTATATATTGGTTATCTAATGGTTATATATCGGTTATAACTGACAGCGAAAGCTGGAAATTTTATGCTACATATCTATAACATGTAGTGAATTGTAATAATAATAATAAGAAACTCAATTTCGATTTTTTAATGCTACGTTGTTTTGCACTTTAGGTGACGAAATATAGTGTGCGAAGAAAAATTGTTTTTCTTATTATTTTTGAATGAATTTTTATGTTTGAAAGTAGGAAAATACATACAAGGAAGTGATAGGTTTGGGTATAACTACACATGATTTCCAAAAGCCGGGGAAACACCTGCAGATGTTGCGAAAGTAGTCAACATTCATTTCTCGAGGAAATCGTGAATGATTTACAATCAAATTTGGTACTTTATTACACATAGAAAAATATTGAACAAATAATTTGTCTAAAATTTTGTATTTCTAAGCAAATTTCGTATACAGAATCGTAGCGAATGTGGAAAAGTTTTACGGTGATTCAGTTTTATCATAACCACAAATCTACGAGTGATGCAAAGCCTTCAAAGACGGTCGAGAGTTCGTTAAAGACATGCCTTGTTCTGGACGACCTTCGACGTCTTCAACTGAAGAAAATATTAAACAAGTGAGAGACGGCAAGAAAACTCGACATATCTCGCGATATTTTGAGTATAAAAAGCGTTCTTGCTTGACTCGTCCTGATCATTTATATATATGGTATATAACACTATATCAATCTCTATTAAATATAGATGGTACATACAATCGTTATGTAAACAGAACTTTGTAGCAATATTTTGCAAGCGTATATAAAAATATGAGACCTTTATGCCAACCGAAAATTAAAAAAATAAGCTTAATAGCTTTATTACAAACTCAGATCTGCTATTCACATTTTTTATTTCCAAAAAAACCGAAGTACATAAATATTCAAGGCCAACTAATAGAGCTTATCCCATTTTATCTTTGCCTACACAAACATTTTTCCTTAAAATCCTCCAGCGATCACCAACTTAATATTACAGCAAAACATCTTATTCATCTCTTTAATTATAACTTACAAAACAATCTCATAGTCTTAACGTTTATAGAATTACTAATGACACAAGTGCTTCATAAAGTCCAAACACTTTAATGTCTCTATTTCCCCACCAAACACAAAACTTTTGGTTAATTAAAACAAGTAGCAACGCAACCAATCGAATGTGGCAGCAGAATCTTCTACAATTTTAGCAACTGAAATGGATTTGTACGCGGCACATACCGATAGCTTACTTTATATTAAGTAAATACTTCACTAATTAGGCGCATACCAACACAATGACATTTGAATGACGGCTATTTTAATCGCTGCGCACATATACACCTGTGTGAAGGCGTTTGGCTATGAATAGTGTCCAAGAGGCATTACATTGTTGTTGTTACTTAAGCACAATCAATTGTATTGTAGCGAAGCAATAGTATTTTCCCAAGCCCATTAAATGTTTTAGAATGTACGAGTAGACAAAAAATGAGAGACGAAAATAAAAGATTTTTTATTGAAAGACGAAGAGATGAAGGGCGAATATAGGAAATAATCAAAATTTTTAGTGGCCACTAAAATACCAAAGTGACGCAATGTTTGGAAGCAAACGACAGCCATGTGTAGCGTTAAATACACGTATTTATACATACATGTTTTGTAAGTATACTGTATACAATTAAAAGTGGCATTTCGAAAGGGTGTTTCTGTGACTGGGCCGCGCAGGTAGCCATACACGCATGTAAGCAGCACAGGCGACAGATAAAATGTCTAAATATAATACATACACAATTACATAGATTATATACACATATATTTATATGTGTACATATGTGCCTAGGGAATATCATTTGTGGAGATTTAAGGTATTCCAGTGTGTTATTGACGATTATTTATATTTTTTTACATACGCGAACTAGTCCATCAGTTTATAAGATATCGATCTGAAAATTTGCACACGTTTTTTACTCTCCCAGAAGCAGCTCATTTAACGGAGCCGCCGATATCGGATAACTAAAGCATATGGCTGCCATACAACCTGAACGATCAAAATCAAATGCTAGTATGGAAAACTTTTTTATTTGGCGAGATATCTCAAAGAAATTTGGCAAGGGTCATTAATTAAGGTAGTTATACAATCTCCGTTAAAAAAATTGTATGTCGAATGACTATAGCTTATAGCTGTCATACAAACTGAAAGATCGCAAGCAAGTGCTTGTATGGAAAACTTTTTCATTTGACGAGATATCTTCACGAAATTTAGCATAGGATATTGTTTAAGATAATGGTGTAATTTCAGAAAAAGTTTTTTAGATCGGATCACTATATCATATAGCTGCCATACAAACCGATCAAAAAAATTAGGGTTTTGTATGGAAAACTTTTTCAGTTGACGAGATATCTGCACGAAATTTGGCATGTGATATTGTCTAAAATAATGTTACAGTCTCATAAGAAATTGTTCTGATCGGACCACTATATCATATAGCCGCCATACAAACTTACCAATTAAAATCAAGTATTTGTTAGCTAACTTTTATATCGGTGAAGGGTATTATAGCTTCGGCGCAACCGAAGTTAACGTTTTTTCTTGTCATATATAAAATAATTAAATATGTACCCAAAAATCTTTATATAATGTAAATATGCTCATTTTTCAACAACCAATCCAGACCGAAAAAGGATATGAATCCAGTTTGTCATATGCACGCACATACACACTTACATACGCACATCTGTATATAAAATATTTCTACTTGCTTATATTTATAATAACAATATATATTTGTTGCTATCGCGCCGACACACATAGCAATTGCTGGCACCTTAAATGGCAAGGCGCATAGTTTCGACTCTGCTGCCCGCCGTACTTGCCGCGCCTGCCGCTGACATTGGCACTTTTTCATTTACCGTATGCCTGCCTCTGAGCTGTTTACGAATTGCTGGTGACTACTGTCGCTACTGCAGCGGATAATTGCAGACTTTCCACACACACACATGCATATAATGCACACATACATAAGTGGCACTTTAATGGTCGACCAAACGCGACCGACTAAACGCCAATTTGCTTAGTTGTTCCTTCATTATTGCTTGCCTGGCAATTGCACATTTTTGCTTTTGTGACTTTTTCATTTATTTTTCCGCCTTTTTTATGACTATTTGCTGGATTTTTGCTTTGCGCTCTTTGCTTTCGAAAATATGTGACAATGAAAATAATATTGACACTGAAAGCTGTTGAATTGTTGCGGCCGAGGTTGCCGGCTGGCTGCCGTTGGCTTCCTAGCAACAACGTTTAAATTGTCAATACTTCATTTTTCAGCAGCAACACGAAGGCGCAACCTTCTTCCCAGCGCACTTACACATACACACACACAGACTGGCACTTAATATGCTTGTGTGGAAGCTAGGAGTAGTCGCTTGTCACTGGCGAAAATATACGGACTCAGTGAAGCGCATCAGCGCAGCAAATTGAGCAGATTTCATTGTTGTGCTCCCGCTGCCGCCGTTCCGCCAGCTACCATCGGCAACTTCCACTTCAACCAACAGTTATAGGCTCAACTTTCGTCGCTTAAAGCTGTTGTTACTATTTTTGTTGCTGCTGCTGATTCGGTTGTTGCTCAATCACCATCATCAACTTTTGCTAATATCCGAAACGTTCTCAGCGTCATTGCCGCGCCGCTTCGCCACAGTTCATCGCTTAATGATGACGCTGACAACCCACTTACCAAGCGGCGCGCGGCCTAAGTGGCCAACTAACTAACTGAATTCCACAGCTGATGACAGCGTCAGCGATAACCCATCGCACTTTTGACAACCGCAATTGCAGAATTCAATTGTCATTTGGCAGAAATTAATTGATGTAGAAATATTAGCAACAAAAGCAACTACAACAAATCAACTTTATGCCTCTATGTCCAAGTGGGTAGTAGCAAAGGCGGCTAGTTGCTGGCACAGCGTTGACAATGTTCGATAAAATGCTAGAAAAGAGCCGTGTGAAATTCGTCCAAATCAATAAGCTTGAAAATGCAGTTATATGTGTGTATGTATACCACTCTAATGGCTAAAGAAGCTATTACTGCCCTCAATTTTCAGTGAGAGAAGAGAGATACATATGTGAGCAAAAAATAGTATGGGCAAAAAGTAGTAAGATTTTTAATTTAAATTCCAAAATATCTTTTTTAGGTCGATGGCAGTTGTTTCAACGTCTCTATAATACCAACTTCCATGCATTTTCTACATGTGTCATCGTTTATAATGTCCATAAGCCTCCTAGTCTTTTTTTGAGACCTTGGAGTAGAAAGTTTGCGTATTTTCCTTCCGCTTGCTTCCACATGATCTTAGCGATCCTGCATGCCCCTAAGGCATTCCATCTCATCCTGATCCATCTGTCAGCCCTTTCGGTAATTTCGTTGTCGTTCCTAGCGACTTGCCTATTTCGTGAACTGATTCAGTAGTTAAGCGGATGGCGCTTTTGGCAATCTCATCAGGAACCCAGTATATATGCAACCGCTCTTCAGCAGCCACTATATCCACTGCATCTTTGCTTCTAAGGACATTCTCTGATTTGGTATAATTGCCGCTGGTCTATCGATGTTAGTATTGATATTATTTTCCTGCATGTTAGTTATCCTAGCCGCTTTCCTGACAACAAAAACTTGTTCCTGGAAGATACTTCAGTATTTCGACAACTTAAAGAGTCACCTGAGCTCCGCGCAATACAAGCAGATCTCAGCGCCCACGTCATCGGTCATTTTTGATCTAATCGTAGAGAGGTTAAAATTTCTGCTGATGGATCGCGTACCCCTGCGACCCTCTTTTAGTGCACCTTGAAACCTTCTCTCTCAGATAAAGCGTGATTGGATTGACTACCGCTATGAAACACCAATGCATAATTCAGCCGTTCCCACGACAGTCCGGTCTACGTAGCCGGATTTTTATCCGGCCAAGGATTGACAATTCGAAAGGATTCTGCCGCTATAACAACAACAAAAACTAATGCGTAAGAACAGGTTATAAACCCCATGACGGGTTTTCAAGACAGAATCGTGTACTTCCTTCTACACAGTACCGTCTTATCAGCATTTAGCTCTAGGTTTGCTGTTATTACGCATTGCTGTTTGGCATTTAGAGCCTTATCCAGCTCGCTACTAATTATGTCTAGGCACTTGCCCTTCACTAGTAGTATGGCTATGTCGTCTGTATTGGCTTTCAGCTTGGGTACTCTTCCTTAAAATTTTCCCAGAAGCTCATTTCCTAAAAGTGACCACAGCAAAGGCGACAGTAGACTCCCTTGAGGAGCTCATATTCGCTCTAATCTGAGCAATCTGGCTTCATTCCATTCTGCTTCAATCTTCCTCTACTACTTTACTCCACGCTGTGATGGTGGGCTCTATGGCGGCTGCTTCCGAACTATTAACCATTGCGCCATTACTAACTTATGACGCCCAGGGCATATTCCATATACCCGAGAACTCTCTCTATATTTAAGTTTAACGAGTGAAGTGCAGTCTCTCAGGTTCTTCACATAGGCATATTGAGCCGTCGATAGGTTAACCGATGAAATCTGGTTCCTAAAGTACGCATTCGGAATCTTTACGATTGTCTTCAGAAGGAATGAGGTATGACTTATTGGTCCATATTCATTCGAATTCGAATAAAAGGGAAGATATTCTAAAAAGCACTGAAACTGAGATTTTCTCAGCAGCCAAGTCATTGTGACGCTGCTATTTTTAAGCTTTGACAGAGTTCATGTCCGAATTTGTATCCGGCCAAGAACTGTCAACTTGAGACTATCCCTCGAATGTGATTATTTCAGGAATGTTTTTTGGCCGTTGCAACAACATAACATCTATTCACTACAACAACAACAAAAGCTACACTTTAGGTAGTAATTCCTTTGTTTAACTGACTCATGCCACAACAAAATATAAATAAAGCAAATAAATCAGAAATGCACAAACCATTAATGAGTACATTAACAGTGTTTCCAAGAAATCGAATCCGCATTAAACCCAAAAAAAGACAATACCTTTTTGAATTAATAAATTAGACAGAGAATTGGTGGAAGTAGTATGCCGGCAAAGCTTTACTTCGCACCCAATAAATGATTTAATCAAAATAATAACAATAACAATTGCACAACTTCAGCGCGCGGCGACGAACGACGATCTGACTTTGAACCCAAAAACGAAAAGCAAAACGTTGCGCTCGTGTTTTATGCGCATTGCGCCGGTTTAAGCGCGTTGCGACACGTTTGTGGCTTAAGTCTAGCTTTATTTTGTATTTATTTTTTCATTTACAGATTGGTTTCATATTTATATAATGAAGTATTATTTCACGTAGTTAACGCGAATTGTGGCCGTCACCCCCACACCTTTGCGAAATTGTGACAAAAAGGTCAATCAAAAATTGCATTTACTACAATTTACGAATAATTCATATTTCTCAGTAAAACAAAAACAACTGCATGATTAAATCAGTGCCGTAAAAAATTTACCTTAAAGGGGATTAATGAGACTATTGATTTTTGTGGGAAATTCGTTATCAGAAATGTGTGCCATAACAGTGTAAAACACCTAGACGACAGAGTTGAACCAAGTCATTCTTTTTTGAGTGGTTGCGTCATAAGTGAAAAAAACTTTCTGCGCTTTCGCAGTTGGTCTCTAAAATGGAAATATTTGTCTTCAAATTTCGAAATCCTATTGAAATGTAAGTTACTAAAAATGTGTTCCCTTTCGTCAATATACAAGTATATGTATGTATATCAGCTTTTTGGTAAGGCTTATAGGACAGCTAACTTCGAAAAACCAATTTCGAAGTTGAGCTCGAAAATCGAAATATTTGCCTTCAAATTTCGAAACCCTATTGAATTAGAACGCAAGTTAAGAAATACTCTAGGAAAAACTAATTCGAAGGTGATCTCAAAAATCTAAATATTTGCCTTCAAATTTCGAAATCTTATTAAAAGTTAAGAAATACCCTTACCTCCTATTTTAATGATTTATGACATTGTGTTTATATAGACCAAAATTGAAATGCTGATAAGTTTTGAAATTCGCATTAGAAAATGTAGTATGTATGGTTAGTAAATTTCAATAACTTATTTTCAAAAATTTCGAAAATGTTGAAGAACTCTGAAATTCGCATTAAAAAATGTATCTACATATACATATATGAGATTTTAGGAAACATATTTTCGATAATGTTCAAGAGTTTTGAAATTATAATACGAAAAAATATATTGCACATGTAATTTTAAAAAACTTATTTTTGAATATATCGAAAATGTTCAAGAATTTTGGATTTATAATTCGATAAAATGTAAGTATGTACTTTTAAAAAACATATTTTCGAAAATTTCGAACATGTTCAAGAATTTTGTAATACGTATTAGAAAATGTACTATGTATGTTATTTAAAAAGATATTTATGAATATTTCGTAAATGTTAAAAATTCTGTAATTCATTTTATAAGCGTGAGTATGTAATTTTAAAAACATTTTTTTTTTCGAAAATGTTAAAATATTTTGAAACTCGAAAATGTACATAATAATTTAAAAAAAAAGTTGTTTTGAATATTTCCAAATTGTTCAAGAATTTGGCAATTCTTATTGAAAAAAATATGTAATTTTAAAAAAACTTATTTTTTTAAATTTCGAGAATGTTCAAAAATTGTGCAAATGTTATTAGAAGATGTTGTAGGTATGAAATAAAAGAAAAAAAAACAAAGTAATTTTGAAAATTTAAAAAAAAAAATTTTTTACAAAATTTTCAAAAATTTATTTTCGAAAATTTTCAAGAATTTCGAAATTCGTATTCGAAAATGTATGTTTTGCTTACTTTGGCACTCACATAAATATCCACGTATTTTTGTCGCTAAATGCAATATTTTGTACAATTTTTGGTACAATCCAACTCCCCTTGCTGCCACAACATGTTGCAAGCGCTACGCACCTGCCTTCACTGCCTGTTCACAATGTCGACTTTTTGCTACGTGCGCCACATGTTGACTTCGTTAAGAACGAGCTGCTTGCAAACATTTGTTTAACAAATTCTGATTGCCGAAACAAGCTGCCGCACAACAACACGCTGCAAGTAATTGCCAATACGCTATGTAGAACGCTATGATTTGTGGTTCCTTGTTGTTGTTGCTATTGGTAATATTGCTTTTAAGCTACCATTAGTTTAACGACATCGAAAGCAACAAAAAACGTGTGACTGCAATTTGCCAACAACACCAGCAATAGCAAGTACATTATTGTTTTTGCTTTTATTGCTGTAGTGCCGTTGTACTGTTGCGCTATTGGTGCGACTGCTGAACCCCCACTTGGTTCGGAACTTGGTTCATGGTCAGCATTATGAATTCAGCTGTCACTGCCACACTATTTGTAGCTCTTACATTTATTGCCGCTTTGCTGTATTCTAAGTTGATTCTTTCTGACATTTATGGCTGCACTTTTATTGCCCGCTTTTCGCTTTACTGAAATCACAAAGCGCACATAACAACAACAACAACATGGGTGTACTGCCGCTGCAGCGCTACTCGGCGCGTACTGGGCGCTTGTCTAGCGCAGGCGCTACCCAGGCGCACGTATGTATATGTGTGTGTGTCACCGGCAGCAATCAGCAAATAGCAAACAAGCTGCGACACCGAAAAATTGTTTATTACACGTTTTGAAGTTTCGTTTTTGTTATTGTTGTTGAGGTGGCTGAGTAAACCAAAGCGATTGCGTGCCGGACCGTTGAGTGCTTTTATTGCGGCTCACTTAAGCTTAGTTGAGCTGCTAATGCGTTTAATTGCCAGTAACATTATGTTTTATATGCAATTAAATGGCATACTGTCGCGCAGGGCGCTTACGTACACACACACGATAGCGAGTTGTATGTAAATATTCAAGTGCGCTCATAAATATTTAATATATGCGAAGTATGCGCGATAAATTGATAGCGGAGGCGTCAATGTCCGCTTGACAAACCGATTGGCGCACTCAAACACAAACACACACACATACATAGTATGCAGATACTTGTATATAAAACACATCGACAGCCACCCAAGTACCAAATACCGTTAGCCGCACTCTGCGCTCGAGGGCCGTGCATTCGTTGCATTTATTGGCGCATTCTTCTCGCCTTGGCCCGCCAGTTCGGTTCGGTTTGGTTAATTATGCCTGTTTTGTCTTGAGTTGTCACCTTTATGACTTCAACACTTAATTGAAATGAATAATTGTCAAATCGCATTCACCGCGAAGTTCATTAGCAAACTCAATGCCAAAGCAAATTACATGCCACAGTTGTTGCAAGTGCAACAAAAATAAATGGCATGAAGGAAAAGCAGCAAGGCAAGGAAAATGCCGAATTTGCAAAGACTTAAGCTGGTGCTGGACAAAATTCGGGGAGTGGCGTACTAAAATTGTAAATAATCCCTCACTTTTGCAACATGTTGCATAGTGTATAGTGATTTTGTCAGACTTTTGTGTGGCGTTACGTTTTAAGCCGCTTTAGGCCACCAAGATCGTGTAACATCACATCGTTAGACTTTTTCCTGTGGAGATATGTAAAGTCTACAGTCTACCCGGACAATACCGCTTCGAATTCAGGCCTTAGAGCAAAACATAACGCGTATCATTCACCGGTAACCAGTCGAAATGCTCGAACGAGTAAACGAAAATTGGACTCAACGGATGGACCATCTGGAAGTTCATATCTGAAAGAGATTATCTAATAAATGCCAAAGAATGTTCTTTCAACAAACATTCCGCATTAAGTTTGAAGTTTCTGTGTTTTTCTAATAAAAAGTAGAGAACCTCGAAATGGATTACTCTTTAGATATAGAAGCTGTTGTGAACAATAATATAGAGTAATGTAGAGTAGAAAATTTTGGAAAGTCAATTATAAATGCATATATAAATTTCAATATACTAAAGAGATATTGTTAGAATTCAAAAAAATGCCTAAAAAATTAAACAAAAAAATTTTATTATTTAATTAAATTTAAAAAAATATAGTAGAAAAAATATTAAAAAAGGCTAAGAAAACAGGGAAGGAAACAACATTTTTTAACTTATTTTCAATTTTATTATTATTTTAATTAAAACAAAATTATATTTTAAAAATAAAAATTAATTATTAATCAAAAATAGTTGAAATATTTTTTATTATTATTTTTTCTTTTTTTTCTATTGAATTTTATTAATTTTTTAATTAAAAAATAATAATTTTCAAGTTAAAAGATTTAAAATAGTTATAATTTTTTTATTATTTTTCCGTTCATTTTTATTTTTTTAATTAAAACTAAAAATTATATTTCAAAAATAAATTATTAATTTAAAAAGTTGTATTTTTATTTTTTTTTTTATTCAATTTAATTATTTTTATAATTAAAACAAAAATTATATTTCCAAAATAAAAAAATAATTATTAATTTTTATATATTTTTTCAATTTTATTATTTTTTTAATTAAAATAAAAATTATATTTCATTACTCAACGTTTCTCAAACAAAAAATATTTATCTAAACATGAAGTTAAGATCTTTAAAGATGCTTGTAAACAAATGCCGGCACGAAATTAACACATACTGAAAAGCAATTAATACAATTTAATTTTCGCACCCGAGCAACACACACTTGTTGACATACGTAAAAAAATTATAATAATACCGCAGCCCAACTAGAGACATATTCACACCTCATTCACACCAAGCAGCGGCTAACACGCCTCCTCAGCGACAGCCCCACCAAAATATTTCAAAAAAGCGAAAAGCCAAAAACCCAAAAAAAAGCAAAATCTAGCAGAACAAACACCAACAATTATGCCGGAGCTAAGCCGAAGCTTAAATTATGGCAACACATAAGTCTATTCATAAGCGAGTTTCTAGCAGCTATTACAGCAGCCTGGCCGCCGTATTGGCATGTTTTGGTTAGCCGGCACAAGCCTTTAAAATAACACACGAGCTTCGTACGGGTGCCAAGCGTTGTACGTAACTATATGTGTGTATGTACTTATGTAGGAGATAGACATATATACGAGATATATAATATACGCGTACGTGTGAAATTTATTGTTGCTGGCGGCATATTCGTTTCGCTGCCCAAAACAACTTTTGCGCCTGCGCCGTCGCGCTGAGGTGTGAAGCTGTTTTAGTTTTTTTTTGTTGTATGCTGTATTGCTTTGTAATAATTTTGATTTTTTATTGTTATTGCAGTTGCCTTAATTACGATAACAGCGCCTGCTTTGCCATCGACGCGGACATTAACGAAATAACATTAGCGATCGATTTGTTGGTATTTTCCAATTTTCTTTTATTCTTTTTTTTACTTCAACCACTGCTCGCCTTAACGAGGCAAATATTCGGGATAAGTATGCGCGAGAGAGTACTATTATGGCACCTTTATATTTTGAACTATTTCATGTCACTATTGGAGTTGTTGGTGGATGCTGTAAGGCGATGTAATTTTCATTTTTTTTTTGTAAAAATGTCTGCTAAAAATACAATTTTCAGTTTTTTCCTTCGTCAAAGTTCTAAGTTAAAGTTTTAACTAAAAGACCTATTTTTTACTTTGGCTGATCTTGTATGGAGTCATCCTGCCAACGCGGGCGCATTTTTTTTGTGAGGGGTCACTGGAAACGGCGTCGCAAAGACCGAGATAAAAAAAATTTTTTTTTTTTCAAAAATTTAAGAATTTCCTTGTTAATAGGGCAAATTTCTAACAATAAAAAATTCTAATAAAATATTTCATTTTTTATTTGAGAATAAAATTGTTGGGAAAAGGCTGTATTTTACGTTAGGAAACCTATGTAACCCCTTAAATCATTAGCAGTAAATTATTCAGATAAACTGAAGGTTTATATATCAGCATTTCATATTATCAGCATTTATGTGTCTAAATAGTCTGACATTAAGTCAGCTGTGGTGTTGGTTAAGCGATATTCAGTTGGATTTCCATATTCATAAGTTTTTCAAGCGTCAATAAATTTCAGAGATTGTAGCCTATTCGATTATGCATAATTTTGGTTTACGGTTTCAAAGAAATGTTAACATGCATTTGAAATCTAAGAGCTTTTTTGAAAATAGTTTCAGCTGCATGAAAGGTTAGATGAGTGTTCTAGAGAGATCGCACGTGGGCTGCTATATGTTGTCCTTTGTGAAGCCATAGAAAAGAAGAACTTATGTATTCGAAAAGAAAAGAAGAACTCCTGGGTTCGAACTTATAAATTAGCTAAACGCTTAGTAGCCAATACAAATTTGCACAGGCGTTTAATTTCCACTCCCGCCCGTTCGGTGTGATGTCTGAAGGTATCCGAAGCTGCATGAAAATTTTATTTGCAAGGCGAATGAGCTTGATATAGATTCATTTCATTGCTGTAAAAGCAAAAGACGCAGCTTTTGCACGATATGAAACGACAACAAACTTTTTACCCAATTTCAAATTTTAAAATAGCAGGTTTTATATATAAAATGTATATTTCGTCACCTAAAATGCAAAACAACGTGTCATCAAAAGAATTGAAATTGAGTTTTTTATTGCTTACGATTCACTACATCATATTACATAGCACAAAATTTTCAGCAGCCGCTGTCAGATATAACAAATATATAACCATATGATAACCAATACATAACCACTTTATAACCAAAACTCAAATATTGTGTCAATATGAGTGGTTTCTATCATATCGTTTTTCCTTCGCCTGTGAACTTATGAAAAGTGATGTTACGTTATTTTGCATTTTGGGTGACGATATATAATGAATGTTTAATGTCATTATGAATAATATTTAAGTTTTCCTCTTTTATGTTATAGTAGCCTGAGCTGGGTGTTTTAAGTTTGCCACGATATTTTTAACAGCCAAACGGAAACGTCAGAAACTCTATATAGTATATACGTAAATAATTAGCTTGACGAGCTGAGTCCATTTCGCCGTTTCAGTATGTCTGTCCGTGTGTCCGTCTGTCTGTATATACGCGAATTAGTCATTCAGTCTTTAAGATATCGAACTGAATATTTCCACGTCCTTTTCCCGCTAAGAAGCTCTTCATTTGTCAGAACTACAGATATCGGGCTACTATAACATATAGTGCCATAGAAAGTGCACGATCGAAATTAAGTTCTTGTATGGATAACTTTTTTATTTGAGAAGATATATTCACGAAATTTGGCATGGATTAATATCTAAGGTAATGATCCAATCTCTAAAGAAATTATTCGGATTCAGTCACTATAGAATATAGCTGTCATACAAAGTGAACGATCAGTATCATGTCTTTATAAGGAACAGTTTTTTATTTATCGAGATATCTTCTTGAAATTTTCTTTGAATTATTTGTTAAGCCAACTGTACAATATAGCAATAAATTGTTCAGATCAGACCACTATAGCATATAGCTGCCAATCGGAATCAAAGGCTTATATGGGAAGCCTTTTCCTTCGAAGAGATATCTTCTCTAAATTTGACATAAATTATTGTCCAAAGCAACTCTACAATTTCCGCAAAAATTGTTGAGATCGACCCATAATATCATATAGCTGCCATACAAAGTGAACGATCCGAGTCAAGTCCTTGTATGGAAAACTTTTTTATTTCTGGAAAAATCTTCATGAAATTTGGCATGAGTTATTGCCCAAGGAAACGGCACAATCTCCGAAAAAATCCTCAGATAGCGTCACTATAGCTTATAGCTGACATACAAACTGAATTGATAGGAACCGAGTACTGGTAAGCAACCTTTCGTATTTGTGAATTTTAACTTTTATGCAACCGAAGTTGCCATTTTTTCTCATTTAAAATGTGTTCAAGGAACCATTCAATAAGTCAGCGCAGTTAAAACATATCCATACTGTCATATAACAATATGTATATATTGCTATCAGTTTGTCCTTGCAACTAAAATATGTTGAGCATGCCTTTGAGTTGACCTTAAAAATCGTAAAACTGCACGTTTAATTCACCTACTATTTGCTGTAATGTATGGAAATAGTTGCTAAAATGAAGCTTATAACAACATAAGCGCATAAACGCTTTCCTACAACAACAAAGAGCACAAATTTTATATGGACTTTTCACCAAACGACTTTCAGATTTTCAAACACACAACGTATTAACACTAGCAGCAAGCACAATGCATTTGAATTCATATATGATTGGGTTTATGTGAAAACAAATCTACACACACACTCGATTGAACTGCAGGAACTTCGACTTTCCGTCGCTGGTGCGCATGCGTATGCCAAGCACGCAGCGGCTGTCAAGCAGCAGCGGCGGCAAATATACAACATAAAGAAAATTTCAAAGCACATATGCCTACTTGTTGCATGCAACCATGCAACACGCTGCACAAAACAAAAATACTAATGCCTTGAATGCGCTAAACCAGAATTTTAAGACACAAACAGCGCACACAGAGAGGAGACAAAAGAAAATATTTATCGAAAATCTAAGAAAATCAAATGTTATTTTTTATTATTTTTTTATAATTTTTTTTTAATTTTTTTTTTATTTTTTTTTTTGTGGCATGAAAGTTGTGCATGCATTTACCATTTATGTTGCACCAACGTAACGGCAACTTGTAATCCTTAAAGTGCAAGCGTTCTGCAGAGTTGTTGTTATTGTGCTGAAATTTTTTGTTATTGTTGTTTTAGGAAACGTTTTTTAATATTGAATATTTGTAATATTATAATATTTATTCAAATTGCATTTGCCTACTGCAAAGGCCAATGTTGCACTTTCACACAAATAAACACAATTTCACAAACTTAACGGTATTCATAGCACTTCCCTTGCGCTACTAATTTCTAATTGTATTGAGCACATATGCACATGGCTTTCTAAGCTTGTATGTGTGTAGTAATATTATTTTCAGATTTTCAACTTTTCTTCTAAGCGCTGCGCCGCTTACAACACTTCAGCGCCGCCGCGTAGGGCGTATGAATATGCAACAAACACATGACGTTCACACATTTTATTTGCAACATGAATTAATATATATATTTCTATGCTATATATGTATGTATGTGTGTAGACGCGTGCACTTTTCGAAAGAATTGCAAAGAATTTACAATTTCATAGGCGTGTATACAAGCATGTACATACGTATTTCGTGTGGCAACACAAACACAATGCGCTTGCAAATTTCTACTTCCGCACAATTCCGTTTGAAATTTTTTCACAAAATATCAAATTATCAAAATTTTATATATTTTTAGTGATTTAGCACTGCTTGCTTACTTTTAGTATCTTCCGATTCTTCAAAAAACTTCACAGAATTATTGCAACTTTGCTTTTGTAAAATTAAAAACTGAGAAACTCCACGAACGCGTCTCAGTGCGCACAAAATCCAAAAATTCGACGAAACACGAAACGTCCGCGCAACGCTGCTACACAAAATCGCGGTCGTAACAAAACTGGAGAGGCTTCGAGCTGCTGGAGTGCGTGTCGGCCGGAATGGAGGTGTTCAGATATGGCCAACTGCCAATTTGCTCGGCGAGAGCGCGCCAGAACGTTGGCTTAAGACGAAACAAATAAGACGCTCACTCCCACTCTCTCAGCTGCTGTCGCTCTCACTGACAGCCGAACTCTCAATTAGCATTGCGGCTGGTTGCAACTTGCCACAGACACGTATTTATGCGGACAAAAACAAAAAAAAACAAATACAACAAAAACAATAAAAACAACAAATGCAAGAAAAACAAAAAATACAACAAAAACAAAAAACAATGAATGCACCAAAAACAATAAATACAACAAAAACAAAAAATACAACAAACACAAGAAAAACAACATACAACAAATACAAAAATTAAAAATATTACAACAAAAACAAGAGAAATAAGAATTACAACAAAAACAAAAAATACAGCAAATACAAAAAATACAACAAGAATAATAAATACAACAAATGCAACAAAAACAAAAAATACAATATATACAACAAAACAACAACAACAACAGTGCGCCGTGAAGGCAACCAGCGCACAACAAATGCAGACATTTTTTAATGCAGCAACAACCACAAAGCAGTGAAGACATCAAGCGCAAAGCCAACTAGCAACAGCAAAGAGGACAACAACAGCAACAACAACAACGGTAGCGACAACAAAAATGTCCACACACTGTAACTGTTGGAAAAGCTGTCCAGCAAGATCATTTACAATTTACAACGGCCGCACACAACAACAACCAACTGCAGAAAACAACAACTGGCAACAACAAATACAACTGGCAACAAGAACATACCATTTGGAGCGCTGGACTCTCACCAAATGTGGCAACTTGTTTTGGGCCACAGCTCAACGCTCATTAGTGCTGAGCGCGTAACTAAATAATGGCCAACAAAAAAAGAAGTAAACAGCAATTGCAGCAAAGGCAACACAGGCAACACAGGCAATAAAAGTAACACAGGCACAGAGCGCAAGCGTAAATCTCATCGCCGCTGAGCGTGCACTTGCATTTGAGTGCAAGTAGAAATGTGTGCGCGCTCAAGTTTTTGCCACAAGCGCAAGAACAGGACTTGCTATGCCAGCGCATTGGAGAGCAAACAGGCTACGTACCTGTTCAGCTCGGTACTTCGGTACTTACATACAGGTAAAACCAGAAATTTTCACTTGTTTTTCCAAGTCTCACTTTTCATTTTCGCTCGCTCGCTCTCTCTCTCTCTTGCTTAGCTATTTTCTTTCCGAGCGTTTGGCTTGGTCAACAGCGTGCAAGCGTGTAGACAAATTCTGTCTTCTTCTAAGCGTTAGAATATAAAAATTTTATGGCATCATTTTTTATCAAACGAATGGTGTAATATTAATGTGATAAAAATCAATAGTCGAAATCATTTCGATTGGGTATAATAATAGACAGGCAGATAGAGTTTGAGCAGGTGTTGACCACACTGGTGACGGGCTGAGTTGATGATTAAAACAAGTTTCCTATCCAAAACTGTTGAAGCTTGCTGGTAATATCGGTACTCAAGACTTTGATAAGATGATTAGTAAATTACTAGTATTTAGAAGAAATCGTACAGCAACGTAATTAGACAGCGAGTTTAGGCCTAAACAGCGTCTCTGAATGAGCTATAATACCCTTCACAAATACAAAATATTGCTAAAAGAATTTGATTTTGATCGTGCCGTTTGATTTGAGCCGCCCAGTTTGTATGACAGCTATATGATATAGTGAATCGATCTAAGCAATTTCTTCGGAAACTACACTGTTGCTTTGGACAATAACACATGCCAAATTTCTTGTAGATATCTCATCAAATAAAAGACTTTTCCATAGAACGGCATGATTTCGATCGTTCAGTTTGTATGGCAGCTATGAGCTATAGTGGACCGATTTGAAAAATTTCTACGGATGTTATAGAGTTACTTTGAATAATAAACTATGCCAAATTTTGTGAAGACATCTAGTCAAATGAGAAAGTTTTCCATAGGACCGCATGATTTCGATCGTTCAGTTACATTACAACTATGAGCTATAGCTGTCCGATATCAACGGTTCCGACAAATAATCAACTTTTTGCAGAGAAACGGACGTGTGCTCAATTTCAGAGCGATCAAAAACGCAGCGAAAGGCGACACGTGTGCACAATTTCAGAAATTTTTTTTCAAAAATTGAGGCACGAGTACGGATATATACAAATATACAAACGAAGAGACCGACAATATACTGTCCATGTCCAAATCGGCTCAGCTCGTCATGCTGTTCATTTATATCTATCGTTACCTAATATGCAAAACAACATATCATCAAAAAAATAAATTGGAAGTCGCTGTAAGATATAATAACTAATATATAACCATATGATAACTAATGTATAGCCATATGATAACCGATTTTCTTCTTGGTGTTCTAAACGTCGTAGTAAAATTCATACACCCTGTTCAGGGTATAAAAATACTTGAGGCGCCAATCCTGGCTATGCGCCAATTTGTTGAGCTTTACCACGCTTGGACCATGATCTTTTTCGCACATTACTGTCGTATTTGTTCCACTTTTCGTCTCCTGTTATCATTCGCTTCAGAAAGGTTTCGATTTGTATGTACAGTGATCTTATATGGTCTCCGACGTTTCCTTCTGAGTATTGTAAACGTCGGGGCAAAGTTAATAAACGCTGTGTAGGGTTTAAAAGTATTTAAGTAACTTTGAAAGGTCTCACTCTTATGCTGCTTAAACATTGAAATTGCTTCTTGGTCTGTAACTTAATTGGATAAAAATCGGGTGAAAAATCTAGTTGTTTCACTCTAAAAAAAAATAACTACTAAAGTCTGTTATTGCAAGCCATGAGCTCATCATCTCTTAGCCGTTGCATACATATAGGCACCTTAGGTCCAGAATTTTTTCATTTTTAATGGAAAACTATTTTATCTCCTAATATTTCTGCCACTCATTTACTTTTCAGCTGAGATTTATCGAAGAGATATGAACCAATTGGATATTTATGACTTTAAAGTTGCTCAATTTTTATATAATTATTAAAAATGTTGCCTACATTTAGGCGAATTATTAATTAAATTTCATTCTAGTGTCAACACAAACCTTAACCACAATACCTTCCTGACGATAAAAAAAAATATTTGGCCTTTTTTAGTAAACAAAACAACCATTTAATAAGTAACGGTTAATTAAAGTAGAATCACAACATATTTCAAACTTTCGAGCATGCAACATTATATGCAACGAGTTTTCAAAATGTTGCTGTTTTTGTTTTGACAACCGAATTACGCTTTTCTTTGCGCTCACACCAAATTAACTGCCATCTTTGCTTTCGACTTTGCTCGCAATTTGTAAATTGTGCAATTATTTACTTGCTCTCGCTCATCATAATCTAAACGCTTGGCTCTTGGCTGCTATGAGAGCGCGGAATATTTCCTGTAGCCACCGGCAAAATATACTCGTATACCAACAGGAGAGATAAAAAAAGTAATGTTTTTGTATAATTATTGACTTGCACGCTGCAATAGAGTTGGAACTGTGTAGAAAACAAAACAATGAGCGACAAAAGCAATGCCTTGACAGGGAGCACCTAACTGAAAATTCTTTAAAAGAAATTTTTACTTTTTGTACGGAGCAAGTCAGTGCAGGGCAAAGCGACTTAGCATACAA
Organism: Bactrocera tryoni; assembly: GCF_016617805.1. Classification (NCBI taxonomy): domain Eukaryota; kingdom Metazoa; phylum Arthropoda; class Insecta; order Diptera; family Tephritidae; genus Bactrocera; species Bactrocera tryoni. Next base: position 16,184,667 of record NC_052500.1, read on the forward strand.
ATGCTGCAAGTAAAATTCAACGAAGAGCGTCAAGCCTGGTTATTTTGCTTAACTTTTTGTTGCTTTTGGTGCTGTGCTCTTGAACGTCATTAAGCGGAGAGCGACTTGTGTTGAGCGTGGCACCAAGTTCGGTGTGTTGATTGAGGAATACAGGAAAACTGGTTTCGAATTAAAATTATCGATGCTCATTTTTTAGTTTGCTACGCTGCTATGTTGCTGCTGCTGCTGCTGCTGCTGCTTGAACTCCTTTACTGCTGGTTATGTGTGTGAGTGTCTGTGCTGTTCTTTTTTTGTGTTTTTGCTGGTGATTCCACATTTACCTTGGCTTGGCTTTAGACCTACCTTTCGTTCTTTTGTTGTGTTCGCTGTTGTTGTTGTTGCTGCTATTATTATTATTGTTTTGCTATTCTTCTATGGTTTGGTCACTTTTTAAAGCGTCTTTTTTGTCTATGGCTTTGTTATTCTTTGCCTTTCGTATTGGTCTCAACGGTAATATACATATGTAGATATATACGTACTCTTACATATATGAAGATATGTGTATAATATGATTACATATATTCCCTGCACGTGGACTCACACTCATGATTATTTGTATATTCATTTATACATATGCAAACATACCTATATACATACATTCATGTATACATATATAAAATATTGAGGTAGAGACAAATATTGAAAAATATTGCTGAAATGTCTAAGAAAATATTTTAGGTGTGCAGAAGATTAAAAAAAGACAATATAAATGTTCACTTCGACTGCACCAAAGCTGTAATACCCTTCACGGTTGCATTTCCGATCGCATAAAAGACAACAAAAATATCTCTTTCTTGATTTTGAACGATCAGTTTGTATAGCAGCTATACACTGTAGTCGGCCAACAATATGTTCGGAGATTGTAGCCTTGCCTTAGGTCATTCACTATGTCATACTTCGTGAAGATGCCTTGTGAAATACGATACAAATGACATTGCCATTTTAGTGACGGGAAGTTGTCTACACAACATTAGCAATATTATGACGACCCCTCTCAATGCATTCCAGCATTGCATGCGGGTCTGAGAATTAATCCGGATAAATAGTACACTATTTTTGTATTCACAAGGAAACTACGAAATTCTTCCATGGAGGTGGTAAATGGTACCCAACTCTCTCTCAAGGACCGCACCAAGTACATTGGGGCAGCCTTGGACAACAAACTGCTGTGGAAGCACTACGTAAATGAAAGAGTGAGAAAGGCCAGCAATGGATCATTTGCATTTCGGCAGATACTTGGCACAATCTGGGGAATTTCTTCTGCACCGGTACTACATAGATTCTGATGGTCAGGCATATCGGAAACCAATGGCTGCCCTGTGCTCTAAGAACCACTCTAACGTCAGCTCTTAAACTAACTAGCCTGTGATCTACATATTAATAACTTCGCTGAAACCTGCGCAGCAAAATCGTTGGGGCTACCATGGTTGCAGGAGAATTAACATATAGAACTTTCGGGCGTAGCTCGGTGAGTAATGGCGGTTCGGCAAGCAGAGGGTGATGATCCCATTTTTCAAATTGGAAAAGAGGGTTCAGAGTAAACATATTTGGCGTAAAGGTATGCTAGCTGCACGCACTTTAAACATTTATACCGATGACTCGAAAATGAAGAACGGAGTTGAAGCGGGGATATACTACTATCATTAGCCTACCAGACTTACCTCCTAACCTTGTCAAATAAAAAAGTGTTTCATACAAAAACTTGATGTTGGTTGTCATTGTACCAAATAGCAGATACTTGAGAGAAAAAGACTTGTATAGATAGATACGGACAAGACTAAATCAACTCAGCCCATTATCCTGTTTATTTATACATATATTTTAAGGGCTTTCCAACTGATACTTGTGAGTCAGTGAAGGACCCAGATTCACTTTTGAAAAACTTTGATGTAAACTTAATATAACCTGTCAAGCTCTCACATCTTAGGAAAAAGGTACGCAGGCTCTTCGATAAGGCGAAGAATACGGGGATCTGGGAGGAATATAAATTCAACCTAACTAACTAAGGAGATTAGGTCTGCAAAACAGAAAAGCCTTAGGAGTTTCTGTGAAAACGTCACCTCTGGCCAGAGGTCAGACTGACACAGTATTAGTAATCAAAAGAAGCGACGGACATATACGACCAGTGCAGAAAAAACAGCTTCGGCCCTTCTGCGGGCGCATTACCCGAAAACAATTCGGGAACACCAGTATCTCGATGTTGTCGAACACATGTCATCTCTATTAAATTGGGTAGTCGCAAGACAACTGTTTACTGCGCACTCAATCAGGTGATCTATGGCTTCGTTCACGAAGTTCAAATCTAAGGGGGTGGGCGGTATCATCCAGCACATGACCGCAAAGGTGATCTTTACACCCTAGATAGGAAGGAAGGACTATTCACTGACTATTCCCAGACTTCGATAGAGCTCTAAATATCGAAGCTGCAACGACTAGCATGCATCATGCTCGAACTCACACCACTTCACCTAGTAATCGGTCAGGTAGCCATATACTCGTCTACACTGCTTCAAATGACAGCAGAAGGATTTGGCAGAGGTAAGGTAAAATCATCCCAGCGTATGAAGGACTTAAGTGGTGTAATACCATTGGCTTTTCTCCCAAGGAACAGCATTACCAAAAGGATAAAGTTCACCAAGAAGTTCAAGGTTACCCTTAGCAGTAAGGCTGAATGGAACGATTCCGCTCTCGAGCTACTGCTTAGGAATAGTACAATCAAATGGTACACAGAGTAAACAGAGAGAGGTATTAGCAATAATTCCAAGGCATGCGTCATTCCAATTTGCTAAAGGGTGGTTACAACCTCATCAGATTTAAATACGTAATCAACCTCCCTAGGGACAAACTCAGGCTACTTGACGCATTCTACATTAGCCACGGTAAACTCAATAGGCACTTATATAACATGGGTCTAGCTGCTTGTACAAATTACCGATTCTGCAACAGGGAGTCTGAAACTCCAGAACACCTGCTAATTGACATAGCAGTCTGCAGGCACAAGATAAAGGCCCTTGGACCAATGATTCCAATTAGGGACCACATCGCCTCATTAGCACTTAGCAGTATATTGCAACTTATCAATATGCTGGGGCTGTGTGGGTCGATGTGACTTAGGAAAGGGCACAATAGATCTTAGGTCACGGTAAAATCCTCATATATTTATCTTATAAAAATCTGATATAAAACCTTAGTTTGTTTTCAAGCATAAACTCGGAAGTTGGATTGTTTTCCCACTACAAAAAAAGTCATTTCGTATTTTGTCAATAGATGTCGTTGCAGTCGTATAGCTCCAGTGCTACCAATCATAGTGTTGGAAAGGTGAAATTTAAGCTTCATTTAACAAAAAAAAATTAATTTGAGGAATTTGAAAAAAAAGTTAACACTGTTCAAAATTAGTGAAAATAATGAAGAAATTCGCTATATTTTGAAATTTTTGTATAAAAAAGGGAAGAATGTCACCACAAGCCACAAATGAAATTTGTGAAGTTTACAGAGACGTTACTGTATCAGTTCGTGTAACACAACAGTGGTTCGCTCGCTTCCATTCTGGAAATTTCCAAATTTCGATTTACACTGATGAGAGTTTAACACTGATGGAATAATGTCTCTAGTGGAAAAATGGCAAAAGTGGTCGACCAAAATGCTACATATTTGTTTATTTATTTATTAATATAAATAAAAAAATAAGTTGAAGTCTGATTAGAAATACGAAAAGACTTTTTCGACTACCCAATATATTGAACTTTTGCCTTTGTTGGTATTTAAGCTCCTAGCACAAGGATAAGGAAACCTCAAACTCAGTCACGACATAAGTAAGAAGCCATTAAATCTGAACACTAGAAACCTAACTAAAAATGTCACATCATTAAAAGGTAAATTTTTCTTCAAATCAAACAAAAACAAAAACAAAAAAAAATAACCAGTAAGAAATTATTCCGCAAGCAACTATTTCCAATTGGAAGGCAACGCACATTCGCGTACACCTGCGCTGGTAAACGTATTTCCGCGCTTCATTTATACATCAGTTCCAGATCATTTAGACATTTTTTCACTTGTAACTTCTTCAACACAATACATACAAACAAACAAATACATTTGTACATATGTATGTATATATGTAAACATATATATAAATACCACAAATCACCGCAAAGGGTAATCTTTTAACAATTTTCGCTTTCAAATGTTTAGGGCCATTGTCTGCGGCGTCAGTTGGCCATTCTTGAGGTTAAATTGTGCTAACTCTATTGCCAACCCACATAACTAATTGCTAGCAATCAATTACAACAACACAACACAAATTACCATCAACAATTGAAATTCGACACAAAACACACACAGACACACATACTCACACGCATGAAGACACTTAAATGATGCTCATAGTTTTGGCTTCAATGTGCTCATATATATATTTATATACATACATATATGTACATACGAGTATGAGCATATGTAGGCCTGTTGTGTGTGTGTCTTTGTTATATTTGGTTCGAGTTTGCCGCTTAAGTCTTTCGTTTCTAATTGACAACGATATGAAATTCATTAAGTTTCCATAAATTTCGAACGTGCAAACGTCAGCATGCCGATTTGTGAGATTTGTGAGACGAATATACATACACATATATACATGCACACACATACATGCAGGCCAACACACATTCATGCATACATATGTTAAAAGCAGCGATTGTCTGTTTGTATGTCTGTGTCTACAGATTCGTTCCTGTAAGTGCTCTGAGCGCTGTTTGTCTACTTTCGAACATTTATAGCTGTAAGCAAGTGTATGTGCGTACAGACATACATACATGCATAAATATATATGTATATATATACACGTGATGTGTGTGCACTCGTCTCTGCAGTTCAAACAAAGAAATGAATTTCCTTAATTTTGATTACTTCACGCCAAATTTGATATGCACATATATCCAGGCGTTGCTCTTGTTGTTGTTGTTACACTCGCCACAACACAACACAAACGCATTTGACACTTGCCAAGTCGCTGCTGTGGCAGCAACAATAACACGGTAGCGTCGTCGGCAGGCAAGCAACTCCGTACCATGGCCAACAGAATCCAGAATCCAGCAACTCAAAACACAACAACAAGTATGAGGCGAGAAAAACAAACGAAAGGCACAACAACAACACACGAGCAGCCAACAAAAGGGCCCGCAACTGTAGAGACTCTGCTCAAGCAGTGCGCGCTGAAGTAGAAGAAGGGCGAAAAATATAAAAAATTAGCAACAACAACGCAAGAGAAGACCAAACTGTTGCTGGTGTTGCTTTCTATTTGTGGCAATGCTCGGCGCAACACTCACGACACGTACGCGATAGTCGAAAAACCAAAATACATACTTTTAATAATATTAATGGAATTTGATTGTGTCTAATATGGCATGGTCGCCACAAGAAGAACAGGCAACAAAGAGCGTGTTACGTGTGTGCTTAGGTGAGCGAGCAGCAGTGCCGCGGCATACGAGCGGTGTATGAGTGGCAGCTATATAGTGTGGCGCATGGTTAGCATCATTGAATGGCTGAGCCAGCAGCCAGCAGTCAGCAGCCGGCATCTTCATCTTAATTTTTCACTCATACGAGCATGCGGCCATTTATGTTTTTGCCCACATACACACAACAACACATACATATATGTATATAGCGGTATTCAGGTGTGCGGAGCACTTCTCTCTCTTTTAGAGGAAATAATCTCATCTGTGATTACAATTGTATCGAGAGCCTGAGCCGGTTTGTTCATTGAGCGCACGCGTTCACGAGCACCGCAACATATTAATGGCAGTCGAAGGCTGTTTTGGCGAGCACAAGTGTTTGAAAAAATGAGCGCGACGCGTACTTCTCTACTTTGCGCTGAGCAAACAACATGCAACTGATCGACAGTGGTTGGCTTTTGAAATTTTTTTTGATAAAATAATTTTAAGACAAGAAAAACTTTAACTTAGAATAGAAAGTGTTGAGAGGATACCATCTCATCTTCTTTAAAGCAGCTGATAAAATTGAAGGAAGATATTCAATCTTACCGCATGAATCCCGATGGGACAGTTTCCAGTTGGAACACCTGCAATCACTGAAAGGTTTGCTGAGAGCGAAGAGTTGACGACACCTCATACGATTTACCCTCGCACAGCTACTAGTAGTTGGTCAAGGCTTTCTGGGGAGATCTGAGGCCCTAACAATCCTGCAGTTAACCACAAGAAGCCAACGGAGCTTCTACCCGTTCCTATTCAGCGAGCTCAGGACTAATATTGCTGCCCTATTATAGGAGTCGACAGTCACCACTCGGAAAGAGGCGCTCCGGAGCAATAAATCTATTGATGTGGTCAAGAAGCCTAAAATTATAGCTAATGGATAGTTCCCGAGAGTGTACTCTCCTTAACCAACTTTGATCCATCAGTAAAAAGCTCACTACCCCTCTACTTAAAGGAGTCCTTCTCTCCCATGCCTCTCTCAAAGGTATGTGCGCAGGGAAACGACAGCCAGGGCTAGGCATGGCGATCTGGTACTCCAAGTATTTTGCAGCGTGTCCGTTACTTCTCTAATAATTTTAAATAAATTAAAGGGTGCGAGGGTTCCAGAATACCCCGACTCTCAAACACCCAAGTAACCTGATTTTCTGAGTCTAAGGAAAGTTTTCGCTGCCATACACCTTCCTTGAGCGTCATACTAGACCACACATTGAACACTCGGCAATTTGTGCGCAATTTTGGTATTTCCAGCGTCTCTTGCCATTAAAAAATTCCGTAATTTTGAAGAGATACCCCACTTTTTACCCCTGACTTGGATGAGAAATTCCTATCTAGGGTGAGCCATGGATACACGACAGCCAATGCTTTCCTTATTCTGTCGTTGAGATTGAGTTTCCATGGGAGTTTCCTGTCAAGGATGAGCCATAGGTACTAAAAACTGTCAGCATGCCAGAGACACATGCCTCAATGGTGGAAGTTACCGGGATTTTGTATTTCCTAGTTCCAGTTCGGTGTTGCTAAGTTTAGGGAAAGTCCTTTCTGCAGCCCAGTTAATGCTAACGTACTCCTGTCTTAGCTCATACACGGGATTCAAAAATTTTGCTAGGGCTAAGTCCTCCGCGAAAGCAATCACCCGGCAGCGACTTTCCTCAAACTTTTCTAGAAGATCATTGGCAATCAGGGAAGTGACAAGAGAGGTCCGCCCTGTGGGATGAATGTACTCACATTCCTTTGAGCCCGCTCACTACCTCATTCCGTCATGATCGTGCTATCGTAGAGAAGTTTTAAGATGAGATGCTTAAGGTTCGATTCAACGCCAAAGCTATTAAAACTCTAATGAATGCCACCACGATATCGAGGAACTACAAACTCCTTATTTCTTATAGTACTCTGGAACCAGGAGACAAGAGTGTGCGAGACAGAGTCTAATGCAATACGTTGTGGAAAGCCCTCTCAATATCAAGAAAGGTTCCCACTGCAAAATCCTTGTTGTTTATGGTCCTTCCGAGCCAGCAGCCAAGAGCTTGCAGGGCAATGTTCACTAACTTACCTTTGCAAATGGCATGCAGTGCCTCTCTTTTCTCTTTTCAATAAGAGTAGAGGTCTAAAATCCTTGGCCAACATACGAGTTCTTTTATAAACCTGCGGGATAAACGCAAGCCTAACCTGCCCAGGATTCAGGAATATTTAGTTAAAAGTTAAGAAACTTAGAAAGAAAGTATTGATAAATGGAAGAAAAGCCATAAAATGGCATTATGGCAATGTAAACCAGACAATGCTAAGCGGTACATAATCATTTGAATGCCCAAAGTGTTCAGTAAAATTCGCAAAACCTGCAAAAAAAAACAAAACAAAATATGCAAAATGACTCACTGTAAAGAGAGTGTCCCAACTACAGAGATGCCTAAGAATTGTTTGGTAAAAAAATATAAGGCAAACACGTTTAATAAACAAATTCATTAAATAGCGCTAACGCTCAGAGTCCGCGCTGATAAGCGAGCAAACAAATATGCGCTTAACAGTGGAGCGCGCTCTCCTACGTCACACTCAGTTTTTCTCCATGAACTTGCACGCTTTTGTATTTACTAACGTCTACATTTCAGATTTTTTTTCGATTCCATTGCGCTATTTCCTATATTTCTTGCATATTTCGTTATGTTTTTCAAGCATGCCTTATATGTTTGTGTGTATGTGTGTGTGGTTTGTGCCTAAGTATTTAGTTTGATTATTTGTTTGAATTTTTCTTTATTACTCACTGTTCAGGCTATACTTTTCGCTGTTCCTCGATTTTCCATACTTTTCTCAGCAAAAGCGGCTCACTCACATGCACACACACACACAAACACGTTCACGTAAAGCAAGAGCTTTGCAGTGACTATGTTGTTGTCATTCTTGTTTTTGTTGCTGCTGTTATTATTGACCGTCGGTGGAATTCCTCTGCGCAAAGTTAACCGCCGATAATGATGACGAAGATGATAGCAACGAGTGCGAGCACAATGCGGTAAACGGTTGTAGAGTTGCCGCGGCAAAGTGTTGTTATTGTTGTAGTTCAAAATTTGGGCTTTAGTAGAAATTTTCGTTTTAATTTAGATTTTAAATAAAATTTTGGTTTTACGAATTAAGCATTAAGAAATTAGCGATACACTTTTTTTTCATTGCCGTTGATGCTGTAACGGTTATCTAGTTCCCATTAGTAAGGTTCAGATAAGTTGTCGTCGGGTTCATCCAACCAGGAAACATCCTGTTTTGACGGGGTCGGACTATAGGGAGAAGTGTGCCAGATGTATAGGGTTAGCTGGGCATGCAAAGAGGTGGGTAGAGTCATGCGAGGACTCGTTGCATACTGGACATATAATTGATATTCTGGGGATTGAGGATAAGTATAAGCTGCCATAGTATCTAAAACATAGCTGCGCAAGGGTCACTCTCGATTCTAGTGGCAATTCGAGTTCTTCGTCTGCAATGGGTGCTGGTTTGACTCCAAGTATGCCAATCACTGAGAGCAAGTCGGAGAAGGTGTTTATAGCTCCGCTGTGAAAAGCGGTCAGTGCATGTCTAAAGTTAGTTACGTCCGAAGTCTGGTCGGCGTATTGTCTTATGTCGTTGACGTAGTCGAGGAAGGATCTGTTAATGGGCTTGGGAGGCGGTTCCGCTTCAAGCAAATGACTGCAGGAATGAATTTTACGAAAACAGCCCAGCAGGAACTGTCGGCGGTCAGTGCATATCTGAAGTTAGTTGCGTCCGAAGTTTGGTCGGCGTATTGTCTTAGTTGAGAAAGGATCTCTTGATGCTCCTAAGAGACGGTTCTGCGTCAAGCAGATGACTACAAGGATGCTTTCTACGAAAACACCCCAGCAGAAACTGCTTGGAGAGAAACTCATTATAATCCTTAACTGGGATCATGCGGGCCTCACTGTGCAGGTGTTCGATAGGAGACATCAAGAGACGTCCCGTTATAGTCAAATTTCCACGACAGTCAGTGTTTTGTTACCGGAATCGACCTAGATTTTATCTGGCCAAAGGCAATTTTTTCGGAGATCTACCCTCGTTTGATAAGTTTGGTAAATTTTAGACTTGTTTTCATTCTTCATCCTCTAATCTAAACATTTTTAAAGCTATCTGACTGTCCCCTGATCAAAACACGCGAAACTAAATTGATCACGTTGTGATAGACGGAAGACATGCTTCCACTATGCTAGACGTATGTTCGATCCGAGCAACCAGTCGGATCACTATCTTCTTGTTGCAAAGCTGCACACAAGACTCAGGACGTACGTCAAACAGAACATAGAAAGCTGAGCGTCGAAAAGCCGCAATCCAACAAACGAAAAAGAGTTACCATACTCGACTCTCAATCCCGCTTAACCAAGGACGTTTCCTAACAATAGGACTCATCAGCCATTCTATTCATACCACTGGGGAAGAGGTGGTAGATCACTAATGCCCTCCCACCCTGCAGCCGATTGTAACGAGGGCTGCGACAGAACGATAACATTAGAAGAGGTAGAAAAATAGACAAATTTTCAACAAAAAAAAGAGAGAGGCAGTAAAACGAGGAGCTTGAGATGCTGGCTAGCAGGAGTACAACCCGAAAATTTTATCAGAAATTAGCAAGCAAACGTTTTCAAGCCCGGTGCTAGCTTCTTTAAGGACAGGATTGGAAGCTTGATGATGGACACACAGAGTTCACTCGAAACTTGGAAAGAACACTTCCCGAAGCTGGTAAATGGCAAAAGGAGTGCTGCGACATATGAATAAGAGCTCGAGCTAAAAACAATAAAACCCCAGGGGTCGATGGATTACGATCGCGAGGAGCTGAAAAGGCGCTTATTCCAGCTGCGAAGTATAACTTGGTTGGATGAATAGTGCCAAATGTTTGGAATAAGAGTTATAGAGTCTCTCATTATTCCCGTTCTTTTGAACGGCGCAGAAACATGGACGATGATGAACGAAGATATGAAAGCGCTTACAGCATTCGAGAGAACTGTCCTCCGCAAAGTCTTCCGAGCCGTCCGCATGAGCGATGAATATCGAAGAAGATGAAATCAATAACTGCATGAGATCTACGGTCTACGATATTGTCCCAGCGAAAATCTCCTTCAATTTGAGACCCATGGGTGGACAACAAAAGCAAGAACGCCCCCGCATCCAATGGAAGGACTTGGTATTTACAACTGGCGTGACATCGCAAAGGCTAGGGGCAACTGGCTAAGTTTTGCCAAAGAAGAAGCTGAAGAAGAAGTCATAAAAGTGCTTGCCCAGTTACAGTTAATACCGATTATTGGCAACACTGCTCACTACTACTACCAACTTCATGCATTCCATGCATGCAACAGACACTTCGCTATATAGCGAATTGCTGATGACGGTGATAATGACGTTGGCCAACACACAGTGCCATTGTTTGTAAAATGCAGACACTGTTGTTGCTGTTGTTGATTTTCTTTTTTCGCTCATTTGTATTGTTATTGCAATGCTAGGTAGTTATTGTTGTTGTTATTGACGCTGACGACGCTTTTTGAAATTCCTTTGATTGGTGCAGCATTCGCTGTTTGCACAATATTCATGCACAAAGGCATACATACTAATACATATGCACATACACCAACATATATACACATACACCAACACATATACACACACCATGCCGTATGCACATCGGCAGAAGGGGACATGCTGAACTGTGGCCAAGGCGATGGTCTTCGATTCCTAATTGAAAGACGGCGGCGGCGACACGGCAAGCATTGAAGGGCGCAAAGGAGCAGCGAGCAGCGATTCAAAGTGAGCGCTCGCGAGTAGGTGTTGCCCGGAGGAGTAGTGTGGGGCGGAGAAGAGTTCAACGTGTGGGTAAACATTTAAAACGAATTAATTTTCATATATCAATGATTAACACTATGCCATGAGTCAGGTCACACAGCAACGGTATTTTAGGAAGAGCGACAGTGAGCGACAATAATAAGTGGCAAATGACAGTTGCAGAAACTTTATTTCTCTAAAAACAAAATGGGATAAGAAGTTACTTATTTATATGAAGTCATAGAATTCTAGTATTTTGGCTGAGAGCAAAAAGGTTTCGAATGACTTTGGCGAGCTCGGAGCCAGCGTAAATCGGGTGCATTGGCCAATGCGTCATACAAATGCCCAGCAACAAGTTTATATGTATGCTATATGCTATAGTTATGCAGTTGGAGTAAGATTTACAGATGGCGGCGGGAAGATGTGGCAGTGAAATTCGAGTGCAGTTGCAGTTCCTTGCAATTTTGCGTTCACTATTAATAACCTTTCATTGCGTTCTTTACCATCGCCAATTCGATTACTAATCAAAGCTGCCCATCCGCGGGCAATACTTCTTTTGTGGCTACCAATTGTTGCTCGCATTGTTGTTAGCGGCCAACTGATCAAGCAATGAAAGCGTAAAAAATGCTCACGAAAGCGCCTTTTGCATTTCGTTTTGCTTTTGCGAACTCTGTACAAGCAGTGGCGGTCGGGTGGGGAGGGTTCTAATGTGTTGGGAGAAAAACACTTTTTGGACTGAAAAAAAAATTTACATTTATTTAGTAGTATAGAAAATAAAATAATATTAGCAGGTCAAATGGAATCGGTGGCATGTGTTCAAAGATAAACCATCTCTCCGACATTTCTTGCTTCCTATCTGCACGGAACTTAACATTTTCCCCCACTAAATCCGCAGCGACCATATTTACAAACAAAGGAGTACTTGACCGTAATATTACAGTCGAGTCAAGATTTCGACTGTCGATAATCCTAAGATTTTAGGTGTGACTTTTGACTGTCTGAGCTCCTTCACTCCTCACACAACCGCTATTAACGCCAAAGTACAGAGCCGCAACAAAATCCTCAAGTCGCTAGCCGGCAGCACATGGGGAAAAGACAAAGAAACATTGTTGGCAACTTACAAGGCAATCGGCCAGCCGGTCCTCAACTAAGCGCCTGGATGTAGTGAAACGCAGACAAGGAAGCTTCAGACCTGTCAGAATACTGCCACTTCGAACTACGACAGGATGCCTCTTGATGTCTCCTATCGAATGACCTCCTCTCGAGGCGGTGGAGAGTAACCTGCTTGGAGCGGAACAGCTTCCTAGGAACATCAAGAGGTCATTCCTCAACTTCGACGACGACATCAGACAAAACGTCGACCAGACTTCGGACGCAACTAACTTCAGATATGCACTGACCGCCATTCACAGTGGAGTCATCAACACCTTCACCGACTCCCTTCCAGTGAATGGCGTACGCGGAGTCAAAGCACCACCCGTTGCAGAGGAAGAGCTCTAGTTGTCACGAGAAACAAGACTGACCCTTGCGTGCTTCGTTCTGGATACTGTAGCAGTTTTAACTCCTACTTATCCCGAATAGACCCCGACATATCCAATATATGTCCTACGTACAATGAGTCTCCATATAACACTGGCCACCTCTTTGCATGCTCACTCATCTGACAGCCCTCTCCCTTTGGTCCGACCCCGTCCAAACAGCACGTTTCTTGCGCCTTCCTTTGGATGACGTCGACGACAACTTAGCAAATCCTTACCATGCTAACGGTAAAGGTACCCGCCAAAACAACAATAATAAGTTTATGATTCGGTGCAGTGTTTGGATATGTTCAAGCGTAATAAATCCCCATCATTGCGCTCCAAAGTACAATCGACAGTGATATCCGAGTGGTCTGCACCCGATGAACCCGCTCCAAAGCAAGGAAAAATACCAGTCTACTGGCAAAGTTATGGCGTCCGTATTTTGGGATGCGCATGGAATAATTTTTATTGACTACCATGGAAAAGGAAAAGCCATCAACAGCGACGGTTACATAGCAGTATTGAACCGTTTGAAGGACGAAATCGCCGAAAAACGGCCGAATTTAAAGAAAACGAAAGTGCTGTTTCACCAGGACAATGCACCGTGGCACTAGTCAGTGAAAACGATGGCAAAAGTTCATGAGTTGGGCTTCTAATTATTTCCACAACCACTGGTTTCTCCAGATCTGTCCCCCGCGATTATTTTCTGCTCTCAGATCTCAAAAGAATGCTCGCTGGGTAGAAATTTTCGTCGACGGAAGAGGGGATCGCCGAAACTGCGGCCTGTTTGGAAGCAAAGCACAAATCGTAAGGTTGAAGGGTTGTTATAATCAGTGTATCATCCTTGAAGGGAACCATGTTAAATAAAACGAATTTTGCCAAAATCAAATGTGTTTTACTATCCCAGGCCGGGTATGAATCAAGGATTTTGGAAACATAAGGAGAAGTGTAAGTAGCCTAAAAGTAGGCTTTTTTAAATTGCTTAAAAACGAGCGGGGGAAATAGTAACTTACTTAGACGAGGCAAACTAAAGTAATGTTTGAAACGAACTCTAAGAAAGACCTTCGAGTGCTTTAATCACACACCTTCGATCAATGCTTGTATAGGTTAGAATAGACTGGTAGGGGAATAAGCCATACACAGACCAGTTTTGGTACATTGCGATACCAGATGGAGTTCAATTACTATGTTCAAGAGAAGTAGTCATCTTTTAGGATGCCTGCGCTTGACTCGAATTTTAGCAGACTCTGCGGCCTCACTGTCGATAGATCCTCCAGTGTATCATACTGTGGGGACCCCAGATGCTTACAGCATAGTATTGCCAATACAGGACATGCTTGTATAACCTTTATGATTATTAATTTATATCAGCGACAATTCTTATAGCGAAACTTGGAACAAAGTGAGTAACTTAAATGCTTATGAAGAACAGAATCACTTCGCATAACTTTTTGCTTGCAGATATTTTTGGAATTTAAAAATTTTTGCCACAGCAACAACACCCCAAGCAACTGCACTGTGTAGCGCAGGCGCACCGAGTTATGCATATACTTATACATGTATTTCTATTGTATGTGTGTGTGTGTGCAATTGCCATTGCTGCCATAGTAAAAACTGTCGCTACACCACAAATGAACTGAAAAAGGAAGCGTTCAAGCCTTCAAAACAACAACAAATGCAGCATTGGCACTAAACAGAAAAGCGAACAAAACAAAGACAGCAAAAACTTTTGCTTTTTTCGCCGCAATTTTATTCCTTATGAGTGCCAACGTTGCGAAAATGCCTCTGCGTTTGTCCAACGGCTGAGCAATTGGCGAAATGAACGCCGGCCCAACACACCGACTGTCTAGCTATTGCTTAGCCGCGCACAAGCGCTCTGCTTGGCCTACCCCACGACTATACCATGGCTGTGAATACTGGCTGTTGCTTAGTCAATGGACAATTGCAGCGCGTTCGCCCGACTGCCAGCCAGCCAGCCAGCCAGCCACTTGCGCGTCGGTCCGTACGTTCGCTTATATGTCGGCTCGGCGGCTGTCGCTTGACTGTCGTCCGGCCGCCTGTCTGCGTGGCTGCTTGCTTGCTTGCTTGCATTTTTATCTTTTGAGGAATATTACGAAAACACGCAATGTCTGCGCGCGCAAGCTGACCGTCATTCCCCCGCCACCACCACTAGCACGTCTCAAGAATGCATTCGTCCACATACGTTCATGCATAACCTCACTTCTTGTAGACTCCGCGCTCAGCTGCCATGTCTAGCAGCCTGTTCACTAGCTGGTCGGGAGTACTTGAGCTTCGTTGGTGCCGTTGCAAATGCGCCGGCCAAGTGCACGTAATATTGATAAAATTAAGAATAAAAATAAAATAAAATGACAGAATAGGAATGCCAACTATTTGCCGTTGTTATTGTTTTCATACTAAGGCCTGCTTGTTGCTGCTGTTGTAATAGCTCCTTCCGCAGCAATGACTATGTGCCTTAAAGGCAAAACCAACAACAAAAATAAGTATAGCAGATAGAGAAGTTGTGTTAAGACGTACTCACTTGAAGCAACAGTTAGACTCAGCAACAGGGTTGCCATTGCTGTGCATTTAAAATTAATAATCTGCAATAAAATATTTAGGAGCCCACAAAGATCGGTTTTAATGTGATATTGTCACGAAAAGTCCGTGTACTCCGCCTTGCACATTTTTGTCTCCGGACTCGAGAGAACCACAAGGAACAAAGAGTTTGCTGTGGGGATCGAGGAGGTATACAACAACGTTTTGTCGAAAGCGCTAATTACAACTTTAGATAGGCTTGGGATTGGATCAAACCTTAAGTATTTCGTCTTCAAACTTTTTTGCGATGGAATGATCGTGGCGGAATGAGGTAGTGTTCAGGAGCATCGAAAGGTTAGTAGGCACATCCCACAAGGGGAAATTCTCTTGGCAGCTCTCTGAATCATGGGCGTGAGTGATTTTGTGGGAAAACTTAAGGAAGTCGGTATTTGTCTACACGGACGACGTAGCACGAGCAAATACAGGAGTACCTCACTACATGGGAGGAACGCGCCTTCGATCTGCTAACAGAGTTAAGTACTTAGGGCTAGGATGAGGAAACTCTCGTGGAAACCCCTCATCGAGGAGAGAGCGAGGAATGCATGGGTTGCTCTATACCACAGCAAGAGAGCCATTGGCAAAAGATGGAGACCAAAGTTAGTTCTTTGGCTCTATGAAACCACAGTTAAGCTTATAATGTTCTACTGAACTTTTATTTGGTGGACAGCGCTAGAAAAGACTGGACTCGCGTGTTCAACGGGCTTAGATGACTGCGAGCATGGGCACTCTGGAATCGTCACAGACTTTGATTTCAATCAAAATACTTGGAGGTCACCGATCTTAACCCTGTCAGTCGCTTCTCTGCTCACAAAGCTTCGAGGGAGGCATAGGAGGGAAGGACTCGCTGGAGAAGAAGGACTCAGTGGAGGAGAATAATTTGATAAAAGAGAAGGGCGGTAAACCTTTTACGGATGACTCAATGCTTGTGGGATGAGTTGGTGGATGAGTACATTATCAGGAACTTTCTATCAACTCCAGTTTTAGCCTTCCTGATCATTGTAGCATCTTCCAAGTGGAGGAGGTTGCCATAAAAGTAGCAGTAGATCTACTACTCCGGACCACAGCTTCTTACAGAGTTCTGGTTACTATCCACTCTGATAGTAGGGCAGCGACATTAACATTGGGTTCACTGACTATACGCTCAAGCCTACAGAAAGGATACCTTCATTTTCGGCGATGTGCCAAATCATGGCAAAAACACCTCGGCTCTCATACTATTCGACATCCAGGTGAAATAGTGGAAATAAAAATGAAATACCTAAGCTGATTTGTGACAGGTTCAGGTCGTTTTTGCCAATAGCTGAGATCCAACTTTCGGATTTTTTTAATTTGATTTCATAAAGGAACGTACATAACAGACTAAGTGTGATCCGCCGCCATATTGAGAGATCAGCCATCTACCTAACCTAACCTAACGGTTTCTGTTACAAAAACATGCTTTCATAAGGTGCTTCCGATTATGTAATTGTGCTTTTCCAGATAAAGCGAAATTTTTCCCGTCGAGAAATCTCATTAAATCATTTTTCAAACAAGCCAAAGCTTGTTCTTCTAAATTGTGAAACTTAAAAGTTTCTTTTCCGATGAGACTTTTTCCCGTCAAAAAATTTCTTTAAACAAATTGAAGGATTCTTATTCCAAATTTTCAAACTTAAGAGACTTTTTTACATTACGTATATTTTTCTCGCCGAAAAATCTCATTAAATCCAAGGATTTTTCTTCCAAATTTTGAAACTTAAAAGATGTAAATCACATTCTCTTAGCATTTCGGAAACTTATTTTGCCAATTCCGGGAGGAGTTGACTGTTTAAACCTCAGAGCAGCCTCTTCTATTCGTACTAACTGTGTTATATGGTGGGCGAATAACGGACTACTAATTTGTAACAGCCTTCGAGGGGCAAAAGGGGTTTCTTTTGAAAAGAAAGAGTCAGCACAATCAAAGGTTTGGACTGCTGAGAGGAAAATTGTTTACAATTTAGTGTTTGCTATAAAGGGTGGTCACCCTACGCACGCCGCGCCAAAAAAGCAGTCATAAACGCAACCATCCACCCCACTGCAACCACAACAACAAAAGCAAAAACAAACGGCAGAGGCAGCAGCAATGACAACAAAGCTGTTAGATGAGGATTGATCGGCCACAACGGCGCAGTAATAGTGTAACAAGCCATTGCTGGCAATAGCTACAACAACAACAACCACAACGACTCACATACACACACACACACAGTCGCACTAGTTTTCATAGGACGAAGTCTACGGATTTTATTGCGCTTTAGTTTGCGCAGTAATAAAAAATTGAAGACGACGACGATGATAAAGACAAATGGAAATAAAATAAATACGAAATACAAATAAAGCGAATGAATATGAAGCAATAAGAATTAGAAAAATAAGAATTTATGTTAAGCAAAAAATTGCAAATGACGAGGCAAACAGTCGCGCAAAGCAATAAAATAAAATCAAATCAAAAGAAGCACCACCACAACAACAGCAACCATTAACGCACTCGCGCAGCGCACGAGCACAACAACAATGACTGCACCACTTAAAAGCGAAACTGCGCGTCGCTGTTGCTGCTGCTGCGCTCGCTACATTTAAGACAAAATTTTTATGGCCTGTTCTTTTGCCTGTTATTGCTGTAAGTTGCGGCAATTTCTTGTCGTTGCTGTTATTGCTGCTGACTAGCTGAGTCGCTGGCTGGCGGGCTGCCGGGTTGGCGGGTTGGTGTGCTGGCGCGCTGACTTTAGCTGTTGCGCCAACTCTCGAGCCCACATTCCACGCTGTTTGCATGCTGGCGTTGTCGTTGTTGCTGCCCCTGTTGTTGTTGCATGAACTATTGCAATTGTGGCATGGCTTAGGCAGCGGCAGTTGGGCGCAAGTAGGCGAAGGTGGAGTTAAAAGTCGCAGTTGCAACATAAGGCATCTCCTTCGCAGTGTGTGCACTCCATGACATTGCCGCGCGCTTGGCGGCAGCGCTGGTTGCGCCTATCCGACTACCTTGTGAACTTGCGCTTGCCATGCTCAGCGCCTGCCGGCCGTCGCCGCCTGTGCCGCAACATCAGCAGCTGAAAGACGTTTATGAATATATTTTTACGTAAAAATTTCAATTATAAATGATAAAATAGATTATGATCGTGCCTTTTGCATTTGTTGTGTTTATTTTGCTTCCCATGTTTCCCCCTGTGTCTTTTTGCGCTCACACATTTTTTCCTTTCTGCCTTTCGCCTTTTTTTGGTTTTATTCGCAATTTTGCATTTTTCCGATTCTAAGCTTTTTGCCAGCGAGCGCTGGCATTGCGGCTGCGCAAACAAATATGCCAGGACATACATATTTATGATTATGTGACTGCCGGGATGCTCGAGATGCTAAGGATGCTGGGCATGTCTGAGCGTTGCGGATGAAAGCGGCAGTCGGCAAAGTGTGCGCGCCGCTTTGCGTTGCTGCTTTATGACTATTTTACGTGTAACTGTGTGTGTTTGTAGCTTTTAAAAACAACTATTTAGTTATTGCAGTCGCTGTGTTGCTGTTGCTGTCGAGCGACATTTGAGGTTATGTTCAAGTTTCACTCAATTTTATGACCACGAAACAATGGTTTGACCTTTTGCATTAAATACCGCATGTTCGACAATAATATTTTTATTATTTCTGCTGCGAATCTATCAAACATGCAATTCACGTCGGCACCGAGCAAGCCATTTTTCTAGCAGCCAACTTAGAACCGTGAACTTGGCATTCTGTACCACGTTTGCCGAAAAACGCGCTCGACTCCCAACCGGCGCAGTCGGCATAGCACGTTTGCGACACATTTGACCTCATTACAAAAACAACAATGCCATAAAACTTGAACAAACAGCTCGCAGCGACAACGTTCCTACGCTGGGCCTAGCCGCGCATTGACCAACGTTTGGTAAAAGCGGAAGAAAAGAGTATGCACTTAACAACAATTATGACAGCGAAACTGCATCACGTGCGAGCGACAACGTACAAGCTGGCATTGTTAATCTATATGCGGACTATAAGAGTAACAAGTTCAATTTTCGGCAACAAACTACGACGATTAGAACAAAGTTGCAGAAACGTGCGTGCGAAAAGCAGAACTACTTCGAGGAGGAAGCGGCTAAGGAGCTGTATTATTCCCGAATTCCAAAAGCCATGCTAAAAGCTATCAAAATATTGTTCAGAAAACATCGTTTTACCCAGACAGATTCTTATAACCCCATGAAAAACGGATAAGCTCCAAAAGCTTCGTCAGGATCGGGAAGGACCTCTCTGAGCCGTTCAGTACCAAACGAGATTTCAGACAAGACTTTTTCACTCCGGCTGTCTTCAAAAACACAGAATTCGAGAAGAGCGTGCCTACGAATGTTTTTGTAGATTGGTGGGTAAAGTGACTGTCTAACGTCGCACCTAGGAGTTTAGGAGATCCATTGTGAAACCATCGGGCCTAAAAACCCCTCACTCTATTATGTCCTCTCTGAACCACCTCGTGCTTCTGCTGAAGTCAAAGCTTTGCACTTGCATAGAGGATGTTTTATAGTCTCCTTTTCTTTTACCTCCTATCAGCTTCTACAATATTTAATATATGGTATATTAGTTGTTCAGGCATGTCTAACAACTAGACAGTGACTTCTTAGGCTTTCTTTAATTGCTGTGAACTCCTCTTGGAAGACGCTGCAGTAGTCTGGTAGTCGGAAGGTGATACTCGATATCTAGTTTGAAACCATGATGTTTATCCCTGGGTCTCTGTACACCTCACCTCTTTCCCACTCTTCTCTGGAAGAGAACACAATTTTGGAAACCGGATTTAGGTTATATTCTGTAAGATTTCGTAAAATCCGTGGCTTTGTGTGGAAACAGGAACTTACTGAGTATCTTAGAATGTCCTTTCCCACCATCCTTTTGCAGATGTAATGTCTTGTAGCTGCTTTCTTTACCCTAGTGTCTATGAAAGCTTCCCGTCTAAACTTAGTCCCTGGTTTCTTGCCGAATTAAGAGACAGCAGTACCCCAAAGCTGTAGCCACCGGAGGAAGCAGAGGAAGAAGAAGACCTCCACTCCGTTGTAAAAAACAGGTGGAGAAGGATTTGAATCTAACAACTTTTTATTCTTTGTTAAGATCCAGAGAAGTGGAAATAATACGTCTCCTAGAGGTGTACGGATTTGGACAGATCTGCACATCGGAGAAGCTCATAGCGTTAATATTTTTTACCTGTTCATGAGCATCATCTGTCAGTCAATTTCGCCAAGAAATTCGGAAAGGCTCAAATCTTTAATGTCCTTATTAATTATAGTTTTATTTCCTATAAAAGGAAATCGGTTTAAAATATCGTTTTGTTTTTGTTTCGGGTTTTCAAACTACACAAACTCGTGTTGACATACCGTCGATGGGAGGTCAAAGACTCAACGACTCGGTCGCTCACATCCTGCACGAAATATAATTGACTTGAGAAAGCTGTCTGTAGGCCTGCCTCTCTGGCTAACAGCCGCAACTGTAATTACGTCATAGCAGCGTTAAATACGATGTTCAAGCCCAAACCGAACGAGTTCCGTCACCGAAACATGGATCAAGTTGTATGGCTTTCACATAGCAAACCTGTTCTGAAGCAGGCGAAGACTATCCTATTGACCGAAAAGCTATTGTCCACAGTGTTTTGTAATTCACAATGTGTATGATTTGGAGATATTTACTTATTAGAATAATCGAAGAAATGTCAAGCAAATCCTGACATTGTAATGAAATAATTTTCTGCGCCATATTAAGTTATAAACTTCCATTAAAAATAATAAACTAATACAAGTTGGTCTAATCAATTTCTGAAACAATAAAACAGTCACATCTACCGTCTAACCGATGCCTAAAAATAACTGTTGAGTATACGCTGCATTCTACATTTTTATTGTCTTAAAGCCGCATATATTTTTAGCCACACTCTCATTGGATCGCTATGTGAGTTCTAATAAAATTTAAAAGCCGTAAATAAATGGCGAAATTCCAGCACAAATGTCCGCCCATTCAGTCTGATAGACACATAAAAATATTTGCAAATGCCAAAATCGATGTAATGGCACATATACACATCCACACATCACATAACTCACCGCCAATTGGTCAAATGAGACACTTGATGCATACAAACATATGTACGCGTACATTAAGTATATATGTAAACACAATTTACATATGTCTTTTATGTAACATGGCATTCAATACTTATTGTCAGTCGTAATAGTAAAGTCTGCAGCAAGCGGTCAAAAACACCTACGATTTTTGCATGTGGGCGCCGAAATTTGATTTGGCGATAATGAAGCAGAAAATATATTGGGTATAATATACTGGCATGTATGTATGTGTGTATGTACTTTTAAGTACTTTAAAGTAATTGTCAATATAAAAAATGCATTAGCTCAAGTACGCCGCAAAGAATCAGGCTAGTAAGAAAATGAAATAATCATTTCATCATTTACAGATCTTTCTTATACCCTAAACAGGGTATATTAAGTTTGTCACGAAGTTTGTGACACCCATAAGGAAACGTCGGATACCCTAAAAAGTACATATATGTGCATGAATAATCAGCATGACGAGCTTAGTCGATTTATCCTTGTCCGTCTGTCTGTATATACGCGAACTAATTCCTCAGTTCTCCCCGATAAGCTACTCTTTGGTCGGAACCACCGATATCGGAACACTATAGGTTATACCTGCCATAGTAACCCTGCAGGCTGGAATACTTTCCCTACTGATTTGGATCCTGCTGGTAAATGATCTACTAAAAGACCTCGAAGGCTGTCGGGTGATGGTCTACACCGACGACGCTGCCATTATGGTAAAAGGAAAGTTTCTCAATACCGTCTATAGACTTTGTGAATAGGGAGACGACGCTAGATAAGTGGCGCACTGAGCTTTTCTAATAAAATTTTTTTAGGAAGTATGTATACGGATAGAAGAGAAGGTTGGAGTTGGAGTTTTATGAATGGAGCTCTCCATCAATCTTTGCTTTAGGTTCTCAGACCACTGTAGTGTTTTTTTCAGGCAGAAGTTGCTGCTATTAAGATGGCGGTAGACTTACTGCGACGAATAGCAACCTCTTTCACTTCGGCAGCAGAGCGGCAATACTAGCACTGGGCTCGCTAACTATGCGCTCAAGGCGAGTCAAGAAGCGTGTGTCCTCCTTAGGAATAAAATTATTTCATCATCAGTCTCGTTTGGGTGCCTGGCCATATCGCAAGCGCTGGTAACTGCAAAGCCGATGAGCTACGCAAAAGGGGGTACTATTGCCCCGCTTACATCGGAATGGGACTGAGTATTTATAAAATTACTATAGGTAAGGTTAGGTTAAGTCAATAGACTAATTACTGGTGAGGTCACGAATAATCCCACTTGAACTGTTAGAGACGGTTATTCGTTGTTATGCCCAGAACTCCTAGGTGCGGATCAATAAGAGCGTCGCATATCGACAAAACGCTTAGAGCCTGCTTCAAAAATATTGAGGCGGCTAATAGCAATTCCAGCTAATTCGTCGCTTTCGTGAAAAGTGTGGCAACATAGACGCCTTAGCCTGGCGAAAGCTGGACATTGGAGGAAAAAGTGCCGAGTTCCTTACTGCAACTTATACAAGTAGCGTCCTCCAAAATCTTTAATCTCACCGCGTGAATGCCAACAGGACGTGTCCAGTTAGGATGCATATCATTGTAGCGTTGCGTGCCTTGCTAAGAGCTAGCAATTCAATAAACCTTTTTACGATCCACTCTTGGCCAGAAGTCTTTTCCAACATCACAAGTTCTTGTTGCTGACTACCGCTTGAGGAGCTCGTGCGAACCGCATTGATCCAGTGAACGAATACACGAAGACAGGGAAACCCCTGCTCATTCCCAACCTGATGAAATTTGGGGATGGGTGTCTTTTCTTGCAAGCTGATCGACTTTACAACTTCTGACGATTCTTGGCCTTTCTTGGAAGCTCATTGGCTTTATAACTTTCGACGATTCCACCATGGCAAAGCACCCAAACAAATTTAATACGGAAGTAGCTTGATAGACTAGTTAGAACTCACTGTCAGCGAGCTCAAAGCCTGTATAGCAGCTCTGCTATCGGAGTGGATGCATACCTGCCTAAAAGAACTCGCACTTTGGAGAAGAACATCTAGATCCTACCTTGCTGGTCACCACTTTTGCTTGAAAGACACTATAGTGGTAAAGATTTTATGGAGAGCTCCTAACATAAAACTCCCCTCCTACCACTAGTAGTATGTTCCGCGACGCAGTGGTCCAAGTTAATATGGTATTAAAATTAATAGGTAGAAACGAAATAATGTGAAATTATTAAAAAAAAACAGAAAAATTATACCCTTCACAAATACAAAAAAAAAATGGATTTTCATATAAGGACTTGACTTTGACAGGTCAGTTTGTACGTCAGCTACTGCTATAATGGACCGATATCGGCAGTTCCGACAAATGAGCAGCTTCTTTGGGAGAGAAGGACGTGGCCAAAATTTCAAATCGATATCTCGAAAACTGAGGGACTAATTCGCCGACGGGCATGGCTAAATCGATCCAGCTCGTCGTATAAATATTAAATAAGGCCTCCGAAGATTCCTTTTGGGTGTTACAAACTTCATGGCAACTGAATACACCCTGTTCAGAGTATAAAAAACGACCAGTACAAGCCGAACTGAGCTCGCCTTTACTTCAGCTTTTCCTCTTTTTATGTCCTCTCCAATGCCACATTAATGAAAGTAGCTTTATGAACACCACAACCAAAAAGGAATGCAAAATAAAACTTCAATTGAACACCACAACCTTGACATAGCGAGCTTGCGAGCCAGCAGCGGCAGCAAGACAACAAAGAATAAACCAATCAGAAAACACGCCGCTAAAAACTGTCAAAGCTAAGCGCAGCGACCAATAAACACGGGAAAGGAAGTGTTGCATGAAATCCACGCGGATTATTATGTTATGTGCTGCAGCTTGGATACCTACCTGCGCGGTTGCGCGACAGCTCGCATGTAACGCCGCGCATGCG
Source organism: Bactrocera tryoni (assembly GCF_016617805.1). Lineage (NCBI taxonomy): Eukaryota > Metazoa > Arthropoda > Insecta > Diptera > Tephritidae > Bactrocera > Bactrocera tryoni. Next base: position 16,209,118 of record NC_052500.1, read on the forward strand.
TCCTTTGTGCCGCCGTTTAGCTGTCTCCACACACCAGCCGTTCAGCCGTCAGCCGCTTGACACTATTTTATAAATTGTTTTGCTTACTATTTGTAGGTGTTATGCGCGAATTTCGCTCCACTGGCCGCACACAATTCGTAAACGTCTCCGATTGCGGCGCGTATGCTCATTTCGACTGTTGCGGCTCGACTCGTTCGGATTTGGCATGGCGTGTGTTGTTTGGGGAAAATGGCGATGGTGACGGTGTTGGCGGCCGCTCGGCGTGATAGATGTCTCAGTTGTCTCAGCAAACGGCAACAACAGAAATTAATTTATTAAATACTACTCAGTTTGATTTAACAACACACATAACGTGCACCAACGCGCACGACAACAACAATAACAGCAGACGCGCGCGCTTCGAGGTGTGAGTGCAACAGCGCCGGCGATGCTGTGTGCGCCTGCGCGCGCTCTACAAACGAGGTGTGTGGAATTATCACCGCGGAGGGAGCGCGTATTAGCAGCAATCCAGCGCCGTATCGTACGTACGTTTGTTTGAAGAAGTGTAGCAATCGTTCGCCAGATTTGCATTAGATTACAGCACATCAAGGCGGCTTAGCTGAATGCGCGACACGACGACCACGGCGGTTACATGTGTATGTGCGTGATGCTGTGCGCTGCGGCCACCACTCAAATAAGCAGCGAGTACATTTGTTTGGGCATAGAACTTAAGCAGATTTTTGCTTATCATTTATTTTTATACCCCCAACAGCAGATATTAAGTTCGCCACGAAGTGCTTGTATCAGAAGCTTTTTCATTTGTCGAGATATCTCAACGAAATTTGGCATGTGTTATTGTCCAACCCTATAGTGCAATCTCTGAAGAAATTGTTGACATCGGATCACTATAGCTTATAGCTGTCATACAAATTGAACAATCGAAATCAAGTACTTGTTTGAAAAACTTTTTCAATTGACGAGATATCTTCACTAAATTTAGCATGGATTATTGCCAAACACAATAGTGCAATCTCCGAAGAAATTGTTGAGATCGGATGACTATGGCATATAGCGGTCATACAAACTAATCGTTCAGTTCTTGTATGAAAAACTTTTTTATTTAACAAGATATCTTTACAAAATTTGACATAGTTTATTGTCCCAAGCAACTCTACAATCTCCGCAGAATTTTTGTGATCGGACCACTATACGAGTAACTTATAGCTGCCATACAAACTAGTGTTTCAAAATTTAGTCCTTGTACAGAAAACTTTTTCATTTAGAAAGATATCTTCATGAAATTTTACATAGATTATTGCCTAAGGAAACTCTACAATATCCGCAGAAATTGTTCAAATCGGAACACTATAGCTTATAGCTGTCATACAAACTGACCGATCGAAAACAAGTGCTTGTATGGGAAGCCGTTTCTTTCGACGAGATATCTTCATGAAATTTGACATAGATTATTGCCTAAGGAAACTCTACAAAATACCCAGAAATTATTCAGATCGGACCACTATAACATATAGCTGTCATACAAACTCAACGATGAAAAATAGGATAAATATTTGTTCAAGCACATATGAAGGCCATTAAGCTTCGGTGCAGCCGAAGTTAACATTTTTTTCGTATCTTTTGTATTTTTTTCTTCGTTTTAATTCATTTACTGATGTGAATTTGAATTTCGTGTGAAAGTCAACAAATGCGTACAATTTAAGCCTTCAGGATAATATGAGCGGCAGCGCATCTACACAAGCGCTCGTCGTGTACAGCTGTGAGCAAGTACGCGCACATACATGTGTCTGAATTAGAGTGCTAGTGCTATCGGCTACATACTCGTATACTTACCGGTCGCAGTGCTGTTTGCGCGTTCGCTTGCAGGTACATGTTATTGAATTTATGTGGCCAGGAGCGCGTATTTATCAAAGTGATAAATGGTCGGCATGAGCGCGGTAGTGCAGGAAATCGTATACTGTCGTTTAATTAAAGCGCTTTGCTTACAGAAATACTTGCTAACCTTAGGCGAGTTGATTGTTGCGGTTTTCTTGCTTTTGTTTTGGTTCTTGTTTTGTTTTGTGTTGCATGTGGAGCAAACATTTGTTAATTTTATTGCGTTTACATTAGTTGCTTGTAATATTAAACGTGGCGGAGTTCAATTAAACAGCTTACATATTTTCGTTCAAAATACATTTTGTTGTTGTTGTTAAATACTTAATGGTAGTATGTGCACTTAATAAATAGCCCTTCACCTTGCAATTGCTTGAGTTGTGGTCAGTAAAGGTGAAGCTTAAATTAAAATTGAAAAAAATCGTAGGTGAACATTGAATGTTGGGTTAATACTATAGTGACACAGGCCTAGATGGCGCTTTTAAAGAGATGTGCCAGCAATTCCGGTTCACTCAAATCCATTTTGTATTTCTGGACTATGTCCTGTACTTTGAGTCTTCGACGCACGTGTGGCGGTTGGTGGCTTTTAGCGCGAATAGTAATAGAGTAAGAATGTACCGTTAGCATATATTTGTTTCAAATATTAGCATAAACTCACTTGTCATTATCTAAGCGCCGACGCTTGGCCATATTGTGCGCTGTCTGACGCACCAAATTGCCCACCACACGACGGCTCAGCACCATGCCATCCACCAGCGGTGTGGCGAAACTCATACGTCCCGTAGGCCCCTGTAATTTCACACGCAACAAGCCGGATTGCAAGGCGTGTAGGTATATGACATGACAGTCGCTGGCGCGCGGCATTTGCAGCGTTTGAGTTTCTTCGCCAGTGCGCGTGTAGGCCAACAAGTCATCTGGCATAGAAATATATATAGATTAAAACTTTGAAATGAAAATGTGATCCACTGTATAAAAATCACACTTACCGATTGGAAAGTTCAAGTGATCCTCAAACGACTCCAACCAAACTAGAAATATTTTGGCTGGCGGTTGTGCCTGCAATGACGGTTTCATAGCATTTGTCTTGCGACGCGTCGGCGGCACTGGTTCCTTTGCGCCAGCGCCTTTAGTGTCCAGCTCCAAAGAGAGATTACGTGATTTTTGGGTTTTAGCATTTTCGGCGTTCGCATCGGTGGCGCGCGCCCAAACATTGCCTGCCGATGCGGCCGATTGCAAGCTATCGCCCGAGGAGTGCGACGAACAGAGCGAAAGGCAGCTGCCATCGGTTTCGCAATGCATATTCCATTCGGTTGGTACGACGAAGGCGATTTCTGAGCTAACATCGGCCCAATAGAGCACCTTCGATTCGCCATTGAAGCGCAGATCAGCGTTGTTGGCAGCGGTTGAGTTGCCACGATTATGCGCTTGCTTGTCGCCATCGCGTTGGTTGTAGCTTTTAAGCGACCACGATGTGCTGACCAAACCAGTCCAGCCGGAGTGTTCCTCCAAGTCTACAGGCCAGCCTAAGGAAACAGAAATTGAAGTATTCAAATATTGCTTTCAAATATAACGGTAATCTTGATTCACCTAATGTTAACAGCATATTGCCGAAGTGCGCATCTAGGCTGCGTACATGCTCGTCACTCATATTGCCGATAATCTCTTGTGCCGTTGTCTGTCCTGATTTAACGTAGAACACATGTACTGTGTCGTAGGTGCGCGCGCTCAATTTGTCCAGCGTGCTCAGTTCCTGCGCAAATTGACTACGCTTCGTGTCGAGCACGATAAGCGGTCGTTGTGCCGGCGCGCCCAATGACTCGGACGGATTATTCGGATTGCGTTCCTCGAAAGTTAAAAAGCCAAAATGTGAGAGGAAGAGGCGCGCTGCCTGGAATTCGTGGCAGACCGCTGGTGGCACACTCTCCTGCGCATGCGACAGACTATCCGCACTGTTGTCGGTTGCTGCCCAGGCCAACTTCTCGTCAATACTTTGATTCTCAATCATAGTCTCCAACTGGCGGATGTTGTCGGCGCCATACTGCTCGCGTATTTGTTCCAGCGTCGGTATGGAGTAATCGGCAACACAGGGTGTTACCTTTTCGACACCGTCGGGAAAGAATTTTTGATCGAATTCGATGCGCTGTGGCGTGTCATTCATCGGTATGGGCCGTCCAGGATTGACAGCGTGATATTTCGTGCCCGATTTGCTGCGTGGCAAGTGACGCAATTGCATAGTCCAAGCGTGACGACCAAAGGGACCGCGTATAAGCACTGGAGTAGGCGAAGAAATTATTTTTTTATTTTAAAAAGGTTGATTTTTAACATTTTTAATGAATATATGATACTTAAATAAAAAAATAAATATTAAAAACAAAAAAAAAAAAAGATCGGAAAAATAAAAACAAATATAAAATAAAACAAATAAAAATAAAATAAACAAATAATTAAAAAATAAATAAAAATAAAATAAAAATAAAAAAATAAAATAAAAATAAGAAAATAAAAAAAAATTGTATAAAAAATAAAAATAAAATAAAAAAATTAGATTTAAAAAATAAAATAAAATAAAATATTACAATACTGAATTGCTTAAAGCTTACAAGAGCTTTTCAAAGCATACATATATTTACATATTTACGGTCAGCCAGTGGTCGAGCGTCTACTCAAGCCCCAGGTCGTTGAAGGGTTTCTACTTATAATCGTACTCTAAAGCTAATACTATCAACTCACGTGTCACTGTCGGCTGCGGATCTTCAGCGTTGCCAAGCGGCTCCTCCAAAAGCGCCAATATAGTCGAATTCTCTGTGACGAAATACTTAAACTTCGCTATGGCCTGCTCGGTTGTTATGGATGTGCCACCAACGCTGCCAGCGGCACTGTCCGGCATTGAATTACAGTGCTTCATCAAGGCCACTTCATCCAGCAACGACGATATCGACTCCGGACCACATTCACCGGGGAAGTAGCCGACTTGTTCGAGTATGATCGTAAGCAAACTTTCGGCAGCATCACGTACACGCATCGAGGCGGGCTTTAGTTCCTTCTCATCCTTGAATTTCGGTATGTCACCACTTTTGCCCACGCTCTTGGTGCCCGATATGCCCAATTCGACTACCTCCAACACCGTTTGTAGGCAATCCTTGTCCTGCAACAGGTACGGATGCTGCATCAACCAAGCCGAGGTGCATTGGAAGGCCGCCACAATGGTGCTGTGCAAATCTTTGCTATGCGCTGGTGGCGGACGCGAGCACTGATAACAAATATAATCGCAGATCCATTTCACCGCTCGCTTACATTCTAACGCGTCTGTGGATATTATAGTTGAATTTTGACTTGGTTCTTCAATTTTAACTAAGGATTCTACGTGAGTTTGAATTGATTTGGTTTTGGTTTTGATTGAGTTCGAATTGTTTGAATTTATATTTTTGAGTTTTGATTTTGAAAACGATTTTTTCAATTTTTTTGTTGCAATTTTCATTTATTTTACAATCGATTCAATATTATTTTTCAATTTATTGAGTTGATTTTTTTTTGGTATTTTGTTGTAAGTGTGCGAGTATTATTGTATATTGATTGATTTGATGAAGAAAATGTACAAAGAAAAACATGAAAAATGTTTTGTTCAATTAACCCGTTTCGCCCGTTAATAAAAAATATTTTTTTTTCAAATAAAATATACAAATAGCAGTTAAAAATGCATTTGTGTATGTACATATGTGTATATGCGTGTGTGTGTGTGAAGGGAAAGTGTTGTATGCAAAGAAAAATACAAGAAATCAGAGAATAGTATGTGTGATTTGTATAAAAATGAGAGAAAGAAACAGAGAGAAAGAACGAAAATGTTGTTAGTAAATATAGAAATGCCATTAATTACCGGTTGTAAATTTCCTGGCTGCACGGCGGCGTTGTATATACAGTTTACAAGTAATGTTATGTACAGAGTCATGTTTTTTGGGGAGGATGACAAGGGATAACCAACACACAAGGACACGGAAGGGGCATTTGTTGATGGGGGGGTTCAGAGAAGTGTGATTTTCGTGTTTATATTTTCAATGGACAAGTGAAAAGGGGGCGTGTGATAATTAATTGTGGGCGGTTTCAATTTATTTATAGTGTGTATAGTTTTAGCAATAAAAAAAGAGAGTAAACAAGAGAAGAAAATTTTGGATTTATTATAAGAAAACTTTTTTTTTGTAATGAGAATATGAGTTAGGAACAATTTAGTGACTTTTTTAGTTATTGGAAAATAACGCTGTTATATAATGAATTATATAAATAACAGTAAATTGCATCCTTTGCACGCATACATACACACAATGAGAGTAATAATGTTAATGGTTTGGGTATAAACTAAAATAAAGCATAGAAATCGGCTAATGGTAGCTTATACAGTATAACTGAAGAAGAGATGACGGCATTCCAAAATGCGGGTGAATACTTTTTTTTATTTTTTACAATACATATTTTTATTTATTACAGTAGATACTTATAAGTCTGCTAGCAACCACGTGCAAAAATATTTTATTCACACAAGTTTTTGAAAGATGAAATTTTCAATATTTATAATTGATAGGTAAATCCATTTTTTTTGGATGGAGTCATGTGTAGAAGCAAGTGAGAAAAGTTCTCTGAGCTCCATTCACTAGGAAGTGGCCTTAAACAGTTCTTTTACATATGGCTCAAGCAGCTCACGACTTATGGTCTTTGACCAAGTATCCTCTGGGTAGCCAAAGAACATCTGTTTGAAGGCGAGCTAAAGTGAGAATGCAAAACATCCCTCCGAAGGGTTGTGCGCTATGTTTGGCACCCGCCACGTAAAAAACGCCTCAATGAAAATGAAACAACGGCCTCAGAAGAGAAACTCCCTATTGATACTCGTAACGACCAAAGCAAACGTAATAAGGACTATGATTTAAGTGCCTGCACTTGGAATGTGCAGTCCCTTTATTGGGAAGGTGCCGCTGCCGATATATGATATCCTCGTTAGAGTAAAGGCTGACATCACCGCTCTCCAAACAGTGTGATAGACGGGACAAGGACAAACGAATAGGACCCAGTGGCGATATAAAGGAGGGCAAATTCAGTGAGATTTTCGTGATGAGAGAGAGACTCCGTCGCCGAACGCAGGCATTCACCCCGGGGGATGAACGTCTATCACTGATTTGAGGGCACGCCCCGCCGGAAGAGAAGAACGATGTGAACAAAGACGCCTTCTATGAGCTCTTGCTGGGCACCTATGAAAGCTGCCCCCGCCGCGATGTCAAAACCGTGCTTGGCGACTTTAACGCCAGGGTGGGCAAGGAAGACCCGAAATATGGTTATCTGCAGTACTAGATTCCAGCATAAGAAGCCACCTAGCTGTCGCCGGATCGAAAAACCACCAATCAGATCGGTCATGTTGCGATAGACGTAAGACACGTCTCCAGTGTTTTAGATGTGCGACGCGCTCCGAGGTCCTAACATCGACTCGGACCACTATCTTGTTGCAGCCAAGATTCGCGCCAGCCTCTGTGCAGCAAAAAACGCACGTTAACAAACACAAGAAGGGTTTGACTCGACTTGCACTCTGAGAGCACTCGTCAATAACTCGGTATAAGGGAATTGTAGGACGGCATTTCAAGCTCTTTACGTACATTTCAAGCTCCTTACGTACAACTGCAACCGAAACCTTTGGTTTTCGGAAAATGTAAAAGGACAGCTGATACGATGAGGAACACCGTGTCGCAGCGGGGAGAAAACAGACTGCCTACTTCGTATCGTTACAATCGACCACAACACGAGCGGGATACCGAGAGTTGCTGACAAAAAAAGAGAGGCCGAAATGCGTGAGTACGAAGAGCTTGACAAGCTGACCGACTGGGGTTAAGCTCGAAAATTCTACGAAAAGATGCGGCGACCAACAGAAGGTTTCAAAACCGGAGTATGTATACTCTTGTAGAACTCCTGAGGTGATCTAGTGACTGATGCCCAGAGCATACTTCTCTAGCCTGCTGAATGGCAGTGAAAACATAACATCAGGAGATGATGAACCCGGGTCCTCAATTGATGACGATGGAGCAGACGTTTCATTGCCGGACCATGAAGAAGTTCGAATAGCAATTACACATCTGAAGAACAATAAAGCGGCGGGTGCCGATGGATTGCCGGCCGAGCTATTCAAAGACGGCGGCAAAGAACTGTTAAGGAGCATGCATCAGCTTCTTTGTAGAATATAGTCAGACGAAAGCATGCCCAACGATTGGAATTTAAGTGTGCTCTGGCCAATCCACAAAAAGAGAGACCCCACCATCTGCGCCATCTACCGTGGGATAAGCCTCCTCAACGTCGCATATAAGGTTCTATCGAGCGTATTGTGTGAAAGATTAAAGCACACCGTCAACAAACTGATTGGATCAGGCTTTAGACCTGGCAAATCAACAACCGGCCAGATATTCACCATGCGCCAAATTTTGGAAAAGACCCGAGAAAAGAGAATCGACACGCATCACCTCTTCGTCGATTTCAAAGCTGCTTTTGACAGCACGAAAAGGAGCTGCCTTTATGCTGCGATGTCTGAATTTGGTATCCCCGCGAAACTAATACGGCTGTGTAAACTGACGTTGAGCAACACCAAAAGCTCCGTCAGGATCGGCAAGGACCTCTCCGAGCCGTTCGATACCAAACGAGGTTTCAGACAAGGCAACTCATTTCATGTAACTTCTTCGAGTTGTTTCGAATTGTACTAAATTTCCACCATATTTAGGTTCACATAACTGTGACATACCCAAAATTTTAACTGATCAAAGTTTTTTAACACGATAGCTTTCCACAAAATTATTTTTGGCACTTTAAACTAGCTTTTTCGAATACAAACACAACACTCAGTACCGATTTGGTATGCATATAGTAATCAACTTGAGCATTATTCTAGACAAAATGGCAATAAATGAATAAACCAAAAATGAAATGTACAATAGCAGTTTACGCAGCTAAATAATTTAATCCACAACCAATTCATACCATTACCATAGTAGTGAGTGAGATTTGCGAACGCTTACCTGAGTCACGTATGTGTAGACGTGCTAAGCCGGAGAGCAATTCCAAGGCGGCCAATGAAACATTCAAATCGGTTTTCCACGACGAAATCAAACGATGACAGACCAAATAGGTGGCGCGTACGAATAAGGCGTGCGCATTATCTGCATAAAAAAATAAGAGACGAATGAGAAATATATGCTTATCTGCGACTCGAGACAAATTGACACAGTACAAACACATTGGTACTAGGCAAGCGTGGTAAAGCAATCATAAACAATTTGAAATAAGGCAAAACAGTAAATACACAATGTAACAAAACAGATTTGGAGCAATAGATATTGTGGGTAAGGAAATTAAAAGGCGAATGCAAAGAAAAATTACCATAAACTGAAGCACTCTCAAATTCTTGTAGCAACTCCATGGGGAAATCATCCGATACGGTAAGGCTGGGAAAATCATGTTGTGATACGTTATCACGTCCAGCGTAACCACCGCCAACAGCAGTACCGCCCGTACCGGCTGTCAAGGGGGCGCTAGCGCCACCAGCAACGCCCGTTGCACCAATGGTAGCATTGCTGTGACCACCCAAACTTGAGTTGCCCGCGCTGGCTATCGATGCGGAACGTTCTGAGCAAGCTGTGCACACGCATGAGTAGAGGAGTGTCGAGTGTCGGTATAGGTGTTGCAGTGGTGACATTGCGTTTTACATTTGTGGTTTGACGTTTATGAGCGGTTGATATGATAGTGTGTGGCACGTATTTACATGGTAAATGGAACGTTGTTCATGTTTTTCACATATACACACACAAATTTACATAAAAAAGAAAAGAAAACAAAATGAATAAAAACAAAAAAATATAACTATAAATTTCTAAAATGGCAAATGTAAACATTTAAGCGCTGACAGCGCGTCGTATTTGACTGACGTTTAATTTACGAATAATGTGCCGTATAAGCCAGGCAATGTGATGAGTGTATTTACACAAATGATAGAATAAAAAATTATAGTATAAAATAATATAAAATTTATATAAAGAGCTATCTGTGTGATAAATATTTGTTTTACTACGATTTTCGTCATACCCGAACTCAGTAGATTCGTATCGCACGGCGTGGGTGAGGCGGCATGCAAATGCTCGGTGCCAACCAATTCCGTCTCCTCAAAGGTAACTGCATCCTGCACAGTCAGCAGCAGGCCACCAAGCAACATGTGCGTGTTCTGAGCATCGGTTTCCACTTGCAAGGCGTTCATGAGTATATTGATTAAGCGTGGCTTTAGTTGAATAAAAGAAATTACGCTGAAAACAAAGATATAAAAAAATATGTAGAGATATTGTAGAGTTGACTGGAACAATAACCTAAACAAAATTTTATAAAGATAACTTTTAAATTAAAAAGTTTTCAATACAAGAACTGAATTTGGAAAGATTAGTTTGTATGGTAGCTATATGCTATAGTGGTCCGATTTGAACAATTTCTGCGGTAATTTTTAGAGTTTCTTTAGACCATAATTTATGTCAAATTTTGTAAAGATATCTTTCTTAATGAAAAAGTTATCCATACAATAACGTAATTTTGAAAGATTAATTTTTATGGCAGCTATATGCTATAGTGGTCCGATCTGAACAATTTCTGCGGTAATTTGTAGAGTTTCTTTAGACAATAATTTATGCCAAATTTTGCAAAGATATATTCTCAAATTAAAAAGTTTTCCATACAAGGACGGAATTTCGGAGGATTAAGTTGTATGGCAACTAGATGCTATAGTGGTCCGATCTGAACAATTTCTTCGAAGATTGTAGAGTTGCCAGGGACGATAATCTATGCCAAATTTCTTTGTCTTCTGCATGTTACAAACTTCATGTCAAACTTAATAAACCCCGTTGAGGGTATATTTAACTAAACACTCACCGTTCAGTCGACTCATTCGTTAAATCGCGTATGGGTAGCGTTTGAAAGTGTAACGGTAAGGTGAGAATTGAGAGCAATATATTAATCGATGCACGTCGCAGCTCGGTTTTGTTGAAATGCATTGCCTGTGTTTTAATCTTCAAATCCTTATCCGGCAAAACAATCTCGAGAGCGCTTATAAAACCAGGTAGCAGCACTTGCACGCCATTCAAATCGAGCCGAAATAGATCAGATGAGTTCAACAAAATGCTCGCCAATGTTTCGTCACACTCCTTAGACTCGGTTATTTTCAAGCATTGCTGCAATGCCATATAGAAACGCGCCAAATAGACGGGGAGTATCTCCTCACCGGTCTTTTTAGCGCAAAATATCTTGCACAGCGTGCCTATGGCCTCCGCACGCCCCGACTCGTACTTATCGATGGTCAACGAGGGCGGCAAGCTGTTCGGATCGTTCAACGAATTCGGTTGTGACAGCGAAATACTGCCCTTACGATTCTCCATGATCATAGACGACGGACGCTTGCTAGCCTCGGTAGCTTGTTCTAAAATATACAAACAGTTATATAGTGGTGAACAATATAGGTGAATATAACTTACTCTTTGTGTTCATAAACCATGCATCGCCACCGATATGCGCCGCTTCGAAAAGCCATTCGCCAAATAAGTGCAAAATGCTATTGCATTTGGGCCGCGCAACAGCCAGAGGGGGGCGATTTTCGAAGCCCAGCGAAGGCAGCGCTAAACAAATAGAAAATCAGACAATTAATTATTCGTGAATTATTAAAAGGAATACAGTGTTGTTGTTGTAAATTTTAAACAGGCGTTTTTAGGATATAATTTTGTTGTCTTTGTAATTTGTGTTGGGAAAAATTGCCGTTAAACTTACATGTTAGGCTATTAGAGGATGGCGGACCAGACGTGGGTGTGAGTGGTGCTTGCGTTGTGGACAAACGTGCACCGGTTATGCCGATAAGCGCGGCTTTGCTCAAGCCTAAAGTGTGCGGTGACAACAACAAAAAAATATAGATATCATACAGAAAATTAATGGAAAGTGTTAGGCACAGCAATTGGAACAACAAGTTGTTTACACATACATACAAACAAAGACACAGGCACACTTACAAGTAAATTGCTTTTGTAGTTGTAAAATATAAGCAATTACAACAAATATGATAAATTGCTACGAGAGATAAAAAATTAAAACAAAATATGGTGGGCGTAAACCTGATGATATCATGTACAGAAAACTAAGCCTGGAGAAGTGAAAATTTCAAAAATTCAAAAATATTTATTTACAAGTGGCTAGTGGTGCAACGGCTGCTGTAGCGTTTATATACAGCACACTGGCTTAGTTACAACACACGTTAAAATAGTCATCATTAAAAATTATACAACAAAAAACTTAAAGAAACTAATTCCAATAAGTACAAAATGGTTTATAATAAATACATATGTACATTTATATATATTAAATATATAACAAAAAACAAAACATATGTACCTACAAACCTAATACAAGTAAAATTTAAAAAAGTAGAGAATTAGAAACTACTAAACTGCAGCAAGACTTGGCTGGAGAACAAACTTTGTAAACAATAAATTTTTAAATATATAATTAATAGTTGTTTTAACAAGTCATTTATATTTAATAATGAAGAAATACATTTGGTTTTCTTCGCGGCTAACTGGTTGAACATACGAATCATGCAATTGATTAACTAAGGAATTCCGTAAGTCATTAACTTAACACAGCAAAGCTTTATCAAATATAATTATTAACAAGCAAATTTAATATTTCAAGAATTTTTATGTGAAAGTGAAGGAAGAAAGCGCTGAAACCATTTGCAAGAACGATCGAAAACAAGTTTACATTCGAAAAGCTTTTTATTTGAACAGATATCTTCAAGAAATTTGGCATAAGTCATTGTCTAAAACAATGTTACAAATTCTATAGAAATTGTGGAAATCGCGTCACTCTAGCATATAGCTACCATACAAACTTAACGTTCGAAAACAAGTTTATGTATGGAAAACTTCTTGATTTGACAGAATATCTTCACAAAATTTGTCAGGAATTATTGTGCTATAAATTGCTACAAACTACTAACAAATTGTTTAGATCGGACCACTATAGCATATAGCTGCCATACAAACTGAACGTTTGAAAACAAGTTTATGTAAGGAAAACTTTTTTATTTGACAAAATATCTTTACAAAATTTGGCATGAATTATTGTGCAATAAATTGCTACAAACTACCAACAAATTGTTTAGATCGAGCTACTATAGCATATAGCTGCATTACAAACTGAACGCTCAAAACAAATTTGTTGCATGGAAACTTTTTTATTTTTGAAGTGTAGTATTAGGCTTCAGCAAACAAGTAACTTATTCGACTTAACTTTGCTGTGAAAAGTTAAATTATTATTGGACAAGGCGAAGTCATAAAATAAGCCAAGATTAGACACTAAATCAATAACCAATGTAGTGAGTGCAGCAAGCAAGTGAATTGTGCGCTTAAAAAACTGATAAAAAACACGCAGTCTAATAGCAAGACTCAAGACTCGCGCACCCTTTTGTTGCGTTACATTAACGTTGTTGTTGCCCAGTGCTGGTGCTACGCTAAAGCTCTTCGCCAAACGTCGTTGTAACGGTGGTGTGGGTGAATATGGCAAAGGTGCGCTTTGTTGTGCACCATCCACAGCCGACGAAGATGCCGATGTGGTAGTGGTGACGGCATTCAACGGTGTACCGAATGTTATCGAACCGACAACACCGGCCGATTGACTGCCACTACCGCTGGTATTGCCCGTTGCACTGCCGTTTCCAGTACCAGTATGAGCACCAGCGCTCGCTGGTGTTGACGCACTGCCATGATGACCCATTATGGCGTTCAGTGCTGAGCTGGCCGAACCGCTGATGAAGTTGTCGCGCAGAAATTGTCCAGCACCATGCAAATGCAAGTGCGGATGATAGTGATGATGATGGTGGTGCTGTTGTTGTTGTGCATTGTTTGTAGCAACGGTAGGTGCGCCGCCACCGCCCGAGTTTAGTGCACTATTACTGCCGTGATGGAAAAAACTATGAATACCCGCTGTGACCGAAGAGGCGGTCGCCTCGTTGAGTGAGAGGCGAATATCTAGTAAATTTGTGATTGCGTCTTCCGCTTGATGCGGCGGTGGTCGATAAATGCCTATGGTGTTTGCGCATCAGATGCGGTTAATAGCATTTTTTTGGAAATACATTTACAGGTTATAAAAAGATTATAGAGATTAAGGATGTCTAAAGCGACGCTTAACGTCTAATGGTAGGAATTAAACAATATATAACATCAATAAAAGTTTCTATAACATAATGTAGACTAAAAATATAAGTGACTTAAAAACTACAATACTTACTTAAAAACATAAAATTTATTTCTAATTTAAGAGACCATAAGTTTTTTATATAAGAGCCGGATGCATACCAATTTTTACAGCCAGCTTCACAGCAGTAAAAATATATGAAAAATATTCGAGTTTTTCATAAAAAATGGCATTTCTGAATGACAGATGTTGAAGCTACCAATTTAAATAGCGTATTTAACAAAATGCCAAATATGAGGCGAACATTTTAAGCTATTTACTAAATTCTAATTTGAAACACATTCAGTTAACCTCACTTTTGTAAATCGCTCGTCGCTTGGTTATTACAGTTAATTGCTTACCTAAAAATGCGTCAACTTGATTGGAAATGCCTTTGATTGCTTTCAGAAATATTTGTGGCAGCGCCTGCAAACATGGATGCTGATAAGTTTCAGCACCTTTGTCATGCGTGAGGGCCCACTGCATAAAATGCGATGATTTGCTGATAACATGAGGCGAGCATAATGCAGTCGGATTGCCAATTGTACGCAACAAACGATACCAGGTCTGCGCCACGCAGTCATTAGTCATATCCGCAGGTATTAGCTGTGCATCCTCTTCAGCTAGAAATACACAAATATTCATTTACAGTTTTCAATATAGTTTATCTAAAGTATATACATATTTTTAGTTCTGGAAAGGCCGGACCATATGTAAATTCCAGCAGACGTGCAGTTAAAGCGAGATTAACACGGTTCCATTGATCAATCAAAGCCATACGATGACGCCACATGGCACATGACTCTTGCAGTGTTTTCCACAATGAAGGTGAAGGAAAACAACGCACGCATGCTAAAAGCCAAACTTCGAAGAGCACAGATAACACCCTTTCACATAGTTGATCGCCAACATCATCTTTGACTGTGGGTGGCGCTAGCAGAACTTCATTGATGGCCAGCAAGAAGAGCAGTAATGCTTCCCATGTTTTCCGGTCCATTGTTTGTGAAATTTGTGCCGTTTGCTGCAGTGTACGTAAGACCCGGTGGCATAGCACTGCTTGACGGTTAATGGTATCAGCACCTTGAATTAAAATGTTCGCAGTTCAATAGTGTCGCAAACAAAATATTTAGCAATTAGCTCGAGCACCTACCAAGCGTATTTTGATATATAAATGGCAAGACTTGAAAGGGAAGGTAAAGCAGTTTTATAATGTGCACAATTATGTATTGAATAAGTATTTAAAAAGTAAAAATTACAGTACTATATACAAAGTGACAACCTAACGTTAAGTTTTTGAAAGTTAAAAATTCATTCTAAAAATGCATATTTCTACAAGTGTATCATGCAATTAATTATTACTATATATTAATAATATTTAGCATTTAATTAATTTTGCACAAGATTTAAACATACTTTCCCCCTGGCGTGGCACAAACAAGTTATGGAAGTGGCTGACGATCTTCCTGCAGTACATGTTTGCATCTTCGCATATGGGTTTTGGCACACTTATTCGTGGCTGTGGATGCAAAGCTGTCAGCCATTCGCAGTAAACATTTACGCAATCTTTTATGGTCTCATGTTCTTGCAATGGTAGTGACAAACCAAAACAGATTACATCCATACACCAGTTAACCTACAGCAAAAAAAAACATTGAATAGAATTCATAAAACAATAAAAAGATTTCAAAAATTTTACGATACCTCTTCATCGCGTACTAAATGACTCGGCTCAGCATTTTGAGTAATTCCCAAATTACTTGCTAGTTGACGTACAACAGACACTGTTACTTCACGGCCCGCGGAGGCAGGAAATTTATTGAGTACACTGCAAGACTGCGCTGCACAGCTGTCGGCCGAGATTTGTGAAGAAAGTGAAACCCATTCCGAATACATATTATTTATGTTTTGTATTTATTGTATTGATACAAAAACCAAAATATTGTAAATAAACCAAATTGCCGCAGCTATTGAGAACAGCTAAAAATTTTCACCAAAAACTAAGTCAACAAATCAAGCAGACATTCTCAATTACTCTATAAAGTATACGACTTTGGAAACTTGTATATTCCAAACATGTTTACGTTATTAAAATGCTTGTAAGTTAAAATAGAAATCTTTTAAAGTATTTATATTTTATTTTAACAATAATTTTACGCAAATTGGCTAGAGCGAAAGATTTTTTATACGTCAACAGTTAGGTTGCCAGACTGCAGCAAATAAATAATTTAATTTTTTTCATAATAATAAGGCTGTGTGCCAACTGGTAGCAATATGGAAATACTGACTGTTGAAAGTCAAATTTTGACATTTAATGTGATGATTATGTCTAAAATTTTCACAACTTATATGTGAATACTGTTATGCATTCACCAATAAATGAGTTTATATCAAACAAAAATATTGCGTAAAAATATAGTTTTATTGAAATATACGTTTTCGAGCAAAGTATATATATTTTACTAATATATAAATGGACTTACCCGAACTGTTAAGAAAAATTGTGAAATTTTATATTTTTATGTCTAGTGATTCATTCATCCATTTATTAACAAATATAAGTACACAAAAGCAATATCGAATAATAATTAAAATAAATATTGATAATTGGCTTACCTATTGTACATATTAAGAATATTAAATAAGATAAGAAACATGTAATTAATTAGATACGTAAGATTCCTAAAATAGTATATAAGCGATGAAGTTACTCAAATAAAATTAGAACGAATATACTCTTTGCTCAATAGAGATCTTTATATTTCCCCCACCAGCGGTAAGAGTGTAAAGATTTTTGATTGACCAAACAGTGAGTAATGTCGAAAGTTCTCACTGATATATTGAAAAAAGGGACTTCCCCGAATTGAAAGAAAAATTTCGACATTTAGAGATTACATACTTGCATGTTTAGTGATAATAGTAATGTTGAATGTATGTATTTTGTTGAAAACTCATTTTTTGGTTAAACAATTTTATAATTTAAAAAACTATAATATACAATGTTACTTTCATTTAAAACTAACATCTTTTCTTTAAATATGTTTTGTATAGAAATATATATATATATAATCGAATAGAAATTACTGCTTGAAATCAATATTTGTAATCGACTTTATTCGATTGTGTATATCGTATTTTGAATCACCAATATTTATTTAGATAAAGACAAACGGTAAAATATAAGGTAATTTATTTTAGCAAACGTAAATTAAAGTATTTAAAGAAGGTTACGAAGCGGTTCAATACCTCAGAAAAAAGCGTAACAATGGTTGGCAAATCCTCTGTTTCAGTGCTTCAGGAATATTGTGCTAAAAACAAAGTACCACCACCTACTTATGAATATCTAGACGAAGACGACGGTAGTTTTTGTTGCAAGGTAATATTGGGTATTCACATTTCCCATTACTATTTACAAAATAATCAGCTAATTGTATAATAATCTCCAGATTGAATTCATGGATACTGACGCTGTGGGTATAGGACGTTCTAAGCGTGATGCAAAACATAACGCAGCCGCTGTTATTATAAAAAAATTGCGCCTTGCTGATGCATCACAATTAGCGGATGATGGTGCGGCTAGCATACCACCTATTGATATGGTTGTGCAATTGCGCGATTATTGTGTGCAACAGAGTATGCCTTTGCCAACGTTCGAAATTGTACAGCAGGCTGGTACACCAGATGCACCCGAATTCACAGCTCTATGTACAATTGCTTCAATTCGTCGATATGGCGTATCGGAAAAGAAAAAGGACGCACGCCAAAAAGCAGCTTATGAAATGCTACTTGCCGTTGTTGATGTGAGTATGCAATATAGCACGAATACATATATTACGTGATAAATGGATATTTATTAGTTTTTTTGTTATATACATATTTGCTTAATAGGATGTGAATAAGCTTGAGCAAAATATGCAAATAGCTACACTTCAAAATGCCCAAGAAGACATTGAATCGGAGCGTTACAAAAAATTTAAAACTTATCGTGAGCTCACCGAATCCGGTACTGGTGATATACGGGGTGTGCTAATTTGTGATCGACATAACTATTTCAAAAAATTCTACCCTGAATTGAAGGAAACGGCGAATAAGATACTCAGATCTAGTTATGATTCGGTGCAGGATCAAGCAATGGATGTACTGGAATCATTGAAAATCACACCAAAAATTTCTCAAATGCCATCAATCAAAGCAGAACCCATGTTGTTTATCGAATTGAATTGCGAATATGATGTTGTATTTGCTGGACCGACGTCTACAGTATACGAAGATATAATTGCATATTTCAAAGTGATGCTTTAAAATACGAATACGCTCTTTAAATACTAAACATGTAGTACATAATTTATTTTATTGAAGTAATAATAATTAAATTCCAAATAAATCGCTTATTGTCAAATAGATATTATATTTTCAATATATGTATTTACAAGGCCTCAACACGCTTATAATTCTAGACAACAAAACAATCGATTTTCTGGAATTTTTTATTTTTTAATCCAACAATTACTTTAAACTTAATTCTAATATTTCTCGTTTTACTCCGTCCACACTTGACCAGACCACTTTAAATTGAAAACGCTTATCAGAAGTTATCAGTTCTTCGAATTGCCGTAGCCCACCACCAACACCGAAATAATAGGTTTTTGCTGCTACTAACACAACGCCGTTGGTATTTAATTTTGCATAGAATGTATCTAATAATTTTTGTTGATTTTGCGGATTGTATATAGTCTCTGAAGTAAGAATATAATCAAACTTATTTGTCTTGTCTTCGTCATTTTTTGTCGTCAGTTCCACGTACTCCCACCAATCGCCGGAATAAAATTGTAGATTTTCTTCCAGTGATTCAATGTCAAAATTCTCCTCTATTTCTGTTTCTGCAGCAGCAGACCCATCATCCACAGATTTTGACGGGGTTTTCACATTTAACATAACATTTGGTATTGTAATTTGTGTTAGTACATCTTTATTCTAAAGAGGAATTTGAAAATTAATTTTTTTAAACTACTATATATAGGTATGTGTATATATGTAATGATATGTTTGCTCAACGCGACTTACATAATCCTGAAAGTGCACTAACGCGCCACATATATATGCGTAAATACCCAGTAAACCAGCGCCACAGCCCAGATCTAACACACGTCTTCCATGCCAATTTTGCGGTTTGATAGTTTTAGCTAAATATTGAAGCAGGTCACCGGTACACTCCCAAATTTTTGCACCGCCTGTCAAGTTAACACGCATTATAATCGCATACAGTACATTTTTAATATTCTAAATACCTTCATAAACACCTGGTATGAGATCAGAATGGGTTTGTTCGGCTTTAGCGATGTCCTTATTATCACTGTCATTACATGTTATATGTTCAATCAGAAATCCTGTGACGATATGGTGAATTGGAACATCAGCTATGTTCAAAATGGTGGCATTCAACTTATAAACATCTAGGTTATCCAATATATCCACACCAATTGCAACTTTTTCCGATTTATACCATTCTGTTTTATCAGTCTTGCTGGAAGAATAATGTTAACATATTTCACAATGTGAAAATAATGTTTTTTTTACCTTGACGTGTTTATTACTTCCTTTTCGTTCGCAATATTTTCATAACAGAACGGATTGTTGCTATCTGCTTCAACATTAAAGTCGAACTTAAACATTTTGTAAATAAGATAAATTATGATCAATGAATATGTAAACAACCATCACCTACTACACGTGCATTTCGAGTTGCCAACTATTTTGAATTAGTGCCGGTCATTTGCTACAAGAATTCCGTAAAGAGGATTTATCAGTGAAATTTTAAGTATCGATACATTTATTATATCGCTGAAATTGATAAGATTCTCTCATCTATAGTTTAACGCTGATAACAGTAAACAAATTAATTTTTCTATTGTGTTTGGTTGTCTAGTTAGATGATTTTGACAATTTTGAAAATGTTTTAATTGTATTTAATTACAATAAAGCGTTGCAATACCTATAGATGTGTACAAACATAACTTTACAATATTTGTGACTATTTCGTTCTTAACTATAATGTAATACGCGTAGCCTTCTTAGCCTGTATTTTTTTTGTACTTTAACACTTTAAGGATCACTATTTGTTGCCGTTTAAAGTTAATAGCATATTTCCTACAACAAAAATATGTCACCAACTTCGGAATCTGCAGCGGCTGGTGGCAACAGTATCCGTGGCCGCGAGCGTGAAAATGCACATATTATCCAGCAGAGCAACAAGTGTTATGAACACCGGGAACTGCAGGCTACTGCAATGTCTGTCGACTATACAGGCCAGTGGGTTTTGTTGGCTGGTCGACGCCACTTGGCATTGCAACGTCTCGGCCAGGATGATGGTACACTACGAGAATTCCAAAGAAATTCTAAATATGAAGTATCCGCAGCTGAATTCGCAACACTACCAAATCGGCAGGAATATTGTGCGATCGCAGTGAGTTCTAATAATTAGTGAATTGACAATGAGGAAATGATGTTTTATCATTATTATTATTTGTATTGCTTTGTTAGACCAGCGAACACATTGATGTTGTTACATGGGGTGCTGCAGACATGCAGCATTATCATTCATTGCGTGGTCACACACGCATGGTTACCGATATTGATTGGCATAGCAAAAATAGCAACCTACTGGTCAGCTGTTCAATTGATACATTTTCACACATTTGGGATTTGCGTGATCCCCGCAAGCCAACACTGTCCTTGAGTGCAGTTTGCATGTGTAAGTATAATGTTTTAAAAAATACTTTTTATGTCTTCAGTTTATATCAAAATCTTTAATTTAATTGCAGCTGGCGCAACACAAGTTGGTTTCAATCGTGTTTCGGGTCATCTATTAGCGGCGGCACATGACGGCGATCTTCGCATATGGGATATGCGTAAGGGTTCGTGTCCTGTACACTATATCACAGCGCATTTGAACAGGTATTTTGACGAAATAAAAACATTATATTAAAATAATATTAAATAATTTTGCTTATAGAGTGCATGGCATCAATTGGAGTCATTTGCGTGAAACTTGCTTAGCTACCGCTAGTCAAGATGGCACAGTAAAGTACTTCGATGTAAATAATCCACGGCGTGCAGAGAAAATTATAACAATGTCATCGCCTGTGTGGCGAGCTCGTTATACCGTAAGTGAGGTTAATTTTTGTTTATAAATATTCATTTATTTTTAATTAATATTTTTTTTTTTTTATATATTTTTCAAATTTTTAATGTATTTTTAAAAAAATTTTTAATATATTTTTTTAAATTAATTATTTGCATATATTATTAATAATATTTGGGATCATATTTACTTGTAGCCTATAGGCAACGGTTTGGTTAGCATTGTTGTGCCCGCTATGGGACGCGGTGAGAACAGTTTACTGTTATGGAGTAATAACAAACAAACGGATCCTGTCTGCTCCTTTGTTGGGCATACTGATGTAATATTAGACTTTGAATGGCGTCCAAATCGTGAAAACACATCCGAGATTGTAAGTCACAGTGCTTTACAAATATTTAAAATACTCGTATTGTTTGTATTTATTATTAATTTTAGGAACTAGTTACATGGTCACGTGATCGTAGTTTACGCGTGTGGAAGATTGACGATATGATGCTGAAACTCTGCGAACCCGATTTCGATAGCAACGAAGTGTGCGATACACCTGACTCTTTTGCCGACACTCCAACTAAATTCCAACCGATACACTCATCATCTTTGTATCAGCCGACTTTGAGTTTGACGCGTGCTGGTGCCGCGTCATTGCCTTCAGAAAGCTCTGACAGTCTAACAATACCGACGTTATCGCGCTCGCCTCCGCCGCCAATGCGTAAAGAGGAGACACACATAGCACGTTCACTTACGGATCAGCCGACATGCTCGCTGCATCATGAGTTCTCGCTACTAAACAGGAATATGCCACATGTAGAGGTTGACCTATTAGATGCGATTAAACGTTTTGCAGTCTTCAAGATCTCAGCTGGTGGACACGTGGTGGTGTTGCAGGTTAGTCTCTTCTTGGCAAACTTTAAACATATTTACATAGTTTTTGTTTTTATTATACTCTTGCGACATGTATAGTCTATAATAACCGTATTTTTCACTTAAGTGTTGTTTGTATCACCTAAAACTTATCGATATAGGATTATATACATACCGAGATATCGAGAAATCTTGTCCAATAAAAAAATTGTCTACACAGGGACTGGTATAAAGAAAAGGTTCATTGACCTTAGAAAATGTAAACAAAGATGTCATTGAACTCGGTAAACAAAGGTTTTGTACTTGGCTAAATATTAACAAAAGGGTCATTGACCTTTGAAAAACGTAAACAAAATGGTTATTGACCACATAAAATGTCAAATGGGTCAATAACCCCAAAATTGTAAACAAAAAATGTAAAAAAATGGTTGGTAAATGAAAATAAAGGTTGTGGAATTGGCTAATTATACACATATGGGTCATTGACCTCAGCAAAATGCAAACCTCATAAAATGTAAACAAATAGGTCGTTGACCTCATAAGTTGTAAAAAAAGGTCACCGACTCCAAATGTAAACAAAGGTTGTTGACTTGGGTAAATGTAAACAAAGGTCTGGACTTGGCTAAATGTAAACAAAGAGCCCTTGGACCTCATACAATGTAAACAAAGGGGTCATTGACCTAGTAAAAACGTAAACAAAAGAGGTCATAGTTTAACCCTTGCAAGTTGCTAGAGCATAAAATGTTCCATTACATCCGAACTTAGCTTTTCCCTACTTGTTTCTATTTTCTTTCCTTACAGACAGTTTTTCCGACTGAGTATCCGAGTCCGAATATTGGACCCGAATTCTCCTTTTGCGAAGGCACCACACTGCATGAACAACTGTCGGCCGTGCTGCTGAAGACACTCAGAACGAACGCTTTGCAACGCGTTAAAAAATCGCGCACCTGTGTCGAGCAATGCCTGCGCGCATTGGTGGGTGCCATGAAAAAGGTAGGTGTAGTCGACCCAGCGCTGTATTTTTAAAATATTTAAAAACCTTATTGCATTTATTCTATCGCATTTTTGCGAAAACAGTCTGTGGGCGGTGTCACCGACAAATCACAACTACGCCTACAGTCGCCACGCTTGGAGGGCGCACTAAGTGGTGCGCTACACGACGCCTGCATACCATATCCACGCACATCGGGTGTGAACTTCAACACCACCGGCCTTTTGGTCACCTTCGCGCAAGCGCCAAACGTTAAACGCTTAACCCTGCGTCATCAGAACACAACACCGCGCACATTTTCCGCCATTAGCGGTGGCGTACTCTTGGGTAATGTCTTTAATACGCATCGCGATTCAAATGCCTCCTTTTATCTGCAAGATCGCATGAGTGCGAAACATACGAAAAATCGTTCGATGCAAAAGCAAACCAATGCCACGCCCATCGTGCATATTTACGAAGCCTGCAAGCTGCTGAACATCAGCTGTGAAATGGCCAAAGAATTCTCACTGGACAAGCGCAATTTGCGCGCCACATGCCGTCGCAATCGACAAGTGTGCGAAACATATGGTCGTTACGACTTGGTGCCGATATGGACGCTCGCCGAACTGATCGCCAAACCGAATATACCGAACGAAACCAAATACGAGACACTCTTCTACAAAGACCCCTTTAAGAAATTTCTACTCGAGGCATTGATTATGCATTTTGCCAGCGCCGGCGATTTGCAGACGGCTGTCATGTTGGCGTGTCTCTTTCACAAATGCTCCTCAACAGCCGGCGATTTAGGCGATTTAATGTTGACCACAACGCAATGCTACCAGCACACCAATAAACTACAACAGTTAAATAATACTTCGCCGTATCACACAGTGTTGCCTATCGACTATCAAGCCTCACATCCGAAATCCAACTCGGCACTCGCGGTCAATGTGCATTTGAAGCAATTGCGCAGCAATTCTTGGTCAGACTCTTTGGACTGGGTGGACTCGAAAAATTGCAACTCTGACTCGTATTCATGCTCGCTGATAAGACGCACCAAAATGCCGTTATTCGACCACTTCAAGAAGGTGTATGCGGATATACTGTTCGGTTGGCAACTGCTGACCAAACGCTCGCTGGTAATATAACCTTTATTAATTTTTAAATACCGTTTTCTCTAATGTTGCATTACTCCTGCAGATACTAAAGCATACAATGTTCTCACAAAGCCAACCACACGGTGTCGAGTTCGTTACCGAGTGCACCGGTTGCAATAAAATTAAGCGCACGCCCTCATGCACCAGCTGCAAGCGTCCGGTGCTCTTCTGCCAGCTCTGCAATTTGCCGGTGAAGGGCGCGGCTAATGCGTGCTTGGCTTGCGGTCATGGCGGCCATATGGTGCATATGATGCAGTGGTTCAAGGTGAGTTGCCGGCAGCTGGACCGGATGCGTCATATCTTTAATGTAAGTTGTTTCTTTATTTTTCTTGCTCTCCATTCTGCAGAAACATAGCATTTGTGCCTCTGGTTGTGGTTGTAATTGTTTGAAGCAGACTGCAGCTCTGCTGGCGCTTATGAATTGATAGACTTCCTTGTGATTATTCTATTATATGTGCCATTTTTATATTATTGACCAAAAATGCCTTAAATTGTTGTGGCAAACATAAACTTGACTTCGATACGCGCGTGTTTTAAACATGTTGGTTCTACTTTTTGCTTACTTATATGCATATAACTGTAATATGGACAAAAAATAATATTTTTTAATTAATTTACCTAACCTAAAAATTCAAATAAAATCGAGACTACGCCATTTTTTACTTAGCGTCAAATATATTTGTTAAATAATTATATACAATATAACTCATATCTTAATAAATAGTTAAAATACATTTAATTTGTACAACAATAGTTAGATAATAGATAAAATTTGGCCACAGTTAGTTCTGACTTAGTATACTTAAAAAATGCGAGAATATGTTTTAAAAAACATCAAAAATATTTAATCACAAATACACAAAATTTAATACATACAGACATTCATACAAACAAATTTAGGATTTTTGACCAGATCAACCCTGGTAACTTTCCGTCGGAATTTCCGGTAGTCTCTTAGATTTTTATGAAAATCTTGGTCAACTTAAGTTGTTTTAAATCATTATAAATGGTATACACATAATATGCACAACATAACTGATAATTGATGCTAAAACAGTTAAGCATCCGGAAAGTTCCCAAGGACTTCGAGGAGACCTGAAATATCTGTATGTAGGTTTGATTTCTAAAATAAAGTATCACTCAGCCGTCAAGCACTTCTAATAAATGTTCACTAAGAATGTGTTCACACGAGTACGCTTTTGTTGCACAAGCCGGTTTTTTTTTGTAGGCGAGGGGACGACATTGCTGAAGTAATTTCAACGAATGGTGCCGTGTTGACAGTTCTGAACCAGATAAAAATCCGTGACTGTTCCGGGTACTTAGATCCGACCGTCGTGGGAATGGAACCGATCGTTATGTTGTTTTTGTTGCAGCGACGGAAAACATTGCTGAAGTAATTTCGAGGTATAGTGGCGAATCGATAGTTCTGAACCGGATAAAAATTCGGATTTGTTCCGGTTACCAAGATTCGACCATCGTGAGAATGGAACCGCTCGTGTTGTTGTGGGTTTTATAGCGGCAGAAAGCATTCCTGCATTAATTTCGAGGTATGGTGCTGAGTTGACAGTTCTGGACCGGATAATAACCCGGGTCTGTTCCGGTTACTGAGATCCGACCATCATAGGTATGGAACCACTTGTGCTGGGTTGGTACGCATTGTGTTCTTGTTCGTAATAGTTCGTTGTTACGGAATTCATACATTGAACATATTCGGAGATTTTAATTTTATTCTCTATTTTTTGGATGTAATATGTAAATATGTATGAATATTTGAAGGATACAAATTAGATAATAAAAAATATTTTCGTGCATTGCGTGCATGAAGCGTACAAGAACTTGAGAAAAACCATCCGACTCAATATGTCGGACTCGTGTCGCTCGCGTGAACGCAAAATGATCAAAAGTGAATTCACTGTTAAAGATGGGCGACAAAAGCAGCCCTCGTGTGAACGCAGTCTAATCGAACAAAACAAAATTTATACTCTCCGAGTCATAAGATTCCATATAGTGACGTCATAAGAAATCAGATAGTCTTCATTTCTTCAATAAAGCTTGTAGGCATTAATGCGCATTATACACACTTACATACATACATACAGCCATGTATACACTCATGTATAATGTAAGTACTTAAGCAAATGGCGCACTAGTCAACATATTTGTAGACGCTTCGTTCTCTTCGTCGCTGGCATTTTGATCGAGCTTCTCAAAGCCACCACGCTTGCCACGATCCAACAGGAGGCCGCCCAGTTTGAAACCTTCCGGCTTTGAGGGAAAATCCCAGGCATGACGACGATTCTTCACGCCAAATGGCAAACAACCTACAAGTAGAGGCAACAATTAAACGAAAACAGAGTCGGAAGCTTACACGAACAGCGAAACGAATCACAAATACAACAAATATTCAACGTAACACGCACTGCAAGTTAAAAAAAAAAAACAAACAAATTAAAAAATAAAAATTTAAGAAAATAGGGAATGTAAAAAAAAAATTTAAAATAAAAAACTTCAAAAAATTAAAAATACTATTAAAAAAATGCAAACAACATAGGTAATTATAAGAAAAATTTAAAAAATAAAAAAAATTACATAATTAAAGAAAAACTATAAAATTACAAAATTGAAAAAGAGAAACTAAGGAAAACAATAAAAAAAAAATTAATTAAAGTAAATAAAACAATTTTAATTTAAAAAAAAACTTAAAAATAAACAAATTTAAAATAATAAAAAGCAAATAAAAAAATTAATAAATAAAAAAAACTACAAAAAATTAAGAAAACTAAACAAAATAGTAAATTAAAAAATTATAATAAACAATAAAAAAACTGAACAAGTTAAGTTGCTAAAAAAACAACTAAAATAATATATTTAGTTCAAAAATAAAATAAAACCTAACAAGAGTAAAGATACTATTAGAAAAAACATAATAAAAAATACAAACATAATTATAAGAAAACTTTAAAAAATAAACAAAAATTAAAACAAAGATGTAAATAAAATTAAAAAAATTTAAAATTATAAAAAACAAATAAGACTTAAAAAAATGTTAAAAATTAAAGAACAATTATAAAATTAAAAAAACTAAAAACATTTAGAAAACTAAAAAATAAAATTTGAAAAACTAAAACAAAATTAGAAAATGATAAAAAATACGAAAATAATTATTAGAAAACTTAAAAAAATGAATAACACTTAAACAAAAAATTACAAATTTAAAGAAAAAATATATAATAAAAAACTAAAAAAGATTTAGAGAACAAAAGAAATTAAAAAAAAAATAAAAAAAAACGGAAAAACTAAAACAAAGATAAAAAACTTAAAAACTAAGAAAAGTTATGAAAATAAAAAAATTAAACAAAAAATATTAACTAAAAGAAAGACAACTAATTAAAAAAATTTAAAAGTAAAATAAAAAACAAATAAAATCAATTTTATTGTTTAATAAATAAAAGAATACAAAAAAATTAAAGAGCTAAAAATTTTACTATAAAAAATTTTCGAAAAAATAATAATTAAAAGTAAAGAACAAATTAAGATAAAAATTTAAAAATTAAAAACAATTACAGAATACATTTAAAAAATTTTATTATCAATAAATTGTATAAAGGATACACACTAAAAGTACATGATGGTGATGTGTAAATAGTAAAAGCCAATAGAAAATTTTAAAAAAAAATTAAAAGCTGTCATAATTCAAGCTTACAATTTTAGTACACTAGTACATAAAGTAAAAAATTTAAGAAATGACAGATCAGCCTAATATACACTAACACTAAGTTGCAGTTTTTAAAAAGTAATATAATTTTTGCAAACAAGTGCACAGTTGCCAGAGTTAATTACAAACAAATACAAAATAAAAGGTTGTACAAATGAAAATACAACGAATAAAAATATAAAAAATGTACACACATATAAAGCATACATAAGTATAATTAAAAAATGGAAACACTAAGGGAAGTAAGAACACAAGATGGTATCATCAAGGGCATTCATCACAAACGTTTTGACTGGAAGCGACCAATTTGCGATACACCAATTCACTAGGTGGGCCAACACTCAACGTTTCGTTACCTCGTTTGCGTCGACGAGCTATAATGAATGCCAGCATAAATGTTAGCGAAGCAAAAAGCAACATTAGTGAAGCCACCAGTATGGCGGTGCCACCGGGATGGTGTGCTTTTGTTGTTGGCTGCGTTGAGATCTCTTCCATTTCTTGTGCGTTTGCACTTAGTGCTGGCTTGTTCGTGTTAGTGACGTTAGATTTGACCAAAACTTCGTCCACATGATATTCGGGACCGGTGCGACCCAATGTG
The DNA here is from genome assembly GCF_016617805.1 of Bactrocera tryoni. Classification (NCBI taxonomy): domain Eukaryota; kingdom Metazoa; phylum Arthropoda; class Insecta; order Diptera; family Tephritidae; genus Bactrocera; species Bactrocera tryoni. The sequence continues at coordinate 16,237,699 of NC_052500.1, forward strand.
TTGCTCTTGCTAAGCGTAGTTGTTTTTGCAGCTGACAGAGGCATCGATTTAGCCACGGTTTTATGTAGAAATTTGTGTACACGCATCGGATTCAATTCGGCGACATAAATTTCATTGCCATCCTTGGTGACGGCCACATCATGTGGGTTTGAAAATTGCATATCATTAGGACCAAACTTTGAGATCACCTGTTTGGTGCGCATATTGATCACATAGCCGCGTACTTCGTTGTAAGGTAGCGACCTGATGCCCAATTCACCGATCGGTCCATTAACAACGACAAGTTGACCGCCTGTAAACAATTGCCGTTACATGTTCTTAATTATTTTGCAATAAATTGACAGAAGTTATATATTTTATAAGCTGTAATGTTAATTTACCTTCCACTGGCGTATAATCCATGCTAAATAAGCGATCGCCTATAATTTGACTATGATATTGTGAATGGAATGTACCGTTGGTCCAGTAGAAACACTGTACACGACCATTTTCGCGATCAGCTGCGCAAATTAATTGCTGTTCGGGCACAAGCGTGAGCGCGTGCGGAATGGCGAAGTAGTTCTTTGGCGCCACCTCAAAGGACATGCCTACATATAGATTTTTTTTAGTTACTATATAGTTACATAAATTATTTACGTATGTAGTGACTAACCAGAGAATGAGTTTTGTCCCCATGAAAGGATTTTATTGCCAGCTTTATCATATTTCAAAATACGTGCATTGCAGTAACCATCTGCCACGAAGAAATCGCCATTCTCGAGTACGGCAACTGAAGTGGGCTTGCAAAATTTCGAATCACCTACGCCGGGTATAAAAGCAGTACCCAAAGTCAGCAGCGGTTTATCATTAGAGCCACGTGGACCAAATTTGAAAACTTGATGCAGCGCCACATCGGTTACCCAAGCATTATCCTCATGATCGATGGTCAAACCATGTGGCATATAGAATCTAAAATTAATTGTATTATAACATTTAATTTGTATCACATCTACTGCAACTTACAAGTCCTTGCCCCAGCCATACACGACGTGACCACTTTTACGTTCTAATGCCAATACGGTATTAGCGCGTATGGGTCCTTTTTTCCGTTGTTGAAAGACATTGCGGTTGTTGAACGTATTGCCATCCCAAAGACGATCTACACGATGAAATATAACCACATTTCCTTCCTTGTCGAAACTCACCGCACTCACTGCACCCAATTTTAGCTCATCAGCTGGCCAAGCACTTTGATACACATAAGCTACAAGTAAGTTAATAGTACAATTTATATACATATACATATGTATATACAGATATATTTATTTATATGGTATACTAAAGTTACTCACTTGTATTTAATTTCTCGATTTCTTCTTTCACATCGATTTTCTCAGCTTTTAATTTAGGTGGTTGTGGCCAACTTATATCAGCTGAGCCGCCCTGCATAATCTGTTGAATGCGCTTATTTGTGCTTAAACTTGTGTCATCTGAGGACAAATAGCGTTGTATTGAGAGATTCTGAAAATTTAGCACATTTAAAGAGTTTGTAATGAGGTATGTAAACATACAAAGTTGTTTATTAATTTTACGATTTCTTATCAGCAAGCAAAACTAAAGTAAAACAAAAAAAAAATAATATCAGTTGCACCGAAACTATACCGTTCACTTATAAAGAAGTTTTCATACAATAACTTGATTTTGAACGTTCAGTTTACATGGAATGTATATTCTTGGGAAGAAACGGGCGTGTGCAAAAATTGGGACCAATATCTGAACAACGCAAGGACTAAATCGCGTGTAGACAGACAAAGCGACATGGCTAGTCCAATTCAGCTCTCTTAGTTTATATACTTACATACATACTCCTCATGCTTATGATTTATAAACATATTTGATAGAACCTTTAAGTTTCCTTTGGTTACAAACTTCGTGGCAACCTTATTAATACATAGGTTTAGGGTATTAAAAACCAATATTCGCATCAAGCTCAGGCTAATCATCATCTAATTACATTACTATTAACAAGCCAACTAAAACTAATATCCAAATCTGCAGTTTTCCCCCATGCTAAGTGCTGACGTTACTCTTGTTGTTACTTTACTAGTTAGAATCGGTTCTGCCACAATAGCGCAACAGCATAATTCTCCACCCTAACAAAACTATGTATGCCCACACGTATAGAAGTTCTTCACACATACAACAAAAACTAGCATATGCCAACAAAGTATAAAACTTTCGGCTCTATATTTTATTATTATAAATATAACTTATTAGGAAATTTCAATGCTTACCTCATCGGTGGCAGAGTCGGCTATGCAAAATGCCAAAAACACCAGCGAAATGCTGCAGGTAGAACGCACAAAATTTGTAGTGATCATTTTGGCCACTTGTCTTTGTCCCTGAATGGTTCGTTTTTCGTTCGGTTGCACTCCCTTTGAGTGCGTCGTAATTTATAAATAGCGAGATTCGCAGGACAAATGACTATATGTATTTTCTAAATAAAATACTGAGTTTCTTTACATTATTAGTTTTGTATGAAATAAATAAATGCACAAAGCTGACAAAAATTACTGTATACGTCTGTAAACAGATGTCATTGAGCTAGAGCTGCCAGAATTGTATCGAAGTAACGATATCAAAACGATATTTAGTAAAAAATTTATTTTAAGCACTGCTGATATATATTTTTATGGCGAATTCTTACATCTCTAAGTTGGGGCTGCCACTTCAAGCCGCCAGAGAAATAAAAACACTAAACGCTGCCATCACGAACACGTATGAAACGCATGTTAATCGATCAGAAGTTTTAAAACTATCGATTGTTGTAAGTTTCTTTGCTAACCAACTATCGGTTAAAGTACTATTAAATTACCCAAAAGTGCTACCAAGAATTTCTGTCAAAGTTTGTATCAACATAATTACCATTCTAACCGAAACAAGTTTATATTTTTTGAGATAAATTACGCTATTGTTTACATTTTACGAGGTAAATGACATTTTCGTTTGCATTTAACCAGGTCAACAATTTTTGTTTAAAGTTAGGGTCATTGACTCTTTCGTTTACATTTTATTGGATCAATGGACGCTTTGTTTACATTTGTGAGGTCAATAAGCCGTTCATTTTCATTTGTTCAAGTCTAGCACCTTTGTTTACAATTAGCGCTAGAGCACCCTTTATTGAAAACTTTTCATTTGATCAGATATCTTCACAAAATTTGACAGTTATTGCCTAAGGAAGTAAAACAATCTTCAAATAAATGATTTTGATTCAAATCACATCACTTCGCGGCGTAAGAGTCGCCTAAGTCTGCTTTATTTATATAGACTCAGCTGGTAGGCAGCTTCCCTAAGGTCACCTCATGACTTTTAAATCACATCACGTCAAAGCGTTAGAGTCCCCTCAGCACTAGCCAGCCGCGGAGACTGCTTTATTTACATAGAATCAGCTGCCAGCCAGCTACCGTTGAAGTCAACTTGTGACTTTCAATTCACATCACTTCGCGGCGTGAGCGTCGCACAAGCACTGGCCAGGCACGTTGCCTGCTTTTCTTATATAGAGTCAACTGGCTTCCTTTAGGTCACCTCATGACTTGTTTATGATTTATTTTTGTATCTCACTTCTTTAAAAAATAGCCAAAATCTGTACTTATCGTTTTCTAATTTACTCAATTTGTTTTTATTGCTTTCCAAATATTAATAAAACGTACTATTATATGTATTTTTAAATTTTTATTCATAATATTTTAATTTTTGTTTTTTTTTTGTTTTTTTGCTTACAAGTTTTATATGCACTGGATCTCGATACATTTAATTGTTAGTTTTTGGTTATATGCTATAAATATTGGTTTTTTATGTTAAATGAAAGGTTTATAAGCAAATAGTTGTGGATTTTAAATAAAAATACGTTTAAAAAATATTATTTTTTGAAACTTCATTAAGGTGTAGAGCACAATAAAAGTTTGCTGATTGAAGGCAGTCGAAATTAATTTACAACATATTGGCAAAGGAAGAAATATGTATTGAAAATAATAATAATAATAAGTTTAAACATTATTTTTGTATGACTTTGTCGACACTGTACAAACATAAGAAAATTGTTTTACAATATTTACTACATGTCAGTATGTATGTATGTATATATGCTATGTATTAACGTTTGTTTACTTACACTTTGCTATGACTAATATGTTATTAGTGAGTTTGTACAACAATTTAAGGCAATTTATATGAATGTACATATGTATTATCTTTAATTCTATATGCATGCATATGAGCTAAGGTATTTATGTATTGTATGTGCTCATGTCACTATGTATGTATGTAAATTTTTTCTTACTTACACTAATAAGTTTTAATTTAATTAATTTATTTTTTTTGTTATGAAATGATTTATTTTTTATTATAATAGAATATTAAAGACAGGTGTTACTTTTATGTATGAGCTTGTACATATGTATGTATATGTTTGTTGACTGATTTCTATTTTAATATAATAATTTAAAATCATTGTAGTTAATACTGGGTAGTCGAAAAAGTCTTTTCGTATTTCTAATCAAACTTCAACTTTTTTGGTGATTGGTAGCACTGGAGATATACGACTCCAACGACATGTATTGACAAAATACGAAAAGACTTTTTCCACCTACTCAATAAGTATAATAACTGTTTACAAAAAACGGTCTTAATAATTCTTCGAATATACATATTTATATGTACATATATACATATGTATATATGTTGATAATAGTAATGATAATAATGCACAGGTGATTATTATCCACAGAATGATAGGCATGTATGCCTGTATATATGTATGTATGTATATAAAAGGGTTGAACATAAAATTTATATTTAACGCGAGTTTGTACATATGTATGTATATCGCTTAATTTAACATATAATGTGATTGCACTACAAAATATTGCAAATATAGTAAAAAGTTCATATATGTGTAAGCACATATATTTATGTATTTTAATGTAGCATGTTCGCCACATGTGCACATTTCTAAGATCTCATTTTATTTTATTTAAACAATAATTTTTTATTGTGTATATTTTCACTTTTTTTGTTTTGTTTTTATATTTACATAATTAGTACTACAAAATGTAAATGTTTTTGTTTCAGATATTTTCTAGACATTAGGTACTTTCAGTTAATTATTAGATTTATTTTTCACAAGTCTAAATTCTAATTTTTTTTACAAACAGTACGCATGCAAGTGTCTGTTTTTTTGTTTTGCGCAATATTCCCTCAACTATTGCGGTTGTCGTTTTTTATTTGAATAAAAAAATGTATGTATATTTTTAAATAAACTTAAAAATATTTTTTATTTATATTTTTTTATAAAAGAAAGTTATTTATGTTTTTTAATCAAATAAAATATTATTTAAATTTTCTAATTAAAAAAGTTCTTTAATTTATTAAAATAAATCAATTGTTATTTTTTTAATGAATAATGACCGTGCATATTCGATACAATTTGACATAGGACAATAAATATTTAAGGCATCTATCCCATCCCATCAGATCTGGACTGCCTAATTATCAAAAAGAATTATCAAACAAAAAGTTGGATATTATCATCAGAAACTAATCGTTTATGGACAAAATGTTCAAATTTTAAAGTTTTGGACTCGGAATAAATAGAGAGATACTCGGAAATCCTTCCACACCGCATTTCAACACCCTCACTTAGGAGAAAGAATAATTTTGACGATTTTCTCCTCAAAAACCGGCGATTTCGGACACATTTTTAATTTTTTAAATTTCTGTGTAAATCCAAATTTATTTTTTCTGTAATAAAAATATGCCCCAAGCGATTCTGCGAATTTCTGCATTTTTATATTTTCTCTACGACCATTAGTTTAGAAGTTATAAGCATTTTTGTATTCGGTGGCTGCTTGCTACATGCTCCTGGTCGCCTGGTAGAAATCTGAGATTTTGGCACCAAATTAAATGCAATTTTTCTGCAGCGGCGGCGGGATGCACCAAAAATTTGCGTGGGGCGTTGCATACGCAAAGGGGCCAAAATTGGAACCCGGAAGCGGGGCATATCACGGACCGGAAACCGGAACAGGGTATCGACCGGAAATGGAATAACGGTACCACACTTCCGGTCCGAAATCAAACCGGAAGTTGGCAACCGGAAACGGAAGTTCTCGACCGGAAATGTAGTTCCAACCGGAAGTTGCGAACAGGATAAGCACGGAAGGAAGCAGAATAACGGTATTCAGTGGTCACGGAAATGACATAACGGTATTGTATTTCCGGCCTGATTTTTACACCGGAAATTAGAAACCGGAAGTGGCACCCGTTTCCGGTTAGATCCCGCATTTCCGTTTCCGGTTGTCGACTTCCGGTTTGGTTTCAGACCGGAAGTGTGGTGCCGTTATTCCATATCCGGTCGTTGCACTGTTCCGGTTTCCGGTCCGTGATATGCCCCGCTTCCGGGTTCCAATTTTGGCCCCTTTGCGTATGCAACGCCCCACGCAAATTTTTGGTGCATCCGCCGTCGCTGCAGAAAAATTGCATTTAATTTGGTGCCAAAATCTCAGATTTCTACCAGGCGACCAGGAGCATGTAGCAAGCAGCCACCGAATACAAAAATGCTTATAACTTCTAAACTACTGGTCGTAGAGAAAATATAAAAATGCAGAAATTCGCAGAATCGCATGGGGCATATTTTTATTACAGAAAAAATAAATTTGGTCTTACACATAAATTTAAAAAATTAAAAATGTTACGCAAATCGCCGGTTTTTGAGGAGAAACTCGTCAAAATTATTCTTTCTCCTAAGTGAGGGTGTTGAAATGCGGTGTGGAAGGGTTTCCGAGTATCTCTCTATTTATTCCGAGTCCAAAACTTTTAAATTCAAAGATTTTGTCCATAAAAATTGTGCTCCTTGATTTGCTTCCTTTCATTTAAAACATAAAACCAAATCCTTCAATTGGACAGATCAGAACTTCGTTTGGGAAGCTGAGAATATCTAGAGTAATAATAAAGGCTCGATTTTTCAGATTTTTTAAAACGTAAATAAAATTAATAAAATTTTTATGATAGAAAATTCTCAACATGCATATTTATACTAAATTATGGTATGTGAGTTTATTTTTTTATTAAAAAATATTATTTATGAAACATTTGAATATAAGATACCTATTTCTATGTACATATAAATGTCAATAACAACAATTTGAGTAAATGCTGCAACTTTAAATGATTTCAGTTTCATAAACCAATAACAATCTCTATTAACAATTTTAAAAACTCAGAAAATATTCAAATATTTAAGAATTCATAACCTCACATTATTTAGTTTGAATCTTCTTCTTCTTTATTGGCATAGACATCGCTTACGCGATTATAGCCGCAAAAGAATTCAGTTTAAATATCAACAATTATTTGCACTTCCTCATAACATAAATTCAATTGAATTAAATTACTTTTGATTCTTAATACGAAATATATTCATTGCGCTCATGATGTGATGTTTTAATATTATAAATTAAATTTTTAGTCAGTCAAACATTTTTAAAATTTAATTTCTTTAAATAAAAATAAAATCGTTACGCATTTTACAATAATTTTATTCTTATAAATAATAAATATTTATAATAGAAGGTTTCAAACCGAATTTCGCATAAATTGTCTACTGCTGAAGTTCCTTTAGGACTCCTAAAACACTATCTGCTTAAATACAAAATTTCATTAATGTACTGTAAATAATAGTTTAAAAATATTTATGAAAATATTCATAACAATGCCTAAGAACTGAGAACTTGCTAAGTTATTGTTGACTCTCGCAGCTCCCAGTTATTAAGGGTGTATTCTTGTCTAGAAATAAAAAACACATACTTTTTTTTTTATTTTCAAATTTTAATTATACAAGAACATGCTACAAGAAGATTTTTTAAAATTCAAATTGTTATCGGAGATTTGCTATTTTGCTGGCCCGGCGTCCCAACAGTTTTGGCCGGAAATAAACGAACAAAAGACTTTGCGGAATGCGTTTTTCCCAGAACTGTCTTTAAAGATACCCATGATTGCACTGATTTAACTGAAATTTTTGGAGAGTCTTTTTAATGAAATTGTCTATATCTGGAATTGGCCATAACCACAAATTTAAAGTTTTTACTATTTTTGAAAAATTCGAAAAAATTTAAAAATTTAAATTTAGAAATATTCGAAATATTTTTGAAAAATTTTGAAGTTGTACACAAATTGTTTTTTTGTTCAGGCAGTCGCCATTTCGTTAAAAAATTGAAATTTTTTTATAATTTCAGATACTCTTATTATTCAATATTAATATTTTTTCTGTGCCAGTTTGCTGGGTTGAAATCTTAGATATGGCCACGTGCCAAGTTTATGGGACCTCTCACTTTATCAGCTGCTAATTTTTGAATTCTTTTATTGTTTTTTTAATTTTTTTGATTTTTCCTTGTATTATTTTACTGTTAATAAATACTAATAGAAAATTGGTTAGTAAAAATATCAATTGCCTTCTTTTAAAACACTTCAAAAATTACCTGATGATGATGAATTCATGCCTCTAGACTAGAATACCCCTTTAAGCGAATTCAGAAAAAAACTACATATTTTAACATGATCTCGCAAATATTCACTGATACCTTCTTGCTTTTCAACTTAATAAAATTTTTGATTTCTTAATTAATAATAATGTATTAATAAAAAAAATACATGCATAAGGAAATGAGTAAAATTTATTACATAAAATATTGCATATTTTTTATTGCATTAAGAAAAATTCTCATTTACTCCTCCTTTGAGTGCATTAATTTCTCTTGATTCTGCTCAAAAGAAACAATAACAAACGCCAAATTGTGTGCCAATTGTTCAAGTGACGGCGAGATAGAGCTAGTTCGAGAGAATGAAACCTCTTGTAGCTCTGCAGACCAGCTACACACTACTCTTATATTTCGGGCATCAACTGTTAACTCACCTAAACAGTGGTGAGTTACAGAGATCTCGTGCTAAATAATTTACAAAAACGACAAAAGTCGACACGAACGCATAGCATGCACGTTTATCAAGTCATAGTGATACAGTTATGTGCGTTAACATAAAAGTGTCTAAGAAATTATTTGAAATTATTTAACAAAGGATGCGTTTAGACAATATGAACTTAGCTTGCTCATTATAAATAAGCCACCACTTGGCTTGCGGTATCATTTACACACACACACATATTTAGTTGCATGCATTTACCTACAGTTTATATGCATATGTATATGTTTACGTACGTTTACATTACAATTTTTATATAAATATTTTTTTATAAATAATTTTTTTTTACAAATATTTTTTTTATATAAATATTTTTATATATATATATACATAAATAAATTAAATAATGACGTAACAACTAAAAGCACCTGCGCCGCACTCAGTAACTGATTTTCTTGCGCAGCTTCAGTTTTGTCTCGCGCTCGACCGCCAACACCGCCGCCGCAGCATAGCGCGCGCCACTGCCGCGCTGCAAATACAAGCCATGCGCCGTGTTGGACGCCGTCGGTGTCGGTATGCCCGATGTGGAAGTCGACGACGCCGACGAAGCAGTGGATGACTCGAGCATGGTGTTGTTGGCGGACGTTGGCGCCGGCGCTGCGTTGGTTAAGTGATTGCGCGTGCGATAGCCGCCAACATGTGACACCGTGCGGTTGCTGCCACCAGCACTTAACTCAGCGCCAGCAGCACCACTGCCACCGCCGGCGCAACCACTTAGCTGGTTGTTGTTATTGTTGTTGTTGGCGTTATTGCTCCCACTTGCGCATGTGTTGTTGCTGTTACTCTGCATTGTCGCATTGCCATTGCTGCCAGCTGTTTTGCGCAGCAGTTTCGTATTGTACTCATCGCATTTGTCCTTTTCGAGGCGCGTGCTGCTCAGCGAACGTTTGTTGCGTTTCGTGATGCCCGTCGGGATGCCAGTGGGCGAGGCGCGCGCAGCAGCTGTTGTTGTTGAGTTGGCGGCGGCTGGTGATGTGTTGATCGCATCGTAACTGCCGCCGCGTCCGCTGCCAGCGCCGCAATTGTTGTTGCTACTCAGCCGGTTTGTATCTAGAGGCGGTGTGGAACGCAAATTTTCATTTATTTGTACATTAATATTGTTATTATTATTATTATTGTTGTTGTTGTTGCTATTATTATTATTAATATAGTTGATATTATGCTTATTGGCATTACTGCCATGACTATGATGATGGTGATGTCGCTGATAATAAATATGCGATTTTGGTAGCGAAGTCGACTGTGTCACTTTATTGTGCGCAAAGGCACTGACGCCGCTCGCATCGCCGCCCTGCAATGGATTCGAATTTAGATCAAGCGTTGCCGAAACGGAACGCGCGCCACCGACACCACCACCACCACCACTACAACCAGTGCCACCACCGCCGCCGCCGCCAGCGTCTAATGGCGTGGAAGCCGCCGTAGTCGTAGCGCTCGAAATTGTCGGTATTGCGGACGCGTCGCGGTAGTAACGCGCTGTTACAGTTGTGCAAGGGGGCTCCACAGTCGCGCCAACCGCGGCAGCGCCCGCGCGATTATAACGTATACGCGAGCGCCCACGCAATGTCATGTGATGATGTGGCGCGCGTGAGGCGCCGCCACGTGTTGGTGGTATTGTAGCGCATGAGCCTATACCGCTGCCGCTACTGCTGGCTGACGTTGTCGTCGGCGCGCCACTCACATCGATAAGTGCCGCGTTTGCGCGCACCACCGGTATCTTGCTCTCATTCATGCCTGCTGTGGCGACATTCAATGTCGAACTAATCAAAGTGTTGTTGTACGTTTTCGTTTGCTTATTGAGACTGCTCAGCGTAGGCGCGGTGACATCGTGATGATGGTGGTGGTGATGATGATGCGGCAGCGCACAGCCGCTGCTAGTCGTCGCCGTTGTGTTGTTGCCTGTTGCCACATTTCCAATTGCGCTGTTGCTATTGTTATTGTTCAGCTGTTGCTGTTGTTGTTGCAGTTGTTGTGTTTCCGCTTTGCGTAAGTGCATAAAACCCATTCTGTATATTATTACAACATTGTTTGGTTGTAACGGTTTTTTTGGTTAAGGGAGTTGCGGATGAATTTGTTTCATCGGTGCGTTTTCAATTAGTAGTGGAACAGGAGTGTTTAAAGCAGCCCCAGAAATACCGTAGAATATTTATAGTAATATATATATATGGATGTGCGCAGGTATTGTAGTAGTTTGCGCAGTGGAAGTGAAAGAGAGAAAAAGTAGAAGAATATCTTTGGATTAATTCATCTTTCATATACGATGGTTTTTTCTACTAGTCTAATCTTGAAACAGTGTTGCATTTTCTTACTTTTAAGCGGCAGAGGGCTTATGCAAAGCAATAAAAATGATTATAATTGTAGCATATTTTCTAACAATTAAATAGTTAGAAATTTATTATTATTTAAAATTATATTATTATTATACTATTAAAACAAATATATGTTTTGATTCCTACTTTTAGTGGCCGGCTTAGCTAATCAGGCAGCAAATACTTTTCATTTTATTTAATAATAAGCTTTAAATTATTTTTTTTTACTAAGAAATTAAATTTTTACCAACTAAACTCAATTTTGACTAAGTCTGTATTTATGATAAAAATCGGTAATTAATTTGCGCCTAATTTTATGATATTTTTTTTAATTTTTCTCAACTTTTTAAAGCACTTCTTTTGTCTTATATTTAAAAAAATAAATTTTTACCAGCTAAAGCCGATTTTGCATATAATAAATAGCAATTAATAATTTGCGCCTAATTGTAGGCAATTATTTATTTTTAACCAATTTTTTAAAGCATATCTGTTTTTTATCTTGAATACTTTTTTATGTTCTTTAATATGTACATTACTTTGTAAATTTTTTCTATTTAATATTTAAAACTCAATAACTAAAGTGTTGAATATTTTTATTAAATTCAAAATATTCTTGACTATATTTAACTTTCAATAATTTTTTTTTATTAAGAAATAAACTTTTAACTAACTAGGTCCAATTTCCACTAGGTCTGTGTATATTGTAAAAAAGGCGTAATTGATATGCGCCTAAATGTAAGCAACTATTTCTATCTATATTCAAGTTATTAAGGGATTCATGGGTTTACGGTTTTCAAAAATCGAATTATTTTATTATCTTATTAGATTTTATAACACCTGTAGAATATTGGCAAAATTTTCAAGTTGATCCGAGTAATAGTTTCGGAGATACAGTCCTGAGAACTTGTTCGTCGACTTTAAACGCATTTTTCTCGAAACTATGTGTTTGAAGTCTGTTGGCGGAAATTCTCGAGATCTTCATGAAATTTTACACAGGTCTTTGATAAAAAATTCCTAAAGACTTGGACTAAGGATTTTCTTTTTCGATTACAACTATTTGAAAAAAATGGTGCGAAATTTTAATTTAATTTGTAAAAGTGTCTGCCAAAAATTCAATTTTCAGCTTTTCTTTTTCCTATTTTTAAAAAGGATGTATTCTAGTCTTGAAACAAAACCAAAAATCCAGCATCCAAGCTAGTTTGCCCGGAACTAATCGAGCAAAAGAATTCACGTGAAAAGTGTTTTTCTCGAAACTGACTTTTTAAAAACTATATCCACGATTTCGCAGTTTTTACTAAACTGATTTGCATAAAATTTTTAGAGAGTCTTCTTTATAGACTTGTCTATGTCTGAAACTATCCATATTCCCAAATTTAAATTTTTAATCTTTCTTAAAAAATTGGAAACAGTCAAACAAGAAGTGTTAAAAAAAAAAAATTCTTACCAGCATTCGCCTTTCGTGAAATTGTTTTTAACTATTCCGTATAACCAGGATTGCGACATTATTCTAGATTATTTTTTTTTGGTTTCAGATTTCTCGGAATACCAAAATCATGGATAAGGTCACGTGCCAATTTCAGCTGCCACTTCATCAGCTGCTAATTTTTAAAATTTTTAAAATTTTCAAATTATTTTACTTTTTTTTTAATTTTTTCCCGTGCTCTTGTAATGTCAATAAATAACTTAAAAAAATGATAGTATACATATTAATTTCCTTTTTCGAAAATTACCTGAAGGTTAAGTCTCTGAACTAGAAATCTTTAAACCTTTAACTTTTTTATTTTTTTTCTTGCTATATCAATGAATAACTCATAAAAAATGGATAGTAAAAATATTTACTGCCTTTCTTACGACCCTTCAAAAATTACCTGAAGGTCAAGCCTCTAGACTAGAATACCGCTTTAAAAATTTTTAAAGCATCTCTTTAAATTAATTGTCCATGAATACCTTTTTCAGATTTTTTTATATTTATTACTTCAAAAATTTTTTTTTGAAAAATTTTGAAATTTTTTGAAAAAATTTTGATTTTTGTTTTGAAAATTGTTGATTTTTTGTTTTTTAAATTTGAAACTATTTTTTGATATGTGTATAGCTTTAGTAAGCTATAAAGCTAAAAATTTTCCTTGAATAATTTTTTCCGGTTTTTTTATATTTATTACTCAAAAAAATTTTTGTTTTGAAAAACATTTTTTTGGTGATTTGGTTAAGCTTCAAAATGATGTATATTTGAGTGCAATATTTCATATTTTATAAACTTTTATTATATATTTTATATTTTTCTTATATAAACGTTTGGTTTTATTTATTATTCTTTCAATTTTTTTAATAAAAATGCAACACTGTTTCAAGTATTTTCATACATAAAAATAAAGAGCCCTCAATAGCAAAAACTCAATGAGTTGTTGCCTCATTGCTGAAATGCCAAAGCCGAAAGCCGCAGGAAAACGGGACGGGAGCTTGGTAGGTGTGAAAGAAGAGCGAAAGAACTAGCAGAATTAGCACAAACTACTTACAAAAAAGAACAATCAAATAAAAATCAATGCACGCAGACGAAACAACCATACATATGTACAAATGTTCAATATAAAAAACGTACCAAATGCTTCAAAGGGGGAAATAAAGGATTTATTTACAAAACAAAGTTAGAGGAAACAGCGATGCCATACAAACTCAAATGCAAAAGGACGATTAGAAAAACGTTTGCCAAAAAGTATGTATGTAATGCCGAAAAAGTGTTTGCATGAACAAAAAAACAAATTCATAATTTGGTTGCGGTAAATCGATTTGGTGTTTATTAATAATATAATTGCTGGTTTTTATTTGATTTTATAAAAGTATTAATATTTCATGCAAATAACGCTTATGTAATTGTAAATATTAATTTTATTAATTTTTAATGCTAATGCTTAGCTGCATACAATATTTAGCTAAAACTATATTTTTTAATTTTAATTAAATTTTCAATTTGTTTTATAAACAAAGAACCTGGCAATAATATAAGGCGTTATAAATATGACTGTATATTATTTAATTACTATAATTATTGATATGTAAATATTTTGGGAAAAAATCTAGACTAGCTGTAGAAAGCGGGGAGATTAGAGATAAATTTAACTGAAAGCACGCTGTACAACTGTTTTCGATATAAGCGCGATATTTATATCAAATTTGAAAAATTGCAATTTTTTAAAAATTCCAGCTTTGCTGGAAGCTATTTTAGACGTGTCGCGCCATAATAACTAAGGAAGGCCGCATTACGCGCTGTTTTTATGGTATTCTGGAAAATGTTTAAAATCGGAACTAGCGATATTCAGTTCGGTATTTTTTTTTTATAAAAAAATGTGAACATTATTTTTAACCTTAGATGGAATTGAAAATAATTTATAATTAATTTAATTAAAAAATTAACAATTTTTAGTATTTTTTTTTTTTTAATAAAAAATGTCAACATTTTTGTATCTTAGATGGAACAAAAAAAATAATTAATTTAATTATAAATTCATAATTTATACTATTTTTTTTTAAGTAATTTTTTTTAAATATCGGAACTGGCAATATTCAGTTAGGTATTTTTGTTTTTGGAAATTTTCATAATTTTTAGTATTTCGTTTTATATAAAAAATGTCAACAATTTTTATAAATATTACATAGACTTAAAAAAAAATCAATAATTTATTTATTTAGGAAATTAATAATTGATGGTATTTTTTAAAATTAAAAATATTCATGTTTTTTAAACAATCTTAGACGGAAAAAAATAAAAATAAATTTTATTAAAAAATAAATTATAATTTTGGTATTTTTTGAAATAAAAATTAATTTTAATTTTATCAAAAATATTAATAATTTTAAATTAAAAATGCCAATTTTTTTTTTAATTTTAGACGAAATAAAAAATAATAATAAATTTTATTGAAAAAAATTTTTAATTTAAAATAAACAAATTTTAGACCGATAAAATATAATAATAAAAAATAATAAATCATTTAATTAAAAAAATATTAATTATTAATTATTATTTTTGAATTTAAAATTTATGAAAGATACACAAATTATTATTTTTTTTAATTATTATTCTTTTTTATTAAATTTAATTTTTTTTTATTCCGTTTAAGATATTTTTTTTTATAAAAAATGTCAAAACTATAACTAACTCATCTTGGCTCAAATTAAAAAATAAATAACTAAACAAAATTGACCTAGAAAATTGCAATTTTTTTTTTACTTTAAAGAACAACAATTTATTTAATAAAAAAAATATATAAATCTTATTGAATTATGTGTACAAATAAAACTCAAGCATTTTGTCTGGGCTCATTCGGAAATTATTATTTGTTATACATACATATTATTATAAGCGATATTTTTTATTGCTATCGAAAAGGTAAACATTTTTTCATATTGTTAAATTCTCTTTGTAACCATTTTTTCTTTAGCCACATTCTTGTAATGCCAATTTGGCGTCCTAAATTACGTGACGAACGGGTTTCACGATTAGACAAATGCTTGTTACTACTAATTTTCTCAATTACCGTTATTGGCATACTTAACTTGCTTGCATTGGAGCGCACTTGCTTGTGATTATGATTTGAATTTTGCATAGACTTGATTGCATAATATTTTTGCTTGTTCAGTGCAGCCTTCAATTCAACGCGGTGGCATTGCTCGATTATTCTTAAAAATTAAACCGGCCGTTAGAATACGTAATAGGCTTAAAAATTAAGATATAAACGCGATAATAAAGAAACTATATAGGCTGCTGTTATAATAACATATTTGTGATTTGTATGGGCGTGGCTAGTGGTAGATTTTTGGTCGGTTTTGGTATATTGTTTATGTCTTTTTGCTAAATTAAAATTTTCTTTTGGCAAAATCTAATTTTTTTTATAAATATTTGCTTTTAATAATTCTGAAAGCGAAAGTTGTTTGCTCTTAAATTGATTTTCTACAGTGTTTTGTGTAAGGCTGACTTCGAAAAATGCAATTTTAATAGAAATTAAACATATTTATAATAAAAATCGTTAAAAAAATATAATTACATATGTACATATTATAAAGTATGCATTTATTTATATACATTATGCATTTATGCTTGTAAAAAATTAACTTATTATTTAGTACTATGGAATAATTGCTTAAATATTGTAACTTTTTTTAACTGCTTTATTAGTATTGGAGCGTGACTATAGTGGAGTGTTTTATACTTTATTAATAATTGTATTTCACCTAATATTAATATGTTATTTTAAATATAATTATTTAGTTTAAAGTTGGGGAAAGCACTGAATATAATTATTTGGTTTTGTATTAAAATTAAAAAACTACTTTGGGAAAGAACAGAAATCGGAAATATTATTGCACAGTTACGCTACGAAAACACAAAAACATTTATTAAAATATCGACACATTGTTTCGTATATCAAAGGCACAAAGTATAAAATTTGAATATAAAAAAAATATTTTTTGGCGGTAAACAGTTATAATAGTATATAAATAATTTTTTTTTGCATATAAAATAAAAAATAAGAAATATTGTATTTAATTTTTTTAATATAAAAATATTGTATTTAATTTTTTTATATAAAAAATAAAATATACATATGTATTGCTTTACAAGCAAAAAAAAGAAAATGTCCCTAACTGACACTAAAAAAATAATAAGTTAACTGTTTTTTTTACTTTTTTTTTCAAATAAAAATTTTAATTTTTTCAAAATATACAGTTACTGACATTTAAATAGAATCAAAGGCAAAAAATTTTGGTATAGAAAATATTTTTTTTTTGGCGATAATGAGTTAAAGCAGTATTTAAAAATTTTACTTTTTTGTATATGTGACCTGGTCTACGAAAAGGGGGCTAACGTGCGAAAACTAGTTTTCTGGGAAAAGCTGTTAAAAATAATCGTCAGTTTCTCGTTATCTCATTAATTTTTCTCCTTTTTTTTGACACCAAAGCCTCCTTTTCGTAGACCAGGTCACATATACGTAAATAATAAATATAATATTATTGCAGCTAATTTTTTTTGTATTTATAAAACATTGCTTTTATTTTATTTTTTTTAATGAAAAATAAAAAATATTGTATTTAATTTTTTTTTAATTTTTTGTTATATAAAAATAAAGTATACATATGTATGCATTACTTTACAAGCAAAAATTAAGAAAAACAATGAATTTCGCTAACTGAAACTAAAATAAAAATAATAAGTTAACTATATTTTGTTATTCACATGTTTTCCAACAGAAAATTTAAATTTTTTTAAAACGTACAATGGTTCCGTTTGAGAAAATTGTTGAAAAAAGGCCGTTTTTTACCCGAGGAAATCGATGTAAACCCTTAACACGTTCGCGGACGTGAATGCTATAGCATTCAAATTTTAAAGCCAATTTTTATTCATTTAATTTTATAAAATCTTAAGTTTTTGTAATTAATACACATTTCAAAATAATGACCAATTGTTTCATTAGATAGTTTCATATTATTTTATCTTTTCTCCGTGTATTTACAAATTTCCTCACGTCATTCTGGTTGAAAAATAGTATCTATATCGTCGTGGATGCTATAGCATTCATTGTATATAACGGTTAAAATACGATGTTCTGACTACTATTATAATATATGTCTAATTAGATTTCGGATATTACAATTAGTTTCAAAAATAATTGCCTGTATATTTTTGCAGCTCCCTAAAATTTTTTGCGTCCGCGAACGTGTTAAGTACTATTTGTTGAAGAAATGGGGCGAGGTAAACATTGCACGGCTGCAGAGCGTAAGCTCATTAAAAAATTTGGGAAATAAACGTTTATACCCAAAGGGTAGTTATAACAGTCTACTATTTACGACCTTTGGTTCCGTGATTCTATTTTATTGTCAATTGAAATACCTGACAGTTCTTCTAAAAGTAATCTGCTGATAATAATTAAATTTATATTAAGTTATATTTGCTTTCGAAATGTTTAAAATAATTTTTATCAACTATAAAAATTAATTGTTTCTTTCCTCCTAAGCATTGTGTTAACACTCTTTGAAACATTGAGAAAAATTTTTGATTCTATTTTATTGTCAGTAACTATATAATTATTTAAGAACTGCATTTATTTTTATAAAACAAAGCTGCCATTGCAATTATATATATTTTTTATATACTGTCAATAGTTCTTTAAAAGCATGCCATTAAATTTTTTACTATGTAAAAATAACATTCAAAATTTTAATAAATTGTACAAATATTATATAATAGAAATATTTAAATATTTCGTAATTTTTTTTTTTTGTAGAAAAAAAAAACACTGGCTCGTGCAACTGTGTTTTAAAAACGCGAGAAGGCCGAAAATTCTATACAAATACAGTAATTTCTTTTGTTAAAGAAAGTATTCTTAATAAAAAAAAGTATTTACATTACAAAACAATGTCGAATGAGCGTTACATACAACAACAAAAGCGCGCATATGCAGGATAATTGGAATTGTGCGTTATTTGCACTCGGAAATTATCATGGAAGCGGTGCGTTATTGTGGTGCATTGTGTTGGCAAGTGGTGATTTGCAAGGCAACAACATGTTTTGGTTTGTATGCATGATAGCCGCTTTCATTTAAAGTTATGCTAATGATTTTTAAATTATATTTATTATATTTTATTTTGTTTTGTGTAATATTTGCATGTTTTTTTATTTTGTTTTTGTTTGTTTGGTGACTGTTTGGTTAGCGTTGTTTGTTTGTTTTGCTTATTGTTGTTGCACATAATTTGTAACGGCACTTTATACATGCACTTACCTCTTGCTATAAATGGCCAGACTGCGCGCACGCGTCGTCACGCTGCCACCGCCACCGGGTAGTGTCGCTGCCGCAGCTGCCGACGTTGCTGTTGTGGTCGTTAGAGCAGTGCCACCTTCACCACGTGTGCCCGGTGCACCAGTTCCGGTTGTTACCGTTGTCGTGTGTGTTGCTGTTGTTAGAAGGTTAATTAGGTTATTATTAGTGCGTGTGTTATTATAATGGTTGTGGTTAGTGTTATTATTGTAGTTGTGGTTGTTAGTGTTTGTGTGTGTATTAAATACAAATCGATTATTACAATTGTAAAGATTTTTGTTGTTCAATGCCGCCGTTGCTGCCAGCATTGCCTCATGCGCCACCGCTGCCGCTGTAGCTGCTGCCGACGCCGCTGCTGCCGTTGCAGCGGCCATACTTTGACAATCTGCCTGTCGCAATGCATGTGGCAGCGCCATTTCTCCCGTCCCAGCAGTTCCATGTGCACTCGACATTATGTTGGTAATATTGTTGCGGAAGGGCTGTGAACGGGCGCGCATATGGCGTTCCAAATCAACGGAGCTGTTGTAGAAGGAAGAAAAGATGGATTGTTATTCTGTGGATCACATAATTCAGATTCCAAAAAAAGTGAGAAATCGGAAAATATGAGAAAAAAAAGATCTTAGCTCCAGAATTTCAAAACAGCCTTATGAAAATAAAAAATTTCTGTACAATAGCTTGATTTTGATCGCACTCAGTTTGTTGGTAGCTACATATATGCTATAGTGGACGGTACCAAACAATTTGTTGTCTTCTTTTAGGAATATACATCGTCAAAAAAAAGTTTTTCATACAGAAACTCGATTTTGATCGGTCAGTTTGTATGGTAGCTTTTTTCTGAGATTGTACCGTTGCCTTGGTCAATATTTTGTTCCACATTTCCCGAAGATCTGTCGTCAAATAAAAAAGTTTTTCCATACAGGAAGTTGAAGAAATCTTTGCAAATAAAAATATTTTCCCTACAAGGACTTGATTTTGATTAATCAGTTTATATGACAGCTATAAGTTATAGTGTTTCGATATCGGCGGACTAGATCGGGTATATACAAAAAAAAAACAAAACGCGGACAGACGGATATGACTAAATCGACTCAGCAACGTCATGTCGATAATATATATATTGTATACATTTTATAGGGTCTCCGAAGTTTGCTACTGGGTGTTACAAACTTCGTGATATCCTGTTCAGGATCTAAAAAATTTAACTTACTATGCATTGGCGTTGGCGTTGTTGCCACGTGAATTATGCTGCGTTGTCAACTGTTGTTGTAATATCGTTGGTGGCGCCTGCTGTGACAGCTGTTGCACTGTTGTAGGCTGGTGTGTTTGTTGCTGATGTTGACGACGTAATGCTTTGATTTGATTTAATTTATCGCCTTGCGTCTGTGAGTTTTGCTTATCAATTGCGGCTTGTGTCATTTTCACCGTCGATGCGATTGTCGGACGCTGCGCTGCCTCCAAACCAATGCAGGGTTTCTTCAGTTTCTTTTCGGCATAGAGCGGCTCAGCACCGCCAGCGGGTGACACACGCGTAACAGCTTCACTTACAGCGATGGGTGGTGTGCGCCGTACCGGTGGCGTTGGCGGTTTTATACTGTCTACCAGCGAATTTACCGCTGCCGCGGAGGCTAGGGTGGTGCCAACATGTATTGTTGGTGATTTGCGTCGCCTCGTTGATGCTATATAAGTGGCATTGGAATTATCTGTAGTGTCTTCATCATCACCATTCTCCTCCGTGATAGTGGTATCTTCATCACTGACGCTGCTCACATTCGCATTGCGACTATCGGCTTTGGCCTTATCCTTGGAACGGCGATTATGGGTCGTGAGCGTTGGCATGGTCGTTGTTGTATTGTTCGTAACGGTGTTGGCGGTAATTGGTGAACGTGCACGCGTTGTTACACCCGTTTTGACGTTGCCATTGGCGGATATCTCTTCGCTATCGTGCAGGTGCATTGTATCCACCTTTTGTGATATACCTTTGACGCAATTTTCTTTGGTTTGTGTCAACTGCGGCACACCACCGGTCGACAGGACTTGTTTCAGCGCAATGCTGTAAATGCCATACTTGTGTATGGGACACTGCGCACCAGAACGTTTGCGCATGCGCTCACCTTCGGCCCAGAGCCATGCTTGTTTGCTTTGGAAGGGAGAAATATGATATATAATATGAACAATATAAAAATATTTTAAATTTACTCTTCCATCCATTGTTGTTGGTGGCCAATAACTGAGCCTGGCCGACACAGTCGTAACCAGGCGATAGCTTCCAGCGCTGTAAAGTTATAATGCTTCATAATGTAGGCGCCGATAAGGCTGCCAGTGCGACCAAGACCAGCTGAAAATGTAAATTATATTAATTATAGCTACATTTTAGTTTATGACTATGTTCAGATATTTCGCAATATAGGAAATTGAGGCAGCCTTTAGACAGCTTAACCTATCAGGCCCGGCTAAAAAATGTTATACAAGTATATCGATTTTATAGCGGATCAGGTAGAAGAATACAAATTGAAATTTGGCGTAGTAATTTCTCCAAGAGGGGAAGAAGAAGAGGAGGAAGACCTCCACTCCGTCAGAAAGACCAGTGGAGAAGGACCTGGCTTCGCTTGGAATCTCGAATTGGCGCCACATTGCGCAGAAGAAACGACTGGCGCGCTGTTGTTAACTCGGCCTTAACTGCGTAAACGGTGTCTACTATCAGTAAAGAAGAAGAGTTTCTTCAAGAAATGGTTTCTTATTGATACAACAGAGCTTGAACCTGGCGACTAAAGCCCCTAAATTAGGCAACGTCAGCAGATTGTTCTTGTTGATGTTGTAGCGGCAGAAACTGACGGGTTGCCAGTCCTTGACCGCATAAAAATTCGTGTCCGTTCTGATTACGTAGACCCAACTGTTGTGGAAACGGTCGGTGGAACGGACCTGTTTGCTCCAGCAGGTCAGAATTTTCTACATTTTAGTGCCCAACTATTAGGTTTTCTAACTAATTTCCCCAGTTTCAATACTCACCTTTGCAATGCACAGCTATGGCACCCTTCGTATTCTCGCATATGGTGAGGAATTTCTTCAATATCAAATCACTCGGCGTGCTGCCATCGATGAAGAACAGATCCTTATGATCGAATCCGGCATTTTCGAAGCTCGACGCATGATAAACCTTCGCATTCAAACGTATCACAGTGGTTACATTGTTCTCATGGAAATATTCAAAATAACGTTCGGGCGAATGACATGGATAACCGTTCGGCAGTGTTTTCGACTTCTGATGCGGACCACAAAAGGCAATAAACTTTTGCGGCACAATCCAATTGAAATCGCCATTCTCAACACGTTCGAAATATTCATATTCCTCCGCATCGAAATCGTCAAAGCTGAAGAAGCCAGCTTTCAGCGACTTGTAAACAGCATTCAAGCAATCAATTAGCGAAATCTTATAACCACTTGGCCCAAAAGAGGCATCACAGAAACGTGTGTAGGCGGGTATATCGCCAGCGACTAGCGGCCGATAGGCATCCATCGGTAATTTGTTTAGGTAGATGATCTACAAGTGAAAAGCAATTATACTCTAATACTCAAGTACATTACATATACATATATAGTATGTATGTATATATAGTAGTTATAAAGAAAATGTGGCTTGCTTGCGACTTACCGAGTATGAGCCAATCAAATAGGCGGCATTTAGACGCTTCGCCGCATTGAGCGTTGTGTAGTGTATGATTTTCTTGTTGGCATGACATTTTGCGGTCAATTTGGAATTTAATTTTTGGCAGTATCTATATAGCATGCAAATATTGAGTGGTCCAAAATCATTGTAAAAATTCTCATAAATATATTCTTCATCTATGCTGAAGTAGTGTGTGTTGGGTGTGCTCTGTGGTTTGATATTCTTCTTGAATGTGACAAAATACAAACGATCTGCAAAGAGTTCAAAGAAATAAACACAATTTTATTCATAAATTATATATTTATTAAAATAGTTTTTATAACCGAATAACATTAATAATGATTTATCACCCAAATTCTATAAAAATTGTAGATTTTCTACTCGACTTGCACTCCCGCTATCTGAAAGCACTCGTCAGCAACTCAGTATAAGGGAAGTGTGAGACGGCATTTCAAGCTCCTTACCTACAGCTACAAACGAAACCATTGGTTTTCGGAAAATGCAAAAAGAACAGCTGGTGCGATGAGGAGTGTCGTGCCACAGTGGAGAAAAAACAAACTGCCTATCTCGCAACGTTACACTCGACTACAACACGTGCGGGATGGGATAGATATCGAGAGTGGAAGAGTACGAAGAGCTTGACAAGCTGGCCGATCGGTGTAATACTCGCAAATTCTACGAAAAGATGCGGCGACTAACAGAAAGTTTCAAGACCGGAGTATACTCTTTTAGAACCCCCGAGGTGATCCAGTGACTGATGCCCAGAGCATAGAAAAATTATGGAGGGAACGCTTCTCCAGGCTGCTGAATGGCAGTGAAAGTATAACACCAGGAGATGGTAAACCCGATTCCGCAATCGATGACGACGGAGCAGACTCTCCAACGAACGACCATGAAGAGTTTCGAATAGTTATATTAATAATCTTGCAGACCTCAAAAAAAAACATCTTCTCACTGCAAAAATGAGGTCTAACCGACGACAGTGGGCTAAGTACCAAAAAATGTGGATCTCTGCCGAATGGTAGAATGTTATATTTTCGGATGAATGCAAATTTAATATATCGGAGCAAATAGAGGCCAGAGGGTAAGTCAGAGAAATGAAGAAGGCTTTCAGATGAATAATTGTTGAGTATTGTAGAGCATTCTCCATACTTAATGATATGTGGAGCTGTCACAAGTCAAAGAGGTTCCACGAAGATTTTGTGAATGTTCAACAATAAATGTACATATGTATACCTGTTAGTGATCATGTGAAATACCTGGGGTTACACATAGATAGAAGGCTTACCTGGAAATATCATGTAAAAGCGAAAAAAGAACAAAATAATATTGAATTGAGAAGTCTTTATTGGCTTCAGGGTAAAAAATCTGTTCTTTCTCTTGAAAATAAACTGCTAATTTATAAAATCATCATCAAACCTATTTGGACTTATGCGATACAAATATGGGGCACGGCAAGCAATTCAAATATTGAAATAATACAGCGCGTTCAATCAAAAACTCTCAGGTCAATTACAAAAGCTCCATGGTATGTTTCAAATCATACTATTCACAGAGATTTAAAAATATGCAAAGTGAAAGAAGAAATAAAAAAGTTTAGTGAAAGATACAAAAAAAGGTTAGAGATCCATCCCAATCCTTTAGCAGTGGCATTACTACAGGTGCCCACTACAACAAGGTTAAAAAGAAAAGACATATTAAACTTGTAAACCAGCACGCATGCACGTAATGTAATTACATAACTTTAGCACAAACTAGTGTATGATTATGTTATTTTAACATAAAGAAAATAGCAAATAATTATGTAAATTAGTATGAATGTAGTTTGGATTTTTATTTTTATTATACTGTCACTAAACAGAGGGTCACTTAATGAAGTAACACTCACAATTTGTTTGTACCTTAACAGCACATTTACTTATTGTCTATTAACATTAAGACAGATTGTAAATTTAACTTGAAAAAAAAAAAAAAAAAAAATGTAAAAAAATTGTTTGAAGTGAGTTGTTCCGTTCCCACAATAGAGGAGTTATCGGCAGTAAAATCGGAGGTTCTGTTTCAGGACGATTCTGTACCTTGCCATCGAGCTGATTGTGTAATATAGACACATGTTTTAAAATACTTGGGATGAACTTAGAATTTTCAAAACAAGTTAGAGTGATCTTTGCATTGTGTTTGATATTTCAGACTATTAAATTTAAGGATGAAATGGGAATAAAGTGCTTGGATGGCGCAGCAAACAGCCCGGACCAATAGGCTTTTTCCTGTGGGGATAAGTAAAGCCTAAAGTCTATGCGGACAATCCCGCTTCGATTTAGGCCTTGAAGCAAAACATTACGCGTGTCATTCGCCAGTCATCAGTTGAAATGCTGGAACGAGTCATCGAAAATTGGACTCAACGGATATACCATCTGAGACGTAGCCGCGGCCAACATTTGAAAGAGATTATCTTCAAAAAATAAATGTCAAAGCATGTTCTTTCGAATGATAATAAAATTTCCCCATTAAATTTAAAGTTTATGTCTTTTTTCTTAAAAAAAAAGCACGGAATCTCGAAATGGATCCCCCTTTAGCTAAGCTGTAGTTGAATTTAATGATTGTTTTTTATTGTTTTCATTAACTCCACATTGATTTACAAAACCACAAACTACTGAAAGGTTAAAACGTTCAAACAATTGTAGTTTAATCTGTGCAAGAAAAAAAAAACGCGTAGACAAAATACACACGAACACGCAAATTGAGCAGCATAAATTTGGAATGAATACACAAGCATTTAATTCAATATGCCGCAGCATAACAAACAAATACTTTAAGCCGATTGACTCTTTGCCCACACATTAGGTAGTCTAATTGACATGGCATGGCACACAACAACGCACGCAGTGGTCATGTTCGACAATTGGAGCACATAAAACAATATAACTGTAGTATGGCACGCATTGAATGACCTTGAATTTGTACAACAAATTTAAGCCACTCACTGAAGTCTAGAACGTGAACTCACCCACACTAAGTCGAGCAACACGGTAACGTAAATTTGCTTAGGCGTTAGTGCAACCAATACCGGCGTGGAAAAATCGAAAAATATCGGAATTTCGAAGTCTGATCTCGAAATGCCAAACGTCTCAGCGGTTGTAACAAAGTGTGCATATACATATGTATGTACTTACATCCATACACAACTATCAACTGAAAAAAGTAAGCTTAAAATTCAACTCGACTGAGTTCGATAATCAACCAACAACATATAAATAGGTATGTATTGAGGTTTATGGCAAAAATACTATATTGCTTACAAACTTTGACAAGAAGTTCAATGTTGTTTGCCGCAATTGGCGTAACATGCAACATGCAAACGACAGCGATTAACAAACGAAAAATTATTCACTAGAAACTAAGCTCTTTTCGCTTGTATAGCATGTGCCACTTGGTGTATGCAGGGATGTGTGAAGGTGCAAAAATTTGCTTTACACATGCTACACAATGCGCACGAATGACTGCTGCAATTGATTGTGAATCGAAGGGGCAAAAATCACCAAAAACAATTCAGGAAACCGCAACTAAACTCAATTTCGGTTTATTAATGCTTATTCATGCATATGTATATTTAGTACAACTGGCAGAAAAGTCAAATTTTACACAATAGAGGGGCTAAACTGACTAAGTAGGCAATTCTACACCGCTTTCTTACTTTTGAGCCTTTGTCAAACCTCAGCCACTAACCGTTTAATTTGAGGAACATATTAAAACAGCAATAACATGCTGTGCAAGTGACAACACGATTAGTTGTTAACATTTTTACAAAGGTTTTGCGACTTTACATAAAACTAAGAAATAGCCGAAGTTTTTTTTTAAGTTGTTGGTGACCGTAAAGTGAAGTTGTTCGAGATAGCAGGCATCCTGAATATATCAACTCAACGTGTAAATCACATCATTGTGCAAAGTGGGTGCCGCACGAGCTCACTTTTGACCAAAAACAACGACGATTTGATGATTCGTGTTGACGTGTTTGGAGATGTTCAAGCGAAATAAACTCGAGTTTTGGCACGCAATGATAATGGATACAACATGGCTCCAACATTTCACTCTGAAGTCTAACCGACAGTCATCCGATTGCAAAGCACAAGATGAGCCTGCTTCAAGCTAAACAGTCAGCTGGCAATGAATGATTTTAATTGACTTCCTTGAAAAAGAAAGGATCATCGAAAGTGACTATAATATAAATTTATTGGATCTGGATATTAGATTGAAGAAAAAATCGAAAAACGGCCGCAATTGTAGAACAAGAAAGTTCGGTTTCACCAAGCCAATGCACCGTGTCATAAGTCAGTGAAAAGGTTGGAAAAACCCCTGAATTGAGCTTCGAATTGCTTCCGCATTCTCCACATCTGACTCCCGACACTATTTTCTGTTCTTAGATCTCAAAAGAATGCTGGCTGAGTAGAACTGTTCGTCGAATGAGGAAGTGATCGCCGAAACTGAGGCATATTTTGAAGCAAAGGACAAATCGTAATACAAAAAATGGTATTAAAAAGTTAGAGGGTCGCTATAGTCAAAGAGAACTATGTTGAGTAAAAAAAAACGATTTTGCGTTTTGTTTTACTATAGGCCGGGAACTTTTTAACTGACCTGTTATATGTAGACCGTCACACGACTCCAGAAAAGAGGGAATTTATATGTTTCTGGCTATTTAATCGAAGCCCACCGTCAACAAACTGATTGGACCTTATCAGTGTGGCTTCAGACCTGGAAAATCAACAACCGACCAGATATTCACCATGCGCCAAGTCTTGGAAAAGA
Source organism: Bactrocera tryoni (assembly GCF_016617805.1). NCBI lineage: Eukaryota > Metazoa > Arthropoda > Insecta > Diptera > Tephritidae > Bactrocera > Bactrocera tryoni. The sequence goes on from NC_052500.1 coordinate 16,265,289, forward strand.
TCCGTGAAAGAAGAATCGACACACACCACCTCTTCGTCGATTTCAAAGCTGCTTTCGACAGCACGAAAAGGAGCTGCCTTTATGCCGCGATGTCTGAATTTGGTATCCCCGCAAAACTAATACGGCTGTGTAAACTGACGTTGAGTAAGTGAAGATTGTCCATACAATGACTTACGGTCGAAACAAATCCAAATTTGACAAAGAGGCGAAATTAAAAAAAAATTTGAGTTCTAGCCTAAATGTTGATCGTTTTTAACCCTCCAAATTTCGGTTTTTGATCTGACGAATTTTCTCCAAGTAATCACTCAAGCAAATTTGAACGACTTTAGTACTTTAGAGGACAGAACTCAAAAACATATCATCATCATAGGGTGTGCCCCTTAAACAGATTAGGCGATGACCATATTTACCACTTTAAAAAGGCATCCGTGTAATTTTAGTGCTTTAAAAATTAAAAATGCAACTCATGTAACTCCTGCAAGTTAAAGATTGCCTGTAATCGATAAGAACTTGCGACACTTGGGTATTTATATACGCTTAGTATCCTATTTCAACGGCAACTAATACGTAGCCACCTAAGCGTATGGGCAACATCCGACTCACACATGTTGAATGGCCGTAAAAGAAGATTTCATCATCAAGATGGCTGGGTATATGTACTATATGTGTGCTGTAAAATATTGCTTTTGCGACGAACAGACAAGTAACGGATATACTAAACGAGTATGTTGCTTCTTTGTTAGTCACACCAAGCAGCAAGCAGCAGCAGGTGAATTGACAATTTCGCATAGCTATCAGGTACCGTAACATTTCAAATAAACTTTTACGATTGCATTGGTAATAAATAAGTGCAGACGTGAGATTTGTAATTTTATTGTTGGAAATAAATTGAAATATTTACAACTCACTAGTAGCAATCTTAATTCAATCTACTTTTTTTATGCTGACGAGGGATAAAGATCATTACGTGTGTAGACACAAACTACGATTTAATTGAGGTTGAGCGGGAGTTTTTAAGTACTTATGTTAGTCTAAGAGTGGCAATCAAATATAGTCAAGGAATGCCTGTCCTCATTAAGGAAAGCATCAAGATACTTCATTGTCAAACTATGACTGGTAAGCCGATGAGCTAGCAAGAAGGGGTACCCATGTCACGCTCACATTGGAGTCGGTACGATTTAGATCTCCACTGTCATCGTGCGTTCTAATACTGGACTTATAGACCTCGAGTGCCCTTTGCTGGCGTTGGTCGACCACCAGCTTATGTGCGACAGCGAGATCCTTTTGACCTAAAAAATGCAGTAAATCTACTGAACTGCAAAAAGTTCATTTTGCCGCAATCTTAGTTGTTCTTACTGGACATTGTCCAAAAGGCATTGTGAGGTAGCCTTTTTAATCTAGCCTTTGCAAGAGTGAAGTTGAACGACACGACACGACAGTCTTACTTTTGGCGAACCAGGCGACATATCCGAAACCGACCTTATCCGTCATAGACTGAAAGCGATTTGTCGATTTATGTGGGTCTTATGATCAATTATATAGGAGTTTTTGGTCCCACAACGGACCTGGGGGGGGGATCTAAGTATATGTACTTTTTTCAACCCGGAACCCTTATGGTAGTAGGCGAGTGACTGATGATGCACCTAAAAGCCCTCCGGGTCCTCGAAATCTAAGTCATATACCACTAGATGTCGCAAAAAGTTGAAAAATACCTGAATACTCTGGTGGGGTAGGGGGGAGGTTGATGGTTTTCCCGAAAACCCAGAGTATCCTCCAGGTAATCCACTTATTAATATTATTTTTGCTTAGTATGCGGGCAATCCCGCTTCGATAATCGAACGAGTCATCGGAAATTGGACCTAACGGATGGAGACGTAGAAAAAGATAATCTTCAAAAAATAAATGCCAAACAATGTTCTTTCGAATGATAATAGACATCCCCATTAAATTTGAAGTTTCGGTGTTTTTCTTTAAAAAGTATGGAACCTCGAATGGATCAACCTATATGACCAGAGTGTATGAATGAATACACTTTATGATTTTCTATATGTTCTACAACGGCTGGTCTGAGACGGTAAGCGAGGCAAATAAAAAGGCAAAAATCAATATCACTAACAAGATTTTCTTTTACGCCTTTATGAGCCAGCAATGGAACAGTAACAAACGTCTGTATGTATGGCAAAATAGATACAAAAACGACAACAAAAACAAAATAAATAAGCACACAGAAATTACAACCAAAACAACTGTGCCAAAACAAAAAAAGTAGACCAGCGCAGACAACACCAAGCCAAACGAGTCAATACAAAGTGCCACCTTTGTATAAAAGACGACGACATAATAAATGAAAACAACAACTAACTAGCCAGGAAAAATACTAAAAAAAAAGAAAAACCAAAGCAAAATAAAGTTGACAAAGCAAAAAAAAAAAAAGCAAGAAAATGAAAAGCAATGATTGGGAACGGCACTCAGTCATTATGGTTGGCTGAAAGAACAGTTGTTTGGCTATCGGCTGGCTGGCTGGCTCTGCCAACGAATTGTGGACGCAAAAGAAGGTCGTTTGTTGGACGTAAACAAAAAGGGTTGACGACTTTAACCAACAGTTTTTGTGTGTTGTTTGGCACGTAAAGACTTAATAAATAAAGGCTCACTTTGTAATCCTTAGCGTTTTTATGAGATGAGATAAGAATTAAGAAAAATATGCAATAGGTTGTTGAAATAAGACGGATAAGGCAGCTTATCGCTATGTAAATAAAAATTAATATTATTTTTACAAAATGTTGACATACCAAAAATGTGTTGCGACCGCAATTAAAAAATTTTATGTATAAGTCGTCAAAAGTTACGGAAAAAAGGTTAAGACCTTGAAAGGTTATATACAAATATTGGATTTCGGAATGAATTTCTGTTGCACATTTTAGCATATTGGTTCATATGTATACAATATGTATACCTACAAAAACAAAAACCAGTAGACATTCGATTTAAGGCAATTAATTTCAAGCAAAAACTCTTTTACACCCTATTAGACAAAGAAAGAAGACAGTTGTTGTTGCAGTATTGAACAAATTATTCGTTAAATATTTTTTTTAAATTTAATGTCTTCTTGATAATCTTTGGCTTCTTATCTTGTTCTTTTCCGGTTAGCCAGACTCTCTTTGTCTCCCTCACCTTCTCATATCTTCTCCTTATCTCTTTTTTCTCTCTCTCGCACTCTCTGTATTTAAAACCACATATTGTTTTCGACAAATAGATGAAAGTTACTACTTTGTTGTTGCTGTAACAGACTCTCTCTGTCCCTCTCACCTCTTCATATCTGTTCCTTTCTCTCGATTTCATTTTTTCTCTTTCTCCAGCAATCTATATTTGAAATCAGATATTGTTTTCTCTAAATAGCGAAAGATACTACTTTGTTGTTGTTATAACAGGACCATAGATTATTATGCGATTCAGTAACTTCACATTTGACCGAACTGCTTCCAATTTTTGCAACATAAATATTTTCATTTTATTCGACAAAAGTAAGGTTTAAGGGGTTATATCCGTTTGGGAATTAAAAAAAAATCAATTGGTTTTGCATATCTGATCAATTTGAGAAAATTGTCAGAAATTATACTTCCTGAATATTTGAATCTTGTGAAAGGAAATTCTATGGTTAGAATCTGAACGCAGTACTGATGAAGATCAGTGGAAGTGGTTAAACTCCGTATAAATTCATCAACTTTCAAATACTTTCAGCGAAAACTCTATTTAATTCAGCGAATCATTGCATGAACCGAGTAATCTTTTTTATAAATATGTATGTCTGTATAGGCATTCTGAAAACATGTATCCTCAGCTATGACACTTTATTGAATGTGTTAAACCAGCGTGAACGATTTACAGCTGGAACGATTTTATCAAATATGTATATATATACATATGTATATGTGTATATATTATATAAAAAAAAATCTTAATTTAAAAATCCACCAACTGCCGCAACCAATATGTCATTATAATCAAAAACAAATGATAATAATTCAAATGGAAATAACAGTTCAATAGAAAGCACCAATAATTGAGTAAAAATAAATGCGAAATGGCAATGGCAAAATATAAACAGAATAAAATAAAGAAAAGCGCGCAAAACAACACGTTACATACACTTCTATTGCCCGCCAACTAGTTTATGGCGAGCTGTCGATAATAATAAATACTGTAGGTTACTCATACGCCGTGTAGCGTGCACGAAGCAATGTTGGAAGTGAAACAAAAAGGGCTGCTAATTCAATGCAAATAGATCACGAAACAACACAGGCGGCGCGGAGGCAGGCAAGCGGCAAGTTATAACTTAAGAATAAATGAAGTTGAAGTAATTTATGATGGCTGACTTTTGGCTTGACAAACTGACTAACTAACTGCCTGCTTGCCCGCCTGCCTGCCTGGCTGACTGGAGAAATAACTGACGCTTGACTGGTTAACGGTACGGCACAGTGCGATGCGGTGCGGTGGTGTGTAGATATTGGTTAGTTGCTGCGCAAAAAGCATAATCGAAGCGTACGATTCGAATGAAAGGTATTGAAGGTATTGGTAATGAAATGTATTCATAGATTTGCTTCATAAATTTATGTTTATGTTTGCACGCATAGGTAGACTCATTTGTATACATTTATACATGTTAAAAGCAGAGGCCAGGTGAAATATGGTTAAATAATTCATTAAATGTATTCAATTGCAATCAATTGTAGCGGGGAAATAGTATTTATCTATTTTCAGTACATTTGCCGCTGACTCTATGAGAGACACATTATTATACCCTGAACAGAGTATATTAAGTTTGCCATGAAGTTTATAGCACCCAAAATAAAACATCGGAGACCCTATAAACGTGACGAAATGTGAGTAGGGGTACCCCACAAGGTGGAGTTCTCTCTCCTCTTCTATGGGTCCTGATTGTTAACGACCTGCTTAAAAAACTTGAGGATCGTGGTTGCCGGGTGATGGCTTATGCAGATGTATTAGCACTTATGATCAAAGGAAAGTTCCCGAGTACCGTGTACGAGTTGATGCAAGGGTATCTCAGCGTCGTAACAAATTGGGCGGTCGGAAGTGGTCTCTCCATCAACCCAACTAAAACTGAAATGGTTTTATTTACTAGAATATATAAGATTCCGGTGGCACCGCTGCCGCAAATGGGAGGCATCCGTCTGCAACTGGCGGATAAAATAAAATATCTAGGGCTTATCCTGGATAAGAAGCTTTCATGGAAGCCGAATATTGAAGAAAGAGCAAAAAAGGCTTCGATTGTCTTATACTGCTGTAGAAGAGGCATTGGCAAAAGGTGGGGTCTCTCACCGAAACTGGTCCTCTGGCTCTATGACACATTTGTCAAGTCCATTATGTTCTATGGAGTCTTTATGTGATGTAGGGTTCTAAAAAGATCACACTGGCAAACAAACGTAGACATCGTCGGAAGGTGTATGCCTGCGAAAGTGGCTACCAGACTCTAAGAACTTGGGTTCTAAAAACCCAATTTGGGTTTTGGTATCTGAACACTCGGATATCCTGACAGACTTTGACTTCATACCGGATCACTTAAACCGACGAGGGAACTATGGGAGGGACGAAGGTTGGTGGAGAGTTTTACTGTCGGGAGCTATCTATCAACTCCAGCTTCAGACTTCTTGACTATTGCAGTGTCTTCCAACCGAGGTTGCAGTCATTAAGGTAGCAATAGAATTGCTGCTCGGGAGTGCAGCATCCTTCAGAGGCCGCCATACAAACGGAATGATCAAAATAAACTCCTTGTTTGGAAAACTATTTTATTTGGCAAGTTTTTTCCCCGAAGATTCTCTCGGATTATTGTCCAAAAAAGCGCTACAATTTCTTTGGTTCAGATCGGAATACTATAACATATAGCTGCCATACATACAGATCGATCAAAATCAAGTTATTATACGAAAATTTTTGCATTTGTGAAGGGTATTATATTTAACGTTTCTTCTTGCTTTTATATTTAACTTATTGTTTCTCGTGTTCTTTTTGTTTATATTGATTGTGCAGTACACGTTAGACAATTAAATCAGTGTTTAATTTGATAATTTATAAGCAGAGACACGCAATCTATAAACGAACTACGAATGTATGGAAATTACATATCTCGTGTATCAGAGTTTAGATTGTTATTTTTTTCAGATTTGCTATCAAATTAAATTCGATTAGAAGGCTGATGACCTACCCTCCGACCAACATTAAACAAAGTTTTTTCTAACAGAGCATGACACTCGGCTGACAATGCGAGTTTTTGACCTGAAAATCTAATAGATAAAACTTTCGTATTTTTATAAAATCTATTAGCATTTCTACGTCGCCTAAAGGATTTTAGGTCCACAAAAGGAACCAAAAGCTCGGCCTAACATTCAGCAGAGGTGTAAGCAAAAATTATATAAAAGAAAACGAAATTATATTTAATAAATTGATACTTCTTTGGTCCATATTGCTTAGAATAGATAAATTAATTTAGCCTTTAATAATAATATTTAAGGAGGCCATAATACATGGTCTGGTTTAGAGAGGTTTATTGGACTATAATGCCAACATTTTTACGAAATCCGCTTTCATTAATCCTAGAATAACTAAATGTGAATGCCGGCAAAAGAAGATCCTTTACTGCCGTTTTTAAGCCTAAAAAGTCATTCTGCTTTAATTAGTAAAGGACGTCAAACCGTATACGTTATCAGCTGATACGTGCTATCATATGAGAGCTCAATGGAAATGAACCCTCGCCACTGCTTCTATTATGCGTAACGTGAGCTATCCGCGAAAATTGGATTTTTCCCGTAAAAAGGAGACAGCTGTTTGCTTACATTATGAAAAATTATAATCATATTTTCCGTTGTTTACTTATTACTTCAACTTGGAGACGGTTTGAGTCTAACCGGCTAAACCGATTAGTCTCAAAGCTTAGCAGGAGCTTCTTAAATATAGTTTTTAGTAAATAAAGGAAATTTTTTTCTCACTGATAAATATGCTTTTTACAAACAATTTAAGGCCGAAATTTTGCTGAAAATAGTTTTTTTTTTTTAGAAACGAACGAACCACAATAATTATAATATTATATTTCAACTCTTAATACAATATGGCAACATCATGTCAGCAAGTCAGCAGCACCGCTGAAACGAATACGACACAAAACGAAACAAGGAATACATAGTTAACCGTTAGGCTTAAGGACGCCCACTGCTATTACTATATAGGACTACACATCATACAATCAACTCTCTTCTTCTGCTGACAGCCACTGTGTGCGCATCGTGCAATAACCACCACACCGCCATTTGGTCAAACAATTTTATTTTGCTTACTTCTTCGATTAATTACTAGATTTAACATTACTTTAACAAAATCTGTTTGGTTTTTAAAATTCGGAGAATCCAGTTCAGAGACACCGCAAAACGTCTTTTTTGAGAGGAGCTCCCGGAGATCAGCTGTAGTTCTTTTCCAAATAAATATTTTTACTTATACTAAGTCTTAAACAAAATTAATACAGTTAATATGTGTACAAGTATTTTGATTAATAAATTTAAAAGTTTTCTCAGAAAAAAAATCTGAAAAATTCGACTTTTCGGTCTTCTAACTATATATAAAACCTTAACATTTCGAAAAAAAAAGAAATTTAAACGTTCTACATTGCTTTACACAAATTATGATTTTTAAACGCTATATAATTTACAGTCACATTGCCATTTCTCCGCTTTGCTTTCTTGAGTATTTCCGTCAGTTTACCCTTGTCATGCATGTTTTCGCAATCATTCAGGGGTGTTGTGGAATCCAGAATTGCAAACCAATTCTGATTTTCAATGGTGTAACAGAATCTGTTTGGATTTTCGTCTTTTCGAACATACGAAGTCCAATATTCGAATCAGAGGTTTAGCAATTTGCAAAACATGCAAATGAATACATTTAAACGTAATCCTATTAAAGACGCATTTGGGTGTTAAATTAGTTTATTACGTTTTGTAAATCTACTATCTTTAAATATCCAGATTTTTTTTCCAAAAACTCAATAATTAAGACATTTCATGTTTTATACTGATGTTTTCCCCACATAGAAAAAAAGATAAATTAATTCGTAATAATAAAATATCTTGATTTCTTAACTTACATTTCAAATCTGTGAGCGACTATCTTCTTGCTTTATTTCTGTTAGCAAAACCGATAAAATTGGTTTCCGTGACACCCAAAACCGATACAAGTTCTGTTTCGAATATCAAACCAATAATATCTGAATTCATGACACCTACTACTTTTTTTGATCGGTTTCAATTCTGATTCCGACAACTATCAGATTCCACAACAGCCCTGATTATTATTCATTTTAATGTAGTTACATTTGTCCACTGTCGTATATGCCGTTAATAATTATTTATGGTATGCTTAAACTTTTTTGTCTGTATGTATGCAAATATGTGTTTTTGGCTTGTGGCTCACAAGTGTTAATTAAAAATAAATTACGTATACGTCATGTACAACCAGCCGTAATGGACTTCATTCACGGCACGCGCATCGAGATGAAGATCTCATATTCGAACCATAATTAATACGAGTATAACACAAGGAAGAATGGATGTAAATATATTTACAAAAACAACAACAATAAAACTTAAGTTCGGAAAAGCGAGTAAAAAAGAATTTTTTGAAATTGGATTTTAAATAATGAAATCTATAAAATAATGAGGTAGTGAAATCATTGAATATTTCAGGCTAAAAGAGATGGAAAAGATTGTGGACAACCATATAAGATCAAAGGCGCTGAAAATCGCACCCCTACACGCCAGGCAGCAACCAGGTACCAACTCACGACAGAACGCCTTTTTCACATCGAAGGTGCTTTTGATAATGCATTCCTTACGGCAAATGGATAGAGGCTTTACTGCTTAGTAGGATATCTGAAACAACTGTTGTGGGGGAGAGTAAGATTCGTCTTGGCACTACGAGTGGCTACACACAGGGTGGAGTTCTATCCCCCCTGCTTTGGAGCCTTAAGGTGCTCACTAGCAATAAGATTCGATGGCGCGTAACAAATTTGAGAACACGCTCTATGACATAGTTCAAAAAGGGGCTAAAGTCTAGCAAAGGGTCGGCGCAAAGGTTCAATATCAACCCGGCAAAAACAACTGTGATCCTTTTTACAGGGGAAGATCTCTTCCGGACTTGACATTCGGTGGCAGGGGGTTGAAATTGTCTAAAGAGGTCAAATTCCTTGGCCTCCCATTAGACTCAACCTTACGGAGGAGTAAACATTTGGATTTAACACTGTCCAAAGCCAACAAGGCACTCATAAGATGCCTATTGTCACTTATAGAGCGGTTGCCTGGGCATCTAAAGCAACATAGAAGGTAGGCCTTCAACTATCAAAGCTGCAAGTGCTCGCCTTTGTCTGCGCTTTAGGAGCAATGTGCACTTGTGCACGGCTGCATCTAGTGATCAAACAGGTAGCGAAACTAACCATGCTCCTAATGGCAGCAGAGGGTTTCGGCAAAGCGAAGATAATGCCGTCTCAACAAATGAAGGCCCTACGGAAAGACACATTAATGGCACTTCTTTTCCGAGTATCTTTCAAGCAGATGTATTTGCTATAAGTCAGTGCGCAGAACTCAATCTCCCCCGCAACTATCACAACCAGCGATAGTCAAGCGGCACTAAAGGCGATCTCAGGGATGAGGTTAAATCCTTTTTAGTGGAGGAGTGCATAGGAAGGCTGAATCGCCTATCAGTTTGCAACCGTGTACACCTAATCTTGTTATCGTTGCATAAAGGGGTAGCCGGCGATGAGCTAGCCGACGAACTAGTCCGCTCTGCGGTAGCGTCCAGGATGATGGGGCCAGAACAATGCATTGCAGTGGGGTCCCACACTTTAAAGGAGCTGGGACAGGGATCACATTACGTCAGTCGCGCCTGGAAATGTTCATGATGTGATATAGGGGAGGCCACAATAGACCGTAGGTCGCAAAGCAAAAAAAAGTTATATATGTATGTATTATATAGTATATATAAGTAAAACGCAGAAAGTATGCTAAAAAGATATTTTGGACAACTTAGCTCATATAATTATTATATTTTTCTAATCAGTTTGGTAATACTTTTATGAGTAGAAGAGCTTTCCGTAGTTTTTCAAGCCTGAACAAGGCATATTTAGTTTGTCACGGTATTTGCAACACCCAAAAGGAAACGTGGAAAAATTTGTTCATGATTGTCATATATAATACAGGGTTTGTCCGGAAAGTAAGAGGACTGATTTTCTTCCGTCCCAACTGTACTTCTGAGCGTGCGCGCACCGAATAGATTCGGTACAGGGCGTTCCTAGCTAACGTACGAGCGGTTGCTCAGTTGTCTCCGAGCACCTGGAGAGTCAGGACAAACATTTTCGCGCGACGAGTTGTGGTGCAAGCCGAAAAGCAGCGTTCGTTAGAGCAGAGGTACGCGATTAAATTCTGTGGGAAACTCGGTAAGTCTGCGCATCGTCCACCATGAATTTGTTCCTCCTGGACAAACCGTCAACGCGAAGTTTTACTTGGAAGTCCTAAAGAAAATCAAACAAAGGGTCAATCGGGTCCGACAAGACATCGCAGCCGATTGGAAGTGGTGCAACGCCCCTGCTCACACCGCCTTTCTAATGAATAGCTACCTAACCAAGGCCGGCATCCCAACGCTTCTGCAGTCGCCCTACAGGCAAGATGTGGCCCCGGACCTTTTTTGTTTTCTTGCCTGAAGAAGACGATGAAAGGCAAGCATTTTAAGACGACAGAGGGGATCCAAATAGCCTATTACTTGCCGGACAAACCCTGTATAATGAATGAATATCCTACATTTTTAGTAAAATCAAATTTATATTCTAAAGGATTATGGGTAAAGCTTTGCTAGATATATTTTTATAAGAACTAAACTCTTTTTTAGATTTTATAATTGTCATAAATATCAAAGTGGTAAGAAAGGCAAATGCAAACTCACTGCGTTGTATTTCGGAAGCTGCAGCCAGCAAATCATTATTATCATCATCCAACATCTTATGTATGTGTGTGTGTTGGCAAGACGTTGCTTATGCGCTTAGTTTGGCGGCAGCTGCTCGTAGGGCAAATAGGTACCGTGACAGTTACAATTGTAGAATTGCAGATTTGGTGGTTGATCTGCAGCGCTGCTGCTGTGGCTGTATTGTGGTGGCAACTGTGATGCCGGCAGCGATGGCGACAGAGAAGATTGCACTAGTTGCGGCTGTGGCAATTGTGCAGGCGACTGCGAATACGGCGGCAACTGCACAGTTTGTGAATATTGCGGCAACTGTGAATATTGTGGGGGAGATGGCGGAGGTGTGAGCGGGCCCGGCGACTGCGCAGCTGACTGGTGATAGTCGTATGGGTCGTAGGTTGCTGACGTTGCAAGTGCAGATGCTTGTGGATAAATAAATTGCGACTGTGACAATTGGTGTTGTTGTTGTTGCGGCACTTGCTGATGCTGTATTATTGATTGTTGCTGTTGCTGATGCTGATGCTTATGCTGCAACTGCTGCTGCTGATGTGACAAATTCAGTTGTTGTTGCAAATGCTGTTGCTGCTGAAAAGCCTGTTGTGTATACTTTTCCTGCTGCTGCAATTGTTGTGCTTGCAACTGTTGTTGATGGTTTTCCTTTTCGAGCAGTGACGTCAAGTGCGGCAGTTGTGCCTCATCCGGCTTGAGTGGCGGCAATGGCAATAGATGATGCTCCTTTTCTTCGCCCTGTTGGCCCTGCTGTTGCGGCAGATGTATATAGTGTGGGTAGGGACTGTTGTAGACGCCGCTCAAGCGTGGCTCCCAACGGAAGTATGGCACACGTTCATATATGGTATACCAGCGCGTCTGCGGATTCACCTGATAGTAATAACGATCGCGTTTGAGTAACTGATTTGTCGAATGACGCTTTTCGGGTGTTCTCGCCGAACGCACGACAGCGCGACAGACCTGCGACTGGGAATTGTTGTGGCGTATACCGCGTCCACTTGGTGGTGACGCGTGTTGTGTTTGTTGCACGATGGGTGCTATAACACGCCGATTAGTGTTCTGATTGCAGCTGTTTGGGCTGCAACGGTTATTTTGGGCGTGGGATGCCGTTGCGCTGTTACTACGGAGAAGGGTTTATGGCGGTAAGAGCTATTCGCGCCCTCAACTATTATGCTGACTGTTCCTGTAGTTTTGGGTTATATTTATAGGGTTATGTTGGCGCACTTGTATGATTTTTTATTACACTACACATTCACTTGCTTTGGACACTATTCACGAATCACTTATGACTTTCAATTTAGACACCGAACCACTCCGAAGATTGTCTGGAAGAAAGAGGGGAAATGAAATTTATAAATGAAATTAATATATTGTTTTATTAAATTAATTACTAATATATGTTGAATATATATTTTTAATTAAATAATTTTAAATTTTAAAAATTATCAACTTTAGCCTATTCCTATCAACTAATATGTTGCTAGCTGGATACATGAGCCTCATCCTCCGACCTTAACATACACACCACACTGGCACACAACACCGACTCAGACTTTCAACACTGATACGCAATTTTCACCACACTCACCATATCACCACTTACAGTCCACATTATACGCTACTCACGAGGGTACCACAAATCGACACCCACACGTAAGTACACCAACCAGAATCAAACTACACCAATTTTTTTTTAATAAAATTTTATACATATAAATTCGTTTTTCTCTTAACTTGAATAGGTGCTAAGGTCAACTAAAAGAAGAAGGTTTTTAAGTGTAAGAAAAGCTAAATATTCCTTCGGCTCTCAAAAAAAAGTACTTAAGTTCATCCAAAGTGATTGTAATCTTCATCTTCACCTGAAACCAAGACCCATTAACTATTTTCAGCTGATTTCAAGCTAAATAGCGTCGTTCTTGGGTCAAAACTTTGTACTAATCTGAAGTTTAGGTTCAGTTTTTGAGTTTGGACATAAAACAACGTAAAAACAGCTAGAAAGTGAAAATTCTTATATGAAAATTAATCTCTGACAGTCAATATTCCTAATATACTGTTTAAGTTTTCAAGTCATATGTAGGTATTCATCATTTTTTTTTATATTCCTGATGAGCTTACAAGCCAGATTTTGTCTGATTTGAAGCTTATTGCGTAGATTGTCTTTTATATTTCGGGTTAGATATTAAAAACAAATATTCACCATCGAAAATCGCTTTATTGTTTTCAAAATATCATATTCTCCATTAAGCCCTATGCATTATTACATGCATATGAACCAATTGCCAAAGCAATTTTGCCATTGATATTGAGGTAAGTATCTCCAAAGCATGCATTCTGAACGCATCAACCTCCTCTTTAGGTGTCAAAAAGCGTTGACCTCTCAGTATATTTTTTACGTACGGGAATAAAAAGAAGTCAGTCGGTGCCAAGTCAGGACTATACGGCGGATAACTCATCAAATCGATGTCAAATCAACTGACAAACAAATATTTTACTGTCCTGCGTTGTAATAGTGGTTTGTTTTCGACTTGTCCAGTTTTTTTTTTTCAAAAAAAAAGGCAATCACTTGCTTGGAAGTGCTTCGTGCGCGAACAACTTTTGTTGAATTCGGCACATCTGGAAACATCCACAGTCGACTGCTGCTTAGTTTCGGTCTAACACGAGTCAATCCACGATTTATCACCAAATCATGTTGTCATAGATGTTTTTCGAGGCACCGTTATCGTATTTTTTAACAGGAGAACGTAACCGCGACAGTCGGGTCTACGCAACCTAAACGGACCAGCATCCGGCCAAGGACTGTCAACTCGACAAAATTCTGTCGCTACAACTAAAACAACAATTACAACAGCCTCAGTAATCAAAAGTTCATGCAATACAAAATGGATTGAGGTCAAACTAATGCTTATAGCTGTCTCAATCTCACATATGACTATGCTGCAAGCAAACAACGATCCGGAAAAACAACTGATTTTGGACGACCTTCACTAAATTAGTCGTGAAGTGTTCTACGACCTGATCCACTGATCTTTGATGGATCTTCGTCGTCAAAAATTTAATTAAGTTCATAGATGCACAGTTGCTGAGTTAATTCTTGTCGAAACTTTTAAAAAAAATTTCGCGCGAAAGTGTTCTCGATTAAATTCCCTTTTTGGACCGAGATGAATATTTTAAGTTACTGTATGTATAACATCAGAAATGTCAAACTTTACGATAAAGTTAAGAGTTACCAGATAGTTGCCAAATTCCGAAATGTAAAAGGCAACCTTCTTGGACCTTTACCTAACGTTTGCAAATGTTAAATGAGCGTAAGCAATCCATAGCTCTCTCATCGTGTGCTTTGTACTTTATATCACCGATTTTATTTTAAAATCAAAACTGTGCTTATATGATTGTCGCACTCGATAATTTCCATTATTTTAACGATATTTAAAAAAAATTAAAATGACCGAAATAGAATAGACGAAACCACAAGTGCGTGCGATTGGCTATTACAGTAACTGAACCGTAAACTATTCGCACTCTCAACTGTCGGTAACGCGAGATACAGATTACTAAATTCATCTTATGAAAAAGTAATAGATTTTTTACTAGACTCTTTATTTGGACCTCTCAATTGGGAACCGGCAACTAATGAGGTACAGGTAATAAGGAACTGTAAACCATATAAACAAATACATAGTATTTCTAGAAAAAAGCTTTTAACATATTTTCAAACCATGTGCTCGTATACCGTCATTTTCACTTAAGAAGGTTGTCACTAATATTTTAGAGCAGCCAGAAAATTAAATATCAAAATATACCAGAGTATCAAAGTGCACTTTGATCACTCGTACTGATTGTAAAATCCAATTTTTGGAATGTTAGGGAACACCATTAAACACTATCTTAAGCCTTTAATACCACTCGTCTTCACGCTTTCCAGAATACAAGAATTCTTTATTTATTACTCAGGTCTACTAAGCATTAATACATTCTAAATTATCAGGCTTTTAAATACAGTTATAAATAATCTTTTCTTTCATTTATTTTCACTACGCAAACGCAAACAATAAATTAAAATTTAATTTTCGCAACCATTCATTAAAATTTTACAACTACTTTTGTAGAAAGAAAAAAATTCTAAAACAAAAAGAAAACAAATACTTTCGAAGCAAATATGCACACACCTGTTGCTTACGTATGCATATACCTATGTAAGCATAATTAATGAGCACATATTCTCTGATTCTGATTGCTACAGAAAAAACACCACACAACACAAAAAACACAACAACACAGTCTGATAGCCACATAAGTGGGTCTGAGTGTATGTATGAAGATTAAGCGCACCAAAAAAATTAAAAACAATATCAGCTACAAATGTACATACATGTACGATTAACAGTTAATCCACAAGCCAAAAGAATTTCGTAAAATTAACAGAATTAAAATGTAAAAAAGAATTTCAAGTTCAACGCGATGAAGCTGAAATTCAACTAAACAACAGTTGAGGCGACGAAAAGTTTTGTGGCTGCAGCGTAAGCTCGAAATATCCAAACGAGCGCGGTTTGGCTGAGTTTTGCTGGCAAAAGTTCTACAAACAAATATACAAATACCTAAATGACATATATGCTTTAGTGAGTGTGAATGTGTAGGTGCATGAAAGTAGCAACGAAGAGGAGAGCAAAATAAAGCAACAAGAGCGGCAAAGAGAGTAAAAAAAGTAAATGTAAATAAATTCAACAACAAACTTTACGATTAGTTAGCCATTTGACTGCTGCTTGTTTTGGCTGGTTAACGCATTGTTGTTGCCGCTGCCGGTGGCTACATTAAACTTAGTGCCTTTGTATATAATACATATATGTTTGTATGTATATGAAATATAACCAAATTGAGAATGATTTTTGCAAAGCAGCAAAATAAACAATAAAAAACAAGAAATATTCCAATTTTATGGTTTAGAGCGGCAGCAAAAGGAATATATACTATACACTTATAAAAAGCTATATAAATATATATGCAGTATACATATGTAAACGTCGAAGGAACGAGTGTAGAAAGCAGGTATGCTAATAAAAATATTAGAAATGTATCTTAATAACAATCTTCCTCTTCTTCATAATAATAATGGATTTAACGGCACGAAACTCACAATCACAAAAATGTACCTTTCATTCTTGTTTGGAATCGAAGTGAAAAGTTGCAGTCAAGTTAGTAAACAAATTTGTAAATTTAGTATGGACCTCATTTCCGCCGGCCTTGCTTATCAACGGTTATGAAAAATGTAATTGGGAAACTAACGAAAGTAAGGTTAGACTCACATATGAGGTAGCATAAATGTCAACCGAAATTTTTAGCAAATAACATAGATCAGTTTTTGATATTTTTATCTCCTCTCCATGCTAGCTGTGATATTCTCATATATTAGGTTGTCAAATATCTCCGCTTTTTTAGCTCTTTATTAAATGCTTTATAAAAATTTATTTAGTTCAAATATGCGCCGTTTCGTTCGACAATCTGTTTCCATCTAGACGGCAGCTTCATAGTACGCTCCTCGTAGAAGCCCCCCTCCTTATTTGCGAAGAATTCGGAAAGCCACTTTTCACAAGCCTCTTTTGAGCTCAACTTTACACCGACAAGGACGTTCGCCATAGACAGGAACAGGTGGTAATCACTTGGCGCTATGTCCGGGCTATATGGTGGATGCGATAAAACCTCCCATCCGAGCTCCCGTAGCTTTTGACGCTTCTGGTCGATTGCCTGCTTCAAGCGGTCCAGTTGTTCGCAGTAGATGGTAGAATTAAGCGTCTGGCCATATGGGAGCAGCTCATAGTGGATGATTCCCTTCCAATCCCACCAAACACACAGCAAAACCTTCGTGGCCGTTAATCCGGCTTGGCCAATGTTTGGGATGATTCACCGGCCTTCGACCACGACCGTTTTCGCTTAATATTGTCGTATGTGATCCAATTTTTTGTCGCCAGCCACCATCCGAGCTAACTAGCGTAAGCGGTGTTTACGCCAGTAAAGAAGAAGAAGAAGAGTAATTGAACAAAAACGTCCTTCATTTAGGAACTTGTAAATTATAGCTCAAATACCAGTGTAAAATTGCATTAAAATCGGTTGAGTTGTTGACAAGATATCTTAACAACCAACTTTGACAGTTTCTAGAGATGTTATAGAATAAATCTTCTACTTTGAAGCTGTGAAACATACATATATCACCCGTTAAGTTTAACGGTTTGTTTCTTCTCCAACAGTGGATCACAGTATCGAAATATGTACTTGTAATACAAAGAAAATACAAAATTTCGTTTTTTCTCCAGACTCAAAATGTATTATAATGGTTTATAGAAAATAAAACTAAGGGAAAAAGGTTTTTTACGCGAAAAAAAAAAATAATTTCACGACTAAGAAGGAATCGTATCACAATTTCGCACTCGACTGAAGACAAAGTTAGCGTAGGGTAGCACCGCAGGTGTTGCTTATTTGTTAGAACATCTCGTATAATTTGTTCGACAATCTACTCTCTAACATTTGACAGCTAGTAGTATATGGTATACATTTTTCGATCGAGTTAATGTAAATTTCGTAGGTTCTAGTATCTTCAAATCAATTCCGGAATAATTTCTTCAATTCGCTACGCTCCAACGCTTGACAACTCGAAGACAGCTAATATAAAATAATTTAGTTCAAACATCTTCAAATCTCTTTCTTCTGCCGGGGCAGTTTACTTTTATCAATCCATCATTAGTTGTGTCATTGTACACCTGAGAGTGTCTCAGCGAAACACCATTCAATATGATTGCATTTTATGAAGTTTCTGAAGATAAAACCTCAATTCTAACCCGCAGAAGTCGATTAGAAATAAAATAAGTTCTGTCTGATAAGATCTAGTCTCTACAAACCACAAACCATGGTTTGATATTTGTAAATTATTCTGAAGCTAACTTCATCGCTTTGGCTTGAGCCATAATAAAATTCATTCATTCATCTTTATGTCGTGTGTTCTCTGGCGTGTTGATTTTATCGCCGCAAGCTTTTTATGAGTTTTGAGAAATAATTATTAAATAAACAAAATGCTATGTTGACAGTAATGTGTTGAGAAATTGTGATCAATTCGCAGTAGAGTAAATAAACATTTTTTTTTGTACTTTTTGTTGTTAGTGTATACGAAAAAGTCAAGTAAAATAATACAGTTTTGCTTTTCTACAAAAAAGTTCGGCGACTTATTATGACAAAGTTATTTAATTTAGTGTTTTTTTTTTTTCAAAAGCCAACTTTAGTAGAGAAAGAGGCGAGTATAAGCTTCAGGAATCGTAAAACAGTTGGGCAATTGAACAAGCGACATGTTTATGGTTATTTATGGATTACTAATTACGCTTTTTCAGAAATAGGAAAACTTAAACAGCAAAAAATGTCTACATACATATTTTTGAAAATGCAAAGAAATGCTGTTATTCGCGTAAAAAGATATTACGATATTAAAAAGTTTGTGAATGTAGCTAAGTCAAGCAACCAAGCGGCGAATGTTTGGTCGTTAATCGGTTCAAGTTAATTGGCGCTACTTGTGTGACCATATATAAAATTTGGTCAAAAGAGCAGTGTTGCAAGATGATAAGACTGTATTAAGACAGATGCTTTAAAGTAATTTAACGTGATGGCGATGACGTAACCCTAACGCATTAACTAGGAGTTTTCCCAAGTTTCTTTTTATTTTATACTATGTACATATGTTTAAGCAATTTTATACGGCTGATAGATTTTATGAGAAACTTTTACATATAAGAAATAAATTGGAATTTTTGTCAGCTGCAACATCTAACGCTAGTAATGTCTTGTTTTGGATCTTGAAATAGCAGAGATTTAAACCCGATAGTAACCCAGTACTTAATATGGAAATTTCAAAAAGATATCACCTCTCATTGGTATCAGTGGTGTCCAACGTAAAACATCAAGGATGGTACTTAATGTCATTCTACATATAGCACCTGTGGACATAGCCTGCAGATGCATTGCCATCAATAGTGATATCAGAGAGGGGCATCTTACTTCGACTGCATCCCTTATAACTAGGACCACTGCGCTGCGGAAGCTACTGTCAGCTGCAGCTTCTCCTCCCACATACCTCCGACCGGAATCGCTGGAAAAGAGAGGTAAGCTTTTTCACGGATGAATCGAAGCTCAAGGAAGGTTGGAGGGTGAGTTTTCTGTCGGAATCTGTCGGAAGCTCTCAATCAATTGTTGTTTCACAGTAGGAATAGCAGCCGTCCAATTTACAGCAGATGTTCTCTCCGCAGTGCGGCTTCTTTTAGGCTGGTATGCATCCACTCGGATAGCAGAGCTCCAATACAGGCCTGGAGCGTGTTGCCAATGAACTCAAAGCTTGCCAAGGAGTGCATGACCTCACTAGTGGGAGCATCAAGCTACCTCCACATTAAACTTCTGTGGGTGTCTGGCCACAGCGGAATAGTCGGAAATTATAAAGGCAACGAACTCGCATTAAAGCACTTTTACCCAAATTCCACTGTACAGTGCTTCCCCTTTCTTTATGTATTCGAACACTGGATCTATGGACGCGCGAACTTAGCCAGCGTTGATCAGCAACCAGCACTTGTGGGGTTGGAAAAGCCTTCTGACCCAGAGTGGAACATAAAAGATTATTGATTTGTTATCTCAACTCAAGCGGAGAGGCTAAAGATTTTGGAATAGGCAACTTGTCAAGCAAGCAATGGGGAAGAGAGATGGAAACCTCTAGACGCATTTTTTCCCTCTGTCCAACTTTCACCAGACTAGGAATAGATCTCGTTTACCATACTTTTTACGAACCCGGCGAATTGGCTGGAGTAGAAATTAGCCGCCTCAACAAATTTGTGACAGGCTCTAAGCATTTTGTCGATATGCAATGATCTCTTTGATACCTGGCAGTTCGGGTCATAATAACGTACGAGCGTCTATATCAGTATAAATGGGATTATTCGTGACCTCACGAGTAATCAGCATATTTATCTAACCTAACTTTTCACCTGATATGCAGTTGTAAAAATTATTCAAAGCGGGTTGAGAACGCGTTGACGATGAACCACTTCCAGGACGCCATCAACATCAACTGATAATCAACACGCCATTAAAATAAAGATATTGGTTCTGAAGAATCGACGATTAAGAGTTAAAGATCTTACTGGCATCGTTGGAATATCGGAAGGATCTGTAAAAACCATTTTAAAAAATCATTTGAGTCTAAGAAAAGTGAAGGCCGGATTGTTTCCAAAATCACCCAATTTTTTCGACAAACCGCATTGCGTTAAAGTCTGTGAAACAGTGCTTTTCGACTACCAGGATGCTATGAAATGTATTATTATTGACGATGAGTCTGGAATCTATGCTTACGACTCGTAAACAGACAATCAATCGGCTGAATAAAAACCACGTCAAAGCAGATCAAAAATGAAAGTTATGTTTGAAAGTTTACTTCGATTATCGAGGTACAAGGAATACTATTTGAGTGTTATGCGTCGTTATTACTAAGAAGAGGCCGGAATTATGGGCCGACAACTCTTGGTTTTCGCCCACGCTAATACTCCGTCCCTCAGTGCATTGATTCTTCGTGAGTTTTTCCCCAAAATTTCAACCAATATCGTGCTGCAACCATCGATTCACCTGATTTAGCTCCGTGTGACTTCTGGCTATTCAGCAAACTCAAACGTCCGCTTCAGGGAAACCGTTTTGATTCAATTGAAGACGTTAAACGTGAATCGCTACGCGTGTTGAAGACTCTTGCGGAAATTGACTTTAACAACTGTTTCAAGCTTGGAAAAAAAAAGTTTGCACAAGTTTATTGGGGGCAAGGGGAATTTATTTGAGTGGGACGACATAGATATTGAAGAATATATTAAGTATTTGAAAATTGTGAACAAAATTTTACTATTTTTAACTCATAGTAGTTTCTCTATGATTATATTTATACACGAGCATAAACATACGGATTCATTTGTATGAAGTTTGAAAAGCAAAAACAAAATATTAAAATTATATGCAAAGCATCAAAGACTGCAAAAACCGGTAGGTATCAACAACAAATCATTACAACAATTTGCCAACAGCTAACAGATATCACAGACAGTAAGTCGCTTTTGCCTTTTTCGTAATGCTGCGATGAGGTGGACAACTCAACACCAAATTGATGACGCCAATGCATAATAAACATAAAGAACCGCAATAAAGTGTAGAATTTACAAATAAATTTATGGTTAAAAGGCATTAAAGACCGATGAATACATGAAAAATTAATAAATTGCAAAATAATAGAACAGGTTGAGAAGTGATCGTTTTTAGTGATAAAGTAGCAGCTTTAAATGAATAGTTATGTACATATATAGTATGTATGTATGTGTAAAATATTGGTCATTTAATGACAGATCGGTGATGGATCTGCAACCGACAGTTGCTAGTGTCTATTTATAGAGTTATGAAGAGACTCAAATGTGTCAAACTGTGGGAGCGCACGAAAATTCAAGCAAAACGGATAAATATACTGGCATGTATATATTAATGTATGTATGAACCCACAAAGTAATTCTCATGAATTGCTAATGAAAAAGGTACCTAAAGCACGACTACGTGTATAGCGCGTGTTCGAAAGTAGTTAGATATTAAACCAAAAAAGGCAGAAGGAAGTGAAGCCCACATGCTAACCATTGGATAAGCGTTTATTTTTTCCGCACAGCTATAACTCAGAGCGCTGTCAATTGGCGTTTATTTACTTTTTGAGACAAACATTGTGGGCAGATAATTTACAGCAGCCAAAAGCGAATCGGCTGGCAGCCAATCAAAGAGCAAGCCATATGGTAACTGGAGGCACTTGGAAAAATAAAAACCTAATATGAATAAAAATCAGAAAGAACTCTAGTATTGCTGCAGTGGCAATGACAATGGCAATGGCAGCGCTATAAAAGATACAAATACAATTTCTGTGTGAAAAGGCAGTTAAATTTGCATTTATGTGACTTTCCGCATGAGGCGTACCCGCAGTAGAGCACGAACTGATTATATGTATGTGATGTAAGGTGTGAGATTGATTTTGATATAAAAATTAAAAAAAAATTGAAGAAATAAATTGGAAAATATTATTTTCGCATTTTATTAATACAATCTCTGTTTGATGCTTTTTCAAGCTTATAATCTTATGTTGAGTATAATAAATGATCTATGAGACCTATGTGTTTCAATCACTCTACAAACGCTAAAAAAGATTTAATAGGCTGTCTTATGTTAGAAATAGACTCGGAGGTTTGACATTGTCTGCCGAGAATTAAGCGCTAGTCGAATTCTTTATAGCGGGTGATCGAAGGAGAGGTACTTTTTTCAATAGCCTTTTTGTGACAGATCGCGCATTAGTCATGTCAAGCTGTCATGTACTGTTATGTTCAGTAATGTTTGTCATTTCATCATGGAAAGAGTTACGCCTGAACAACATTTACAAATCGTTCAACTTGGTTACGAAAATTCACGTTCTGTAAAGAATGTGTTTCGCGAGCTTCGCTCAACTTTTTGTCAACATAATCGACCTACTGACCGTACTCTTCCTAGCACCATCACCAATCTTGAGACCCAGCATTAATTATTGGATAATATTGAACCGAATATACCACGTTCAACACGTAACCAAGAAAATTAGCAGCCGTAGCTGTGAATGTACACGAAGACTGTGGA
This sequence comes from Bactrocera tryoni, assembly GCF_016617805.1. Taxonomy (NCBI): domain Eukaryota; kingdom Metazoa; phylum Arthropoda; class Insecta; order Diptera; family Tephritidae; genus Bactrocera; species Bactrocera tryoni. The sequence goes on from NC_052500.1 coordinate 16,287,996, forward strand.
GTCGACTCGGCGCCGTTCGCAGCAACTCGGACTGACGTATGGCACACTTGGCTCATTTTACGTCGAGATCTTAAATTGCAAGCGTACAAATACAGCTTTTGCAAGAACTGACTTTCCCAAACGACATCTCTTCGATCTATGATCTCTTGAAATGTTCCAAGAAGATCCAACGTTTTAGAGCCAAATTTTGTTCAGAGATGAGGCCCATTTCTGGAGCAATGGGTGTGTAAACAAGCAAAATTGCCGCATTCGGGACAAAAAGCAACCTGAAGAGATTCAAGAGCCGCCATTTCATTCAGAAAAAACAACGGTTTGGTGTGGTTTGTGAACCGGTGGAATCATCGATCCATATTTCTGCAAAAATGATGCCGGTGAAAACGTAACCGTCAAAGAAGGCAGTTATCGCACGATTGATAACCGACTATTTGATGCCTGAAATTGAAGCTCGTGATTTTGGCTACATTTGGTTTGTACAAGTCAGCGTCACTTCCCACACATCGGATCTATCAATAGATTTATTGAGAGAACACTTCGGTGAGCAGATTATTTTACGTTCTGGGCCGGTCGATTGTCCACCAAGAACATGTGATACCACACTGTTAGACTTTTTCCTGTGGAGATATGTAAATGCTAAATTCTAAGCGAACAATACTGCTTCGATTCAGGCTTTGGAGCAAAATATCACGTGTGTCATTGGCCAGTTACCAGTCGAAATGCTCCAACGATTCAATGAAAATTGCACTCAACATATGGATCATCTGAGACGTAGCCGCGGCCAACATTTGATAGAGATAATATACAAAAAAATTAATGCCAAAAAATATTCTTTCGAATGATAAAAAACATTCCTCATTAAATTTAAAGTTTCTGTGCTTTTTCTTTAATAAAGTAGAGAACCTCGATATTGATCACTCTTTATATATAATAAAAAATTCAGATTAAGCGTTGGCATGTTTGTTTTGGCTCAGTGGCCTATTGCAAAGGCGACAGTAAAGTATTGTATTAAATACGTTTTCGTCAGTCTGGGTCGAATTCGATCTGATGGTATCAAAGCACCAAGGTTACTAAGGTATCTCCTCTGCAGTAATTATAACCTATTTAAAGGGTATGGTAGCCCAATATATGTATATGTATGTTAAAAGTGTGACATGTTTAAAATAGAATTCGATGCGGCACGAATTTTACCTTCCCTACTTAGCACTACAATAATATTACACACCTACAGAAGCACATATTCGTATAGAACGACTGCTTTGTCACCTTTTTCGCTTTTAATTACTTATTGCTCAACCTTAGAAATATACACAAATTAATGAAGGCACACATATACACACATACCGACATTTAGAACTACAAATACCGGGTATGGACGGTTTACATATATTTTTAACGAACTTGACATTTCCCTTTCAAAGAAGAAATAAACAAAAGTGAACGAATGAATGGAAAAGTGTAGGTGGCAAGAAGCAGACCAAAAGCAACCAAGCAAAATACGAGTGGAACCAGTACAAAAAGAGCGCAACGAAAACGAGACGGTGTTCAAAGGTAATTGTTTGGAAAATTGTATGTCCGTATTTAGGTGGTTGTGCATGTATGTGTGTGCGTTTCACGTGGATGATGTAATTGAATATTTCTTTTCTAAAAGAAAAATTAAGAAAGCGCAAAATTGTTGATGAGCGTGCATGAGAGTATTAATGAAGGTGATTATGGTGGCATAACTGTATAATTTATGGCAGATGATTTTATGAGATATACCGTTTGAATATGAATGCATGGAATCAGAATTAATTGTATGAATTCATATCGTAGTTCTCAGTTTATTGATTTTTAAATTATTTTAATTGCTTTGTTAATTGTTCTCGGATGCGAATTGTAAACATAAAGATGGAAAACATTACTTTTTAAGGTTAAGACGGCGCAAGAAGAGATACATAGATGATAGAAAAACTCAACAAACTTTGGTTTTGAAGCAGATTTGGTAATAAAATTTGTGAAGACAAATGCAAACAAAAATATTTAACTTTACACATAATTAAAGAGAGTTCTCAAAATCTTCTAAAAATGGAAAATATTCAATTCAACAGAAAACCATTATCGAAAATATGCAAATCTTCGCTTTTAACGAAAAGCATTTGGACAGAAGTCAGCCATTGGGCAATAATGTCCAAATAAAGGTGCAATATATATTTATATGTACAGTTATTTAGAAGAGGAAATTTCAAGCAAACATTGTAAGCCATTTAGCGTTTAGAAGCCGATGAGACGACAACAACACAATTGAATGCAATTTTCATGTCGTAAGTGAGAACACGAGAATGAAATTAATGTCCAAACTGACAACAGCGCTGTATGATAAAGCGGCAGCATGAAAACTTGAAGAGAGCAGCAAAATAGGATTATTTTTCTGTCTTTAATGTAGCAGAAAGTATGATAACAAAATGTAAACAAATGAATACACAAGCGTTAGCAATTATATGATTGTACATTTTGTGAAAAAAGTAACTTCACTATTTATTACTAGAATCTTAAAGGGATATGTCTTTCAGTCTCTCAGTTTCCGGTATTGGAATTTCAGATTGTAGCTCCATAGGGTATATAAATATATACATACAAGTTCATTTCAATAATATGAATAATTCAAAAAATACGTTTTTCTTTACATAAATTCGACGCTGTACAGAGGTCTTCCACTCAGTTGCCATACATACATATGTATATCGGGAAATGCGTATAAATACCGTGGCCGTAGCTAATAGTACAATACGCCGATAAGATAAACAAAGCAAACGTTGACACTGACATTAACGTGGCAATCGCACTCAAAACAGAGGCACAGCCAAATCGTCAAATACAATTGTTTAAATAAACACACAAGTGATTATTATGGGCTGGTCGCTAAAGCAATGTTTACGAAACGCGCTATGCTATATGAAAGGCAGACAGCTATTTTTGGACTATGATGGTGGGCTCGCAGCCAATTTGTTGACACATTGTATGTTTGTGAGTGCATATACTCCTATTTTAATGCGTTTCTTTTTCACGCTTATTTATAGGGCTATGGAATATTTACAAGCATGGCGTCATCAGCGTAGTGCTTTAATATGACGTAGCTGGGCTATAATTGCAAAGCAATTCTTAAAGATAATATACTAGTAGAAGACACTACAATAAATAGTCATATGATGGAGATTATGTTGGCTAAAATATGCAACAAGTTGATGCTAATTGCAATAGAAGTAGTCAAGAGTTTTTATTTATAAGACACAATGAAGGACCAATAATAAGGATGAAGCGAAGAAAATATATAAAATATAAATTAAATAATATTTCTGTCTTAAAATATGTATGCGTGTAAGTGTGGCAACAAACACATGTCTTTGACATACCATGCTAAATTGATGTGCAATACAACACGCCTGTTATTCAAGTGCCATTTGTAACTTTTATCGCATGCGATTATGTAGAAGTGTATTAATGTCACTCATACGCCGCGTAGCCCCCCAAAGGAAAGAAAATATATTAATAACGCATGAATTCGTCTGCTTATTTATTTGCACATTTTTGTGCTTCTCTGAGAATTTAGGTGAGAAATCAATCATTGCTTCGCAAATAATTGAATTGTGTTTGCTTGTGCACTTGTTTGCTGGTTACAGCAGTGAGCTCAGCTCAAAATGATTGATGGAAGTTAGGCACACTTCAGCGAAGGAATGCGGATAAGTATGGTATAAAGCAATTTCTTAATGGCTTAACTTGCTGTTACGCAATTAGGAAACTTCACAAAAGATTTTGTTAAGGCAAATATTCAAATATGAAGGTACAATTGGTTACATTTTAAAGTAGAAATATTTAAATTATACCAATAGAAAACAGTAAGCTTTTAAAAGGAGATAAAAATTATTTGGATAAGCATTTTGATTGTTGAAAAATTTGGATAAGGGTTGATTTTTATGTATTGGCCTAGAACTACGGTCCGAAATAAAAGTTCAAAAATAAAATGCATTTGAATTTTTTATATTCAAAGACACTAAAAACATAAAAATTTGGCTCGCACTTGTCCATATAAACTGCAACTAAATGGAGAATGTTGAACTCGTACCAAATTACCCGAAACGTATGCGAAAACATAGCGATCGCAAAAGAGATGCTGGAAACATAGCTGAGCTGAGCGTGGACACCGCTTATGCGGTTATAACCGAGTTAACAACAGCGCGCCAGTCATTTATTCTTTTTGCAATTGTGGTGCATTTTGAGAAAGAATTTGGGCATGCATCCTTAAAAAATTGTTTTCACTCAAGAACTTAAGTCATTGGACCAACGTAAACGTTGCAAATAGGCTGATTTAGCCTTTGGAACAACCACCTACAGACCTTTTCGCTGAGAACTGACGGAAAGAAAAACAAAACTCGATGGAACAAGCTACCTAGGTGCAAAACTGCAAAAGTTATGCGCAAAACGGTAGAACGGAAGTGCACAAAATCACTATTGGCACTCGATGGAAGAGGCTGTAGGAACATGATCGGAATGCTAACCTGTCACTGTCTGGTGGCGGCACACGCAGCAGAAAAACAATGACGCATATCTCGAACTGGTCCCGGATTGGCGAGACTACGCCGTAAGCATCTGAAGTCCTTACGGTATGATACACTGGAGGAGGTATTGATAGTGAGGCCACAGGGCAGGCATCCTAACTACTACTACTTAAGGACTTAGTAACTGAACTTCATCTGGTATCGCAAAGGACCAAAACTGGTCTATGTGTGGCTCATTGGACTACTAGATTAACCTAACTTAAATTCAGAACTTAACTGCATCGATCGTGTTTTTTTTAAATATATCACTCTAAGTGAAAATCACAAAAACTGTCAAAAATATGCATCTTTTTTTTGCACACATTTGTTTATTTATAAAATGACTTCACTCCGTGTCTCTAACTATTAATTAGTAATATTGCTCATCGCTACATATGCGCGAACGCCAATCATTTAAAAGAACACAAATATATTTCAATGAAATTAAAACAAATCACACAGTCTGACTAATGCGCGCGCAACAACAACAGCAGCAACAAAGTCAGCGCACCAACGCCAACAACGAGTGGGTGTGTACACTCATTAATTCCTACACTATTCGCACAACCGCCACATCACATATGTAAATAAAAATGTATATATGCAGTTAACTACTAGCAACAACTAAACCACATATGTGAATATGTATGTATGTCACTAAGCGTGTGCTAAGCGGCAATATAAACAATGCACACAGCGTGCATCGCCAGTTTAGATTTCAAATGCGGAGTTGTGCGATTTTCCATTTAAGCAAAGGCAGCACAAAAAGCCACTTTCATCAAACGAGATGACCTTAAGCAGGTACAAATAAGCGAATTACGTCATGCCCCGAGCTAAGATGTGTGGCAAATTGCAAGAAAACGTTTAAGGTATGCAAATTACGGCCAGCTAAATTGCAAGGAAGCCAGCGTTTAGCGTTTAAAGTGTGCAATGTTGATGAAAAACATAAAATAGCTTTTAGCGGAGATGAGATAACAAATAAAATTTATACGAATATGTAAAATGGCTGGTTGCATATACGAATCTGTTTGCAATGGTTAAATAATATGGCGAATAGTATTTTATGAGTAGATGATTAACTAATGATACCACTCGCTTGGTAATCAGGGCCACGTACCCGGAACTGGTCCCGACTTACATACATATATCTGGAAAAGAAAGTCTGCAAGAGCTGATGAATTTTCAATTTTAAGGGGCACACCTAAGGTGAAGTTTTGAAAACACTAGTTTTTTATTTATTGCATATTTCGATAGTCTATACTTAAATATCATAATAAAATTTCAAATGAATATTTCTAATAGTTTTTGAACTCCCAGCTAAGTTGAATAATCTGTTTATCATAAAACGCCTTTTTTCGAAACTACATTTTAACTTGAGTGCTCACTCGGAGATAAATGAAACGAACCTCTCACTGTCATATTCTGCATATTCTCTAAACATTTAGTTCTCCATATAATGAAGTAATTTTAGTCAGTTCAGTTTTTTGACCTGACCAGAAATCGAATTCGACCGTAGCCGTTGTAACAGGTGATCCAAGTAGAGGTACTTTTTTCGATAGCCTCTTTTTGACAGATCACGCGTGAGTCGTGTCAATCTCTCATGTTATTCTTGTTCAGGTTTGTTTTGAATTTCATAGTAGAAAGGCTTACGCCTGAAAAACGTTTACAAATCGATCAACTTTATTACAAAAAGTCAAGTTCTGTAAAGAACGTGTTCCACGGTCAACATGGTCAACATAATCGGCCAACTGAGCGTCATCATCCATCTTGTGACCCAGCATTCATTTTGCTGATAGAAATATAGATTTTTGTAAATATAAAGTACACTTTGGGGTTTTTAAAATGTTATTCAATCCTTAGAATTGTCTCAGTCTAAACCTCTGAAGTGTCAAGTAGTCAATCAGCTTGGGCACGAATGCATAACTTTAAACGCGTTTATGTACATATGTCGAAACTGGATTAAACAAATCATACGCCTATTGCATAAACCCAATGGAAATGTTAACTGTAGTCTTACAGTGTCATTATCTAGTAAACTACTTGTATGTACGATTTCTTTATTATCATTGCAACTTTTTTAATGAGTTTGTTGTTTTCGAACAAATTTATAACATTTTACCTTTTTTTACGAGTCCGTAATTTTTTGAAAAATTTATAGAAATCTAAAAACATCCCTACCCAACTCAAATATTAAAAAATCATCATGTGACGAAGGTATTACGTAAGAAATTAGTTTTAATGATCATAAATTATTTCGCTCATTGAGGCGTGAAATATTTCGTTGGCGAAAATCAATCAATCTTAGTGAGTACTCATGTGGAAAAAATAAAAAAATTAAATAGAAAACGTTAACTTCGGTCGCACCGAAACTATAATACCCTTCTGAAATGCAACCATTCCTTACAAGAACTTGATTTTCTTCGGTCAGTTTATATGGCAGCTATAGTGATTCAATGTGAACAATTCCTTCAGAGGTTGTAACGTTACCTTAACGTCCGATCCAAATAATTTGTTTCGAGATTGTAATGTTGTCTTAGACATTAATCCATGCCACATTTCGTGAAGATATCCTGTCAGATAAAAAGTTTTCCATATTTCAGTTTGTATGACAGCTATACATATACCATAGTGGTCCGACATCGGCGAAAAAAAGGAAAACTAAGAACGCGTGCAAAATTTCAGATCGATACCTGAAAATCTGAGGGACTAGTTCTCATATATACAGACAGACGGACATGGCTAAGCCGATTCAGCTCGTCAAACTGACTATTTATATGTTATATACATTTATTGGGTCTTCCGACGCTTCCTTCTGTGTCTTACAAACTTCGTGGCAAACTTAATATACATTATATTCAGGGTATAAATATTACTACAATAGGAAAAGTGGTGATACATGCAGAAAAAGCGTATACACAATATATTTATACACATAGTTTCAAAATTAATACCAACGGAATGGGGGAAAAACAAAATTAACGCGCTTGCCGCCCATATATCTGGCAAAACAAAAGCATGTTTATTTACATTGTCAAATAGCGACAATGGTACAATAAAAATTAAATGCCTAAAGAAAGATAGAGATATTATATACTATATCGAACATTAAGGTGGGCTAAAAAACTCCGACATTTTTTCCAGTTGGTGCCCTGAAAATAGGTTCTAGAACACCTCTAAGAAAGTCTTTGCAAGTATGAGCTCTTAATTGTAACTGGAAGATCCTGCGTCTTACAATTTTTTTTCCTATTATCAAATAGAAAAATTCAAATTTCCTTTCTATCTACTTGATAAAATATCTCGTTTCATAGATTTTGTAGAAAATTCGCTGCTCTACAAAAACGGTCGCACAGTCGCTCATAAAAATAAACAAGAATGGTCATAAATACTAATATATGCTAACCGAAAATATAGCTAATGCTGGAGAGTGACAACAGAAAATAACAACTCCCAAAAACGCATTATGAGCAGTGTTCGATTCGCCACTGGTTTGTCATATTTGAGCGTTGCTTTTAAAGCATGTGAAATCAACAACAAAGTTATCTTAAATTGAACTCAATACTTAAGAAAAACAGAATTTCTCATTAGCTGAACTCTACTCTTATCTTAAGTTGAACTCTATACAGAAAAAAGATTCGTTAGATTACATTGACTGAAGGTTGAACTGTGACCTGGTCTTTCGTGCTCCCGCCTTTTATCCCAATACTTAATTTAACTCAGCTGAATCCCAAAGGCTATAGCATATCTCATCAAGGTATTACATGGGTTTATGGGTTTTAAAAAACCGATTTTTTTATTGTCTTATTAAATTCTACAACACCTCTAGAATATTGTCCTAAATTTTCAACTTGAAACGAGTAATAGTTTCGGAGGTACAGCCGTGAGAACTTGAACTCGAGGCTAAGTGCGCCGTCTTTAAACACGTTTTTCTCGAAACTGTGCTTTTGAAGTCGGTTGGCAAAATTTCTCGAAAACTACTCAAACGATCTTCTTGAAATTTTACACAAGTTTTTGAGATACAATTTATAAAAACTTGGACGAAGGATTTCTTTTTCGGTTACAACTATTTGAAAGAAAAATGTCGCGAAATTTTAATTTAATTTGTAAAAAGTCTGCCAAAAATCCAATTTTCAGTTGTTTTTCCTTCGTCCAAGTTCTAAGTTAAGGTTTTAGCTAAAACAGGTATGTTTTCTCTTTAGATGACCCTGTAAGGAGTTATGCTGCCAATGCTGGCGCATATTTTTCCGAGGGTCACCGGAAATGGCATCGCAAATAGCGAGTTTAAAATATTTTATTCCAAACATTTCAGAATTTCTTTGTTAATAGAAGTAAGCAGTTCTAATGAAATATCTAATTTTTTATATGAGAAGAAATTGTTGAAGAAACGGCTGTTTTTTACCCCAGGAAACCCATGTAACCTCTTAAAGTGGTTATAAGAACAACTTTCGAACTTTCGGTATGCGATTAACCTATTTATGGCAATAACATTACATAATAAAATAATCCATATTTATTCGTTTACTTTTATAGGCTCTGAAAGGGGCAGGATAACTTTTGAGAGTAACTGTAAGCACATTTCGAGATACCGTTCGATGATATAGTATTTGATTTTATTGCTTTTCACCTCTTGTTTCGCCATAGAGAATTTATCTTTTTATTTCGGCGCTTCCTCCCGTTTTTTGCTGCGATGACGCGCGACCTTGAAATACGCGTTTGACAATTGTGGGCCTGTTCGTCAGTTTGTCACTTAGCATAATAGGGTATGTACACAACAACTACATGCACTGAGCATATGCTCGTGTGTATTCGTATTAGCATTTTCGCGCGCAAACCGTTGCGACTGACTGGTCGACAAAAATTAGCAAAAACACTGAGCAAAGCGAATATCGCTTCAACGCTTGCAGCGCCAGTCAACGCGCTGCGATCAATGGGCGACCGAGTGTAGCGTCAAAACTGTATTTGTCGAAATCAAATGTATGGTACATATGAATGTACATACATATGTGTATATGAAAAATCTAATAGAACACGAGTATGCACATTTGAAGCAATTTATTTATAAGCTAAAGGGAAGTGACAAAGCGAAAACTCGCTAAAACAATAAAAAAGATGGCAACAAAAAATAAAAAAGGTATACAAGCACATACATATGTATAAATATACTTAGATGTATTTATACATAGCAGTGAGAGGGGAATGTAATCGCTTGCGAGGCAATTAATAAGCACTGTTTAAATACTTTTTTCCAACACACACACCAACGAGGTGCCACGATTGTTATATTTCAGTCATACTGGCAATTAGTTACTTATTTATGCAAATTGATTTAATATTTTTGCCAAGAGGCACTTTTTGGAATAAGTGGGAATTTTCCACTTACTTAAACAATTGGATAATAGCTTTTAGGAAAATAATTCAACTTCTGTAAGTGGAATTCTAATGGATTTGAAAATATTCTCATCGTTTGAGCATTCGGTGGCAGCTCTTAGCAAAAAATGATCTCAAACCCTGGACCAATCGTATCGGAACCATCTAGGCGGGCCTTCACTATTCAATTTTACTTATTTCAATGAAAAATTTTATTAAATACTTACAAGGTGTGTTCCAAAGTAAACAGGCGATTTTGAATCTAAGGCCCCCCTGGTGGCACCATCTATATGTATGTCGACTGGTGCGTTAGAATCTGCTATCTTTATCGATTTTCAGTGAGAATTTCATGATATTTCATTGATTGGAAGTGAAGTTATTGCGTTTTAAGTGTCAGTGTGTTTGTGTTATTGGTGCGAAAATGAGCTTCGAACAAAGAGCCAACATTACATTCTGTTTTAAATTGACAAAACTTTTACCGAAACGTTTCAATTAATGAAACAAGTTTATGGCGATGATTGCCTATCCTGTAGCAGAGTGCACGAGTGGTTTCAACGTTTTCAAAGTCAAAATCAAAATCCGTGATCACTGGAAATTCCATCGAAACTGTGCGTGAATTCATCAAAAATCAGCCAAAATCATCATTGAAATTCATGGAAATGGAATTGAACAACTCCAAAACATCTATTTATCGCATTTTAACCGAACATTTGGGCTTACGAAATGGCACCGTGCGACTTCTTCCTTTTCGGAAAAATGCGTTATGCAGACGTGGAGTCCATTCAAAAGGCTTGCACCGGCATACTGGCGGCCATACCGCCCAACGAGCTAAAACACTCGTCCGACATGCTTTGGACCGTGCAAAAAGCTTTATTGAAGCAGAAGATGACTATTTTGAATAAAATAAATTGATTTTGCTGAAAAAACCATTTGTTCTGTTTTTTTTTTAAGTCTTGTTTACTTTGGAACGCACCTTGTATATCCACTTACAAGTAAGAAAACAAGGATTTTTTTTTAGCGGAATTTTAATAAAAAAAATTGGTAGCTTTCGTTGCACCGAAGCTTTAATAACCTTCACAGTTGCATTTTCTAAATTAAATAAAAAATATTTATTTTGATTTTGATCGGTTAGTTCGGCCTTGGCTTGGGAAAAATCTATGCCATAATTTCATGATGATATGCCGTCAAATAAAATAGTTTCCCCATAAGAATGGGTCAGTGTTTATGGCAGTCAGGGCTTTTTCAATTGACCTTAGAACAAGTATCCCTGCGTAGCCAAAGGACATCGGTTTGAAGGCGAGCTAAAGTGAGAAGGAAAACCATCCCTCTCCAGGGTTGTGCGCTGGGTTTGAGACCCGCCCGTCGTTTTAAGGATATAAAAGTCTCAGACGTGACGATTTTGATGACGACCACGGCAAACGCATTAAGGATTACGATTTGAGGGCAAGCACTTGGTCCCTTAATTGGAAAGGTGCCGCTGCCCAGCTGGTTGATGTCCTCGTAAGAGTACAGGCTGACATCATCGCCGTCCAAGAATTGCAATGGACGGGACAAAGACTGAGACGAGTAAGTCCTTGTGGCATTTACTACAGTGGTCATATAAAGAAACGCAAATTCGGTGTGGAATTCATGATGGGAGAGAGACTCCGTCGCCGAGTCCTGGCATTCTCCGCGGTGGATGAACGTCTAGCCACCATCCGCAACAAAGCGAAGTTCTTCAACATATCGCCTATTTGCGCCCCCGCCCCGACGGAAGAGAGGGACGATGTGACCAATGATGAATTATATGAGAGCTTGGAGCGCGCCTATGAGAGCTCCTCCGCCACGATGTTAAAATCGTGCTTGGCGGGCAAAAAAGGTAACTCTGGTACAAGAGGCGTTAAATTCAGCCTCCATGATTAAACATCAACAAATAGGTTGAGGCTGAACGACCGAAATATGGTTATCTGTAGTACTAGATTCAAGCAAAGAAAAATTCATCAAGCTACTTGGCTGTCTCCGAATCGAAAAGCCACCAGCCAGATCGATCATGTTAAGATGGACGGAAGACAAGTTTCCAGTATTTTAGACGTGTGTTCGATCCGAGGTTCTAACATTGACATGGACACTGTCTTGTTGCAGCCAAGATACGCAACACCCGCCTCTGTGCAGCAAAAAACGCACGTCAACAAACACAAGGAAGGTTCGACGTCGAGAAGCTCCAATCACAACGTACAGCCGAACGATTTTCTACTCGACTTGCACTCCTGCTCTCTAAGAGCACTCATCAACAAATCGGTATATGGAAACTGTTGGACTGCATTTCAAGCTCCTTACGTACAGCTGCAACCGAAACCATTGGTTTTCGGAAAATGCAAAAGAACAAGTAGATATCGATAGCTGAAGAGGGAAGCGAGACGAAAATTCAGAAAAAAAGGAGAGAGGAAGAAATGGAGGCATGGACAATAACATCATCTGATGTTGGCCTTAGGAGTGTTCAGGGGATAGGTTTAGCGGACGATTTTTGGTCCTTTTTTCATTGGCAACGCCGAGTATCGCAGTAGATTGAACGATGAGCTGTACGAGTTATACGGCGACATTGACATAGTTTAGCGAATCAAGAGACAGCGGCTGCGCTGGCTGGGTCATATTGTCCGGATGGACCTGGCTACACTTGGTATCTCGAATTGGCGTTAAATAGCGAGAAAAGTAATGATTGGCTCGCTCTTATTAACTGAGCTATAACCGCGTAAGCAGTGTCTACGTCAAGAAAGAAGCAGAAGAAATTCGAAGAGAATGATATGGCTAGGTATTTGATCAAACATTCTTCCATGACTTCAATTATACTCTGTCTCTTTAGCAGCAGTACAGCTAAATCTAAAACAGTTGCCTTATCCCAGCCAAAACACATGTTCGATCACATTGTCTGCCACGTCTCCACTAAACGAATAGGAAGAGCGCAAAGTGTTATAATGAAACCTAACTTTATATTAGATAAGTACAACAATTAGTACGGTAAAAACTTTGGTGTTGATAACAATCTTCAAAGCCGCAACAGAATACCGCAAAAGCACGTAACGTCCGCTAAATTACGCGCCCCAACAAATACTCGTAAAACTCTAAGTAAACTTAGGACTACGTAAATACTTACGGAAACCAACAGTCAAACGAACGTTGTGTGGCAACATCAAACAACAGTTCAGCAGAATAAAAAACGGTTAAAAAGGTGGAAAAATCGAAAAAAAGGTTGCAAGTTGCACACACAAGGGTTTCACTTTGCACTTCTGTTTACTTTATTTACCGTATTCTGCCTTACAACGCTTAGTTTTGAGCGCAATTTTGTTTATTTTGTATAGACATTTATTTTTAGCTTCCCCTTTCATTTTCTTGTTTTTTGCATTTTCAATTATACTGGCGCTGCAGCGTGCAAAAAACGCAAGCAAAACTTGATGGGTGACATTAAAAATCACTTTTCTATTATGACGAGGGGCGGCGGAGCGGCGACAGTGACAGCCGGTGTGCGCTGAAATGTGATACACAAAGCAAAAAGAGCAAAGAGCAGCAAGTTCGGCAAGTACGTATGGTAGAGAGACGGGGATCGGCCGATGAAGCGGATTGGATTGCGTAAAAGTATTAAAAATAAATTTTCCGCACAAATAGTAAGCGAGAGCGTCAAGTCGACAACGCAAAGCGGGGCTGTGGCGGTGGTAGTGAAAGGATGTGCAAAAAATGCAACACTGAGTTTGCATTTATTGCGCTGCGTGTCCGAGCAACAGGAACGGCACTTCGCAACAAAACGGAGGAGGACACTTGCGTCACTATGGTTTGACTTTTTGCGGCGGGCGACCATCAATTCAACCATGGACAATGGGGAAAAATGGTAAAATATTAACAGGAAGAGAACAAATAAGTACTTGCTGAAGCATTGCGCAGTAAGTGTCAACAACAACAGCAGCAACACTTGCCTGCTGCAGGCTGAAATCATAATAATAAAGCGGACTACGAAAGGGGATGTATGTATGTATGTGTATGGGTTTCGGGGGGAGTTTTTAATTAAATTTTATAAAAAATAAAGCAAAATTTTATTGAAAAATAAATTATAGTAAGGAAGAGGAAAGAGTGAACACAAATGTACATAAAAATCGTGACAAAAAAGCACCCGGAAATTGTACTTAAATTCCTCGGGTACATGATATTCCAAAAACATTTATTTTGCTAAGTGGGTAGGACTATCCTTAACCAGTTTGTTTACAGCAGCTGCTTAAGTCCGTACAACTCAGTAGTGCGTTGCGATTTTTACAGTGGATAAAAATATGGAACAAAGAATTTCTTTCAAATTTTGTATTTCTAACCAAATTTCCTGTGCGGAAACGTTGCGAATGTTGGATGATTCAGTTTTATGAAAAATATAAGCCTACGAGTGGTACAAAGCCTTCATATACGGTGAAGAGATCGTTGCAGACATGCCTGGTTCTGGGCGACGTTCGACCTCTTCAACTTATGAAAATATTAAAAAAGTTAAGGATGGTGCTTGAAAATCGTCAGGCAAGTGTTAGAAAGATGGCGTTCGAGCTCGACATCTCTCCCGAGTCCATTCGAATGATTTTGGGTATGAAACGCGTTCTCGTTCGACTCGTCCCGACAAAGCTGATTTTTTTTTCAAAAAAAAAGTACCGTAAGCAGGTCTCTTTGGCGATGCTTGATCGTGCGAATTCTGATTCCACATTCATGGTGATCATTATAGCTGTCAATGAGACATGGGTTTATGAGTTTCATTGGAACACAGCCACTCAAAAATCAAAGTGATACTTATTGTTTTTTCGATATTCGTGATTTGGTGCATCATGAATTTGTTCCGGAGGGACAGACAGTCAAAAGGGATTCCGAAAACGGTCGGCATTATGGAAGAAGAATTCATGGATTTTACACGATGATAATGCACCATCGCATCAAGTCGCGATTGTGACCAAATTTAAAGCCAAAAAGGTAATGAATACCATCGATCAACCACCGTTTTCACCATATTTGACTCCGTGTGATTTTTTCTTGTTCCCCAAACAAAAATTGCCGTTCCGTGGAATTCGGTTTCTGTCGATCAAAGAGATAAAAAAGAAATAAAAATTCGCTGAAGAAACTGAAGACTATCCCAAAAAGCACGAGGACTGGAGTTCCAGAGTTCCGGAACAATAACTGATTTTGGACGATCTTTACGATGTTTGCCTTGGAGTTAGCTACGACCTCGATTGAATTCACCATACCATCGATAAACACTGGTCCCTGATGGCGTTTCATTGTCAAAAATTTAATTAAGTTCATCAATGCACTGTTGCCGAGATTATACACGTCGAAAGTTGTAAAGAAATGCTTTTTGCGATTTAATTTCATTTATAGGCCGAAATGAATATTATAAGGTACTGTAAATAACGGAAATAGCGATCGTAGGTCAAAACGTTTCGTCTCTCTCGATGTTATGGATCGTATGGGTCCAGGACATTGTGAAAACCGAACTATTACATACAAGAGCGCTACATTCGAATTATTTATAAGGAACTCTGTTAACCTCGTAGTATGGACTAAGGAGGAATAGCAGAGAGTTGTAACAAACAATTATTAAAAAAAATTAAATCAGTTTGCTCAATACTGGATTTATTATTTTCCATTTTTTGATTTTCTAGTTTCTTATCTAAATTTCCAACAGTGATTTCTGCTTGTTATCGATTTTGTATACACGGTGTCAATTACACGAACAAAGCCACTTGATGGGTGGCTCAGTTCGCCTTCATATGTAAGAAGGTGTGGGAATAATAAACAGTACTATATATGAACGAGTACGTAAGTATTTGCCACTCCTTGCCATTTCGATATGGGTGCAATGTAAATAACCTTTATTGGGTCAAGGTATATAGTAAATAATAGCGTACACCTATTTTATACACAAAATGCAAAATAATCTAAATACGATATGAAAATGTACGTGTTTTCTTGGTTAGCCGCGCAACACACACTAAACGGATATTACTTAAGTTACGTAACTATCGTTAGTATGCTAAACCCACAGCTGGAAGGATTGATTGTGCAAAAAGAGAAATATTTAAATATATGTAAATATTGAATATATGAATACATAAGCATGTACATATGTAAATAAATTTGTGAAATTTCGCTCAGTGAGTAACAAAATGCAGAATAGGGGATCACACTATGAAATATAGTCCGCTTAACATTTTTTGTAGATTTTTATCAGCTGTGGTTGAAGTCACACTGAGCTGAGGACGAAAGATTTTTGATATATTGGTCCGAATTTCACGCATATAAGACCAAACTTCAACTCGAAAAATTCAATTTTCAAGGCGAAGGCTATTCCGAAGAATGCCTTCCGTGACGCCTTCAATGCCTGGAAATAAATTTTTTTTAAATCGACTCCAGTTTTATTACTTTCCGGAGAAACAAATAAGCAGTTAAGCCAGTGTAAATAATATGCCAAAGATCTATGAAGAGGAAGCAAAAGAGGAAAAGTATGCGAAATAAATGTTTTTAAATTCATTGAAAGTAATACAAATCTTGACGATTATGCAAACAACTGTTAATTAATTTTTGACCGTAACTAGTTCATAAGTAACTAGTTGCAAAGTAACTGGCCTCTAAAATAACTAGTCCAAAAGTAACTAGCATCAATTTAACTAGTCCCAAATTAACCTGTCTCAAAAGTAACTAGTTGCTAGGCTAAGTCAAAAGTAATTAGTTTCAAAAATAACTAGTCGCGAAGTAACTAGTTTTAAAAGTAACTAGTTTGTAAGTTGAAAACAGTTTCCCAATTAATTGAATACATACATAAATGTTACTAAGTCTCAAAGTTTGATTAAGGCCTGCAATGAACATTTTTCATGTGGACCCTACATTTCACTCATGAAATATTAAAGTTGCGGGTAGAAAAAGAGGCTAGTCTGTAGGAAGGGTTGAAAAATTAAAAGTAACGGAACTTAGCTTTAACCACTTATCGATTTGCCACCAAATTCTGCAATTGAATCTAAGAAAGCATATTACGTAATACCAAAATCCTAAATAAGTCCTTTTTGTTGGGTTTCATTTGCTAAGCAATATGTAGCATGTGTGGCATTAATGCAGGGGCATGTAGAGAAAATTGCCACTGTGCGCATGATATCCGGCTTAGGGCACCTGCCTTCTTAGGTTTAAAGCATGAATTGCATTCTTTACAAACACCTGCATAACATGCTATGTGCGGCTTTGCGTGTTGCCCTATTACCTTTTATGTGAATTTATTTTGTGGTGAATTTTCTTTTTTCCAAAAAACGCCAAGCTTTTGACTTTTTTGCACGAAGTGTGCAAAAATAATAATAAAATATAATTTTTATATCTTTATATATGAATCTATATATGCGTTTATATACATACGCTTATATACTTACATATATATGTACGGTTAGATGGACGTAATAAATCTTTATGCACCAACCAAAAACTTTGAAGCAACGCCAGTGAGGTGCTGCAGGGCACCTCCTCGCAAAGCCGTTACATTTGCGTGTCTAAATTAAATTTACTGCAACGTGCACTTCTAAAACTGTATGTTGCTGCTCGACTTCAAAGTTCAAAAGTCACTCGCACACAAGCGTTTACTCTAAGTTGACCGTTTCGTAAGCTTTGCTGTTCTTACCTTTTGCTCAGAAAAGGGAAAAGCAATTTCAGCGCAAATTATATGGTGCACTGCTTCCGCAATTTAGAGAAATTATAATTACTTAGCGCTTAACGGGCGAACGTTTGAGGCACAAAAAGTTGTGAACAACAACAAAAAAAATCGATTGTTTAAAAAAATTAAGTACTCATACGCCCTGTTGGTCATTTAAGTCTACAAGCACACATATGAATACCTACACAAATACAATGGGAGAGTATATAATACGCGCGTGAGTGCATTATGTAAGGCAGTGAGTACTTAAATGCCAGTGTGAATACTTGAGCGAATGTACACAGTTGCGAAAAGCGCGCTCAAATAGCGCAAACGGGCACAATAGGAAACCGCAGTCGGCGCAAATGGGGCAATATGACACGCGTATAGTGACGACAACAATAACATCAACAACAACAACAACAGTAATACCATAAATGCGTAGTGGCAGTACTGCAAATGGCAGTTGGCAAATAAACAAACACAAATATGTGGCATTTAAAACGCTGCAGTGCTTTCGACGACGGCAGCATGCAGCTTACACAGCTTAAGCTTCAGCGTCAACACAGCCAATGTCATCGATGACAATGAGGGTGGGCGATTATTATTTTAAGTTTTTATTTGTTTTGCGCAACGGAAATTATTGGTTTTATAAAATTTGCACAGAGCATGGAAAGCTAAGTTCAACAAAAGCTTCAAAAGCGAGCTTTGCATGAAGGGCAATACGGATGGCACTAAGCGTAGTTGGATTGAGGGAATAATGAGAGGAATATCTACAAATAATAATTTAATGAATCGAATGAGACCCATAGTTAACGGCTCACCATGATAATATATGAATCGTGAGTAGATTCTTATAACTGTAAAGCTCTTAAAGCTTTATTTTCGGCTTAGTAGAGCTTACAGCTACTCTTGAAGAGAATAATTTGAAAGGTAGAAAGACTGGAGAGCTGTTATAAACTCGGCTATAACCGCGTAAGCGATGTACGCCAGTAACGAAGAAGAATATTTGATATTACTACAAGAAAAGTCTGTATATGCTCGGTTGTAAAAACCGAAATAATACCACTTTCCAAATAAAGTTACATATTCTCAGGAGCAAATTCGCGGTTATTAAAATAAAAAAAATTTCTTACAATGATGATTAGGTTAGGTTAGATTAAGTCGTAAGGTTGATCCAAAATCGACGGATTCCACATAGAGAGGTATTCGTCTGTTGTGTTAGTCATTAACTCCTAAAAGTTGATTATCAGATCCCCATAAACGAAGCGTTTTGACAACAAATTTATCAACGCGCTTAATATCAATCTCGACAACTTCGGACAAGATAGTGTCTAGTCAGAGTACTTACAATTGCGGCGAAATTGACTTCGCTAAGCGCCAGTAATGGAAGATGGAGTCATGTGTAGATATTCACGCAAGTGAGAAAAGTTCTCTAAGCGCCATATACTTAGGAATGGACAAAACCAGCTTACGACTTCCTGTCTTAGACCAAGTATAATCTGGGTAGCCCGAGAATATCCGTTTGAAGGCGAGCCAAAGGGAGAAGCCGAACCATCCCTGCTAAGGGTTCTGCGCTGGGTTTGTGACCCGCCATGTCAAAAACGCTCCAATGAAAAGAAAACAGCAGCCTTCGTTGTTGAAAACTCGTAAAAAGAAAATAAGCCAATAATTAGGAGGACCTCTTTCAATGCACTCTGGGCCAGCAAGGCCTCGGCGTCGCACACTGGTTGTAGACCAAAGCTTGCTGAGCTCACTGTAGGTCCATAGGTCCAACACAAGAACGCAAGAAGACATCAGAAAACTGACTCGCTTCCAGTCAAATGAAATTGGGAAAGGTATTACCGCTCGGCTGTAAATGCACACACCTCTGAAGGAAACTGGATTCCAAAGCATTCATCTACTGCTAACTTGATGGCAGTCAACTCCGCTTGAAAGACGCTACAGTGGTAATCTAAAACTAGAGTTGAGCTTTAAACAGCGCTCTTATTACCCACTGATAACTAAAAATTATAAAGAAAACTTATAATGCAGACCCCATCAATACAGCACGTTTCCTGGGCCTATCGTTGGATGACTCCGATGACAACTTATCTCAATCATACCACTCTAACTGTTACAACAACAACAAGAACATTCATTACAAAAGTTTATTATTTCCAATACGAATGATAATCCGATTCTATAGAACCTTCAGGTATGTTTACCTTTGACTGAGGCTAAGCACACATTTCATTCACTTGCTAAGTTCAAGAGAAGTAGTCATCGTTTAGGTTGCCTGCGCTTGACTCGAATTTTAACAGACTCTGCGGCCTCACTGTCGATACCAGCCCTGCTCTAGGCATTTCCTGGAGTCTTCGCCGCTGTGCTGTCACCAGACAGTGACCAGCTGGTCCTCTGGTATGAAATCAGTCAACTAATCAGTGATTCTCACAAAAAAATCATGATTTAAAAATCCTCACTAACCTCACCCTGATGTTTACACAGTCAACAATAGAGGCATCAGCGCTGGGTGGCCAACAGTGACATTAACTGATCGGTTGCTTAAATCAGAATGCATCACTGGTATTTAGTTTCATTTAATTGCCATTTCCATAGTCATTAGAGGAGACATGAGTCTATGTTAGTTCGGCGGCTTTATACAATATACTCATGCAACCCTACTCTCTGCCGCTCTTCTGATTTACCTCTCAGCAGCAATTGCATCAAAGCAGCCTCAATTCAATTAAGTCTAAGTAGAAATGAAATTTGTTAACGTGTGTCGCTCGGTTTGTCGCTTGAATGGCATTGCAGTTGTCACTGCAACAGCATCGATTAAGATCTAATACCCGCCGTAAAAGATTAGTTTTTTATTTAGTTAACGCTTGATTGAATATTAGCTTGCAATGCAGCAAACAAGCATTTGCAGCTGTGATTTAATTACAATCAACTTTAATTGTCGATTTGCATTTAATGTAGCGCTTAAGATCAAAGGTTTCCGGTAGATGTCATGAGGCTGAATCAACCACCAATTTTTTTAGTTTCTCGGCTCACTACGTTTGAGCTGTGTTCTTTTGCCAAATATTTTACTTGAGAAAGCAATAACAATGCAAATCAAACCAGTTCTATTCAATGCATACTCTTTTTACCTTCTTAACGGGGTATATGCTAGTCTCTTTCTAATAAATTAAGACTGCTACTTTTAAATCTTTGTAATTTCATAATTGTAGTAATTGCAAAGAGTTTAGAAAGGGGGGGTGCGCTATACCATCACCCATCTTGAGACCCAACATTCATTATCGGATAATATTCGACCGAATAGACAACGAGCAGTACGCAGTGAAGAAATTATAACAGCCAATGCTGAGAGTGTACATGAAGACCGTGGAGAGTCATTTGGCGCGGTTCGCAGCACTGACGTATGGAACGACTTGGCGCATTTTACCACGAGAGCTTAAATTGGGAGCGTACAAAATACAGCTTGTGCAAGAAGTGCAGTCGTTCGACCTTCCCAAGCGACAACACTTTGTTCTATGGGCTCTTGAAAAGTTCCAAGTAGATCCAAAGTTTTCGAGAAAAATTTTGTTCAGAGAAGAGGCCCATTTCTGGCTCAATGGGTATGTGAACAAGCAAACTTGCCGCATTTGGTGTGATTTGTAGACCGTTGGAATCATCGGTTCATATTTCTTCAAAAATAATGCCGGTGAGAACATAACCGTCAATGGCGACCATTACCACGCCATGATAACCGACTATTTGATGCCTGAAATTGAAGCTCGGGAGCTCGGCAAGATTTGGCTTCAACATTTGGCCACTGCCCGCACAACGCATCAATCAATGGATTTATTGAGAGAACACTTCGGTGAGCAGATAAATGAACGTTTTGGGTCGATTCAATTGGTAACCAACATCATGAGATATCGTATCGTTAGACTTTTTTCTGTGAGAATATGTAAAGCCTAAAGTGTATGCGGACAATTCCGCTTCAATTCAGGCCTTGGAGCAAAACATCATACATGTCATTCGCCAGTTACCAGTCGAAATGCTCGAACAAGTTATCGAAAATTGGAGTCAACGGCCAATATTTGAAAGAGATAATCTTCAAAAAATAAATGCCCAGAATGGTTTTTCGAAAGTTAATAAAAATTCACCCATTAAATTTGAAGTTTCGGTGTTTTTTTCTTTAAAATAGTAGGGAAGCTCGAAATGGATCACCCTTTACCATCCAACACATTTATGTTCAGTATATTTTAGTAAATTATTAAGACTTGCACCGGAACAAAGTTTAGAACTCGTGGAAACCCGCATTCTCTATAGTAATCTTAAAATCTGATCGCCATTTTCATCGGCATATTAATTTCAGTGCACATTTCAAGCTTAAAAATAGTAAGTGGGTTGCTACATGAATCAATATATAAACTTGTACACAATATGACTTTGGTAAGACCGCAGACAAAGATAGAACCGATATTTTCTAGACTTACCAGCAGAGGTATACAGTGAAAAGGAGATATCTTGTCAAATAAACTGACCATACAAGAGATTGGTTAGGATCGGTCAGTTGTTATGAAAGCTATATCCTGCTATCAATGATTCCTGCTTCTTGAGGAGTAAAGAACTTCCACAAAATTTCAGTTCGATATTACAAAATGAAGCTGAAACTAATCATATTGCGCTCGTAATACAAATTCCTTTGCTTCCTCTGCTCAACAGCTTACTTTTCTTCTTCTTAATTTTAGGCCAAGCCTATTGACTATTAATTCGATAATGGTAATGCCACAATGACAATAGTTCATGACCACCAAACACGTTTGTCGTTTGCTATCTTTACAATCTGCTAGCTTTCAGCAAATATTCTATTGTCTGCGCCAAGCTTGTCGTTCACAGACGCTATCATTTTGGCTGACATATAATCAAGATTGTAGTCTAAATTTATAGGCGCTTCCCGGCAAATCAATGGCCCACCAAAGAATGAGAAAATGAAAGAAACAAGTGAACACTATCTGGCAGATATCATAATAGAAGATACATAGTGGAGGGACCTCAATTGACATGTGTAATAAAAATTGGCAAATGTCAAACCGCAGAACAGGCGCAGCCTAATAACCACCATACAATACACCTACAAACTATGCTAAAATGAATTGGATGCGAAATTGGTTTACCAAAACAGAGAAACGGAAAAGTGCAAATAAAAAGACGAAAACAGCAGCAATGAAGCCCGTAAAATACCAGCTAGTTGTGTACCGACATAAATAGTAGAACGGCAATTTGGCAGCGGAACAAACAGTTCAAGTCCCCGACAGCAGACATTGGGAAATTTTATTATGCGAAAAAAGGAGAAGAAGAGTAAGCAGCAACAGCAACAGCGTCAGCGGCAGCGCCTTCACAACAAACGTGCCGCCATCCTTTTTTGGCTTCTCGTTTTCGATTGTCGGTGATGTGTGTCGAAATGGCGCGGCGTCTGCAGATTAGTGTCGCGAGGCGAAGATGAAAACATGCGAAAAAGTGGACAAAAAATATGGTGCGAAGGTGGGAGGAAGTTATGGTGAAATTTATTTATTTCTTTTTTTTTGTGGTTTTTTATATTTTGTTGGGGTCCACAAATATGGAGCTGTTATAAAACAGTTAGACAATGAGATGCAGAAAATGGAGAGCATAAGAAAATTCAAAAACATTAGGGAAAAAGCTTTGGTCATTTACACTGGCTCAAGGTAGGTAATGTGCATTGGATCCCACTGACAGCAATAAATGAAGATTTTTGATCTCGAACCTAACAACACAACACAATTTCATAATATAGTGTAGTATTCTGAGAGAAGTAAGAAGTATTCTGAAGGGGCCGAGCCGAAAAGTGGAGCGTGATCCCCTTCATATTCCTGGAAACTATATTTTGAAAGGCTCATTTGTCGCATAGACATCTATTAAAAAGAAGCCAAAGAGTGTTCAAAATCCCTAATAGTAATTAGAAATATTTGTGCCAAAAAAAGTTTTCAGACAATTTCTTGACTATGTTTTGTTTAAGCATTCGTCAAATGTAGGATCCAAGAGAAAACACGACATATTTTAGACCTTTTTTCAATAAACTTGAAAAGGCAAGTCCGGCAGCAGAACATTTGAATAGTATTTAATGTTCTTCTATAACAGCCAAACATCCAAACATTCTATTCCGCTAATTTTGTTGTGAAAGATACATCAGAATTTGGAACACCGATTGTTAAAGGTGTCGAGAAAAAAAATGGAAATGGTCACGCCTGAAAGTCATGAAAGTATTGTTCAATTACCCAGGAGCTAAGCATTTCACGGTGGCGATGGTCTAGTCTCGGTGAGCCGGTGCATATACTAGTGGCAAAGTCAGAATTGACGGTCAGGAAGGTTTTGCTATATGTTTTATGAGATGAGGAATCATCTTCTATGTGCCACTCACCAACGGCCAAAGTCTTAACTCCGACCTGACAACAATTGGATTCTCTGATGGAAGCGAACGTCAAGAAGTGGCCAGCTTCGACTCATAGGAAGAACGTGTTCCATCAGGAAACCGCCAGGACGAAGCACGGACTCTCCAGCAGCTCAACAATTAACAGTCAGAGACCTTACTGGAATCGTTGGAATATCGGAAGGCAAGGTGAAAACCATTTTGAAAGATCGCTTGGAAAGTGAAAGCACAATTGGTTCCAAAAAAATCTCCATTTTTTGAAAGACAGCGCCACGTTTAGGTCCGTCAAAGCAGGTAAAAAATCAAGGTTATGTTTTTCGATTATCAAGGTGTGGTGCACTCCGAATTCTTCCTGACCGGCCAAACTGTCAACGAAAAATACTATTTGAGTGTTAGGCTAAACGAAGCTATTCGTAAAATGAGGCTGGAATTATGAGCCGAAAACTCTTGGTTTTCGCATAACGATAATGAACCCTCGCATAGTGCATTGATGCTTCCTGCGTTTCATGCCAATGTCGTGCCGCTACCACCATATTGGTCAAATGGGGCAAAATCGATTTTGAAGAATAAATTAATAATTTTATAATTAGAAACAAAGTCTTACTATTTTTTGCTCATAGTGGTATGAATAGAAAATTAAAATAGTGACCCCAATTACCTTTTTAATAATGATCAAGATGAGCACAGAGTGAAAACATCGATTAATTTAGTTAATTAATGAAGGAGCATCAAACCCATATTGCTCTCTCGAATCATATATACAATATACACATACACAGTACATAAGTACAGACATATCGATTTTCCACAACTGTCACTTAGTTAAATGTCAGTTGTTTTGAAATTTCAAGGTGCGGCAACAATATTTTCATGGTTACCTTCGAACTCTCGTAGCTTTTGCTTGAGTTGTTGGTTTGCAATTGGTTGGGAGTGCGAGAGGGCCAAATCAGCACAGACAGACGGTCTGTCTAACTATTACGTGCAAAGGGACAAACTGTTTATATAGTGGAGTATATGTGAGCATCTTGTTCAGTTTTACTATAAGCGTGACCTCGTAAATATAGTTCTTCTTCTAAAACTGTTGAATTATGTTGACATTACTTTCATCGCTAGGAAATGGATATGTATGTACAAATATATTTATATGTTTATATTATGAATTTAAAGATTTATTTACAATATTTACTTATTTTCTTTTTAACGAGAGGTTTCACTTACCGTTTCCCAAAGAGCCTTGTTGTTTTTATAACAAGCATGAAAATTGCACAACTGTAAGGAGAGAAGAGTAAAAAATAAGTGAGGGATGTTGAAAGTTAAATAAATTTGTAAAAGTAAGAGGATGGAGTCATGTGTACAAGTTCACGCAAGTGAGAAAATTCTTCAACATATTGCTGATTTGCGCCCACGCCCCGACGGAAGAGAAGGACGATGTGATCAAAAATGTCTTCTATGAGTGATCACTCCAAGACGAGCTTTATGAAGATCGCCCAAAATCAGTTGTTGTTTCGAAAACTATCGATGATTAAGGCAACTATAGCTATTAGTGGGACCAGCATATATTTAATATTGCATGAACATGTGACTGTAAAAAAAATATTCACGTTGGATTTGTCAATCGCTCAAAAAAGTTTGTGTCGATTGCTTGAGAGAAATGTTAAAAAATACAATAGCGCCACGTCTACGGCATCGTGACAGGTGATGAATACTGGATTTAGCCGGATGAGCCCAAAAGTAAACAGCAGTCGACTGTGTGGATGTTTCAAGATGAGCCGAATCCAATAAACGTTGTTCGCGCACGAAGCACTTCCAAGCAAATGGTCGACTTATTTGTTCAAAAAACTGCACCTGTCACAACCATATCTCAAGAACAAGGCTGGTCAGTTAATTCAGAGTGGTACACAAATATTTCTTTCTCACTTTTTTTTTCAAAAAATAAAGAAAACCAACCACGGAGGTGGATCATGTTTCACCACAACAATCTGAGCTTTCACACATCGACTGAAAAAACTGCATTTTTGAGCACTCAAAACATCGAATTGATGACTCATCTACCCTAGAGTTTTTATTTGACGCCGAATGACTTCTTTTTATTCCCTGTTAAACTAAGAGGTTAACGTTTTGGACACCTGAAGAGGCGTTTGATAAATTCAGAATGTACTTTTTGGAAATACCTCAATCAAAGTGGAATAAGTGCTTCGTCAATAAGTTCAAACGCATACGAAATTTATAGATCTTAATGGAAATTACTTTGAAAAACACGAAAGCAATTTTTTCAAAAATTAAGATTTGTTTTTGTTCTCCAATACCGAAATATAAAAGGCAACCCTAATAGTACAGTTTTTCATTACATTACACTACTCTTTATCCAAATAAAAAGAAAATCATTAATTTCCATTAAACTGAAAGAATTTTCATTAAAAATAATTTGTTTTAAAGACATCAAATTTACCCAAAATTTATGTTGGCAATAAAGAAAATATGAATAGTAAAATTAATAAAATAAATTCACTGAATATTTCAAGAATAATATTTTCTAAAATATTTAAGGCAACAGGAATCCCTTGAATAATTGCAAATTTCAAACAAAAGGCTCGAAAAAACCCTTACATTAGCTAATCTTATGTACCCAAAGGAGACATTTTTTAACAATGAATTCCATCACTTGCCCTGCACTTACTCTTAAAAGAAGTATTCCCAAAATTACACACTCTTCTGCAACAACAAAAACATTCCACAAGAATGTTAGAAATTTAGAATACCCTTATCAGTCAAGGAATTTCGGCAAAGACAACAACATTGCAAATTGTTGCACAGTTCACCATACATAATTTAATATTCATATACATAAACATAAACCAAATTACATATATTAAAGCGAACAGAAGTCTGTTGGGAGTTTAAATAAGGACTTAGATAAATTGCTTGCATATTCAACATCAACCATGAATAAATATGTATACATATATGTTTTCAGGGTAATTCTCTGAAATTGCCACGCTCATATTCAAGTAAGCAATTAAATACAATGTTTTATTAAATGTGTAACACAAATACATGTATATGTATATACTTATATGTGAGAAATTAAGACGCAATCTGTTCATTAACCGTAATACACATTTTTGTATGTATGGAAGTGTATACATATGCATGTATGTATATGTGTATATGTATTTGTGCCTGTGTGTGTAGTAGGAGCCATCATTTTGCAGACATTTGATAAAATTAATAAAATTGCGCGCGCACTCAGACTGTTGCTGCAATTAGCAAAGTTGACGGGCGCCATCAGCACTCGCACGCCATGACGTATACGTAACTTACTCATGTTTGTACGCCGTGTTTAACTGGCGATGTGAAATTAATTGCACTATACGAGATTTAATAAGCCAAATGAAGATGATATTTTAATTTTCAAGAAAAAATAATGTCAATTATGTTTATTAAATTTTTTACTATAAATTTAAAAAATTTTTTCTATAAAATTAAGTAAATTATTTTAATACAAATTTTATTTTTCAACTGCTGCGAGTGAACTGCAAATAAGTTATCTACCATAAATTTGAATTTTACACTATTTTTAGAGAAAACAAATACGAAATACCATTTAATAACATAATATAGAGAGCTTAAGGTAGATTTTTGTATTTTTCAACCACAAAGAAAATGTCCTCATTTCCATTTTGTGGCGCAGCGCATAATTTATTTTGGTCTTAAAATCTTTAGCACAATGGAGGAGTTTTATGTTTGGCAGCGGTACTTTTGGTGGGTACACTGGCGAGCTTAACGACAGTATTAAAATATATAGAAGTAAAACATTTACCAAAAGCCAGCCAGCCACGTGAGCTAACTGGCGAGCTGGAGCTGAAGCTGCTTCGTGAATGTGAACTTGGGGAAAAAGGATTTTTATCTTGATTTTGATGGGCCAGTTTGTATGGCAGCTATATGTTATAGCCCGATCTGAGCAATATTTTCGGAAATTGTAGCATTGTTTTGGTTAATAGTTTATGCAAAATTTTGTAAAGATATCTTGTCAAATAAAACAGTTTTCCATGCAGGGACTTAGTTCCGAGCGGTCAGTTTGTATGGCAGCTATATGCTATAGTGATCCGATCTGAACCATTTCTTTGGATATTGCATCATTGTCTTAGATAATTGATCATGCCGAATTTCGTGATGATATCTGGCCAAATGAAAAAGTTTTCCATATAAGAATTTGATTCCGATCGGTCAGTTTGTATGGCAGCTATATGCTATAGTGATCCGATCTGAACCATTTCTTTGGATATTACATCATTGTCTTAGATAATCGATCGCGCTGAATGTCGTGATGATATCTCGCCAAATGAAAAAGTTTTCCATATAAGAATTTGATTTCGATCGTTCTGTTTGTATGACAGCTATCTGCTATAATAGTCCGATTTGAATCATTTCTTCGCAGAATATTGTATTACTGTAGATAATAATCCGTGCCCAACTTCGTAAAAATATCTCCTTAAATAAAAAAGTTTTCCATACAAAGACTTGATTTCGATCGGTCAGTTTGTATGGCAGCTATATGCTTTAGTGGTCCGATAACAACAATTTCGACAAGTGAGCAGCATCGTGGGAAGAAAATAACGTATGCTAAATTTCAGAGCTGTATCTTTTAAACTAATTCGCGAATGTACAGGCAGACAAATATGGCTAAAGCAACTCAGCTCGCAACGTTGATCATTTATAAATATATTTAATAGGATCCCCGACGTTGGCTACTGGGTCTTACAAACTGCTACCACCACTGGTTCATACCCGAATTTTGGGGATGCCTTATACATCTTTCATATTCTCCCTTTCTCGATTCATTCATTCTTTACGTTTTATGAGGTCTCTTCTTCTACTTCGCAGTATTGTAAAATATCATCGTGATATTTCTACATCTAGGTGTGCCTAGTCTCAATATTGAAAAGGAATATATCTAACTTAATCTAAACTTCTCTATATACGAACGAAAAATTTCAAGATTTCCTAAGGGTCGTACCTGCGTTCATATGAAAATCCATATAACTAAGCTACAAACCGAAAATACACCCAAGCAAGACGCAGGCATGCATAATCGGACGCATCTACAGAAATATGAAAATTCAACGCATGACAAAAATTGTGTGTGGAAGAAATAGACATATCTGCCAAAAGCGGGTCAATGACTTGGCAATTAAAGGCGCCGCCAACTTTGACGTTGTTGACAGCGTTAGTGCTACAAGAAATCTATACACACGCAATTGCGAGCGCGTAAATGTACTTAAGTGTAAACATAGGCATGTAGCTCCGGTATTCATGAATGCACCAACAAAAGTGTCGCATTGTATGCGCATAAAAGCGGTGAGACGACGCACGCCACAGATGCACTCATTGCGGTAAAAAAAGTATGCGAGACAAAAAGTGAATAAATATCCAACAAATACTTAATTAAGGTGTGTTGGAAAAATAATGAATTGCAATTTAATTGCGTTCAGTAATATAACATTTTGCTTAAAATTAGTATTTAAAATCATATTTGAAAATGTGTTACCAGAGTAAGACACTCTGAGAAAAAAAATATAAAAAACGTAAAATAAAAAAAAATTGTACAAATTGAAATTTTTCCTACTGGGAAATCATAAGCACCAGCAATCGCACATACATAACAAACTTCAAGATTGTGTGGCAACACTGTTTGCAGTTGCAGTCTTCTTGGCATCGCTAAGTGTCACATACATACCTTGTCAACTCAATGCAGAGATCAACAAACAACAAACTTCAACGGAAGTGAATTATGGTTGAATACAAATACTTGCATATAAATGTGTATATAATTTACGGGTTAAACCTAAGGTATATATAAAAAAAATCCCTGCAAGGCAGAATTTTATAAATGCGTACATTAGGGTCAGGCAAAAAAAAGTTAATATCAAAATTTGCAGGTTAAATTTAAGCTATACGTTTTAAAAAAAATATCCCTGCAGCGTAGAATTTTATAAATTCGTACATTAGGGTGAACCAAAAAAAAGTTAATAATGGATTTATTTAATCTACGCGGGTTAAATTTAAGCTATATGTATTAAAAAAAAATATCCCTGCAGAGCAGAATTTTATAAATGCGTACATTAGGGTGAACCAAAAAAACCTAATAAGGAATTTACGGGTTAAATTTAAACAATATTTAGAAAAAAATATCCCTGCAAGGCAGAATTTTATAAATGCGTGCATTAGGGTGAGCCAAAAAAGAGCTAATATGGAATTTACGAGTTAAATTTAAGCTATTTATAGAAAAAAATATCCCCGCAGGCAGAATATTAGCTCAATTTTAAATTGTGCCGGTGAGTATTCTTCATTATAAATAACAAGCAAAAAATCAGTTTTCACTAAAAATACCTGAAGAGCATTTTTTTACAATTCAAGAATTAGTTTTTTTTAACAAAATTGAAAAGTGAAAAAAATCAAATTGTGAAATGCCCATAAATTCGATATTACTTTTTTTTTGGCGCACCCTTACTCATATTCTATTCATAGTATACACAACTACACAATCTTTATATACATAAATTACAAACTTATATATGTACATATTGTACCTTACTTAGGTGATGCTGCAGTGGTGATAAAAGTTATTCCACTCATCTCTCTCTTCTCTATTCTCGAATGAAGCAAAAAGACATTTATGCAATGAATAATTGCATTTATCGTTGCTTATTGAACTTTTACCCCCTTTATTTTACAAATACAAAATCAATAGTTCTCAGTCAACGATAAAGGTGAGCTGAGCATATTTTAACGCAGCAATAAGAATTTAATTAACTTTATAGACTTGTGAAATGAGCTGAGTGAAATAACTGTTTAAGAGAATGTATACAAATTTCTCTTTTTGTATTTTTAATAGAATTCAGTAAGTATGATTTGAATAGAAATAACAAAAAGCAAGATAAATCATTTACTTTGGCTGCACCGATGCTATAACACTCTTCACATATACCAAAATTCATTTCAAGAACTTTGATCGGTCAATTTATATGACAGCTATATGATATAGTGACTCGGTCTGAATAATTTCTTCGGAGATTACACCGTTGCTTTGGGCAATAATCCATGCCAAATTTGATGGAAATATATCGCTAAATGAAAAAGTTTCCCATACAAGCACTTTATTCCGATCATTCCGTTTGTATGGTAGCTATATGCTATAGTAGTTCGATATCTGTTGTTTCAACAAAATAACCAGCTTCTTGGTGAGAAAAAGAGGTGTGCAATATATCATATCGATATCTCAAAAACTGATACACTAACTTTGCGAACAGAAAGTACATGGCCAAATCGACTCAATATAGTCGGCTAGTTATAGGCGAGTTTTCAACAGCGCGCCAGTCGTTCTTCCTTTTCGCGGTTTGGCGTCAATTGGAGATTCCAAGTGTAGCCAGGTCTTTCTCCATCTGATCTTTTTAACGGAGTGGAGGTTTTGTCTTCCTCTGCTTTCTCCGGCGGGCAGTGCGTCGAATACCTTCAGAGCTGCAGTGTTTTCATCAGTTCAGACGACATGACCTAGCCAGCGTAGCTGCTGTCTCTTAAATCGCTGAACTGTGTCAATGTGGCCGTATATCTCGTACAGCTCATTGTTCCATCGAATGCGGTGTTCGCTGTTGCCGATTAATCTTCGGCAGAACCTTTCTCCCAAAAACTCGTAAACCTACCTCATCGTCATCGTCATCGTCCAAGCCTCTGCACCATACAGCAGGACGCTAATAATGACGGACATATAGAGTTTGGCCTTTATTGGTCGAGAGAGGACTTTACTTCTCAATTGCCTACTCAGTCCAAAGTATCAATAGTTATTCTGCGTTGGATTTCGAAGCTGACATTGTTGTTGGTGTTAATGCTGGTTCCAAGATAGACGAAATTATCTCCGATTTTGAAGTTATGACTGTCAACAGGGACGTGAGAGCCAAGTCCCGAGTGGGACGACTGTTTGTTTGATTACAGAAGATATTTCGTCTTGCCCTCCTTCACTAACACACACATTTCCTTCGCTTCCTTATCCTGTCTGAAGAAAGCCGAACTAACGGCGCTGTTGTTGAGCCCACCGCCAGCAGCTATACACTCTTATAGAAGATTGTACGTGCTCTATTTAGCTCTAAACCTCGTATTTTTTCTACACCAATAGATTGAAGAAGTCCCACGATAGAGTCGGGTTGTCTGAAACCTCGTTTGGTATCGATCAGCTCTGACCTCTTCGACCCTGACGGACCTTTTGGTATTGTTCAAAGTCAGTTTACACAGCCGTATTATTTTTGCGAGGATACCAAATTCCGACATAGCGGCATAAAAGCTGCTTCTGTTTGTGTTATCAAAAGCAGCTTTGAAATCGACGAAGAGATGGTGTGTGTCGATCTTCTTTTCACATGTCTTTTCCAAGATTTGGCGTATGGTGAATATCTGGTTAGGCACCGATGAGGTCCAATAAGTTTATTGATGGTGGGCTTTAATCTTACACACAATATGTATGCTCGATAGAACGTTACACGCGATGTTGAGGAGACTTATCCCACGGTAGTTGGCGCAGATTGTAGGTTCCCCCTTTTTGTTCTAATATTGCTTACATTTTATATATTTCGACCGACATTCATTTCCTTCTTGCCGCTCACATAACATACCATACATTAGGCATGAAATTCTTCACTCTGTGGCAAACGCATTTTCATCCTCCAATTGCCATAAAAATACCATTCTGAGCCAATCGCATATTTATTGAACTATTACAAAGGAAGTCTTTCGAAATTCTGCGCGCAACTTGTTTATTTACGAGCATTACATTACAGTTAGCAGTACTTAAACTTTTACGTTTCCACGCGCTTTTACTTGCTGAGGCAAAAGTTTATATTTATTTTGTATAAATTTTTATCTTTTCTGGCTTAAATTGCACTTAAAGTTTGGTTTTGAATTTCGAAAACTTACTTTCAACTTTTTTATTTTATTTCCGTATTTTTTATATACCGCCAGTATCTACCTTATATACATATGTATGTATATGTTATTATGTGTGTCACATGCAAGCAGCGCGCATGGCTAGGTGCTTGTTTTACAATATTCACATCTACCCGCCATGGAAACTTGTGTCTTCTTGGGCACTCGCACATAGTGGAGCGCATTTGTGAAACAAAAGACACTCATTATACAAAAGTTCTTCTTCTGCACATGCTCTGCAGCGCAGCGAGTGCGCCTCCACCAACAAAATGTCCTTGTCTACCACAAGCTCTACAAAACGTGTCCCTCAACTGCAGCGTGGCTGTGCTTGCGTATATGTGTGTGTGTTACGCTGCGCTGCGACAGTTTCAGAAGTTTTCTTTTTGTTGTTTGTGCTTTCATAATTTCTATGCAAACAAAAGTGCATAAATCCATATGAATAAATATATGAACAGCTGAAAATAGTCTATTGGTGTTGCTGTTGTTATTTTCAGTTTATTTTTGTTTTTTTTTTCTGTTTGAATACTCACAGACGCACATGTTTGAGCACACAGAGAGTCATGGGTGCTTACAAATGTACATATTTATAAATACAAGTGTGTTCTGGTACTTTTGTTCCCATTTTAAAAGCAAAAAAAAGAACATTATGGCAGGAAGATATTTATTGCAACCGTTTTACAACAATTGATTTTCTCATACGCATTTTGAAATATTCATTTGCTTATACGAGCACACATTACACAAACATACACAGCAGCAAACGTGTCTCCTCAAGTGCCTCTGCGTATAATTGTAAGTAAAAGTAAGCAAAAATGTACTGCTTGCAATCGATTAATCACGGCGAGGGGAAGGGTAGCGTAAGAGTATTTTTTTTTAATTTAAACCCATGCATTGTATCTCTGCATGCCACACGAATCAAAGATTACTAAGTGAAAAATTGTTTTGGGCTGGAGCATTTGTAGCAGTTTTCGCTCGGACCCTTGGTCTGAAGTGATAATAAAGTAAAAGGCACTGTTTATCCCTCTAACCAGCTTCTGTCTTATGAAATAACGGTTCAATAAAATTGATATACATTTCTACGTGGAAATTAAAGGTCTGATAGTGGTCCCAAAAATCATCGAACAAGTTTGTGTGAACAAATATTCTAATTTATCTTTCCTCCATCGATTCTAAAGAAAGAAAGCACGGTAATATAGTTTTTACTCGCAAAATGTTGGCTACTGCGTCGTTGTAGAGCAACCGGTATAAAAAATTTCACAAAGAAACTGATAAGGTTCCCACTTAGTAATTTGAACAAATAAATTTTTTTTTGAACGCGGGTTTAACGTGATATATTCTGTTTTCATAATCAAATATACATATATGGGAAAGGAAGATTACAAATCGAAAATATTTGTTTTTTAAGCAATTAAAGCGATTTGAACATTTTTGATTTTCGTGCCCATATAACGTGGGTCCCCACGCTCTATTGCTGTCGAAAAAGAAGAAAGAGAAGCGGTCGTCTCAAAAATTCTGTAGACCGGTGTAATCTGTTTCGCTTATGTATTTTATATTAAACCTTTTCATAAGAGAAATACACTCCAAAGTTTGATTCGTTTATAGAGATTTGATAGTTTTTACAGAATAAGAATTATTTAACTATAATTTTAGTTTTTGCTATAATTTTAATTTTTGCTATAATTCGAATTTTTGCCATAATTTACTTTTTTGAAATAATTTTATAGTTTACGATAATATATGATTGTACTGTAATTGAAAATTTTGTTATGATATATTTTACGTAATTTAGGGTTTACTATAATTATAGAATAAATTCGAGTTTAATATTTTACTACAATTTTAGGTTGTACTATAATTTAAAATCTCATTATTAATGTATTAAAGATATACTTTTATACTTGAGTTTAATTTTAGATTTCATTATAATTTTGCATTTATTATTTATGATTTTATTGTAATTGTGAATTTTTTTATAATTTGAAAGTTTACTATAATGAAAGATTACACTATAATTTAAAACTTTGTTATGTTATACATATTTTACTTAGTTTTAGGGTTTACCATAATTTTCGATTAGACTTGAGTTTTATATTTTAATATAATTTTGGGTTTTACTATAATTTAAAATTTTAACATTTAGGGTATAATTTTACATTTTATTAATATTTATAGTTTTACTATAATTATGAATTTTGTTATAATTTGAAAGTTTACTATAATGCAATATTTCACTGTAATTCAAGATATTGTTATGTTATACGTATTATAGTTATTATAGTTTACCATAATTTTATATTGCTCTTGAGTTTAATATTTTACTATAATTTTAGATGTTTACTATAATTTAACAATTTGTTAATATTTTAGATTTTACAACTTAAAATTTTTTTCTATAATTTGAAAGTATACTATAATGTAAGATTGCACTATAATTTATAATATTGTTGTGTTATATTTTACCTAATTTTAGGGCTTACCATAATTTAAATTACACTATTGTATCGTAGTTTACTATAGTTTTACATTTAACTAATTTTATTTGCTATAATTCTGGATTTTACTACAATTTTAGATTTTACTATAATTTAAAATTTCATTATTAAGATGTTATTTTAGGTTTAGCTATAAATTTAGGTTATGCCATAATTTAAGAAGTTGCCAGGGCAAACATAGAAACTGCTAATCATTAAGTGGTAATAATGCACTCCTTACAGACCAGGAGTCCGACTACACCAACTGCAGTTTTTCATTTATACGTTGACTTGCGTACATACTTATGATGTATTTGTAGAGTATGTTCAGTAAAATTAGTAAACACATATGTCTAGTTAAAGTCGTTCGATGAATTATATATTCTACCTAAAGACTTTAATAGAACATTTTCAACATTTTTATGAAGATACGTACATACATACATATACGGCCGTTTTTTATGTTTTTACATACTTATATTATAAATTCTCAAGCACCTACTCATATATGTAAATATATGCAAGACAGATAATTTAATGAACATATGCACCCAGATTCTACCGCTGGATTACACATCTTATGCATAAATGTACATATGTACATATATATGTAAGTGGGTACACACCCATTTTGCCTGTCACTTTCACTGCAATGTCTTCATACGCGACTTTGATTACTTTTCGCGATAACAAGTTTATCAGCGCTTGTGCTCACGTATTTTCATTTACTACATACATATGTATGTATGTATGTGTGTTACATGTTAATGCCTTCAGTAAGAAGCTTGCACAGATTTTTAACATGACTCATGTCAAACAATGATTGTGAAAAAAGAACCTTATTCAAGTTTCCTACATTTTTCTTCACTCTTGATCAATACAGGTGTTTAGAGCAATCATTTTCTCTTCTACCAACAAACTGACAGCAAAGGTATGATAAAGATACAAAAGTAATTCTGAACCCTTTCTCAAATAAATATTACATATGGATTCTTGATTTATACTGAGAAATTGATATTCCTGAAATGTCTTCTAAAATATAGAAGTTTTTAAATTTTGATAATTCCACTTTATGTGGTCGGCCTCGAATCATCTTTTAAGTTAGAATAATCGTGCTTTGGACTTTAGATGCTCCAGTCAATTTCTTATTCCAAGATATATTAGACGTTAGTTGTATAGTTGCTATATGCCGTATAGTGATTCGATTGATTGAACCATATTCGGAAATTTTAGCATTTTCTTTGATAATAATCTATGGCAAATTCCGCGAACAGAAGCTTTCCATACAAAATCTTGATTTTGATCGGCTAGTTTGTGTAACGTTCTATCGAGCGTACTGTATGAAAGATTAAAGCCCACCGTCAACAAACTGATTGTACCTTATCAGTACTTCTTTAGGCCTGAAAAATCAATAACTAACCTGATATTCAACATGCGCCAAATTTTGGAAAAGACCCGTGAAATATGGATTGACACACACCTCATCTTCATCGATTTCAAAGCTGTTTTTGACAGCACGAAAAGGAGTTGCCTTTATGCCGCTATGTCTGAATTTTGGTATCTCCGCAAAACTAATACGACTGTGTAAACTGACGTTGAGCAATATCAAAAGCTCCGTCAGGATCGGAAAGGACCACTGCGTGCCGTTCGATACGAAACGATGTTTCAGACAAGGCCACTCCCTATCGCGTGACTTCTTCAATCTATTGGTGGAGAAAATAATACGAGCTGCAGAAACGAATAGAGAAGGTACAATCTTCTACAAGGGTGTTAAAATGCCGGCGTACGCCGATGACTTCGCTATCATTGGCCATAACAACCGCGTTGTGAGTTCTGCTTACTCCAGGTTGGGCAAAGAAGTGAAGTAAATGGGTCTGGTAGTGAATGAAGGCAAGGCGAAATATATCCTGTCCTCAAACCGACCGTCGTCGCATTCGTGACTTAGCTCTCAGTCACTGCTGACAAACATAACTTGATTGAATGGAGAAGTCAAGTTCCCTCTCGACGAACAAAGGTCAAACTCTATAAGTCACTCATCATTTCCCGTCCTGCTATATGGTACAGAGGCATGTACGTCGACAACATCTGATAAGTCGGTGTTCCGAGTTTTCGAGAGAAAGGTTTTGCGGAAGATTAATGGTCCTTTGCGCATTGGCAATGGTGAATACCGCAGTCGATGGAACGATGAGCTGTACGAAATATGCGACTACATTGACATAGTTCAGCGAATTAAGAGACAGCGGCTAAGCTGTCTGGGTCATGTCGTCCGAATGGTAGAAAACACTCCGTGCAGTACCCGCAGGGGAAATCAGAGGATGAGGAAGACCTCCACTATGTTGGAGAGATCAGGGGGAGAAGATCCTTGCTGCACTTGGTATCTCGAATTGGCGCCAAAGAAAAGGAATAACGACTGAAGAAGAAGTTTGTATAACAGCTATATGCTATGAGCAACTTTTTGGAGAGATATGGATGTGTAAAAAGATTGGGAACGATACCACAAAAACTGAGACACTAGTTCGCATATATACAGACAGACAGACGTACATAGCAAAATCGACTCAGCTCGTCACGATAATTATTTATATATGTAAATATTTTATTAGGCCTCCGACGTATCTGTCAGTATATTACAAACTTCGTAGCAGACTTAATATACTCTGTTCAGAGTATAATAACTAAGCCTATGTTCTTCCTATGTTTCACAAAAAATGTATTCCATCATACAAAATATCTGACTTCTGTTATCGAAAAATCTTTCGTCGCTTACGATTTATCTCTTCTCTGCTAGGGTATTTGAGCTCTATCCTCTTGTCAAAATATTTAAATACAAAAAACTACATCAATCTTATACAATTGAAATCAATAGGAGCGAAAATGGTACTAAAGTGGTATAACCAAGTATTATTTTATCTCTATTTAATTCGGATAGATGCTTGTTCGTTTCGCCACTTTTCGAGTTTTTACGAAACTTAAACAGATTTCGTGTATTTTCTTAGTGTTGAAATTTTTGTTTTCTTTTGGAACTTGGCACTAGTATTAGTCGAGTACTGAAAGTATACATTCTTATATTTCTAAAGAAGTCTCATAGTAACCCATTTTTATCAAATTATCATACATTTTATCGCTTACATGAAATTCAAACGCTCAAAATTCATCCGTTGTTCAGTTTCTTTAAGTATCTCATACCTTATAGTTTCATAGCACTGTTGCTCGTCTAGCAGGTGTTATGAATACTTGTACCCACCTCTACTCTACATTTTGCGTGTAATAATTCATACATATATATGTATGTGTGTATGTCCTTACCAGTTGCTTGGCTCCTTCGCATGTGCGTTTATACATATTTTATTTATTGCTTCCTCTTTGGACAGCACTAGGTGAACGTGAGTCCTCGCAACTACTCTAAGACAATCAAATTGTAGACAACAGAAAAAAGCAGTTTCATGCTTTCATGCATTAAATTCGCTCACACACTTGCATAATTAGGTTAGAAGTACTTTATACACTAACTTAGTGTTACTACGATGTAAATATGTATAAATACATAAATAAATGCGTGTATCCTTAGCTGGCGTTTTATTATGCACGTACATACATATTTAATGGTATGACATAGAAACTCGCATATAAAATATTATTGTCCTACATTCACTATTCTTGTGTATGGACGAGGTCCTTGATGGTTCGACGCTTTGAAAGCGAAACTGAAAATTGATATAAATATCACTAGTACTTCACTAAGGAAACACCAGCAAAATAATCGAGCATTGTTAGTTGCTAAGCTGGCAGCTGACAGTGAGCAAATATGGTGTAGTAGTGATTAAATTAAGATATTCTAGTTGATTTGAGTATTGATTATGTGGGTCATATGCAATTATTATATAGACTCTATTTTTTACCTGAGTGATTCAAAAAAAGGCAAACTAATAATGAACCCAGGCCATTAAAAAAAGATACTTGATATTCGATAACTTTTAGTGAAGCTCATCAATCCTAGTCTTTAAGGAATCCACTCATTTTCAGTTTCATTTAAACTGTAACCCCAATCTATCGTTGGAACAAACGATTTCAGATTGACTTATGGACTACGAACATACTTGTATGTACGTTGGAGCTTTAGATCGTTAGCAAGAGAAAACATAACCGAAAATTCCTACAAAACGAGCGAGTGTTCGTGTATACTTGAGAATCCCCCATAAAAATCTGCTTACAACGACCTAAAGAAAAAAAACTTTG
This sequence comes from Bactrocera tryoni, assembly GCF_016617805.1. NCBI lineage: Eukaryota > Metazoa > Arthropoda > Insecta > Diptera > Tephritidae > Bactrocera > Bactrocera tryoni. Next base: position 16,327,683 of record NC_052500.1, read on the forward strand.
TGATTAAGAGTGTATACATGATAGAAAGCCTATAGAAGCATTGTGATATTAAGCGCAACTGGTATGGTAATAGCCCGCTTGTTGTCGAAATGAACTTTTAGTAAAAGTAGCATAGGAATTTTTGTTGAAGAAAATTTTCAGCCAAACTATCAAATAACCACTCCGGAAAAAAGCGACAAAACACGAATTAGAACATTTTAGTTAATGTTTCAGATATAAAGGGTGTCAATGCTAAATACTTTCAGATGTTTTGCTGAATCTTATGCCAAAACGACGACGAGTGGAAATCGCAAAATATCATACGAGGCTCTAAGAATACAGCAAATTTTAGAGACCATAGGAATAATTGAAAAAAAAAATCCAAAAAGTTTTTTAAAGTTTTTAAAAAATATAAATTTTTTAATTTATGTACCTATTTTTTTACATTTTGAAACCAGTTTTATGAGCTAATATCATCTGATCAAATTTGACCCGGACTGGTACATTTAAACTGCGCGAACAAACTGAGTGGTTCAAAGCGTTCATTGAAATTCATGAAGTCATTGAAAACCTGTCTCATGTGTGTCTTCTATCTACTTCTTTTAATGACGATAACATCGAAAAAGTTAAAGAGACTGTGCTTGAAAATCGTCGCGTTGGCTTCAGAGAGATAGCAGTGGATCGCAACATTTCTTATGGATCTACTTAACACATTTTAGTTAATGTTTTAGATATAAAGGGTGTCAATGTTAAATACTTTCAGATGTTTTGCTGAACCTTATGCCAAAACGACGATGAGTGGAGATCGCAAAAGACATGCTGGAGAACATAGTAGCATTGGACTCGTCATTCATTAAACACATCAGGAGGTCAATAAATATATTATATCATTGTAATTTTCCGATAATCTAGCGAATCTTCTTCTTTAGCCAGTGTAGCCAAGTCCTGCTCCACCTGGTTTTTCCAAAGGAGTGGAGATATTCTTTTTTCTCTACTTTCGAATACTCTTAGATCTGGAATGTTTTCATCGGATTCTTTCGGATGACAAGACCTAGCTAGCGTAGCCGCTGTTTCTTAATTCGTTGAACTATTTCAATGTCGTCGTATATCTCGTACAGCTCATCGTTCTAGCGACTGCGTTATTCGCTGTTGCCAATGCAAAAAATCTTCCGAAGAAGATTTTTCTCGAAAACTCGTAACGAATACCACTCCAAAAATAAGTCGGAACCGATAAAACCAGGTTAAAGTCGGTCAAAAATCAAAGTGATGATTTGGTGAGTAAAATAAGGAATACTATTTGGTCGATTTGAGGCATCTCTGAGGACTAGATGTCAGAACATTCACGGACTTTTCACCATGATAATCCGCCGTCATATGCTAGCATGACTGCGACTGAATTTTTGGCCAAACATCAAACGAGAATCAACGCTAAGCAGCCGTATCCGCCAGATTTGGCTACCTAAGTCTTTTTTCTCTTTTCGGAACTGGAAAATTCGCTTCGGGAAACGAAAAAATTTTGATCAGATGGTTTCTAAGTTTTTCGTTAAAAAAAACAACAATTACAATTTTCAAATTTATATGTGAATAAGCGGGATTTTATATTTGAAAATTGTGCTTGTAGAGCACACTGTGTACCTCATTGGTGTTTTAGTGGAATATTTTCGCTATTTTCTACGTGTTACATACACACATAATTACATGTACACATGAACTTATTTTTGCCTTAGCACGTACATACATACAACCATACACACATTATCATTGTTCTTAGTCCGAACATTGTTCAAGTTGCGGTTGTGCAATTTTGTTTATGTTGTTGTATCGCATATTTTATATGCAACAATACTTTTTTTCCAATGTTACCGTTGTTGCACTTGTTTTGCCTCTATCACTCGCTCTTATTGTTATTGCTGATGGTGATGGGGATGTCTGCAAATAAGCAGGGTTGGTGTCGCTTCGGTGTTTTTTTTTTTTGGTTTTGTTGTGTGCCGTTAATATTGAAGTACTCGCAATTGTTTTCCTAGCCACTTGAAAATATCCTGCAGACGTAAGCGAAAGCAGATGCAAAATAGAAAGCAAGAAAGTTAAAAACAGAAACAAAGCAGCAACATTGGCACATCAGGTACGGCGGAAAGTAAAAATAAAGCGACCACACTTGCTTGGCAAATGGGCTGACACATCAAGCAATCCATCAAGTCGATTTGCTTAGCTGGTTGGTCGATTGGTCGGTTAGTGGGCAACAGGAAGTGCATGTGTACTTAAAATGCGGGCAGTTGCAAAGTCTTAATGCATATATGTATATATATCTAAGCTCCTACTCTGATGAACTGGTATTATGTAGTCGGTTTTTATAGGACTCTCTTTCGCCTCATTGGATTATTTTGATTTTCTTATAATTTATTTTGCCAATTTCCATAACCTCGTTGAGAATTACAGAGCCGTTCGATACCAAGCGAAGTTTCAGAAAAGTAGACTCCCTATCGTGTGACTGCTTCAATCTATTGCTGGGGAAAATAATACAAGCATCGCGTCGTAAGTTCGGCTTTCTCCAGACTGGATAAGGAAGCGAAGCGTTTGAGTCAAGTTGTGAACGAAATATCTCCTAGCATCAAACAAGCAGTCGATGCACTCGCGACTTGACTCACACGTCATTGCTGATAGACATAACTCTGAAGTCAAAACTAACTTAGTCTATCTTGGTATCAGTATCAACACCTTGAAATCCAAAGCAGAATCACTCTTGCCAACAGATGCTACTTTGGACGGAGTAAACAAATGAAAAGTAAAGTACTCTCTCAACGAACAAAGATTAGTCGGTCTTAGGGGTGTTCGAGAGAAGGGTTTTGCGGACGATTTATTGTCTTTCTCTCTAGGGCTCATTCTGGAAAGGAAACTTTCATGGAAGGGAGAGACCCCACCTTTTGCCAGTGGCTCCTTTACATAGGTACAAGAGCAAAAAAGGCATCAATTTCCTTGTACCTACATATGTAAAGGAGCCACTGGCAAAAGGTGGGGTCTCTCACCGAAAGTGATTTTCTGGCTCTACGACAGCATAGTCAAGCCCATTATGTCCTATGGAACTTTATGTGGATTTCATCAGCTTTTGTGGTGCGCTAAGGTCAAATCCAACCATGGCACTTAAAGCCATCTTACACATATTGCCCGTGGACATCGGTGGAACGTGTGTGGCCGCGAAAGTTGCGACCAGACTCAAAGAGTCTAAAAGAATATGTGTCTGAATACGCGTAAATCTCCTCATTTGACTTCATATCGGATCACTTGGATCATGGAGTCGCCAAACCGAACTCTGACTGCTCATTCTCTACTCATATACCGGCGAGGAAGTTGTAGATAGAAAGAAGCCGTTGAAAGAGAGGGGCAGCGAGCTTCTTCACGAATGGGTCAAAGCTTGGGGGGAAAGTTGGTGGAGGGGTTTACTGTGTGGAGCTCTCTATCAACCTTAGTTTCAGACTTCCTAAATAATGCAGTGTCTTCCAGGCCGATTTGCAGCCATTGAGGTAGATTTAAGTGATTTCCATTAACTGTACATTCAGGACTGGTCAAAGAGTGCCACTCGATAGCATCGAGTGTCTTTATGATAAGACTGGCATGGGTGCCAGCCCACAGCGGAAAAATGATGAGAGAATAAAGAGTCAGCGGCTTCCGTGGCCAGGTCATATTGTCCGGGTGGAAGAGTGCACTCCAGCTTTGAAGGTTTTCGATTCAGTTACCGCTAGTAGAAGCAGAGGAAGAGGAAGACCTCCATTCCGTTAGAGAGATCAGGTGGAGAAGAATAAACGGTTGATGTTCTGTTGTTAAGAAGAAGAAATGTAACGTATACGCTCTACGTGTTTACTTAAGGCGTCTTACTTGGGTCTAGTAGTTGGCGAATTGTCAACTTTTTAGCTAATAAAGTAATATTCAATAAACAAATTAGATAGATTGAAGTTTTTATTTAAAGCAACTTCTTATCTGTATAATTTCTAACCTCACAATTGTGACAACCCTATTTTTAATAAAGTTTCACACCAAAAACTCTTCATTTAATTGAAAAGCTTTCACTTGTGAGTACACAGGTTACATACATTCTCATGTTAACCTATAACATAAAAAGTAAATTACCGTTAAATGGAAATTTACCGCTTATATACACAATATTTTAGCGGTGAACACAGGAGAAAACTGCTACAAATTCTTGTTGCATGCCACAACGCATTCGGTGGCACCTCAATTTGACCTCCAAAACGAAAATGGCTAAATACCGCCAAAATGTCACAGCTAAGCAAAAACCACAACCACAAGAGAGAGGTAAGCTCCCATTCGTGAGGCACGCTTCAAAATTACGCTTAACCAATGCCCACATTGCTTGTATGGCCCAGAGGCGCAGAAGGCGAACAACATAACAAAATATGCGAAATCAGCGTGGAGTAAATAACCGGTAACGGTAAAATTTGCATATGCGTCACATGTGTATATTTGGTACACAAGGAAGATGAGTGGAGAAGTGAGAGGCAGATTTTTTTATATTTTTTTTACTGTGTTACCACTTCACGCGCCACTTGCTCGGAGGCGCTCATCATTATACGCTGTTGCTGCAACATTTTTGTCGAGTTTTCAACTTGAAAATTTCTGCTCGTGCAAATGTATACTAAAATACAATATACATACATGTACTATATATGTACATACATGTATTTACAGCAAAATATATAAAATAATGCGCACTTGGTTTTGTGTTGCAAGGATGCGTGCCTTCAATTCGCATGATGCCAAGCATAAGACGAGGCGTGTGGTGGGGGTGTACCATGATAATGGAGTGAGCTATTGAGTGCCGCGCGTGCCTCAGTGTACTCGACGTACTCGTGCAGCCATTCCTTTGACGCTATAACATGCTACAACAACAACAACAATCACAACAATAAGCTAAAAGTTGCTGATGGTTATATTATGGAGGATTTTGACAAAACAAAAATATAAAATGGAATTTTTGTGCGCACGAAAACAACGCCGCGGCTAAAACAGTCATAACCAGAAGAAGAGTCCCACAATGAGTGTTAACATAAATAACATTGTCAGCATCACGCATTTCGTGTGTACATACATACATATGTACATATGTACATGTGTATAAAGTATGAATGTGTGTATACAGCATGTTGTTGAAGCGTAATGAGCCACGTTCCATGTCAAATGACGTAATGCAGGAGATATGCCTTGTTGTATGTATTTGTATACATATACATATGTACATACTTATAAACCACTAAACTAATGCGGTTGGATGTTGTGACGCTCTATATTCAATTTTTGTGAGATTTACAATAGGGGTCAAAACAGTAAGCTAAAAATAACCCTTCTCGCGACAGTCGGGTCTACGTAAGCGGAACGGATCCGGCCAAGATTTGACAACTCGGCAGTATTTCTCAAAAATATTTCAGCATTTTTTTCTCCCGCCACAACAACAACATAATGGTGTTTTTAATATGAAGAAATTAACAAAAAATCATTTGCTATGTATGTAATTATTTACAAACAGACTTCGTCTGCCATAAATTCTGTTCATGGAAAGACTTGACACAACTTATGGTCAACATAATCGGCCTACTGAGCGCACTATTCACAACACAATCACCCATATTGAGACCCAGCATTCATTATTGGATAATATTCGACCGAATAGACCACGTCCAACACGCAGTGAAGAAAATATAGCCATAGCTGAGAGTGTTCATGAAGACCGTGGAGACACAATTCTACGCCGTTCGCAGCAACTCGGACTGATGTATGGACCGTCTTGGGCGCATTTTGCGTTCAAACCTTAAATTGAAGGTGGTAAATATAACTAGTGCCAGAACTGAAGCCACTCGACTTTCCAAAGAGACATGCTTGGCTCTATGGTCTCTTGAAAAGTTCCGATGTTTTCGAACCTTTATTAAACAATCGACATTCAAAATTTTATTCGAATAACCCCCGTTTCTATTGATATTGAGGTGCTGCTCGAATCAAAGGATTTTTGAGACTCACTAAATTGGTGGGGTGTATTCGATATGGCCATATTCTGCAACACTGACCATAATCTCCAGTCTAATGGATTCAAATCTCGACTTCCAGACGGTCAAACATCTGCAGCTAAAAAACCAGGAATATTGCTTCTAAGCCATTCCCTGCTGGTTTTCATTGTGTGCTAAGCTGAATCTTGCTGGAAGTGCCAATGTTCTCGATCGAAAAAACTTCTTCGACAGTGAAAATTACTCCATCTGTAAAAAGGATAGATTCAAGGCCGTTGTGCCACCGAAGAAGCCGTTTGCATATATTGAGCCTAATTTGCTTTAAGCTTTAAGGGGTCGCATGGGTTGTAGTTGTTGTTGTTCTTATAACGGAAATCTAATATAATATATTAGATATCTCGGGGTCTATTCTAGATAGGTAGGAGTTTAACCTGCTATAGTATCCAGAACGAAGTTGCGCAAGGGTCACTCTCGTTTTTCGCGGCAACTCGAGTTCTGCAATGGGTGGTGGTTTGATTCCAAGTGTCGATGGTGTTGATAGCTCCACTGTGAATGGTGTTCAGTGCTTGTCGGAAGTGAGTTGCGTTCGAAGTCTGGTCGGCGTATTGTCGGATGTCATCGACGTAGTTGAGGAGCAACCTCTTGATGCTCCTAGGAGGCGGTACGGCTCCAAGCAAGTGACTGCAAAGATTATTTCTGCGAAAGCACCCCAGTAGGAACTGATTGGAGAGGAGTTCATTATGCTATCTAGCGGGGGCTATTAGGTAATGCTTACGATTGATCTGACACATACATATAGGACGAACAACAAATTGTTGCTTGCTTATGGTCAAATATTATATAAATTTGGTATAATAAATGGCAATTTTGTTCGTACAAAAACCTATCGCTAGGTTACTTACCTCATCTTTATTTTGATCCTACATGTGTACATACACATTTACACTTATTTTTGGATTACATATGTCTGTTGCAACGACATATCGCGATCAGCTGATTTTCATGCTCGCAATTCTTGTTGGACAAAACTCGAATAAAAAGAATTCACAATTCTCCTCCCCTACACAAAATGTAGTTTTGATATATCCAATTCACTAGTTTTTTGAAGGAAATCATAAGAAAATTCGACAAAATTCATAATATATAGAACACTTTGGACAAAATATATTATTTAAAAGATTCCTGTAAGAATTCAGCACAAGTTCTGATTGGAAATTCGCAAACACACAACGGACACATATGTACATACATATGTATAAATAAGTACGGAGAAGATTGGTTAAATTAGTCTCGTATCATTCACTAAGATGCGGATTTATTTTACAACTAAATTAAACAGCACTTTCATACACGTGGACACATATCTTGATAAACAGAATAAAAACATATCACCGGCTTTTATAAAAAAAATGCAAACCTTTAATCACTTTCAACCTAATTTCGCTTCTATCTTACACAAATTTGATTGACAATTAATGCATATAAACCAACTCTTCCCCCCCCACCAATTGGAAACGCAACCGCAAAAAACGCCCAATTAATAAAAGCCAAAAACTCAGCGCAGCGGTAGCAGCGACCGCAGCCAATGCAGCGTGTTTCGTACACAAAAGCCGACGCGACGTCAGCAGCGACTGCAGTTGCTGGTGTTTTTCAATCAATTCTATTTCCATTTTCTACACTTCTCGCGCAATCGGAAACAAACACAAATGCAAAGATAAGAAAAAATTAGTGCTGCGCTCTCGCAGACTACCTCGCTCACTCTCTCTCTCTTTTCATTCATTCGTTCGACGTGTGCTCCACACGCTCACGTAACGTTTTCTTCGTTGCGTAGCACACGTGGCCCCTTCACTGCTGACTCCCCCTTTTTAAACTTTCGTCACATTTTCGTCTTCGCCCCCTAACCGCACTTTGCCCTTTGAGCATTCGACATTTTATCTTTTAAATAATGTACCTAAAAAGGCGGGGTACTAATAGATGTAATTTTAATTATATGCATATCTATATTAAATTTGATATCCTACATACATCTATTTTTCGCAATATGTCATACATATACATATGTACATATGTTAATATGGCGCCGATTTCCATGCTTACCTGCTAATTGCTGTCGCTGCCTTTTCCTCTTAGCCACCAACGCTATTTTGGGCCGCGCGTATTTCGTACTTCTATTGCGTATTGTTGCTTGTAATGCAGTCAATACTGTTTGTTGTTGTTCGATGCTGTTTACGTGTATCCCCAATGTTTTGAACTTCAACAATTGTGTTTTTGCACTTTTCATTTACTAAATTTTCTCACTTTTCACAAACACGCTTATATTACTCACTTCATTTGGCAATTTTGTAGCTTTTACACTTAAATTTTGTTACAATTTTTTTTTAATTTTTTATGTTCAATTAATGCAATCTCTGCACAAATTTATACAAAAATTCTTTCTGGTGTGAAATTTTCTATTTCAACTTAGTTTGAGAACTTTATTATTGTCAAATTTTTGACGTATTTCAAAGTGATATTTTTATCAATTATTGCGTAGTGGCAAACTTACTTTTGCGGTAGCTAGTATTTTTTTTTTACTCTTTAAACGTTTTTGGCTTTTCATCAAATTTAAATTTGGTTAATACATATACACTTGAGTTGGAAAGAAAATTATATTGTATCGCGCAAATTACCGTCTACACACGTCCGTTCGTATCGAGCTCCAATTTTAACTTGGAGAATTTTTCTATAAAGTGCAAACTTTGACAAGTGGTTACGTCGACATTCTCAGTCGGCGCCAACGTCGATAGCCGTATTGCCAGTGCACTTGTACCAGAGAATGTTTGTGTATTCTGCTTGGTCTCCAATTGCTCCGACGTCGGCGCAATCGTCTGTCAACGTCGGCTATTTGGTCGTTCCGATTTGAATTTCCAATGGGTTAGTTCGTTTTTTACTCAAAATATATACGTTCTCTGTTTCTTATCAGACATTTAACACATGTCTCTTTTAGTACCCGTTTATTGCTTTCAATGCTCATTATGACATTCGTAAACAAGCAGTTAACGTAGTCGCAACGTAAAGTTGGGTCATGTCTTTGCTAAACGTGGGCATAGATGTCGCTGCCATGCTCTTAACTTTATACAAATAAATTTAATTTTAAATTATTTGTATTAAATTATTTAAATACATAGAGCTGAAAATGACAGAATGATATACTACCTGGTATTATATTAGATAATTCAGAAACAATTTTCAGAAAACAGAAAAAAATATTATATATTAACAAATAAATGTGCATAACAAGTTTAATTCGAAAGAGAAAATATATATGTGCATATATACAGACATAAATATATATATGAAAAATATAAACAGATCAAACAATTATAATTACCATATTTAATAATTAAAAAGCTGTGTACTTGTTAAAGGTCAATCAGTTATATTTACATTGATTTTATAATATCTTTAGAAGCACCTGACATATTTATATATCTTCAAAAATATGTTTAAATGAATTAAAATTGTTAAAATCAAATATTTATAGTTGACTAGAAAATGTTATCATACTCATTATTTATTTATGAAATGCCCTGTTACGGAGCTTCAATTGTTACGTTATCTTATAACGTTTTGACAAACAACTACGTGTTACGTCACCTTGCTGTTTGTTATGAACGAAAGCTCAAATTAATTTCAATGGAAAAATCGCCGTCGTCGAGAGTTGATGTTAAACGCAGAACGCAAAAATATAGAACACATTTTCGCTTAAAGTGCCAAAGTGAAAAAATATAACAATAAAAAAACTCGCTGAATCAAACGAAGTTAAACGAATCGTGCGAAGGAAGAGAAAATTGCATAAAATATTCATTTATTTTTTGTCACTGCAGCGTAAACCAGTTGTGCAAATTTTTTGAGCAGATCTGAAATTGCAACCTTTCCAGAATAATCTGAAGAATTGAAGTTCAACTAATACAGAATTAGACTAAAGTTAATTTAATTTAACAGAAAATCTGTTTTACAATAAATTAAACATAGTGGGGCACGAAAACTTTCTGTGTAGCTCAGCGGTCTTCTTAGTGAGGAGTGCATTACATAAGCGTGCGGCAGGAAGAAGTGTTTTTCGACAATCGCTTGTGTAATAATAATTTTCCTTGAATTCAAAGCGCAATCAAACGAAAAAGTTAAGAAATCACAGAACGTGAAGCGGGCGGTACTCCCGTCCCAACGGTGTGAATTCTTTGTGTATTTTTAGCCCCCCCACTTACTCACATGCTACATTATCATACAAGTCGTGAGCATAAGTTATATTTTTGCAATTTCGTAAAGCAGTGCTTCGAATAAGCATATTGTGTGTATGTGTGTGCACTTTACTACGCTTGGTTGCCATCATATTTACGCGCACGAGCTGTAGGCACTGTCATCGTAACCAGTCGTCGGCTGATCCCCGCCAGAAGCGACGCAGTACAATTTCACAATATCAAACCACTAGAAATAAAGTACCTACAGTAGTGAAAACGTTTTCGAAAACGTGTTGCTTTGTTTGCCGGTCCTAGTAAAAGCTATTGCTACTATATAATTTGTATTCACACATTTTTTTTATTGTTTGTGTACGACAACGAAGTGCTATAAAACCGGCAATCGCCGGCAATTTTGCTTTCTCTATTCAATTGTGTATTGAAATTTGAATTTATTATACATTTGCGGAGTGCGGAAAAAGTTCTCGCGTGATTATGTCCCAGAATCAACGTGACACTATAATACATTTAGTTGCTGGCGGGTAAGTGTTTTATCAATTTGCGTATTTCACATAATTGGCTTATACAAATTTCATGTGCTCATACATATGTATATACAAATATAGTATATAGGTTCTAATGGAAAGTTACCAATTCATACATACCATAACATTTATAATTGCACAAGTGTATTTTTATTATATGTATGCCCCTTTTGGTGTCCTATTGACAAGTTCTTATCAGAAATAACATATTGCAGATGATTTGCAGTTTTCAGATAAGAATGAAAAAATAATAATTAATCAACGATTAATGATGCAACAGCTTAAGCTAACTTGTACTCATAATTATTTTTTATTAAACTATTGCTTAATATGTTTTCTTTATAACTACTTTGTGGTGTTACGCTTTTGCTGTGCTTCTCCGCGCCATAACCTTACCTAATCTACACGATAATATTTGAGAGCTTTATGTTTCAAGCCCACTCAAACTTCTAATGATATGTAGTTCAATATGGGATCTAGCGGGGTTGTGCTAAATGTATTTCGAGCTTATGTGTCTATATAAATAAAGTAAACTATTGTGGAAAAACAGAATTTTTTCAGTTATAATGAGGAGGAGGTATAAAAAAGCAAATACTGCTTAACCTTGAAACAATGAATTATGTGTGTCATTAGGCATATGGAATACGTGCCCTCAGTTACGTCGCTTTTACGATACTAGGAATATCAGCGGAAATTATAGTAAATAATAGTGACCTGTGACAATAATCTCTAGCGAACGTGCTATTTAGAAAAAGAAAGTTTTATGCTAAAAAATGATTTAAAAAAAGGCAATTAATTTAATGTATTGCAATAATAAATGAACACGCCCACTTCACGTGCTTCCTTGCTTTTTAGAGATTAGGAGGCTATGTTTTACAATTAGCAATGGCAAAAATAGCTTGATAATAGAAAGCAAAAAGATAAGGAAATTTTTTCTAAAAAAACATGAATATTGACGTCAAGAAAATCCGAGAATGTGTGTTGGCAGGGGAGTGAATTTGACGCACTCTAAGTAAATGGTCATAGATGCATGTACTTATGTACATATGCACAATATGTAAATAGTTAGAAAAGTGAAAGGCTTGAAACTTATAAATATACTTTTATACTTAACTATAATTTGGTTGTTGCGCAATTTTTTTTCCATTGTTTACCTGATCAATTGGCAATATGCTTCCTATCCATTTATTATAACCTATGTAGTTGTTTTTTTTTTTTTTCGAGATACAATAAAATAATATTGTTTGTATGGGGTACCTATTCACGCCGTCTGTAAGAAGTCTGTGCTAAGAGCTCTCGTAGATAAGCAGAGTTAGCTTTTAAAGCGTTATAAATAGCAAAGTACATTGTACTCACTGATTTGATAAGATTTGATAACAAAATAAAAATACTTATAATTTTTTCACTAAATGCTAACTTAAGTGCATTAATCTTGAAAAAATATGTGGAAAATTCCGTAGTAATAGAAATATGAAAAAGAAATTAAAAAGCAATTAAATATACTAAAAAAATGTTATCAATAAGTTTTGCACTTTTGTTTTGTTATATAATTTATCTTGCCTATTTTTTGTTAATTTTAGCGACTTGATTTGGTTGCTCGAAAAATTTAAAAAAAAATATTTTTTCCTTTTTGTTTTGTTCACCATCTTTCACACTTTACTGCTGCACACGTCTTCGCAACAAATTGTAACTGGTTGTTTTGTTTTGTTTATACTGTGGATACATGTGTGTATTGTTGTTAATTTTCCACTTTATTTTCGACATTTCGTTGATAGACAAAAAATTGTTTTCAATCTTGCTGTATACATACATACATGCATATGTATATACAAATTAGATATTTGTTCGTGTGTATGTATAATATACATACATTTTAAGTATTAATACATGTATGTATGTAATGTAATGTAATAATGTATTTATAATTTACTCTCTGGCGCTACTGTGCTATTTTTAGTCAAAAATAAAACAATAGTACAAATGTTTAAAATTTTGTTCTGTGGATGGCGCATAATTTATTTATAAATTTATATAAATACATAATATGTACATGAAAATACATACGTGGAAATGTGCATCCGTAGTAAGGGATAAAAATGGGTAGTACTGAAATTTATATGAAGACTTTCCTTATACAAACATATTATGTATGTACATACATATGTACATATGTAACTGTCTAAATTATGTTTGAGGCTTTTTAATTAAATACATCCTAAGCATAGAATAACATTTTGTTGATTTTTGTCAGTCATTAACTGCTTATGTACTTATGTACGTATGTATGCATGCATGTTAATGTGTCAGCTTATTCGTAACTGCGCAGTTCAATCGCTTAGCTGTTTTATACCTACTTCACAGACTGGCACAGGGGGGCTTATAACAAGTGTATGGATTAAGCTTAACTGACAGATGGCTGCTAACCAGACATTGAAAAAAACTATATTTTGTGATACGTGATTGTTGTTTTATTGGCCATAAGGTCTGGTAAAAAACATAATTTGCACACAAATATTGAAATATTGCACTCGAGAATTTTTTTATTCATATAAATATTTGTTCGTCGAAATACATTTATTAATTACTTCGAATTTTGTCATCACAGTATAATAATGCACAAAAAAGGTCAATTGGAAATTTTTGTATGGTTCAATAACTTCTTATTTTGTTTGTTTTGAAATTCCCTTGACCTTTCTTAACTAGAAATTTCTAGTACATCCCAATTCTTATCGTCTGCATCAGAAAAAAATCAAAACAATATCATTAGACAATGACCTTCGAGAAAATAACAAGTCGGGGATTTATTCGCACAGAGAAAACAATAAATTTCACAAGAAATAGTGAATAACAAATGCATAGTATACACTCTTAATTGTATTTGAATTTATACATATGTATGTATATATGTGCATATGTGTCTATATAAATATATGTATATATGTAAATATACCAGCCATTACGCAAAAACTTGCTAATAAAACAATTAGATATTGGGGTAGTGAAAAAGGATTTTCGTATTTGGTCAATATTGTATAAATATAATATGTAAGTCAGTACATAATTTTAATATAAATATGCATATTTTTAAACCAAAACAATGTAACTAACCAACTTTTATTTTTCTTATGTCGCTTAAAATGTTTAACACTCTAGAATATTTCCGTTTTCACGGATAATTTTTAAAACTGCCGTGCTTGTTGAGCTAAGTCCTTGAAATTCATGCGCAAATATCTGAATAAATTTGCACATAAACACACATAGATAGAGCCGAGTAATCTGAGAGACGTAAGCAACTAACCTTCATTCTCCTCTTTGCGTGCTCGCTCCATGCAAGCAAAGAAGCTTATCTACGGGCATGTTTGCCCGATTTGCACAAGTAGCATACAGTGCACGAGCCTCCTGTCAATTTGCCAATGTGTATTTTTTAAATAATCGTAAATGACAGTCATGCAAATGTGTTAGTAGGTTCAAGAATATATTTAAATATGCATATTGAATACCCAATAGAAAAGAAAATAAAAGAAAAATTAAATTAATAAAAAAATTTATACATTTTGGCAGCAAGAAGGGTTGCGATTATTATTTTTTAATTTAAAATTTATTATCGAGATATGATATTTTTAATGGTCTATACTCGCGAACTAGTCCTTCAGTTTTTGAGATATCGATCTGAAGTTTTGCATGCATCCTTTACTCCGCCTGAAAAAAGGAGGGGTGGGTAATTTATTGTTTTTGTTGTAGCGGCGAATTCTGCCAAGAGACAGTACTTACACGGATAAAAAATCCGAGTCCGTTCCGGTTACGTAGACCCGACTACCGAGGTGACGTTTGTCAAAATCGTCTTTTTTTGGACCACAAAAGCTAGTTCTTGTATAGAAACCTTTAAACTATTGCCCAAAATAGCGAACAAATTTCTCAGATAGGACTATCATAGCTTCAATATAAACTGACCGATCAAAATCAAAACCTTTTTTCCTTTAAGAAATTCATTTAATATGAAAGTTTTATATTACGAAGAGATTTGGGGACCACTTCATTATGTATTTCCCGCTGGGCACACTGTGATAAATATATTTTTATTTACATACTTACTATAAAACTGTATCTACATACATATATACATATACATATATATATACATATGTATGTGTATCTCTCCTGGAGTGTTGTGGTGTTTAGAGAATATGACTATTTGGGCCTGTTCAACCGAGTCGAAGGGTAAACATACATATGTAAGTGACATAGTCATGAATTATTCATATACATACTTACATATGTACATATGTATCTAATGTGTGAAAGTCACGTTATAAAAATATTATCGCTTCATACATGCAGTTATTGCGCTGCAAATAAAATTGTATTATTATATTCTTTAACTAGTAACTATTATAAATATAATTATGCAATTGGGAAATTACTTTTAATAGGCCAATTTAATACCGGGATTTTTACATAACTACTATATTAGGTGATGACTTAATATTGTTAGAGTAATTAAAATTATTAAAATATATTAAGAGGTTAAAATTTTTTTTTTGTAATTATAAAAATATCTATGAATTATTTTAATTTTTGTTTAGTGTATCTAACTATTAATTACAATAAAAATAATAATACTATATTTACATATATATTTATTTACATTAAAAATAAATCGAATTTCGTCTATTTTTTTTCGTATTATTTTTTTCTTTTGTTTATTTTAAAAATTTGGAAATTTCGAAATCATAAATAAATGTGTAACACATAGTATTGATAAGTAGAAAATATAAAATTCAAAACCCATTAAATTGAAACTTCAATATTTCAAATCCATAACCTCAAATATCCAAAAAAAACTTAACACAGTTGAAAACATATAACGAATTTAAAACTTAAGCCTCAAAAAACTCATACTTTGATATATCAATACCTCAATCAAAAACTAAAGAATTGAAAAATCTAAATTTTCAAAATTAAAATCCAAATATAAAGCTTAAAATCTTAAAATTTTTCCAAAACCAAAATTGAAAACTCTTAGCAAAAAAAAATTTCAAACATTTTTTGAAAACCTTAAAATACGAAACAGTAAAAACAAATTAATCTGTGAAAATGAGAAGTTTGGAAATCAGTATTCAAAATTGAAAACAAGCAATTACAATGCCAATTTTCATAAAAAGCACTACAAAAATAAATTTTTAAACACAAAATAAGGTCACAAAGTGGCGTCTATGTTTTTGAAATCTGAAAAACAAAATCTTGGAAGATATCTTAAAAAAATATACCTAAATACATATGTATGTATGTATGTATAACTGTAATGTAATAAATTCCGCAATTAAAAACACACCCAAATTGAAATAATTTTTCAGACTAAAGTTAATGCATCAATTTAAAACGGTAAATATTCCTGTGTTTTAATTTAAATCTAAAATCCATACACTTGTTCATACATACATATGTACATATGTATGTACATATATGACTAAATAATAATTGTTTACTGACAAAATAGAAGCACACAAAAATATTCATCACATTTGAAAAACAGCATTGAAACATTTTCTCGCTTGAAAACTGTGTTTTCTTCTAAACAAATGGCCACAAAACAACAGCATCTATTTCTCTTTTATTTATATTTTAATGGTCATTGGCAAATGTGCAAGAATTTTATGATTGAACGAAAGATGAGGCGACACAAACCATTCAAAACAAGCACAGCTCCCAAAAATAATTACATTGTACATTTTGAAATACACTGTGCGACAAAATTGAGCAAAAATGTCACCAAACTGTTTCGATTACAGTCGGTTCTACATAAAAGCGTACTAATGGTATAATCGACAAAGAACTGGAAAATTACCCTTCTTTTGAAAAAAAAAATACTTTTTTCGAATATTGTTTTAAGTATGCTAATAAGATATTCGGGAGTTTTTTAGCGAAAAGAAATTTCTAAATCCACTTGGGGCTGTCAGTTCCCTTCTCCGTTCTTAATTATTCCATTATCTGTGCCTCCCTGATTTTAACCGTTATTATAAAGGTTATAGTGTCAGCAGTTTTCATAGCATCTTCTAAAAAAATAATTTCCCTTTCTCAAAACACTCAATAACAACAACTCAATCGATAAATTTATACGCAGAAGGTTTTAAAACTTTACTTGCAAAAATTAAAAGTCAAATCGCTGCTGTCTGCAGTTAATAAAGTAATCATTAATTTTAAAATAGCCTTTGGCAAACATGTTTTGCTAGTTTTTTTTTAATTTGCGGATAATAAACGTGCGTGAATACCTAACCATGTGTGATTTGGTCAAAATATATAACTACATTAGGGTGAACTGAAAATTAATATATCGAATTCATTAATTAAAATGAGCCTATGTAAAGAGAAAAATATCCCTACAAGGGAAATTTTTTTGTTATACTTTTTAAAGTTGTCTGTGGATACTCATAGACAAAATATCCCTGCATAAGCAGTCATTTTAAATATCCCTGCAAGGGAAATTTTTTATTAGCATGCTTTATAAAGTTGTCTATGAATATTCCAAGAAAAAATAAGTAAGGGAAGTTTTTATTAGCATACTTGTTAAAAGTGTTTGTGGATATTCAAAGTTTCCGCATAAAATAACCCATAAAAAACAGTTTTCATTAAAAATACCCCAACATTTGAAGCGTTTAGTATAAACTATTTTACAAAGCGGCTTATACATATGTAGTATAAAATTTTCTAAAAAAACCAACGCTTGTATGTTCAACAGCTTTAAAAAGTGATGAGAGTTTCTGGTTCACCCTAATGTACATGTAGGTAGACATAAGTATATATTGTATTCGCATGATTTTGGTTGGCTGGTAGCTTGTCCGATTAGTGTTTACTGGCGCAGCTGTTGATGAGTGGTGTCATTGCACTGCCGCGCCTCGTGTTGCAATTACGGCGCCGGTTCGGGGGTGTGATTTTATCATTGTCAATTGCATGTTTGCTTTTATTTGTTTACCGGTTAGACACCTTGTTATTTATTATTCGCAGTATATGCTCATGTAATTTACACGATTTTAATTAGTTACAGTTTTTGTTTGCGATTCTAAATTTCAAAGTTTGTTTTTAGATGTACATATATAATAAAAAAATATTGTGGCAGGATCATAGATCAGTCTAAATTGGTGTGATGCGTCGTTTTGTATCAATTTCTGTATCTTAATAACAAAGTAGTAAACTTGAATCGAACTAGAACCACGCCTACTTTCCATAGAATGTAATTTTGTACGCAAATTATTCATTTATGTGTGAAGCAAAGATCGAAATGATAGTTGCCACTCAAAAAATGACTGAAATCGCTCTTTATCTTTTCCTAACCTCATATTCCGATTAAAATCGTTTATTGTCGTTTATTTTTCTTGTCTCTCGAACAAAAATAAATATTAATCATCGAAAAAATCGTTTTTATTAGTTTTCAAAATATTCTCCATTAAGATTTATACACTTTTGAACCTATTGTCGAAGCTGATTGAGGTATTTTCAAAACATGCCTTCTGGATGCATCAACCGCCTCTTCAGTGTCCAGAAACGTTGACTTCTTAGTTTATTCTTTTCACACGGGAATAAAATGAAATCATTCAATTTTGTGGGATCCAACGGGAATAATTTTTCTTGTATTGCAATATAACTCTGGCCCTCTAATGAAGCTTAATCGCCAAAAATTAATTTAAGTTCATCGATGTACTGTTACTGATTTAATCCACGTCGAAAGTTGCCAAAAAAAATCGCACACACAATTTTCGTGATTTAATTCCAATTTTCGACCCAGATAAATATTTTAAGTTACTGCAAAAAATCGCACAAATAATTTTCGCGATTTAATTCCGATTTTTGACCCAGATGAATACTTTTAGTTACTGTAAAAAATAATCGCACAAAAATGTTTTACTCGGATGAATATTTTAAGTTACTGTAAAAAAAATCGCACAACAAATTTTCCCGATTTAATTCCAATTTTTCACCCAGATGAATATTTTAAGTTACTGTAAAAAAAATCGCACAACAAATTTTCCCGATTTAATTCCAATTTTTGACCCAGATGAATATTTTAAGATACTGTAAAAAAATCGCACAACAAATTTTCCCGATTTAATACCAGTTTTTGAGCGCGCTGAATATTTTAAGTTATTGTAAACAGTACAAATAGCGCTCGTATGTCAAAATGTTCTGAGTATTCTGAAATTGACCTACATTTTCTTTTAGATCACGCATACCGCCAAAACAATAACCGAGTTAACTGCTGAAACCTTTAAGAGTGTCGAATCGAACAAACAACTAGCATTAATAGAGTGGCAACTTTAAATGAAAAATCGTCCCCGTAACTTTCAGTGTTTCTTTATACTTTATTTTAGCATTACTTTATAGTTTATAAGTAAATGTTACATATTTTTTAATTATAAATATTAAAATTTTGTTGACATAATGTTTGTTTTCCAAATGCTTCTAACGCGATTGCATTTATTGTGAAATGCTTTCTCATACTAAATTACTCACACATTCGTAGATGTTTATGCTCGCGGACAAATTTCGGGGTCACACACTTTTTCTAGCACAATGACTTAGTTCAATGTAATTATCAGCACACGCTTACATACATATGTATGTAGTATGTGCAAGTGCAAGTACTATTTACGCGATTCATTCAGGTTCTTTGTGCGTTTAATCATACCTACAAATACATACATATGTACATAGATAAGTAACCGAAACACGTGTGTGTAAATTTATTTAAAATTTGATTTAATCACTTCACGCTCAAGTGTCAATGCACACAAATTGTTTTCGTATATTCGAACATATATGTACATATATTATATGTATGTATGTAGATATATTTCGGTGTCTGTCGAAAATCTTTCAACGTTCTGCCCATTGCTTTGTGCAAAGTAAGTAAGTAATTTATATCGGTAAGAATTTTCGAGCGTTTCCCCTTTGTAAGTGTGATTTATTTGGCTTGGAAAGCATATACATACATATTAATTTATTTTATTAAATTAGGGTTTTCACAAGTCTCATAAAGTTATAAGTTATAACGATTCGAAAACATAGCATTGAGAATTGTAAATGTGTAAACTCATTTTTGTATGAGATCCAACAACAGTTTTTTTAAACAATTGTAAAAATTTATAATTTTACGATTTTACGATGCTTTACGATGGGTTGTGAGTACCCCAAATATATATTTCTTTATAAAATTATCTATATGTAATTCTAATATTTTATTTCTGGATTTTCTTTCAATATAATAATTTTGAAACCAATGCCTTCAATATT
Source organism: Bactrocera tryoni (assembly GCF_016617805.1). NCBI lineage: Eukaryota > Metazoa > Arthropoda > Insecta > Diptera > Tephritidae > Bactrocera > Bactrocera tryoni. The sequence goes on from NC_052500.1 coordinate 16,347,714, forward strand.
TTTCTAAGCCTTTATTGTTTTTCTAATTTCTACTATTTTTTTATTTTTTCGTTAATTTTATATTTTTCCTTGAACACTTACAACCTTGCAATTCTTATTACCTCGCCTTTGCTGTAACTTGCCTCTAAACACTTGAAACGTGTCCAGCTTTTTACATTTTTGTAAAGCTCATTGAAAATATCTTACCTTGAAGTAGTAACAAAAAACAAATTATCATATGTAATGTGCATTTTTTAGTATATCTCGTTTAGTATCGTAAATAATAAGCCTTTTTAAATATTATTGGCAAAAATTTCTTGGAAAATCTTTACTTGACACATTTTTTTGCAATTTTAAAACTAATTGAAATGGTTGTTATGGAAATTTATTTTCCGAAAAATACCCTGAACAAAGTACATACATACATATATTAAGTTTGCCATGAAGTTTGTAACACCCAGAAGGAAACCTCTGAGACCCTGAAGAATATATGTATATGTATGTATAGTGACGAGTTCATTTCAGCGTCGTGTTCTGTCACGTCGTTGTATGGCTCTTCGACTTTTCCGATTTTGTGGAGGTACTTTTTGAAATATCCGTGACTGGATAACAGCTGAGTTGTGTAAACGTTGACATCTCCGAATTTACGGTTTATTCATAATCATAATCTGGCCGTCCATCTTCCGCGACTCTGATTCTCTCACCTTCGTTGCCCTTTTATATTTTTTTATTTGATCTATTGCGCTCTTATTACTTTCGGATGTTTTCTTAAGCTCACACAGCTTTTTACTTCCGTATGCCAGAAGGTCAAATGCCCTAAGCATTACCTCTTATAACTAATATTGCATCACCTGACACTGTGCGGTAGGCTGATGCAATTCTAACGGCTGCTGCACGGTGCACTCTGGCCGCTACCTTACGCCGGTTTTCCTCTTTAAGCGCGAAAATAGCAGCTTTCTCATTCCTTGGTTGGGGCCCTCTATCCCTCCAGTATAGCATATAACTGCCATATAAACTGACTTATTAAAATCAAGTTCTCCTTAGAAAAAACTTTTTTATTTGCGTAGGTATCTTCATGAAATTTGTTATTTCTTCGCTGCAAATCTGAAGAAATTATTCATGTTGGACTATTATAGCAAATAGCTGTCATACAAACTGTTCGATCAAAATCAAAATATATAGTAAATCCTTTAATGCCACTTTAAGCTTTTAGAATCGAACCTGTGTTGGCCACTAAATCTTCGGTGAAGCCGAAGTTAAAGTTGTAGTTTTGACGATGAATTTTTGACATCGTATTCATTGATTTGTGACACGGTATGATGTTTGATGAAACATCCCTTTCTTCTTCTTCAAATGGGACCGTTTTTTGCGATTTCGTTCTTCCAACGCTCCAATAACACAATGTAAAAGTCGCTGTCAATGGTTTTCCTCCTTGAAGTTAGTCGATGAATATTATATCACGTGCAACCCAAAATATTGTTGTCATAACCTTGCCAGCAGACTTTTGGGTCTTTCCACGCTTTTAATTCGGTGCATCACGTGCAGTCCGATCGGCTGACAGTCGAATGGACTGCGGTGTGAAATTATGAAGCCGTGTTTCATCCATTGTCACCTAACGACGCAAAAATTCGGTGTTATTACGATAGAACAGCTTCAAACACTCCTGAGAATCATCAATTCCATGTTGTTTTTGAAAGATTGTGAGTTCACCCGGCATCCCCTTTGCACAGAGCTTTCCTGTTTCGAAATATTCATTCACAATATATCCAATACATTCCTTTGATATTCATTCACAATATATCCAAAACGTTCCTTTTTATACTCTCGCAACAAAGTTGCCAAAGAGAGTATTATAGTTTTGTTCACATAACGGTTGTTTGTAAGTCCTAAAACTAAAAGAGTCAGATATAGGGTTATATATACCAAAGTGATCAGGGTGACGAGTAGAGTCGAAATCCGGATGTCTGTCTGTCCGTCCGTCCGTCTGTCCGTCTGTCCGTCCGTCCGTGCAAGCTGTAACTTGAGTAAAAATTGAGATATCATGATGAAACTTGGTACACGAATTCCTTGGCTCCATAAGAAGGTTAAGTTCGAAGATGGGCAAAATCGGCCCACTGCCACGCCCACAAAATGGCGGAAACCGAAAACCTATAAAGTGTCATAACTTTGCAAGCCATAAATAAAGATATTAAAGTGAAATTTGGCACAGAGGATCGCATTAGGGAGGGGCATATTTGGACGCAGTTTTTGCGGAAAAGCGGGCGTGGCCCCGCCCCCTACTAAGTTTTTTGTACATATCTCGGAAACTACTATAGCTATGTCTACCAAACTCTACAGAGTCGTTTTTTTCAGGCATTTCCATATACAGTTCAAAAATGGAAGAAATCGGTTAATAACCACGCCCACCTCCCATACAAAGGTTATGTTGTAAATCACTAAAAGTGCGTTAACCGACTAACAAAAAACGTCAGAAACACTAAATTTTACGGAAGAAATGGCAGAAGGAAGCTGCACCCAGGCTTTTTTTAAAAATTGAAAATGGGCGAGGCCTCGCCCACTTATGGACCAAAAACCATATCTCAGTAACTGCTAGACTGATTTCAATGAAATTCGGTATATAATATTTTCTTAACACCCTGATGACATGTACGAAATATGGGTGAAATCGGTTCACAACCACGCCCTCTTCCAATATAATGCTATTTTGAATTCCATCTGATGCCTTTTCTGTATAATACGAGTATATATGTACTTTAGGAACCAATGATGATCGCGACATAAAACTTTACAAAAATACGGTATTTGAAAAATATGTAAATGACGTATAATGAGATCTCGATTATCACTTTATCATGCGAGAGTATAAAATGTTCGGTGACACCCGAACTTAGCCCTTCCTTACTTGTTTATGTTGTTTTTGAAGGATTGTGAGTTCGCGCGGCATCCACTTTGCACAGATCTTTCGTGTTCCTGAATATTCATTCACAATATATCAAACACGTTCCTGTGATGTCTTCGGAGTTTCAGCTATCCCAAAAATCTTCGCTTTGTGGGCATCCGAAATTTTTTTGTGGATTTTTTTGATGTTTTCGTCGGTAACAGCCTCTTTAAGGCGTCCACTGCCTTCATTGTCCTCGGTGCTCATTTCGCCACGTTCAAACTTAGCAAACCAGTTTTCAACAGTTGATTTCCCTGCTGGACAGTACAAATAATGTTGATCAATCCAATCATCGGCTTCAACAGTATTTTTCCCCCCAAAAAGCAATGCTTTATTAACACATGATCTAGTTTTTGGAAAACTAACATAAGTTACTTTACATCGCTTTTATGCAAAACAGTTACAATTTCGCTGTGTAGGAGCGGTCCGGAAGTCCTTTAGCTTGTCAACTAATTTAATTACTTATCCACACCCACACTAACAACAACTTGTCATTACTGCCAAGCAGATTAATTAAGAGCTGGCAAATGTCGCCAATCAATTAAAATAATTTGTTTACAAACGTCTAGGAACTGATACCAAGAAAAGTAAGACAAATACAAAAAAGTAAGAAAAGCTTAAGCGAAACTAATAACGGAAATTAACAAATGCGCTTTAATGGATTTGTGGAAAGTTTTGTTGGTCTACACTTAAAAAGTAAACATAACAGGGAGCACAGAGTGTACGATATTCTTACTTGCACACGACGCGTTTTACAGAAGTTTGTCAAGGTAAATACACACACAGGATTTTCAGTAAATATTGACTGGCAGTTAAATGATTAGAAATGCAAAAACAAATTTAAAGTCAGAATAAGAACATTTACGCTAAAACATTTTCTACAAAATATACCACCTACAAATACGCAAAAAAGTTACTTAAATATTAAAAGCAATTATATATAATTATATTTACATATGCGCACTTAAGTAATAGACGCTCATTAGTGAAGTAATTCACTCAACCGTAAGATTCTAACCAATATCAGAGTCATCCTGAAATGCAAATACTTTATGCAAACAATCAATGCAGTTCTGTGGACTGGAAAAAAATCAATGAATGGCACGTTTTGCTGTCAATGACTGCAAAGGATGTAAATAAACCAAACAAAAATGTGCAAAAATCGAAGAAAAAACCTAAGTAGGTGTGTATATTTGCCTGGTGATTGCCCTTTGAAAGTGGGAAGCAAATCGGTGAAGGAACAACATGGCAAATCGCGTGTTGTGACCAAGAACGCGTAAAATTTCTGCTACGCAAATAAACAGTGTTTAACTTTTCTACGCTTATTTGCCGCCTAATTGCGGACATTTAGCCATACAAACAGACATAGCGGTTAGCATTGCGCTTTTCTTGACTTGACCATGTAGACAGACCGTTTATAGACATTGGTTTCATTAGTGAAAGTGCTTATTGTGGGTTGCGTTAATAATAAATGTTAATTACTTTGATTACTGGAAAAATTTGTCTGTAACAGTAGTAGAAAATATATGCTTTTTCGCTTTGCTAATATTTTCTTACAGCATAGATGGCTTTTTATATACAAAAATAGATGCAGTGTATAAATTTTGATCTAAGCATTCACAATTATAATTTCTTCTGATCAGCTCAAAAGGGTTAAGTCTATATTTTAATTAGGATAAGATAGAAGATAGTTATTCACATAACGGTTATTTATAACAGCATAAGTCAAAATAGATTTTTACATAGTATATAGATATTTTTCTTATTTTGAAATGAGTTCAGGCTATCACCTTTTAGGCGTTCTACATAAGATTTCTTGAATGATTATAATTTCAGTCATAGAAATTAGCACTTTAACCTTCACGAATAAATCACCACAAAACATATATTCACATACAAGTATATTTAGATTTGGTTTTCCAGTTTCTACCAGATATCATCCTTATCTTGCCACACTTATTGTGATGGAAAAGTGATTTTTTTTACTTTTGATTTTTGTTTTGATAATAAAAACGCTTTATATGCATGAACTATTTTTTAAAATATTTTCCACTCAATGCCGTTGCTTAAAGTTGATGGTCAAAGTTGCCATAACACACACTTATCACTTGAATTAGAACAAAAAATTAATAATTATGATTAGACACCGTTAAACGCTCTTCTATTTCTTTATTACGAATACAATTGTAATCGCACATCAGCAATTACCCGCTGACGTTCAACGTTTTTCATGCGCCACCTGCATGTTTGCTCTTGATAGGCGTCCATTGTGGTCTTTCACAACATCATGGGTCAATAAACAATGGCACAAAAAACCGTTTTTACGAGATGCCAAGAAATTGTTTGTCATTATGACGTATGTAGTACTTAAAACTTCTAGACTGAGCTGATTTGCATTTTCAGAATGCGAGATGCAAAACTAATTTGCTTAATTGTTTTGCAAGACAATTTGATTTTTTGTTATTAATTTTTTAAATTTTATTAACAAAAAAATATTGGATGTGTCCTTTTTTTAATCTCAACTAAATGGGCTGAAAGGCCCTTTCATACATTTTTTTTTATAAAAATATGGTTTTATAATTATGTATCTTCATCTATAGAAATACATTTGCTGCAAGGCTCTACATTTCCATACTTATTCGTTAGTGTTAAGTTGAGAGACCTTAAAAATAGGTGTTTGTTTCCATCTTGATATTTCATCAGTTCTGTGAAAATCTTTTCTAGCGAGCCATTTTTTGAGCCTTGGAGATTTTCTTTTATTACCTAGTGTTCTTTTGTCGCTCGACTTATGGTAAATTACCCCCAATAAATTAAACTTTTCTATTTATACTCTCGCAACAATGTTGCTAAGGAGAGTATTATAGTTTTGTTCACATAACGGTTGTTTGTAAGTCCTAAAACTAAAAGAGTCAGATATAGGGTTATATATACCAAAGTGATCAGGGTGACGAGTAGAGTCGAAATCCGGATGTCTGTCTGTCCGTCCGTCCGTCCGTCCGCCCGTGGAAGCTGTAACTTGAGTAAAAATTGAGATATCATGATGAAACTTGGTACACGTATTCCTTGGCTCCATAAGAAGGTTAAGTTCGAAGATGGGCAAAATCGGCCAACTGCCACGCCCACAAAATGGCGGAAACCAAAAACCTATAAAGTGTCATAACTAAGCCATAAATAAAGATATTAAAGTGAAATTTGGCACAAAGGATCGCATTAGGAGGGGCATATTTGGACGTAATTTTTTTGGAAAAGTGGGCGTGGCCCGCCCCCTACTAAGTTTTTTTGTACGTCTCGGAAACTACTATAGCTATGTCAACCAAACTTCTACAGAGTCGTTTTCTTCAGGCATTTCCATATACAGTTCAAAAATGGAAGAAATCGGATAATAACCACGCCCACCTCCCATACAAAGGTTATGTTGAAAATCACTAAAAGTGCGTTAACGGACTAACAAAAAACGTCAGAAACACTAAATTTTACGGAAGAAATTGCAGAAGGAAGCTGCACCCAGGCTTTTTTTTTAATTTAAAATGGGCGTGGCCTCGCCCACTTATGGACCAAAAACCATATCTCAGGAACTACTACACCGATTTCAATGAAATTCGGTATATAATATATTCTTAACACCCTGATGACATGTACGAAATATGGGTGAAATCGGTTCACAACCACGCCTTCTTCCAATATAACGCTATTTTGAATTCCATCTGATGCCTTCTCTGTATAATATATAGTACATTAGGAACCAATGATGATAGCGGAATAAAACTTTACACAAATACGATATTTGAAAAATATGTAAATGACGTATAATGAAATCTCGATTATCACTTTATCATGCGAGAGTATAAAATGTTCGGTGACACCCGAACTTAGCCCTTCCTTACTTGTTTCAATTACGTTTTGACGTAAATCTACATATACTAGTATATGTATGATGTTTACATGCATTAATATTCTATTATATACACAATTGCAAACGGCCAACAATAAATCTGCAAATTACCATATACTTTTATTATTGAGCCCCTTTGAATGCTAGCAATTTCACAATTCAATTTATAACGGGTGATCTAAGTAGAGGTACTTTTTCAGTTGCCTTTTTTGAAAGATCACGCGTGAGGCGTGTCAAGTTGTCATGTTATTTTTGTTCAGTTTGGTTTGGCATTTCATCATGGAAAGACTTACGCCTGAACAACGTTTGCAAATCATCTTGAGAGCCAGCATTCATTATTGAATATAATTCGACCGAATAGACCACGTCCAGCACGCAGCGAAGCAAATATAGCAGCCGTAGCTGAGAGTGTACACGAAGACCTTGGAGAGTCCCATCAGCGCCGTTCGCAGTAACTCGAATTGACGTATAGAAAGATTTGATGTATTTTACGTCGATATCTTAAATTAGAAACGTACAAGATACAGTTTGTGCAAGAACTGAAGCAGCTCGACCTTCCCAAACGACATCTCTTCGCTCGACGGGCTCTTCAAAAGTTCCAAAAAGATCCAAAGTTTGTTCAGCCCATTTCTGGCTCAATAGATATATAAACAAGCAAATTTTCCGTATTCGGGACGAAGAGCAACTTAAGAGATTCAAGAACTGCAATTTCTACCAGAAAAAAAAAATAGGTTTGGGGTGGCTTGTGGGCCGATGGGGATATGTAAAGTCGGAAGTCCATGCTGACAATCCCGCTTCGATTCAGGCCCTGGGACAAAACGTCACGCGTGTCATTGCCAGTTACCAGTCGAAATGCTCGATCAAGTCTTCTAAAATTCGACTCAAGTGAGAGACGTAGCAGCGGTCAACCTTAGAAAGAGATAGTCTTTAAAAAATAAAAGCCAAAGAATATTCTTTCGAATGATAGTAAGCATTCCACGTTAAATTTGAAGTTTCTGTGTTTTTTTTTTCTGAAAAAAAAATAGGGAACTTCTAAATGGATCACCCTTTATATCGCACATGACGCCATCATGCTACAAGCAGCTGCAATCGATTACAATACATAAAATCACAAAACAATTAGAGCCATCTGTGTATAAAATATATTTTCCTGTAATTAATGCATTTCATCAACTTTTGGCGGTTATTAATAGCTTAAGTCAAAATTCGCAAGCATGAAAGTGAAATGACTCACGTATTTGAGGCGCATTTAAAAGCTTTCAATGCATTCGAAAATGTAGTTCAACAAGCATGCATTAGATTGATGCCAGAGTGAGCACATTGACACGGCGCCAATGACAATGAGGCCCTGTCATTACGGATAGGATGTAATTTTATTATTTATACCCTGTAGAGGGTATATTAAGTTTGCCAGGAAGTTTGTAACACCTAGAAGGAAATGTCTGCCTATATATACGAGAACTAGTCTAGTGAGACGTAGCAGATCTGAAATTTTGCACACGTGCATATCTCTCCAAAACGTTTTCATGACTCGTTCGAGCATTTAGACTGATAACTGGCGAATGACATGCGTTATGTTTTGCTCTGGACTTACAGAAAAAAGTCTGACGGTGTTATATCACACGATATTTGTGGCCAATCCGTGAAATTATCTGCTCACCGAAGTATTCTCTCAATAAATCCAATGATTGATGCGATGTGAAGGAATAGCGCCGTCTTGTGTAAGCCAAATGTCGCCGAGATCATGAGCTTAAATTTCAGGCATCAAATAGTGGGTTAGCAAAGCGCAATAACGCTCGCCATTGACGGTTACGTTCTCACCGGCATCATTTTTGAAGAAATAGTTACCCATGATTCCACTGGTCCATAAATCACACCAAACCCGTTGTTTTTTCTGGATGAAATGGCAGCTCTTGAATCCCTTCAGGCTGCTCTTCGTCCAAAATGGCTTTCTGTTCCTGTATTTGTTTATACCAGTTGCTTGTTCGATTCGCCAGTCTCTAAAGTGTGCGAAATCGAATACAACTATTATAAATTGAACTAAGCAGACGATATCTAAACAAAAAAGTGAAAATAATTAGATAAATTCCCTTAAGACACTTTAAATCGTTTTGCTGGCGTGCAAATACTTACAACAAATACACTTAAGAATGAAAATAGTTTTTCGGCGAATAGTTTGCTAATGCAAAAAAGCAAAAGAAATTAACAATTAAATGCAGCTGTTGTGCAATCCATGAGCTGTTACCAATTTACATAGTGCACAAAAGTGGCGATAATTGTAAACAAAAACAAGTCTTTTTTTACTTAAAAATAAATTGTGTAAAAACAAACAGAAAGTGTGAATTTTCGAACAACAAATGCATTTCGCTTATGTAAAATTTGCTAATTTGCGATTCATACAGACCATTAATGGCATGCATTTGTGTGCACTGCTGTTTACATGAGTCAGCTGTTCTTAGAGGAAAGAGTGTGAATTTTGACAATATTTGCAGTCTGCTCTTTATCATTTTTATATAAGATAAAAATGTTATATAATATTGAAAAGAAAAAGTATATAATGGATTGTCAAAAAAGGCTTGCTGTATTTTTATTGAATTTTTTCTTTATTGAAATTGAAATGAATTTTTAATGACTCATGCCCAGCTCTTGACCGATGCTACGGCTGCTACTATGCCGGTCTCTTTCGACCAATTCAGCGATTTTATCGCAATTTTCGACGACAGGCCTTCCGGAGCGTGGCGCATCTTCGACCACATCGTTCTGCGGTGGAAATGGAAACTGTATCAGGTCCATAAACTGCACAAATTTTATTGGCGGCTTGAGATGCATTTTTGCCTTTATCGTTGTAGTACTGTAAAATATGCCGTATTTTCTCTTTATTTTGCTCCATGTTTGCGACTGCTATAACTCACGAACGACTTAAAAGAAACGACAATCAATCAAACACGTGTTAGCGCGTGAAATGAGCTTTCCAAAAAGGTATAGGATGACCCGATGCGACGAATAAAACTAGAACTACGCGCTTTCAGCGCCAACTAGCGAAAATACCGCAAGACTTTTTTGACGAGTCCACTCGGAAAAGATAATCTTCAAAAAATAAATGTTAATGAATGTTCTTTCGATGAAAAATAAACGTTCCTCTCTAAATTTGAATTTTCTTGGTTTTTTTTCTTTTAAAAAATAAGGGAACTTCGAAATGGATCATTGAGTGCACAGTTCGGTGCACTATAGCATATAGCTGTCTTACAAACTGAAGGATCAAAGTTCTTGTAAGGAATCTTCTGCTTGTTTTTAGCTCAGTTCAGATTTCTAATTTGATTTTCAGACACCATATTATTTCATATTGCCCCTAAATGTAGGCAATTCTATTTTTTATATATATAGATTTAGATACATAGATATTGTAAATCAAATTAAATTATCTTAATTACGCATAATAGACTTGTTTATTGCACCATATACTTTCTATGTAGACTAATCACGCTTTGCAATCTGATAGCTAATAACACTTGTGGGCTGTGGTGCAGCACCGCTATACTTCTAAAACATATTTACAACTGAATGCAAATAGCTTACACAGCAGCTCTGTACATGTCTATGTATGTATGTAATGCTGAAAGCGCATTGACAAGTGCGCCATAGAAATATCACATTCCACTTTTATGTGTAATTTAGCCATGTACATGGATTTTTTTTTATAATTTTACTGCAATGCATTGTTCCACGATTGGCTGGACAGTTGCCACAACGATAACGATGTGATTGATTGCCAATGCACTTAATTTGTCATATATACATACATATATGCATCAAATTAACTGACGTCACAAATCGTATGACTTATAGAAATATAATAAAATTGTGAAAAAATGCTATAATCAATTAATCGCAGTCAATGGAAACTCACAAAATTGCATACATACCATACATACATATTTATGTACTTACATATATGTACATATGTATGTATACTATTTAGTCTACAGTTACTCCCGACTCATGTGACTTGTTGTTGTTTTTAAAAAAATTCGAAATAAACCATGCGTTTTTCAAACGTCTCGCAGCGTGTATTACTTCCATGCGTTTTACAATAAACTGTCTGCCAACACGATTTCTACATCACTTTTAGCTACTGTTATTTTTGCACTTTTTTATTGTTTATTTTTGTCTCAAAAATTTCACAACAAAATCCCATATTTTCACGCCAGCTTACGTCAATCTGTATATGTCTCTGTATGTCGGTCTGTCTGCTGTTCTATTTCCAGACTTGGCTTGACGACCGAGCCGTTATTGGCCTGTGACCAAGCTTTCGAAAGATTTAAGTCAATTGAGCCGATATTTGTTCCTTAAATGCTGTTATCGCTAAACGTCAAACCGGTTTGACATTTTGAGGTTATCAGTAGCCGTCCGTTGTCACCCCGGGCAAAACCGGTTTGAGTCGGCTTGTGGTTGGTTTTACATTTTGTTTTGATTTGTTGTTTTATTTTTCTTTATAAAAACAAAACAAAAAAACGTGTGCGAATGAGGCACGTCAGTTCGTTCCTCTGTTGGTCGATTTTTCCCCCACTCCGTTAGGGATGAGTGAGTGATGGTGATAATATAATGTTTTCTTTATTTTGCCTTATATTTCTTATAAAACTGTCTATATTGATTTTAAATATAATTTTATTTATTATTTTTGTCTCAATTATAAATACATATACATATGTACGTTTTTTGTTGTTGTATGGCTTTAAAGCCTATATTAATTATTATTATTGTTTTTTATTTGGTTTTTATTGTCTGTTTTCTATTTTAATATTTTTTTTTTGGTTTGAATTTTTCTCTTTATGTTTTTAATTTGTGTTATCATTAGTATAAGTTTACAAGCCTTGTTGATGCTCTCTTTTATATACGTTGATATGTATGTATTACATAATACTTTTATGTAATATTTTTATTATTTTACATCACATTATATGATTTATGACTTGTTTCCACTGTTCTGCCTTAAACTTCAACTTTTCCTTTTACTTTCTGTTTGCCACTTCTTTATGGTACTATTTGCTTACTGGCACTAGAACTTTCTATTTATTATCGACCAAACCATGCAATTTAATCACATTTAGATAAGCGAGCTGAAAGTATAAATAAACTACTTTTGTTTACTTTACAAAACTAATTAAATTCATTCATGCGCTCTGTGGTCGCTTGCATATCTTAAGAAAGGATAAATGACAAATTATAATTGGTTAGTTTGTTTTTTGGGATGATAAAACTTAACGATAAATAATTTTGGATTTCATTCACCGTCGAACTGTCATCGTAACCGGTTGCTTTTCGCTCTGTGCTTATTGAGTTTGTTAAAACGGTATAACGGTTTGTTCTGCGTTTATATTACGCTCGTGCTTTGTTTGTGAATTAATTTTTTATCGTTTTATATCTTTTCAATCACTTAATTTCTTAATTTGTTAAACTTAAATTCGCGTTTACTATGGCCCCTGGGGCCACCAAATTAGGGGATAATAGGTTTTCCCTATTATCTCCAATAATGAAAAAGAAAAGAAAAAAACCAAATCCGATCCCGTTAGACCAATTTCCAGAATTACCAGTCTCAAACACGGATGATCCAAAATTTTTGGTCATGTCATCGCTGGACGACAACAAGCCACTTAATTCGTCATCATGCTTCGCTACGTATAAAGGTATTCAAGCAATCAGTAAGGAAGTAAGTAAAGTTACTGAGCTACGTGATGGTAGCCTACTGCTCTTTGTAAATAACAACAAAACAGCTAGCAAATTTCTTTCTGCAAAAATTTTACCTGGCGGAGGTCATATCAATGTCAAGCTTCATAATACTTTGAATACGGTTAAAGGCACCATATACGCCCCATTCCTGAATAACTTATCAGAAGAAGATATTGTTGATGGTCTAAAGGAGCAGGGTGTTTCTGCTGTACATAAGTTTTCACGAATTGCTGACGGCTCCCGTAATCCTACGGGTGTAGTTTTATTAACTTTTGATAAATACAAACTTCCTGAAAGAATTGATGTTGCCTGGAGGAACCTCACTGTCCGTCCGTATTACCCTAATCCTATGCGTTGTAAGCAATGTCAATTAATTGGCCACACAGCAAAATACTGCCGTAATTCACCTTCTTGTGTCTCATGCAACCTCCCTTCCGATCATACCCCACCTACTGAATGTAAGAGAATAATGTGTGCAAATTGCTCGGGCGACCACCCGGCATCATCTAATACTTTCCCTAAATATCAACAATCCAAAGAAATATTAAAAATTAAAACTATTTATAAATGTAGTATGCGTGAAGCTGTTACCAAGTATAAAATTCAATTTTCTCATACAACTTCTAATGCAAACTCTTTTGCCTCTATAGCTAAAATTTCTAACAATACTAATCAAATCAATAATGAAACAACACCTAATAACAAATCCAACAATCCTACCAAAACTAATCTAACAACAACTACAGACATCAATTCATCTAAACAATCCCTTCCAACCCATCCTACCTCCTCTTCTGCCACTTCTCCTTCCCCTCTCTTCTTCCCCTTTATCCATCTCTGACTCTCCTCCTCAACATCCTTTCCTCCTGTCCCATCACACCCTCTCCCCACTCCTCTCCTGCTCGCAAAGATCCTCTTGCATTACCCAATTCCTTTTCCTTCTTACAGGTCGTAGTTGACATTTAGTTTTAAATAAAATATTCTGTAGCTTAACTTTTTTCTTTTATAAGCTTACATATGATATGATTACACTTCTTCAATGGAACATTAACGGTTATGTTAATAATTATATTAACTTAGAGTTACTTATGGGATCGTACAATCCATCTATTATCCTGTTGAATGAAACTCACCTATCTTATAATGCCTCAGCTTTTACCCCTAGGGCTTATGTGGGATATTTTATTAATCTCCCACATAACACCACCAACAAGCAGGGAGTTGCCATCCTAGTTAAAAGAAATCTACCTCACGTATTACTTCCCATACCCCTTTCAATTTTTTCTTCTGTAGCTATTGAGATCCTCGCCCCCTATAAAATTTCAATCATCTGTGCTTATTCCCCTCCTGATCAATCATTTTCTATTACTGAATTTTTAAATCTTATTCCTTCCGGTTCAAATCCTTTTATCTTGTGTGGTGACTTCAATGCTTGGAGTCCCCTTTGGGAGCTCTGCTTCGGCTGCTCAAGGGACGTAGCATTGAGGATGCCTTCACTAAGATCCACCATGCATTGTTTTAAATGATGGTTCCCCACCCATTTTCCACTCACTCTACCTTCACTAATATTGATCTTTCCATATGTTCTGCCTCTCCTCTCCTCAAAAATATCCTGGTGTTGTATTGATGATCTCCATGGCAGTGATCATTTTCCCATCCTTTCCAAAATATCTACTTCTCGCCCTCATTCATTTTTTAAGCCCAGGATTCGGTATAAAACTGATTCGGCTGATTGGGATAGGTTTGAAGAAGCCTGTTTTTCGCATTCACGTTATTTCCCCTTTTCTTCCAATATAAATCAAGAGGCTTCTAGATTCCAAAAAATTATACGTTCTGCTTCTAACTATTCTTTTCCCCTTTCTTCTTCTAAACCAGTCAAGCTTGCTCCTCTTTGGTGGAATAATGAGCTTTCTGCACTAAGAAATCTGAAACAGAACGCATGGCATCAATTTAAACGTTTACGTTCTAGTGCAAACTTAATAGCTTACAAAAAATCCAATGCACTTTTCGCCATAAAGCTAAGGCAGCTAAGGTTCATTGTTTCCAAGAATTTACGAATAATATCACTTCTTCTTCGGATTCTAGAAAAATCTGGACTGATATGAAAAGACTGGCTGGTTTATCACCTTCTTCTCCTATCACTTATTTAAATACTCCTCAGGGCACTCTACTATATCCCAAAGATATAGCCTTAGAGTTTACACCACTTTTCAATATTTCTTTGGACTCCAATTTCTCTTCTGATTTTTCCTCTAGTAAACTTTCTTCTCTTTGCTCTCCTTACCTTCCTCCTTCCACCGTATCTCAATCAGCTGAATATTTAGATGCCGATATATCTGAACTTGATTTTAATTTAGCCCTCTCGTCAGTCAAGGGCAAAACTCCTGGCATTGATAAAATCTCTTACCTTATCATCAAGCACCTTCCTCCATTCCTTATATCCCGTCTAGTCAAACTTTACAATAGTATTTTCCTCAGTGGCAACTACCCTGTCCTCTGGAAGACTAGCGCGATTATTCCTATTTTAAAACCTGGTAAACCTCCTGGTGTGGTCAGCAGTTATCGTCCCATTTCCCTTCTTCCTTGCCTTGGTAAATTGATTGAAAAGATTATTGCTACTAGACTCGCCTGGTATGCTCAATCTAATAATCTCATTTCGCACAACCAAGTTGCGTTCAAGAGGGGGCAGGGTACGTTGGATGCTCTCCTGCACCTTGATCACTTTATCTCTGATACTCTGTCCCACAAAAATCATGTTTCTATTCTTTCTTTAGATTTCCTAAAAGCATTTGACAGGATTGGGATTCATGTAGTGTTAAGACAGCTTAGTAGGTGGAGAGTGGGTTCTCGTATTTTTAATTTTGTCAAATCTTTCCTATCCAACCGTAAATTAAGTGTTATCATATCCAATGTTTCATCCTCTGTTCTACCATTAGATAATGGTACCCCACAAGGGTCACCGCTCTCGGTGATCCTATTTACTATTGCATTTGATGAAATCAGTACCATTCTATCAGATTTTGTTACTATCCGGCATCAGATTTATGCTGATGATTTAATTTTATTCTCAAAAACTTCAAATTTGACTTCAGTAACAATTACTTTCTCTGAAATTTTTATTGCGTCTTTCTCGTTGGTCCTCTACTTCAGGCACATCAATATCTTTTCCTAAATCGAAACTTTTCATATTTGTAAAAACATCAATGTACTATCCCAACGCTCACATTTGATAATACAAACATTTTGTGTACAGATAGTATTAAGTTCCTTGGTATTGTATTAGACTCTAAGTATACATTTAAGAAACATTGTCAGTATATAAGAAAAAGACTTTTTGTTAATTTAAATATTATTAAATACCTCTCATGTAAAGCGCTCACTCATCGGCTCGGCTTTACTGGTCAACGTCACTAAAGCCCTCATCTCATCTGTAATTAATTATGGCTTGGAAATTTATGGACATCATTCTAAGAATCATCTAAAGATGCTTGCTGCGCCCTATCATTCTTCAGTTCGTTGTTCTCTTCGAGTGTTTCCAACATCGCCAATTAAAAACATACTGACGGAAGCTGGCCTACCTTCTCTAAAAGATGCAGTGGAAGATAGCTTAAATAAGCTTTATTCAAAACTCATACTCAGCACGAACTTTACTATAAAAAAGGACTTTCAATCATCACTTTGCAGAAAGAGGTCTCCTAAAATACCGTCTTCTATTTTTAAAAGTGCTTTGTTTGCTAAAACCAATGAGTTGCCGCTTAAAATATTGCTGCCTTGCAGTAAATATATTCCACCGTGGAAAGTAAATGAATCTTCTTTCATTAGTGATCTTACTTTTCTTCGCAAATCCATCACTCCAAGCACTGTGTATAAATCTCGATTTTTGGAATTATCTGCGCACTTCAAATCTTTTGGTTGGCAGTTTATATATACTGATGGCTCCAAATCGTCGCATACATCTTTTGCTGTAGTTGATGATAACCAACAAAGAATATCGTATGGTTTATTATTTCCATTTTGTTCAGTTTTTACCGCTGAAGCTACGGGTATTCTCAAAGCTGTCCAGTATGCCCAACAAAACCTTGGTAAATTCATCATCTGTACAGATAGTCTATCGTGTTTTCAAGCTTTAAAAAACCGCAGTAACTACAATGACGTCATTATTGGCATTAGATCGCTGTTGTTTTCGTTAGCACATAGACTAAAAATAATGTGGATACCCGGTCACTCTGGAATCATTGGAAATACTTTTGCGGACTCGGTGGCTAAGGAGGTGTGCATCACTCCAACAACTACATCTGCCTTGTTTGTTAAGAGTGATATAAAACGGCTTATTATTCAGCAAAGATCCACTAAATTGGCGCTTGATTTGGATGAATTACAGACACCACTACTCTAAAATAGAAATTCCAAATCGTATCAAACCATCCTTTCCGTCATCGCTTTCATCTAATTATATCATTCCATATATCAGACTTCGCATTACTACTCCATTATCACACACGCTCTCACATACTAAATGGCACTCAGATCAAATCACAATGCCCATTTTTGTGATTCAGATTTAAATCTATTGCATCTTCTGCAACATTGTCCAGCACTTCATATACTCATCAGACTGTCAAAAGCTTCCATACTAATACTGATCCAGCTAACTTTATTGATGGATCCCTCAAGCAACAACATTTCAGAAATCTACAACTTTTTGAAAGATAGCGACCTTCTTCGACGCATATAACATAACGAAGTCGGCCGATAGCCCATGATGCTAGTGCTGCGTATTTTCTTAAGTTTGTATAATAATTGTATTATTATGCAAGCTTTTATAAAAATAAAATAAAAAAAATAAAATTTTGGATTTCTCGAACAAAATTTTAATTATTAAATTTAATTAATATATATTATAGATAAAGATTATTAGGTCGTTCACTGAAAGGATATATTCTCAATTTTTTATCCACGCAGGCAAAAACCTAGCCCAAGTGGTGTTTGTCGACCTGACCACATTCCATATACAGATAGATAGTAAAAATTTACTTTTTGCACAGCGACCGTCGGCCACCTCATTAGTTAATTAAGGTATATATTTTGATCACAATTTTTATGATGTATGATACCTTTTTAAGTTTCTTTATGCTACAATATACATATGTATGCTATAATTTCAACATTTTATAGTAACTTTTATATAGCATGGTATGGCCATGGTATGTTACTAGCTTTATTCGTACAACTATCTGCGATACTTCAAAATTTGTGCTATAAAAATTATAATGCTATAAAAGAGTTACTGTATAAATTTATATTTATAGCATACTTACATATGTATATTATAATATAATATAGTATACAAAAGTGCAATGCATCATAAAGATGATCATCAAAATATATACCTTTACTAACTTTATTCGTCGACTATCTGCGATACTGAGTTATTCAATATCTTCAAATACATCATGCTTTAAAATTTGTGCGATAAAAAGTTACTATAAAATTTTTAAATTATAGCATACATACATACATGTATTTTAACATTACAATATATGTATTATATATGTTACAATATACATACATATGTATGTATGCTGTAATTTCAACTTTTTATAGTAACTTTTTTATAGCATGATAATGCTTCATAAAAATGGTGATCAAAATATATTTCTGTACTAGCTTTATTCGTACGACTATCTGCGATACTTCAAAATTTGTGCTATAAAAATTATAATGCTATAAATGAGTTACTATAAAAATTTATAATTATACCATACTTATATTATAATATAAAATAGCATTACAAAACTGTAATGCATCATAAAAAAGTTGCTATAAAAATTATTTTTTTATATTTTAAATTATAGCATTCCAATGATTCTTCGCAGCATTTTTTTCGTCTACATAATTTTCCAGAAGGAATTTTTTATTATATTATTATAAGATAATACTCCTGACTATCTTTTTCGAATGCTTTTTTTTTGCTGTTGCATAACGTATCTATAATTTTGCTGTCAAAATAAGCAATTTCCTTTGTGATTACCCAAACGTCAAAATTCCATAACAGATATGTTAAATTAAAAATAAAATAAATATTTAGATATTTTTATAAATAATTTCGAACATCGAAAGATAAACTGAAAATGGCAAACTAAACACTTATTTGCGGTTCTGCTCGACAAAATGCTATTTGTTCCTTCGCTTGGCGCTCAAATACGTCGGTGATGACGAGCCGCACGTCAATTGCGCTTGGTTATTTATAAAGACATTTTTAAAAGCAAATCAAATAAAAATGTGACAGAATGTCTTCCTGCCAACAACCGCGAATTTAAATGTACTCTGTCAGATGGCGTGACGCTCAAGCGTTACATGTATATTTGTATTTGTATTCGGTGTATGTACATAACCAAGCCTCCTGTTATTTTTCAAACTTGCATCAATATCAATTGAATTTCCTATGCGCTTGCTTCATTCATTCGCTGATTGTCGCAAATATGCTTACAACAGATATACATATAAACGGGTTGATATTTATTATTATGTCTATATGTATTTGTATACTTATGTTATAATTATTATTTTTTCCTGTTTTTTCCAGAACTGCTGGCACAGTTGGTGCTGTCGTCACATGTCCCTTGGAAGTGGTTAAGACACGCCTACAGAGTTCCAATGCTTTTCTCGGACCCACACGTCTCGAACCGCCAGGCTCAACCAATGGCGCTAGCGAATTGCTACGACCCGAACAGCGTCGTAAATTGAGCACAACCATTTTGCGTAAGAGGTCACAGCCACAGGTGATTGGGGGTGTGCGTAGGGTAGTACCAATTTTATGCAAATTTTCAATATTTCTATTTTCATAATTTTTTCATACTAAAATTTAACAATTATTTTTATTTTTAGAAAATAATATTTAATTTTTGTTTTTACACCCTTTTTGTTGACTACAGATCATGGCTATTTCTCATTGCGGCATCTCATCCACCTCCACAAAGTCAATGAGCATCATGCAGTGCTTGAGGTAAGTATAAAGTATAATATATATATTTTTTTTTGTTGCGTCTAAAATGACTATTAATGTTTAAAATAATTTTTTATTTTATTTTTTCCAGGTACATAGTACAAAATGAAGGTCCACGCGCACTTTTCAAAGGTCTGGGCCCAAATCTCGTTGGCGTAGCGCCATCACGTGCGGTATATTTTTGCACCTACTCACAGACAAAGAATTTTTTGAATAATTTAAGGTGAGTTTCCGATTTTATTTTTGTTTTTCCCCGAGTTGAAAAAGCAGCTTCATAAATAAAATCGTTTGTGAATACATTTTTTGCACTATACAAGTTATATAATTCTGGTCAAGTAGAAAAAATTGCATACACAGCATTTATAAATAACTCTTAAAGTATGTATTTTGGCTCTTATCTTAAAATATTTTTATATTGTTTACCAATATACCGCGCAAAAATTTTGAAAAATAATAAAATGTATATTTCTGGGCATCCGAATGAAATAAATTACCATTTTTGATATGGATTTAGTTCCACTTGACAAACAAATTTTCCCAAACCCCGTAATGCAAGGCGCTGAAGGCTTTCGTTTGCGTTTTCTAAATATTTATGCACCTTCTGCCCATTACACCGTTTAATAATAAAACAATATATACGCAGTTTTGTTCTACTGGACTAGTACTAAAAAAATTTCACGTATTCGAAATACATAAATTATTGGCAGAAAATGTTAGGAAAATAAAAATATTTAATCGATAGACAATAATGCAGAAAAATGCCTCGAACTCGAACATCTGGTTACCAGTTGAAATTTACTGCGGAGCACCAATTTGCCACCATATTTTTCAAAAGGTGCACTCCATCCGATAATTTACTAAGTCGTCAAAAGCTGCTCGCACGTTTACGTAGGTTTAAATATCATGATAAATAATACTATCGTCGCCACTACAATTAATGTATCTCTTCAACAATGCAGTATGGCGTGTGGGTCACGTTCTCACGAAAACACCTCTCTCACCGCTTTTGATCTATGCACAGTTTTTTAGCGATTCACTAATTTTACCACTGGTAAAAGTTGCTTATTACAAACAAATTTAATCAATTAATTAAAAGAAGTATTATTTTCGCACAATTTTGTTACAGTTACATACAAACAGAGTCACCGCAAGTGCACATCTTGAGTGCCGCGAGCGCTGGTTTCGTCTCCTCCACACTAACGAATCCTATTTGGTTTGTAAAGACGCGCCTGCAGCTAGACTACAATTCCAAAGTGCAAATGACGGTGCGAGAATGCATTAATCGAGTGTATGCACAAGGCGGCATTGCCGGTTTCTACAAAGGCATTACAGCCAGCTATTTTGGCATCTGTGAGACCATGATACACTTTGTCATTTACGAGTTTATCAAATCGAAACTGGTAAGCTGGCGCTCTAATAAAATCTACATATATTTCCTAATATATTTATTTCGTTTTTACAGCTTGAAATGCGCAACTCACGTCACGAAGATGTTAAATCATCGAAGGACTTTCTGGAATTCATGATGGCTGGTGCCGTTTCAAAGACTGTAGCATCCTGTATTGCGTATCCACATGAGGTGGCACGCACAAGACTGCGTGAGGAGGGCAATAAATATAATACATTTTTCCAAACATTGCAGACTGTGTGGAAAGAGGAGGGTAGAGCTGGACTTTATCGGTAAGACGAACAACTAAATATCCAAATTTCAATAATTAATTAATAGAAGAATTAAAAGTGGCTGTTGTTGTTATTGTTGGTATTGTAGGTACAGAAAATATTCTGCAATTAATTTGAGGAATACTCCCGAGTTTACAGTAATTTGTCGCATTTAAAGCCGCCTTCATGTCGTTTATATAAAAACGATTGTCGTGGCAACAATATTCAAAGTTGTCTTTACGTATTCTGATATCCCAGGGTTTCCACGATTCTCCTGAAGGAGATGTCATAAAATATATATAAAAGTAAAATATAATAAGTAAGACAATTTGTTGTTCTTCAGACGGGTAATTGTTCTTCGAACTTCTTCATGGTCGGGTCGTCTGCTCCATCGTCATCGATTGGGGAATCAGGTTCACCATCTCTGGTGTTATGCTTTCACTTCCATTCAGCAGAGGCAGGAGAAGTGTTCCCTCCATAATTTCAGTATGCTCTGGGCATCAGTCACTGGACCACCTCTGGGGGTTCTACAAGAGTATGCTCCGGTCCTGAAACCTTCTGTTAGTCCCGCATCTTTTCGTAGAATTTTCGAGCATTACCCCTGTCGGCCAGCTTGTCAAGTTCTTCGTACTCACGCATTTCGGTCTCTCTCTTTTTTTGTCTGGAAATGCGTTTCGCTACCTTCTTCACCTCTCGGTATCTATTCCATGCCGCCCGTGCCGCGATTGTAGCATTGCGAGGTAGGCAGTCTGTGTTTTAACACTATAGCATATAGCTGTTAAAACAGACCCATCAAAATTAAGATACATTTCTTCATAAAAGCTATATTTCCATCGTCAAATTGCAATTAAAATTCTCCATCAACTGACTTCGACTGCTAATTTTCATAATTGCAAGAAATAAAATGCTTTCTCTGTCAGCATTACAGTGCTCTTACGTGCGTACATATGTATTTCAAATATTCTCATTGTACAATTACATGCACAATACGCTTACACTAATTGACCGAACACGCTGTAGCCACTTGTATGAGTCGTTGTGTCTATTTTTAATTTGCTTATCTCAATGAAATATAACGCAAACTTTTCGCACACACACAGATACATACATATGTATGTACATACATGCTGGCGCTACTTCACACCGTCTGTCAAATTCTTTTATGTCCCTTGGTGATTTATTTGTTTAGAGTTTTTATTGTTGCCAAATGACGCATTAGATTTCTTCCTCGCCATAAAGTACAATATTCTAAGCAAAGTCTGTTTATGTTTTAATTTTTCTTCTGCTTGTTTGCTAAATTATAATTGACTTTAAGTAATCGTTTAAATAAAAGCGCAAAAATGCATTTGCGCGGAGAAAATTGCGCACACAATTTGCGCTAGTTTTTATGAACACCCTGTGGAATTTCGCCAATCTTAAATGAGCTTGTTTATTAGTTATGCAAATAGCAGTAACTCGTGAGTAATTTTATTATTATTATTATTTGCTTAAATCTACTGCACTTTCCACTCTGGTTGCTCTAAATATTTTTTTGTTATTTTATTAAGTTCTAACGTTTTCATCAGCTATAAAAATAGATTTCAAAAGGATCTGTGGTAACAGAGATAATTTACAAACTAAATTCTACTTACTGAAGCTTTAAAATTTATTAAAAGTAAACAGTATATGTACATTAAAACAAAAAAGCGCCCGGAAATTGTGATTAAATTTCCGGATAAAAATATTGAACAAAGAATTTGCCTCAAATTTTGTATTTCTAACCAAATTTGGTGTGCGGAATCGTTGCGAATGTTGGAGAAGGCTTACGGTGATTCAGTTTTATCAAAAAGTCAAGCCTTCGAGTGCTATAAAGTCTTCAAAGACGGTCGATAGATCGTTGCCTCGTTCTGGACGACCTTTTCAATTCATGAATATATTAAAAAAGTGAAGAATAGTGTTAGAGAGATGGTAAGATAGCTAGACATCTCTCGTGAGTCCGTTCGAATTATTTTGTTGGATATTTTGGGTATGAAACGCGTTCTTGCTCGACTCGTCCTGATAAAGCAGAATTTTTTCAATTCGATTGTGACCAGATTTTGCTCCATCGCACTATATTAATTTTACGCCGAAATCAAAATCGGGTACTTTATCTATTTGCATCCTGAATGTATACTATTAAACTCACGCTTCAGCACAGGAAAAAAACGTTGCCTACATTTAGGCAAAACGTTGTTTAATAACGTGTTTATTGTAGGGTTGTATACAGTTAGAAGGCCGAAAAAAGTGATTTTTCCAGAATTCAATTGAACGGAATCCTCTGAAATTAAAAAACCGAACAGATTTTTTTAAAGTAATGTTAAATCTATTTATTAATCGAAGGAATAAGATAAAAAAATATTGACAAAATGGCGGCTTCTCAAAAAAATGGAAATAAAAAAATCGATTTTTTTTCCCAACTGTATATAACCCCTTAAATAAATAAAATAAACGATAAAAATAATATAAAATTTACCAATCACGAAAAAAGTTTATTTTTTTTCGAAATTCGTAAAAGTTTATAATACAAAAAATGCTCTAAAACAATTTTTTTTTTCATATAAATATTGTCATATAATTATGTTATAAATAATTTAAAAATTCATAAATATATACATAATCTTTGACCACAAGAAAATTAATTGAAGGCATTAATCGACATTACTTGCATTATCTTATCTTTGCAGAGGCTTAGCGACACAATTGGTGCGACAAATACCTAACACAGCCATAATGATGGCCACCTACGAAGCAGTCGTGTATGTGTTAACGCGACGATTCAATAATAAAAGCAATGAATTCTACGACTTCTAGATTTGTTTTCGTTTATGGCTTGTAGCGTGATTACTTTGAACGACTATAAGTACAAAACGCCAACACACATACACAACGCTCAGGCGTAACTATAATGTGTGTATGTGTGTTTGTGGCGAATTAATGTGTGCATATAGGACTGGCGCGCGTGGTCAAGGAGACGTTGTCTTTTAAAACTTCTTAGCTACAAAGTTACTATGCAACTTTGTTGCTAAACAAATTATATAATAGAGAGGTGTAACAATTGTAGCGCACTTCTAGGCGCTTATAAGTAGACGTTAGAAGACTGCAGAACGCTGATATAAAAATTGTTACAATGCCGTTACAAAGGCGTACAACGAATTGAAAACTTGTTTGAAATAGCTTTAAATGCTAGCAATCACACTAATTAGTAGAATAGTATGTTGCAAAATGTGCGCCAAATTTTATGTTTTCTTTTATTTTTGTGCATGGGAAATGTTGTGCAGCAATTAAACAATCAATCAGCCAGTTAATAAACTACTTTCAAAAGCGTTATGGCAGGCCAACACTTGTAAAACACTTAATTTGTGCTCATAAAGTGAACTTAATAGTCTGCGGCCTGTAGTGCCACACACATTTCTTTTATGCAGCAAATTTATATTTGCAATATTTAATTTAAAAATTTTTTTTTGTTTTTTTTTTTTTTTTTATTTTATTTAATTTACTTAATATATATTATCTCAACACAATTTTTGAATTTGTTGTGTTTAATATATTTTTTTCTTCAGATCTATAGTGTAGATCTGGCGGCTATAATATAAATTTATATATTTATTTGTATTATGCAATAAAAAAAAATCGCTAAACACACACACAGACTCACCTTAGTGCACATATAAAAACTAATTGTAAAACAATTATAAAAAAAAAACGAAACCTTATTTATGTATCTAAAAGTATGTACTTTGTACGCTTTAATGTTTAAAAACGTTATTTTAGTGCTAAGTAATTTAATTATTCCACTTAAAATGTTAACTATAAATTATTATTTTTATACTAAGTATTGATTGAAATGAAGCAAAACAATTGGTTGAACGTTGATACATATTTGATGCGCTGACATATTTATGTATGTCGTCATATCTATAGATAAACACGATAAACACTTGAAGTGCTATATTTAATTTCCTACACACTCGTCTTTATGTTTATAAGTCATATGCACTATAATTAATGCAACTAAATGCATACGTACTTGCTCATGCCATAAACATTTTAATTTGTTAAGCACATTTTGGTTAGCCAAATATTTGCTTTAATGCTAAATAATATATATGTATGTACATGAAATAAGCATTAACATTTTTTTTTATTTTTTGCTTTAGTTATTTTACTGGTAGATGAAATTGACGACGAACAGAAACAAAAACAAAACACAAACAAATATATTTTAACCAAATTCGGAATCGAAACAATGAATAAGGCTGCTCTATAGTTAGACTGCAAAGTAGCTCATATAAAATTGTTAAAACAAATTTAAAAAAATCTTATTAACTACTGAGTATACTATAAATATTTAATTGGCACAAAATAGTAGTAAAAAATAAGTACTAAATATAAGTTGCTGTGTAAATAGTATGTAGTCGCAAAGAGGTGTGATAAAATTTATGTTAGTTTTTCCAAGATGTCACATGAGCTGTAAGACTGCGTGGTATAGCGCCTAAAAGTAGATTTGCACATGAAATATTTGAATTTAAATGGTACGAAATGATACACAGTTAATTTTGGCAGACTTAAACAAAAAATTAATGAAATTGTATGAAATGGTTCACACTTAATTTAGCAAACTTAAAAAAAATTACCAAAATAAACAAATAAACGCGACAGCGTATTTGTTGCAAATTAGCATACTTTTAGGCGCATACATTCTACGTGTCTGCATTAGTTGTCTTGTAAACTCATCGTCGTCCAAAAAGTCATTTACTATATATATATGTACATAAACGCATAACAAAACGTTAGCAAATATCGCAATGCCTTGTATAAATTTAAGTTATATAAAGAACAACAATGAAATACATAAATATAATGCAAACAATATTAATAATTTTATTACAAAGTCCTTGAAGCACAACACTAGTGTTTGAAAACTCAAACTGCAACTTGAATTTCATATATAAACACAAACATATAAAACATGCATGCATGTATACAAAAATTCATAGATTATACTTATAAATATGTATGTATGTAATTATTATTATTTTTTTTTTTGTAAAAAATATAAAATATTGCTTGTAGAGAAAACACTTGAAAATATATAAATTCCTTTTTGATTATAATTGTTCAAAGTCATTTTGGGTCACTTTGCCACCGTTAGTGTAAGAGGATGTTCACATCGTCATCTAAAATGCAAAACAATGTATCATCAATCACAACTGAAATTGAGTTATTTATTGCTTACGATACTTTACATCATTATTACACATATGTTAGATATAACCAGTATATAACCATTTTATAACCAAAACTCAAATTTTGTTTCTGTTATATCATTTTTCTTTGCATTTTAGGTGACGATATAATATTGAAAATATAAAGATTTGAAAAAAATGTTGTACGACACTTTGTCGTTAAGCTTGCAAGATTACTTTTGTGCGATGGAAGTTTAATGTTTTTGTAGCTGTTTAGTACAGATTTCCATATGTAATTACATAACATTAAGTATAAGAATAATTTACACACATATACATACATATATTTAAATATATACACGCAAATATATCCATGTTACTTGTTTTAGTGTCGTAAGGGTTTTTCGATTTTGCTTTAAAGTAAACTTGGCGTAGAAACTATGGCAAACTGAATGAAATACTTAAAAAATTAAATTAAAAAAAAACCTAAGTAAGCATATAAGAATGTGAACGAGAAACACGAAAAAAGATCTGTGAATTAATTTGTGAAATTGTTTATTTTACAATACATTACAACAACTGAAATGAAATAAAAGTTTTGTTTAAATAAAAACTTTGAATTTTTTTATTTTCTTATTGTAGTGGAGAAAGGTTTGTTGTGTGAAAAATATTTGAATTTTTTCAGGTAAATAAATACATTAGAGGAAATTTTAGCCTTATCTTTGGCAATAATTCGTGCCAAATTTCATGAAGATCTCTCGTCAAATAAAAAAGTTTCCATATGACGACTTGATTGAGTTTTGTATCGCAGCTACATATGTATATGCTACGGTGGCTCGATCCAAACATTTTATTAATATGTAGATTGTACCCTTGGCTTGCGTAAGGATCCGTGCCAAATTTCGTGGTGATATTTCGCCAAATAAAAAAGTTTCTCCTACATGAACTTTTTTTCCCTTCATCATTTCGTTTGTTCAGCCGCTTTAACCTATAGTGGTCTGAATTCGGCGATTTCGGCATATAAGCAGCTTCTTGGAAAGAAAAGAACGTGTTCGAATTTTCAGATCGATATCTCAAAAACTAAGCGAGAGTTAGCATATATACAGAGAGTCAGATGGACATGGCAAAATCGACTCAGCTCATGCCTACTTATTTTATAAGGTCTCCCACGCTTCCTGCTGGTTATTACAATCCTTATGGCATAGATGTTGAGGGTATAAAAATAAGTAACAGTTACTTGTTTAATTAATAAATTTATATATTTTTTGAATACTTAATATTTATACGCATAATGTTTTTCTTATTTAAAGAAAAAAATAGTTTCTTGTCTGTTTCAAATAAAAAATTATTATAGTGGTATTTGCGGTAAATAATAAACTATAGCAATTTACTTAATATACACATATTTTATATTCATTTGATATTTCAACAGATTATTGCTTCCAGTGTAGTTGTCATGACTTCTGTATGCAACTCTGCTTTTCTCTCATCTCTGATCGTGCACTAATCGGGCAGAAGCAACAATTCATTGTTGATTGTCAATTTGCGTGCAATTTTTTTTTATTGTTATTAGTGTTTATATATTTATTTTTAAACAAAATAGCTGCGATATTGTGCAATTTTGAGAATACTTTGTGTTTTCATGCTACATACATACAAGTGTAAATAAGTGGAATAAAACATAAAATTGTTTGAAATACCAATACGCAGAAGCAACAGGTCTGCATAGTACAATGACTACAACGTAGGCAAACTTGCGCATCCATACGATCAGTAGGGCAATAAAAGGCACGCAGTTAACAGCAGCACAACAACAACAACGCAAACAACATTAACTACTAACTCAATAACAATAGCAACATATATCAAGTAATATTATTGCAGCGCATAAATTAGCCAAATTCTTCGGGAATCTAGCTGTGACGCTGTGGTGACGACGGCGACGCTAACCGCGAGACAGCAGCCGCATATAGAAATATACTTGTAGCGGTGTTTGTTCGCGATAAGTTTGGAATAACATTAGCACAAGTATGCTTAAAACGAGACCTGGAGTTGTGGTTTGTTAAATTCCCGTTGTGCATAAATTCATTAGGAAATTGCATGTGCAAAAAGTGTGGTAGTGCATCAAATCGTCTAACGATAAATGATGTGAGAGTATTGCAAGAATAAAACATTACAGAAATATATTATTTTATATAATATAAACAAAAGTTATTGAAAGTCAACGGCTTAACACTTGCAACCACAAGCGCTTGCAATGCTAACTCTCCTCGGTGAATGTCATCTGTGGAGTGTACGCGATGAGTTGCGCATTAAATCGACCGATCTAGGTGCCTTCCGTTACACACGCAATCGTGAGGCACAGCAACAGAACGCTGAGCTGACAGCAATCGCCAAGCGTGATTACATTGAACGGCGTAATGGTGTGACGGTGCTTAAGAATAGCCGCAAGGCACCTGGGCGTTTGAAGGATAACATTAAACGCTTGGAGGAATTACTGCGTAGTTATAAAATTGTGCATACCGAATGGCGTGATGCTGCGCAAGTGTTGCTTCTATTCGCCAACGGTATTATCGCACATATATCTGTGGATCCTGCGACAGGTGACATATTGCGCATGGTCTATGAGAAGTACTTTGTTGGCAAGCTGGCGTCGGAAGTTATCACCGACGGTAAGTGTATATGTACATACCATAGGCAGGGAAATAAATGTGACAAAAAGTTGCGCGGCGAATATTTATCTGTGTGTATATACATACATAAATTCTCTAATGCTGATAGTGTGGAGAAATTTGCATTTGCGCATACCCATGAGCATGCGCGGATTCACACAGTTTCACATGCAATTAATGTTAATTAATTTCGCTACAACTTTGCTGTGTTTTGTTTGTTTTGCCTACAGTATTTCTGCATTACACTAGTAATACGTTTTATTGTCTCATGTTTTATCTCTGGTTTAGCATTTTTCACACGTTCCCACATCGTCTTAGCCTATAATACGAATCAGTTGACGGTGGTGCATTTACAAAAACCGAACACACGTCTGCAAGGACCTGAGAAAATTAGTAATATGGATCCACGCATATTTCATGTGATAATACCAGGACCGTCAGAGCGTAAATTATCGCGTCATCTAATTGTGAATAGTAGCGCGGATCTTTTTGTTATATGGACGAAATCTTCTCAGAACGAAGTTTATCCTTGGCGACCAACAATACGTGATCAGGATAGGGCGAATATACATGTTTTTAAATTAAAGGGGTGAGTGTAAAATACGCAAGAAAGTTTGAAAATATTACGGGGACAGCATTCTCCACAATTATATAACTCTGCTAAGCAGTTCTTCAGTTAATACTTTTACTCAAATAACAGTTCTCTTTGTCTTCTATAGCATGCAAATAGAGTCCGTTTCATATTGTTGGTCTGAGAATGATCCGCTCTCTGTGGATTTTCTACGCTCCGCCGAAAGTCAAATTTTGACAGTAGAGCAAAAAGTATCACGAAAAGGGGAAATATCTGCTGAAGTATGTACCTATGAGATAAATGCTGGTAAAATGCAACGCGCCACAGTGACGTCAATAACAATGGGAACGCAAATATGTTGTCATGCCTTCAGTCCAGACCAAGAGAAACTATTCTTGGGTTCAATCGATCGAAAAATTTGTCTGCATGATCTAGTACAGCAAGTTACCAAAGTCACAACACGTATAGACATCGTAAGTAAACAAATATTACATATATAATTAAATACAATAGTATTTCATATTATAAAATTTCATACACATTGCAGATACCCACGCAATGTGCTTGGCACTCGGATAGTAGTATTGTTATGGTAGCTAATGAGCGTGCGCAATTTCAATGTTTTGACCTCGCCCTCACGGCGGTAGGCAATCAATTGCAAAGCGAAGATGTCACACCGCTGAATTTGTTGGATCTTTCACACTACTTCACCATACAACCGACATTGTTGCACATTGCGTTTAGTCACAAGCCGGATTTGACGCAACGCTCTTTACCATATGGCCAAACCGATTGTTTGCTTTTGTTGCACTTCGAACAAGGTCCATTGGGTTGTTTGCGTTTTTTCGCTGGCGCCGGCATGCGCGGTGACATACACAATTCAGGCCTGACCGCTGATGTTTTGCTTGACAAATATCTAGCGCTGCATCAGCTGGAGAAAGCGGTGAATTTGTTATTGGCGATCAACTGGGAAACCTACGGCGCCATGTGTTTGATATCATTACACAAAATAGCTAATTACGTTTTCTTTCGTGGAGAGGCGAAACGCGCACGTGTAGAGCTGCTGGGAAAAGCCCTGAAGACATTCACCGATGAACTTTCCGAAGAAACAAAAGACGAGTTTAGCGATCAGGTGTTTGATTTGAAGAGACGTTTCTTCTTCTATCTGCTGCGGTAAGCCAGCATTAATAATGTATTTTAATGTATATTTAATCAAATTAATTATATATTATTTAGGAAACAAATGTATGCAGAGGCCTTTGAAGTTGCTGAAGACATTGAAGATTATGATCTATTCATGGATTTATTCAATGAGACCAAATCGAATGTAAACTTGTTGGAGTTTGCTACCGCCGCTTTCAGTCAGGCAGCAACTATACTGCATGAAGAGGAAGGACACGGTGGTGCTGTGAACGGTGTTGCGAATAGCAATTTAAGTTCGAGTGCCGATTATCGCTCCGAATCGGCCTGCTCACAATCAACATATGCCGACTTGCAGGTTGTGCAGCGCAGCAAGCTACAACATAACAAATATGCAAAAGAACATTTAAAGAACTATGTGCCACCATTGCCATCATTCAAATCGAAAGTATTTAGTGCCGAAATGATAAAAATTAATATTCCCAAACCCGAGTTGCGCACGGAGAGTACGCAAGATGCAATACGTGCACGTCCGCCACCACCACCGCCGCCTTTGCCTTCGTTGCGCAGCTTGAAACTCTTACAAAACACCACTAACACACCAACTATAAACAGCACACTTGCTGAGTTGTCTATAAAAAGTGGCAGTGATTTCAATAATACGGGCATTGGTAAGTATGACAAACATTATTCCTGTAGTCGCACACACAAAAATATTTTACTAATAATTCTAACTTTCTTTTGTACGTTTTGTAGCGCTGACCGCTACCCCATCCGTCACACTTTTGCCATGGCAACAGCAGTTGCCAGCCGATGCAATGGCACCAAACAGTATAAACACACCCGCCGCCACAATGCTGCCAAGGTTTACCACCACTGGCAACAGCAGCAGCGCAAACACACTGTTAACCGTAAATTCAACACACCTGCAAACCATCACAACCAATTCGAATGTGATGCATCATGCCACACCGGCTGTGATTACTGACAATTCCTTGCCATTACAACAAAAACATATGCAACCGTTGCCACCAAGCGCGCTTGCGCCCACTTCAATTGCGTCCGTATCCGCGTTGCAGCCTGGTAATTATAAGCCGAAATATTATCAACATCCATTAGTTTCGGGCACAATACCACCAACTTTGGTTGTGACCACAAATAGTGAGGAACATCAAAAGCGTTTGTTGCAAAAGAAGCCAACGGCGTCAATACTATCGAATAGTTCAACACAACAACATAACGGTGCTAATTTAGTTAATGGTGGCAGTGGTGCAACGTATGCAAATGGCTTGAATAAAGAGTTGCCAAGTGGTGGTGGAAATGCACGCAATGCTGCGGGCGAAAAGAATAAAGTGAAGTTCTCGGATACGGTGCAGGTCGCCGTAGTGCCGGTGAGTGCTTGATTTCACTTTCAAAATATGACAACTAAAAAAATATTAAACATTTTTCATTGCAGGAGATCCCACGTAAAGAAAAACCACAATTGCCGAAACGTAATGGCTATTCGCGTCCCTTACCGCGTAACATTACAAATCCGAAAAAGGAATTAGCAGATAGCTTGCCGTTATGTCATCCACATGATGAATATTTAAAAGATTTCAATCCCTTATCAGCAGGTATTTATATTTTAGTTTTGTATATTGCGCTTCTAAAGCTGCTTCTATACGTTCCAGCCGATGAGTTACCTCGTCCGCCGATAAGGTCCTCAAATCGTGATGAAACCTCAAAGTCACGCAAATCGAATAATACATCTCAGCCTGCTATTAAAGTGGTGCACTTTGGTGTTGTCTAAATAAGCACATTTTTCTTCCAAAATCTCGCTTTGACGCTAAGGGTGCTATTCAGCATTACTTTAATAGAAGCTGTGCAGATTAAACGTCCATTTATATTATAAATATGTATGTAGGTTTAAGTTCTACACTCTTTGTGCCTACTTGTAATAATTTTTCGTATACATACACTTTGCTACAGATTTTGTTTTCATAACATTTCGTTGTAGCATTTATATTGCCGTCCAGTAGGGGAAAGCTTTAAATAGTACATTCCATTTAGACATTAAGCAGTTAATTTAGTATTTTTATTCACTTTAGTTTGTATAAATTAAGTGCTTGCTACAAATATATGCATGTACGTTGTACCCTCCGTGTACAATTAGAACAAAATACACACATTATTTCTTTTTGGGTCCACCCGGTCCGCCTGCTTGCATTCGTTCCAATTCGGCCTTTAAGTCTAACAAATCACGATCGGGTACATAGCGGCGCTCCTCAAACTCATCAGAGTGTTCTTGTACACTCAACTGCACACCTTCGGGCAAAGCGGCTTGCGCTATGCGTAAAAATACAGGATACACAGGTGCGTTTACATCGTTTATTTGCAGATTGCGTTCATACATTGTCAGCCTGTATTCGGCATCTACAACGGCGGAGTTAGGACGCAATCTTTGTACTTGTGTGGTTTGTGGTGGCAAAGCGTAACTAAAAGTAAAAATATACTTTATTATAGTGTCATTTTGAATATTTTTATGTACGCTCACCAATCGGAAACATCGATATCAAGGTATTCCGCAACACTATGCAAGTAACGCTGGTAGCTCTCAAGTATTGGGAAATCATAACCTTTCATTTGCACGTTGAGACAGGAATATTGTGGAAACTTGGGCTTCAAAGACTGTAAAATAAGCAGATATGGTAGAAAGTGTTTTAATACATTTGTATATAATTTAGTACATTCAATTATTTACCTCCAAATAGTCCGGTTCATATACACTTCGTCCATCGCTGTAATGCTGTGTTGGAGTTTTATTTAAGGAAGTAACAACATTATTGCATAGCAGGCGCGGCACAATTGGACTAAGCTGTGTAGTATAAGTAAACAATTTGTAAATGCAATAACAGAAAATAAAGTGGATTTACCTTTCTTAGCATCTTGTTTTCCTACCAATTTCCACTTAGTTTTTATGTGACTTATTAAAGAGGTTATGTCATACAAATACTGCCAATTCAATTTATTTTACCCCAAAAACATATGGTAGTTGTTTACATGGCATAAAAGAGGACAATGCGGAACAGCTGTTTTGTTTATTAACAAAAAATTTATAAAAATCTCACTAACTTTAGCAGAAATTTATAATAAACTTTTACTGGCATATAATATCATTATATTGACGCAACATTTGTGAATTTGATTGCCTTAATACATTTCTAACAAAACTATCAAACATTTTTCTCAGTGCATTTATTGTTTGTTTTGTTTTAACGTTATTCCCAACAAATAGTCGGTATAAAAATTGACAATTAGCCCAACTAGAACTGTCAGAATTTTTATTTTCCTTTGCTTTACGCTCTTCCACTTTGCTGAGTTTGCTTGTTGACGTCGATTTTCCGTGAAAATTTATTAGTTGCTACAGTAAATTGCAATTTACAAAAATTTTAACAATTTGCATTATTTTTTAAACTGTTTATTTAAACATTTTAGTGTTTAAGTGCAAGTTTAATCAATAAATAAAACAATGTGGAAAAGAAAATTACTAATATTGGTGAAGGTGTTTCTGCTGATGACAATGCTTGCCTCGGCAACGCAGGCAAATTCTGATGCTGGCAAAACTATTAAAACGTTAACACCGGTAAGTATGGAAATATATTTGTACACATAAGAATTAAAAGTTGCTAATTATATATATTTTTTTAACAATAATTTACATTTATTTCGCCTATAGAATGCCAACATTGCACGAGAGCAACGTCCCTTATTGGCCAATTCCAAAATAAAAGTTCATAGTAAGTGCTTTTTGATGAGTCAATAATAATAATTTTTTTTTGAATATTTTGTCTTTTTCAAACCATTAGTCGAATGTGAGGGTCGTGATGGCTTAGATGTAAACATTGAGTGGCAATTATACGAGCGCCAATGTTGGACGGACAAGCGCATGGTAAATGTCTACTTGGCATGCAACTTACACTTTGGTTATTTATTTCTTGCTTAAATTTACAGTATGATATACAAAAATATGATATAGAAGAAAATTTGCCAATGCAAAATAAATCGGAATTTGGTTTCATCACTATGGACTCAAAAACTACCGAATGTTCAACGCATCCAATTTTGTTGTCGGAAAAACAATGGCCGGTGCAAGAAACGGCAGCGTCTGGCATGGCAGCGTTATCACCAGAGGCAGCTGCTTTGGCATCGGTCAAGAAAATGAACAATACCAAAAAACATCCCACAGCGGTAATTAATAGTATTTTGCATAAACATTTAGAATAAGCAAAACCGTTATCTCGTCAATTTGTAGAAAGGAACTCGCATATTTACTGACAATATTACTTCGTCTGTTATGAAAACAATATTTTAGTATGATCATAAAATATGAAGTAATTATAGCAAGAATTAATTTCGCGTGTTAGTTGTCGCTGATAAGGTTATTTATTTTCTTTTTTTTTATCATATTTGGCGTATTCGTAGAATTTTATCTTTTGGTAATATTTTATGAGTCAGCGTATGAGCGTCTATTTTTTTTGTAATTATCACATAGGAAGAGGAAGTAAGGGAATGTTGATAAAACTTACTTTGTGTTCGTGAAGATACAAAATTTGATTTCTGATTTCCTGTGAAATGTTAAATTTATATTGCGTTTAATAAGCCATATTTTTGAGGTTTATTTTTAATTACTTTTCAATGTTAGGAAAGTTTTTAAAATTTTCTGCTTTAGTATAAAATTGTTTATGCGTAATTATAAACCTTTCAAACCACTTCTCTGTTTTTTAAATTTAAAACTTTTTTTTTACTATATCAGCCATTAGATAAAAACATCATCACCATTGGCAGAGATGGCATTTATGAATTGACATTGAAAATTGAAGCTGTCAAAAGTTCAGAGCCCGTAGATTTTTCCGCACATGTACAACTGGACATTGTTGGTCCTGATGGCGGCTATCTTTCTGCGATTGATCATCCACTCTTGGCGGTAAATCAAACACAATTCTATATATAATAATTTTATTATTTGAAAAATTATTATTTTTTTATATTAACAGTTCTACGGCATAATGTGCGTCGTCTATGTAATTTTCGGCATTATCTGGCTCTTTGTGTCATTCATGCAATGGCGTGACCTTTTGCGCATACAATTCTGGATTGGCGGCGTAATATTGCTTGGCATGCTGGAGAAAGCTTTCTTCTATGCACAATACTATAGCCTGAATACCACGGGTGTACCGGTTGAGGGCGCCGAATTGATGGCAGAATTTGTTTCCTGCGCCAAACGCACACTAGCACGCATGCTTGTCATCATAATGAGTCTGGGTTTCGGTATTGTCAAGTGAGTGCATACAAATGTATATACCTATACCAAATTTGAACACTTGCGCAAATATGCCTAAAAATTACGTTGTTCATCAAAACACTTGTGTTTAACTACCTAATCTCTTTAAGTTTATTTATTAATATAAGTTCATTTCCGTGTGTAGACCTCGTTTGGGTCCAATGCTTCATCGCGTGGTTGGCGTTGGCGCGCTGTACTTTGTCTTGGCTTGCGTTGAAAGTTACTTGCGTGTGACTAGCACGAAAACCGATGAACAGTTGGTGGCCGCTATACCGTTGGCTGTGCTGGACACAGGCATCTGTTGGTGGATATTCACATCGCTGGTGCAGACCACCAGAACGTTGCGCTTGAGAAGGTGTGTGTGTGTGTGTGTGTGTGTAAATTAGCGCTTTGAAGTGTGTTAATTATCATAACTTATTTATTGTGCTTGTTTTTGTTTTTTAACTTTCAGAAATATGGTGAAACTCTCATTGTACAGACACTTCACAAACACACTGATATTTTCAGTACTTGCATCAGTGATATTTATGTTATATGCTCTGCATGTGCGCAAGTCACAGAACTGTACACCAGTGAGTGCATAATACAAACAACAAAAACAAATTAAATATATATTTTTTTACAATAGATTTGGCGTAATATTTGGTTCGATGCCGCTTTCTGGCATATACTGTTTTCGGTGTTATTGTTGGTTATTATGATTTTGTGGCGTCCCACAAATAATAATCAGCGCTATGCATTTACACCGTTACTTGATGCGCCCGACGATGAGGACGATGACGGTAAGTATTATTATTGTTGTAATTTTATTTTAATTAGATTCTTCAGAGAGATGACGAAAAGCCTTCTGTTTTTTATAATAGGCTAATTTCGAAATTGGAACTGATTTAGATCAGCCTGTTATTGCTATATTATATTTCCTTTTTGTCTTTGCAGAGGAAGATCAATTCGTCGCCGATGCGTATGGTGTAAAAATGCGCAGTTCGCATGCAAATGGCGGCACTAAAACACCACCAAATGCACAGCGCGGCACAACGACCGAAGAGGATGATCTACGCTGGGTGGAAGAGAATATACCCTCATCAATGGCCGATCCCGCGTTGCCGGTTTTAGATTCGGATGAAGAAATCATAAATACAAGATTCGAAGTTTCGAAAATGCAATAAAGCTAGACTATATAGTAAGAGCGAAAAAAACTAAAACATGTAAAACCATTTACATATAAGTACTAACAACAACAACAACACACACACACACACACACCTAACAAGAGAACAGAAGAAAAATGTTGATTTGTGATTTTCAGTATAATTTGCTTGCTTATATACATTAATATATATATTTTTTATATCAGCTATCACATATGCATTGTAAATGCTACATTGTTTTCTCGTTTGATGTTTATTATTGATTATATTTTAATTGCGTGAAAATAAAATTTTTGTTTGATTCAAGTGAATGTTATAATATAAGCAGCTAAAATATGTTTAAAATATGCACAAATTAACTAATTTAAGTTTACACTAGTTCTAAATTAAATAATAAGTTTCTAATTGTGCTTTGTTATTTTTTTCTTTTTTTATGGTTTTTTCGGTATTATTATAAAAATTGCTTTTTCACACATTTAAAGTATTTTGGATATGGTTTATTATTTGGTGTCTAATAAATAAGTAGTTTATTTTCAACAAATGTGTGTTCCTCGAAAACTAGTAAGAAAATTTCAATATATAAGAAAAACAATAATTTTAACTTGTACACAAATTATTTGACGTAAACCAGAGAAATATATAAGCAACATGTAAAATAAATATGAAACCCACATTTTATACGTGTACTATTTAGATGTAAACGCTTATTAAATCATTAATAACAAATTATTTGTAAGTTGTAGATAACAGTAACGCGCTGCGGCACTACATTTATTTCTAGTTAATAAACGCACCACAAAAAAGCTCTTATAAACATACATACATACAGTTATTCTATATGTATGTAGTAATAAACAATTACTTGTAATTAACAATTCGAGGGCCATTTTTAACCAACACATTCATAACTGCAAGCATACACATAAGTATTGTTGTATATAGTTAAGAGTTATGTAATTATTATATTTTGTTTGTTTAGTTTTTCAACTGATGCATATTTTAAATATTATATGAAATATCTAATTAGTTTATTTAGTGTGCGGAAAAAGATTTATAAACATTTGCAATGGAAATAAAAAAGAAAAAAATAAAAAATAAAACTCGCCAACTAAAGTCAGCTTTCGTTTGAACTGACGTTCTATACAAAATAAAATTAAAAAAGCGTGCAATTTGTTTTTCCTAATAAATACAATAAATCCAAATAATGTATGTTTAACTCTACACTAAAATTACATATTTTTGCTATACAAAAAATTATCCTTTGAATAAACTGTAGTCAAGCTTAATTATTTTATCAACAGAAAATAAATAATAAAAACAATACATGCACACTCTGTATAAATAGTATCAAAACATACTGTAATTTACCTTGACACATGTCACTTGCATTTATGTAGCGGGTAACTGTTTTTAAGGCGGCGTAGTAAAGTGGGTGATTGCAGAGAAAGTCAAAATTGCAGAAAAAAGAAACTTCCCGTGAATTAGTAATTAAAAAATAAAATGAACAACGGATACAAAAATATTGAAGTGAATTGTGAGAACAAATAAACATGTGGTCCAAAAACAAATATAGAAAACAGCTGTTTTGGCGCTGTTATAAATAATGGAAAGGGTTGA
Organism: Bactrocera tryoni; assembly: GCF_016617805.1. Taxonomy (NCBI): domain Eukaryota; kingdom Metazoa; phylum Arthropoda; class Insecta; order Diptera; family Tephritidae; genus Bactrocera; species Bactrocera tryoni. The sequence continues at coordinate 16,386,590 of NC_052500.1, forward strand.
AGAGTAATTTTTTAAAGATTTGTTAGATGTTGAGGTTGTAGCGTCAGAAAACTATCCTCATGGAATTTTAAAGAATGCTGCAAGATAAAAATTCCGGTTAATTCCATGTAACCGGACAGTCGTGGAAATGAAATAATTTTGCTCTGCACAAGGCAATCTATGGAGTTCAAACGGAACTAGATTGATATACGTTTACAGAATTATTTCGTCGGAAACAAAACCAAATTTTCCAGCATTTATAAACATAGCACAATCTTGATTTAGCTATTAACTACAAAACGCTGATTTGAATAATGTAATTAGCTGAAGCAATGTAAGATGCATCACCGGTTGCGGAGTTTTACAATAGTTCAAAAGTTATTATATACATATAATCACCATCGGTGAAATCTATTCCATATCAAAGGTACATTCAAATATCGGAAAATGAGTTCAAAAGTAGACACTTTACAGAAAAAGCGTCGAAAAAAGCGTATACCAACACAATTTTACACTTCCGGCTGAGACAGGTAAGTCTTCCACAAAAATCGAATTTATTGTTTTTTTAATTTTTTTGTTTGTTTTATTAGTGTCTTGTATAAAATTTTGCACATTTGTTTTGCGTTTTTTAATTAAATCAAATACAAATTAATACACTCGAAACTAGACATTTCAGCTGAGTTGTTGTTGGTTGTCGGTTTGTTTCGTTATAAATACAGAGCAGTGTAATAAAGTAAAGTATGTATGTATGTATATATGTATGCATGTGTAAGCACAATACGTAAACAGTAGTATATTTATAATAGTAGAAATTGTGTTAATTTTATTGCAGCTAATGCATAAACTTATAACTGTAAATACACAAATCAATCGTTTGATTTTTTTTATATTAATATTTTTTCGTTTTGTTTTGTTTTTTTTTTATTTATGTATGCATGTAAATATACTTTTCTCATTTAAAATTGATAAATCGGCTGTTGTTCAAAGTTCTAAATACACACATACATGCAGTGTAACTTAAATATTAATATTTTTTATATTTATTAACGTTGACGGAGAGAAACAAATAATTATAGTAATTGAGAGCAAAAAATAAAAATAAACAATACAAAATAGGCATTCACGTGGGTGGAAGGCGGGGGGAGAGTACAAACAATTGACAAGAAGTGTTATCGCTAAGCTTTGTTCACTTTGTTCTTTTCTTTTTTGTTTTTGCAATTTAAATGACAATCAGACTGTGGCGCATTACATATGTATGTACATATTTTGTTTACTTTTATAGGGACATACATATATAAATTAAACGTTCTTGCTTGGTAGTGATAGTTACATTATTCTGTATACTCTCTAATAATTAATTAATTACACATGTAGCTCGCTTACCAAACTTTACTCTCGATCACTTTGTGTTTAATATTTAGTTTCAATTTGTCTTCAAATTATTTCAACAACTTTAACAATTGCTACATTTAAATTGTTTTACTAAAAAATCACCACTACTGAACAATAATGCAAATGCTTTAGTTTACGTGTTATTGGTATGTTTTGTCCATTATATTTCGATGCGGTAATTTATTATAATTATAATTTGTATAACAGTATGTGCATGCAAGGAGGCGCCACACTCAAAAATGTGATTTTAAAACTTTCAAGTGCGAGATTGGCTACGAAATCCAGTTTTTTTTGCCGAGCTTCCAGCGAAAGTAATCGCCCACGTAAGTTTAGCGCTTACTGATGCACGCATGCATTATTACTGTCGATAAAATTTTCATTGTCTTATTAGGCATTCAAAACTTAGTTTGGATTATTTCTTTTTAAATGGAATTTGAGTATAATTGCATAGGATTTGTGTTTTTTCGTTTCCTTTTTGTGTGTTACTAGCATTGTTTTAATTATTTTTTAATTAAAAAAATTGCATCTATATGGTTTTATGCAGACAGTGCCTGCTAAGCACACTTCATCTACACTAATCGCCGTTTATTTAATCCTTTCGCTTGCTATTGCGCCATTATTTTCGTTTTCTTCTGCAACTTGAACTATATATATGTATATGTTGTATGTATGTATATTGCAAACGCCAATGTCATACTCCCCCATTACACACATGCACCTCAGTTCGATTCTGGTTTTACATTACGTTTTAATATTGCCGCAGCCAAGTCCTGTTTCATGGCTACCTCCTGCCGTTGATCGGCTAACGGCTGTACGCTACGTAAGCCGTTTATAATGTCTTTCGTTTTACCAAAATATATTTCATTAAGCGTATTGCGTATTTTATTCTCCATTTCTTCAACCATTTTGCCAATGTTTACAATATGCGGCGAAGATTCACTGACATTAGCATCTTGTTCTGTTTGACGTGTCAATGAGCCGCCCAGGTTCATTGTGCCAGAACCTTGTTTGTTCGTTTGTAGCCATAACATAGCTGTAGATGTTAGTTTGTAGTGTGCCGTTCGCCCCGTAGGTTTTTCTTGTACTTCAACGACATGTATGGAGTCCCAGCAGCCTCGTATCTTTTTATTGCCATCGCCTGCCTTTTTAATTAAAACTACCGCTGCAAAACCATGTTCCAGATCCCACAAATACACCGAAGATACTCCACCTTCATAGTACATTTCACGATATTGATCGAAGGCATAGTTAGCTTCTATTTCCAATTTACGTAAACGATCTGACGGCATTTGTCCGTCCTCTAGTGGCGGGTAGTAAGTGTTGGACCACGGCGATCGATACGAATCACCATCACGGTTGTAATCGCACAGCAGGTAATCTTTATTATGTTCCTTATCTTTTGCTATTTTAAGCGGTTGATCCACAGATGAGAGTAGATCCTCGCACAGTTCTGGCGCCAAATCAATCAAATCTATCAGATTCTTTTCGATTTGTTGTGGTGGCAGGCGACGCATCAAATCAAGTGCACTGTCCATTTGTACGTCCGACTGAAAGAGGCAGAAAGTAATTAACAATCAACCTATTGGTTATTACATTTTCACTATTTAAAAAAAAAAATACTAAAAAAATTAGCAAATCGTGAAAGTGCTAAAATACTATAACAAAATTATATTTTGTTTTAGTGGGGTTATTGTAAGTTAACAACCGTTATGCTACCGATTTTGTTATAAATAACAAAGCCGTAGTTTGAACAACAACAACCATAACAATAGCAGGTATGATTACCATATATGGGCATGGTTTTTACTTGTAGTACTATTGCGCCTGCCCACTGCTTAATACGCGCATTGCACCGGCACACCTTCAAGACTTGTTTTAAAATATATCGTAAATTTATATCAAGGTTATGCACTTGATTAGGAGAACATTTCGCAATATCCAGTATAGATATTAAAGTATCAAAATGCATTACTCACCATTTTGGCTGCTCCGGTACTTCGTCGTTATCTCCCTTTGCTTCTGTTTCTTTTTCCGAGTTTTTGCCTCACTTTCAACTTGGCCCTATTGTGGCAATTCACCTACATATATTTTTATTACGTTCAGTTCAATTTCTTTTAGTAAACACTTGACCAAATTATATTACAAAACAATTTGTGTGGAATATAAAAAAATTTAGTTATTTTTAAACTAAATATTATAGGGATTTCGTGTGTATTAATACGTTTGATAGGCCTTGTTTTTTTTTCAAGTAGAGGTGGGCGAATGAGCAATACCTTCTGACAGCTGTCAGTTGCTACGAAATATTGGGCGATGAAAAAGTGTCAATGAAACAGGGTTGACTGGGTGAAAATAATAAAAAAAATATAGCATACAAGTTAGTATATGTACAATTTCAAAAATGTAGTTATGTATAGAAGCTGTTGTTATATTTGTGTAATATATTAAATAACTCATATATTATATCATAAATAACTCATAAAAATCTATCTACTACAACATAATTTAAGTTTGCGCAATGCAATATCGGTTATCTTTCAGAAAGTTTCATATCCGCCGTACTACCCTGTCCATTTGACGTGTCTTGGCATTTAACCCAATTTGCCAGTATTTCCCGATCATTTGTCAAAAAACCGAATACTGGGAATCTGTCATCATCGGTCCGCTGGATCTTTTTTATTTTATTACTTCCCTGCTTTTGTACGTTGCGATAAAAAATTTCACCTTCTCTGCTGAAAAAATATTAAAGTGCCTTATTATTGGAAAATATGTGAAATTCGCGCATGAAAATTAGTGCAAATCGAAGATAAACCAATAAAGTGTATGAATTATATAAAATATAGTGCTAATAGTTGTTATATTTAATAAAAAATCTGTGAGAAAAATGGGCGTTAATCAAATTGTGAAAAAATAAAAAAAAATATAAAAAGTAGAGAAGCGTAGAAGAAGATTACAGTACAACTACAATCACAGCAATAATTCCAACAACAACAAAAAATAAAAGCAACGGCAGCAGCAACAGCAACAGTAGACAGCAGTAAACGTCAGCGCTAGCGACAGTCTTTCGCAGTGTAGGCTCGCTTTGAAAGAGCACAAAGTGAAAGGCGATATTTTCTTTCTCCAAAGTGCGGCGTAGTGTAAAGGACACCTACATAAAAGGTATGTACATACATATTGCTGATCATCCTGTTAATTAGAAAGTATAGATGTTTAATGCCGTAGAATGACTTGATATTTTGGGTTGACATCAGCTTTTAGACCTAAGTTACTACTGCATCTTTACAATAATGCCTGAACTAATATTGGAATATATGTATGTACTATATATGGTTGAAATTTTGGTTGGTATTAATTTAAGCTGCACTGATCTCATCATACCACACTTTACATATATTTTGGTGCACAAAGCTTTCCCTCAAGCATATTTTTAACCAATAGCTAAATGTAAATAAAACTCAATTAAAAGAGGCGTTGAACGTTAAAATTATTTAAGTAAGTCTGCTGTCTGCAGTCTTAATGCACATATGTACATCAGCAATAGCACTGCATATATTATACCGATTCACAAACTCCAGTTGTGTGCGCTGTGCCACATGCAGCGCTTCGTCATCTTATTACTAACCACCCTACCCAGTACATAGCTATATGTAGATGTACATACGTAACAATACCGTCCAAATACTAATTAGTATGAAATCTACGATATATATGTATATAGTACGTCTGTAAGTATGTATGTGTTCACCTCGATTTTTGCTAATTACGCGAGAGTTGCCCCATTCAAATCATTCAACCATTGTGTATTGTGCGCGCAACAGTTGTGCTTCTTTACATTACCGTCCGTACGCCGGAGTACCACAGGTAGTTATTTGTTTTTGCTTTTGCTTTATCTATTCGTTGTTGTTATTCGCTGCTGATGTTTTGTTTTGTTTTCTTTTTTTTTGTCTGCTTGGGTGAGTTACTGGAGGTGGCTCTGCTAACTGGTTAGCTGCAAAGATTTCAGACCGGTGAATTATTACTGGTTTATTACTCGCCTTGTTGATTTGGCTATTTGCTTCATATTTTCATTGTGAAATGTACAGATTCGGAACATTTGGAAATTAGTTGTTTCACACTCATTCAACTTACGTTCATATTTATATGTATTTTATTTTTAATTTTTCGTTTATTGCGTGTTCTACTTTGTGCAAGTTTCGGTTTAAGTTTTGTGATCGCATTAAAACTTGGGGCGTGCGAAACGGTCACCTTAATCATCGTCGTCGTCGTCATCCATGCTGTTCACCGAGGTTGTGGTCAACACTACCAACATCTATAACTTCCACTTTGATGTTGCCTATACGATTTTTATTATGGTTGTTGTTTTTTTGTGTTGTGTTGTGTCTTCAACAAGTTACCCGGATTTAAGCCGCTTTTCATACACGATTATTGGCGTTGGCTGCCGCGACTGCGATGTTTTGTTTTTGCTGTGCTTCATGTGTTGAGCATTGCCTCAGTTCATTTGCCCCTAAAGCAGCAAAAAAAAAAACAATAAACAACAACCGCGGCAATAATCATAATAATTAAAGCTATTGTTTTGTTGTTGTTTTGACAGAGGCTTGAAATAAATAAAATAAATTAATAATTTATTTTTAATTTGCCTGCTCACTTGAGTTTGCAGGTTTCTCACCAACACCATCATTTCTTTACGATTGCTATGTAATCGTGTGTTGTTTATTTGTCTATTGTGTGCGTGTTTATTTTAGCTTTAAGTTTAAAAATAATAAAAAGCATTATTTTGCAATAATGTATCAACCAAAATAAAAGCGATAAGACTTTTTTTCTTATAAGTTTAATCGTCTAAAAAATTTGCATACGACCTTGTTCAATCATAAAAAATCGTATTAAAACGCAACAATGTCAGCAGCGGCATATTAGCGACCTTTTCTTCTATTTTTAAGCAAGTCGCGCTCAGCAGTAGCTGCGAAATTTTTGTAATCCAAATTAGAAAATGTGTTCGGTGTTTAAGGTATACAGTGAAATAGAAAGTTTTTTTGTGTTTAATTAATACTGTTTATAAATTCGGAAATATTTTTATTATTTTGTTTAAGTGACATATTTTATGTTGGTGATTCAGTGCTAACAAATTGGCACAAAATTGGCTATAGCTTATTTTTCAAAGCAAGCTTAAAATCTCCAAAGAAATTGTTCATTTCGGATCACCATAGCATAAAGCTGCCATACAAACTGATCGATCGTAATCAAGTTTTGTCTGGAAAATCCTTTTATACTTATCTTTTACATAGTGCAGCAAAAAGGGCATATATTTTTTTCCAAGGCAACTCTCTAATCTTCGTATAAATTGTTTAGTCCAAGGCAGCGGTATTCCAGCTTTGGTGCAGCCAAAATGTACGTTTTCGGAGAAATTCAAAAGATCTTGCTCATTAAATGCATATTTACTGCTTAAACACTGTAATTATATACAAGTAATGTTAGAACTTCAAATTTTTGACCCGCTATTACCATAAATACAGCCAGCAACGCCTTTTTGTGCTTTAATAATTATGTTTAGTATCTGTAATTACGCATGGTGTACTTAAGGCGTGAGCAAATTTCAGGTGGGCAGTCACTAACACAATTACCGCGCAGCCATGAGTTTTGTTTCATCATTACACACTGACTCAACTTCCTACACCGACTTAGTGAGCCTGTTGCTCTTATCATTTTATATTCTAACTCATATCTTATTTTCAATTTATGAATGTAAGACTGTGTGTGGTTGTATTCAGTTCATGAAAAGTCAATAGTTAATGAATGTTTTATAATTTGTTTTAACTTTCAACTCAAATACAACCATTTGTAAGTGCTTATTTTTTACTACTTGTGCTGGTGCTGCTGCATTAGTATGAATGTAGATAACTTATCATATCTTGGTTTTGGATTCATTTTTTTATTATTTTTATTGTTTTAGTGCGTAGTACAAAAGGTGTAAAATATTTTTTTTTATGCATACATACATATATTAACTTAATTTGAAACTAACAAGTGCGGTATAAAGGTTTGACCGATTTAAATTAATGACATGTACTTCTTAAAATTACTTGCTTCGCTAATTGAGCTATCTTGAGTGTTATGTATGCATTAATTATGCCCTGAACAGAATTTATTAAGTGTGGCACGTAGTTTGTTACACCCTTCTGGGTGTTTATATATGATCAGCGTGAGAGCTCAGTCTATTTAGCCATGTCCGTCTGTCTGTTTACATGAGTTTATGAGATATCGATCTGAAAATTTCCACACGTTCTTTTTTCGCCAAGAAGCTGCTCATTTGTCGGATATCATATCACTATAGCGCATATCAGCCATATAAACTGAACGATCGGAATCTAATGCTTGTATGGAAAACTTTTTCATTTGACGAGATATCTTCAATCAATTCAATTCTCTACAATCTCCTTAAAAATTGTTCAGGTGGGACCACTATAGCACATAGCTGTCATACAAAGCGACCAATCAAAGTCAAGTGCTTGTATGGAAAACATTTTCATTTGACGAGATATCTTTCCGAAATTTGACGTAGGCTATTGTTTGAAGTAAAGGTGCAATTTACGATGAAATTGACGCGTTCAAATTAATTTTTTTTTAATTTTTCTAACTGCTAACCCATCTTCTTGGAGTATCAGCCATTTAATCTAACCTAACAACTATAATTATGCTTATAATATTTACACGGTACGTTTGTTGTGCTAATATCGGTGAATGTTGCTTTCTTTTTAAAAATATCCCTCTCCCCATTGGTGCAATAGTTTCTTACAAGTTTGCGCAAACATTTATTATACATTCATACCATAATAGTAAATAACAAAAAAAAATTTAAATAAATTTAACAAAAAAAAAAAAATAAAATAAAATAAAAACAATAAACATTTACACTCTTCAAATCATCAGTGTATTTTAAAAGTGACCCTTGTGACTTGAGAAAATGGTGTGATGGCGAAGATGGCATCTGGAGATCTCTCTTTAACGAGTACGAGTAGCCAAGAAGGTTAGTAACAATTGAATTCTGCAATGTAAGACAAAAAAAAAACAAAAAACACAATTAAAATTACCATTTCAATTTATTTCCGTCTGCAGAAGAAAGTCCCGAGTATGTCGGCTATGACCGCACGCTTCGTCCCACATTGAATTCGAGTGCCAACACAAATGCGGCCAATTTGGCCAACAATAATGGACAAAACAGTGGTAACAGTAGTGGCGGTGGCAGCGGCGTTGTCAGCGGCAACACCGCTGGCGGTGGTGGCAATGTAAACAACGCCAATGTTTCGAATGGCTCACAATACGAGGTGATCAAGTCATCGCCGTATAGTCCGGCTTTCATGGAAATAAGTCAAATGCGACATCAGCGTGCCGATCCGTTGTGCCGCTGCGAAGAGTTGCGCGATCAGGTGGGCTACTATCAGGAGCAATATGTGAATGCCATGGCGCAATTGGAAAGCAGTGAACGTAATAAATTTATCGATGTTATGGCGGAGAATGCGCGTCTCAAGCAGCAGAATACAAAACTGGAGCGCCAGCTGATACGTTTGGAGAATGAGAATGGCAATAAGTCGGCTAATGCGGCGGCGAATGCGTACTATTATGGCGACGTGGCGGTCGGACGTAGCGCCGATAATGAAAAATTGTTGCAGCAAAGTGAAAAGTTGCTGGAGGAGTTGGATTTGTGTAAAGAACACAACGCTGAATTGGTGAATGAACGCAAATTGATTATTGCCGAGCGTGAAAAGTATAAGAAGAGCTTCAATTCGACATTTGCCGAACTGGACAATGTGAAGAAGGAACGCAATTTCTATCGTGAATCACGTGAGCATTTCAATTTAATGCGTGACACAATGGAAAAGGAGATACAAAAGTTGAAATCACTACTTTCCGAGGAGTCCAAGAAAGTGCTACTCATAACGGTCGAACGCAATCGCATCGATGAGGAGCTCAAACAGCTGCTGTCCGAGAAGGACAATGTATTGCATGAGCATCAGAAAATGTTCGACGACTTATCGGCAGCCAAAAAAGAAATTGAGAATTACAAGAAAAACGACTTATTATATCAGGCGGAGATCAATGAGTTGCATCAGGCCAATGCCGAATTGCAAAAGCGCGATTTACTCAAGTCCAACTCGTGGTCTAAGGAGTTCTCAGATAGCAAAGATGATTTCAAGGAGGTGGAAAAGTTGCGCAAAAGCCTCGAAAAGGCCAACTCGGAGGTGGAGCGCGCGCTGCAGGATGCCGAACAGGCGAAGGGCGTGCGCGATTGGGCCATTTCGCAGCGTGAGAAAATCGTACAGGAGCGTGATTCGGTAAAGTCGCTCTGCGATAATTTGCGCAAAGAACGCGACAAGGCGATCTCAGATCTGCTCTCGGCCATACGTGATAGCGAGAAAATAAAGAAGCAAAAGGATGAAGCGCAAAAGAAAATCGACGTATTGAAGGAGCAAATTGAAAATCAGAATATTGATAGCACGTCGCGACGCAGCTTTCGCATGAGCACCTACGAGGCCGAAGATCTGCTCGACATTGAGTTGAACTATCATTCCGATAGCGATATCGGCATAATATTGGATGACAGCAACAATCGCCAACTGGTGTGTGGCGTCACTAATAGTTCGCCCGCATTTGGCAAATTGAAAATGAATGATGTCATCTGTAAGGTGAATAATCTAGATTGTCAGACCATGACAAAGCGCATGGTGCTGGACGAGATACGTAGTAGTGCGCCGCGTTGTAAGTTGTTGGTGTCGCGCACGCGTCACAGCAAACGACACTTTTACACCGTGCATTTGAATATGCAAAATAATATGAATCATGGTTTGAGTCTGGACACCGGCGTCTTCATTTCGAAAATCGAGCCGAACTCGTTAGCGGCCTACGAGCCCGAATTGGATGTGGGCGATCGTGTGCTGAGCATTAATAACAAATCCATGGAAGGCATACATTCCGTCGACGATGTGATGGGTTTGCTGAACGATGAGCGCAACGATGCTATTACCATCTTCGCATTAAAGAATGTGCAGGATATGGGTTATAGCGATGGACAGCGACGCATGACCACTTCGTCGGCGCAAACCGATTCCATTGATTCGATGCATCGCATGACGAGCGCCAAGCATCCTTCGAAATTTTCGGAAATGTTAAGCATCTTCAAGAAGATACATATTTCGAAGCCAGGCACTGATGTCGATCACTTCACGCAAGAGCATGATGCGCTCGCCGAGTTGGATTCGGTGTTAAGCGAAAATTCGTCGGAGAAACCACGACGTGGTAAGCGTAGCAAAAAGGAGAAGGAAGCGGCTGCCAAGAGTATGGGTACTTGGCCACGTGCCAATATACTCAATGCCACACATGAGAATCCCACAGGCACCATAGTGCAGCAACGCGAGAAAAAGCGACCGCCACTTGCACTTTTCACAGCCGGTCCGATAAATGTCGACAAGGAGGATGAGCGTGAAACCTCCGATGAGCAGCCACCGCCATTGCCGCCGCAAGCTAAACCGCAAGCGCATATGCGCAACGGTATAACAGGTGCAGGGCAAGCCATCAAAACCAATCCTCATCGCAATTCCAATCCCATACCCGCCTCGGCGCTCTTCAGCCCCACACCCGGTACAACAGCGATGCCGAATGTGAATAGCGGCAATATCAATAGCAATAATGTTTATGCCAACTACAGACACTCCGTGTATGCGGAACCACAATTAGACAACGTGGGCCTGTTAGGCGAGCCGACTAAGCTGCTGAAACGACCGGCGCCCATATTGGGTGCGAATATGCGTGTGAAAATGCCGCCCGTGCCGGACAAATATGGCAATCAGCGTGCGCACAACTATCAAAACCGCTACTCGCTCAACATAACGCCGACGGAGTTCTACAAGACCAGCGGGCAACAGGCGCAGCAACAGGTCATACATAGCGGCACGGGTGCGGAGTTTCTGCCACGCAAACCGCACATTTTCGATATGTTGAACAGCGGCAATACGGGTATGGGCGGTGTTGGCATGCCTACAAGCGTCAGCTCTAGCAAATCGCAGCCACATCCGGCGCTCTTCACACCACTGAATCTCCATCCGCCGAGTTTTGGGCGTAGCGCTTCCACAACACAGCAGAATTCATTGGACATGATCTCGATTAAGTCGCAAAACTCCATCGATTCCATATTGTCGGCGAAGAGTCCGCCAAATAGTGAATGCGCGACGATCAATCACTATCAGAAGCGTGGCATACCAATGCCGCAAGCAGCAGCTAACAAGAATGTCTCCAAGTATCCAAGTGACAGCGAGAGTATTGCCTCGGGCATTATGAGCGCCAGTGTTGGCGGTGGAGGCATGAACGTTGGCGGTGGTGCTGGTGGCGGTATCGGCCACCATTTCCATTCGAATAACATGTCCGCCCCGATGCACAATCGCCACTCGCAGCTCTTTCCGACCTTCACGCAAAATTCCATAAATGCAATGCGTCAAATACGCCACTCTAGTCCGCTAACATTGCCCTCCTCACCGCCACTACACACGCATCCGCACTCTCACGGACCGCACTCGCACACGTCGACGCAGCAGTCTCAACACGGCGGCGTGGATACGGCAGCTGGCAGTGCGATTGGCATACCTACCAGCTCTGTGGACAAATTCGATATGGACTTTATGACGCCCGGTTTGCCTATGCATACGCAATACGTGCAAGATTACCCGCTTTCCACGCACTATCATCATCCACATAGCAGCGGTGGTATGCCCGGTGGAGGTGCTGGCGGTATCATCTATGAAGGTGGCACATTTCCACGCAAGAAGGATCATCAACGCTTGCGCATACCATCCAATCCGAGTGTGGCGAGTAAGAATAGCGCTGGCGTTAAGAACAGTTCCGGTTCGATTGATCATCACTATTGTGGCGTAAGCATGTCCGGCCCGCCACCATCGATGTTAATGCATCATTCAGCGATTGCTGCGGTCGCAGCGAATGGTGGCGGTAGCGGACGCGGTTCGCCGATGCCGCAAGTGCATGTCGAAGTGTTGAGTCATGGCGGTAGTAAGCGTAATTCGAATGCGCCGTCGGATTTTTTATGCCCTGGAGACCTTAGAAGAGTCACGATCGAGAAGAGCGACAAATCGCTCGGCATTACCATACAATGCAATAACAATGGTGGCGGCATCTTTGTATCGACTGTAGCCGATAAGAGCATAGCCACGCGTGCTGGTCTTCAGGTGGGCGATCAACTCTTAGAAGTTTGCGGCATAAATATGCGATCGGCTACAAATGACATTGCGGCGAATGTGTTACGTCAATGCGGCAACTCGATAACCATGCTGGTGCAGTACAATCCGGAAAGTGAGTAAAACAAATCCATTGAGTACAAAAAAAATATTGTATTTCTATGTGTGGGCATTGAGCATTTGCAGGGAGAATTGAATTTTTATATTTTTTTTACGATTCTTTACACTTTTAAATGTTTGAATTTGGCACGTTTGCGATCTCAAACAAATTTTTAGAAATTTCGGTAGTCTAACCTCAAATTTATCACTATAATCATGGATACTTTTTCGTACTGTAACATATTATTTCTTATTTCTTTTAAAATTTTTGATATTTGGATCGTATTTTTAAAGCCTTAAGTGATCTTTTATGGATCTTTAATGCTTCAAAGATATTTCGAGAAATTTCGCTAGCCTAACCTCAAATTTTCCACTACGATCAAAGATAGTTTTTGGTACTATATGATATTACTTCTTATTTTCTTTCAAATTTTAAATTTTTGCACTTTTATCGACATGCTTTCGATCTATCGCGATCTTCGTGCACTTCGGATCACGTTCCCGATCATTGTTATTAACCTTACCGTTATATTCAAACCGATGGCGATCATTGTTATTATTTTTACCGTTATAAACAAAGCACCCGATTATTGGGATAATTTTTACCGTTATAATCAAATCGATCCCAATTGTTGGTACTTTTTTTATCGTTATAATCAAAATTTTTAGTGGTTCTAAAACCCTATTTTTGAGATTTTTAAATTATAATTTTTTGAAAAGAGTTTATATTTTTCAACGTGTTCGTTAAAATCATCGGAAGAGTTTTTAAAAATTTTAATTTTTGTGTTTTCGAGTATTTGAAAAAACTAACGGTTTTAAAAAAGAAGTTTATGCAAGTGTACCAGACATATTTCTTTCAATATTTATGTGTTCGTGCCACACTGTTTTTCGAAAATTCCAATATGCCACATATTTTTTTAACACTTTTTGCGTTCAAGAATTTCACTCTGGCGAATACGACGGCACCAATAATCTCGAGACTGAATCTCCAGTGAATCACTCTGGCTCGCCCACACCTCGCAATTCACCACGACCACCGGTGCGCACCATGATGTCCTCACTACCACCACTACCAATCTCGGCACCCACCAGCAATCCCTTGGCACAGCAGACGAACATAATGCCACAATCGAGCTCATTGATCTCAACCCAGTCGATCAAGGATCAGAGTTTTGCCGATAGCCTGGAAAATCAATCGGACATGAGCAGCAGTCAAGATTTGCCCTCCTCGGCGGCTACAACTACCACTACAGCCTCAACTACATCGACCGTGTACGAGGAGGAGGCGCGCTATGTCACCCTATGCATGGATAAATCTAAGAATTTGGGCATCAAGCTATTCGGTGGCAACAAGGTGGGCATTTTCGTGCATGACGTACACCCTGGTTCACCGTCCGATATTGCTGGTATACGCAAAGGTGATCAGATATTGGAATACAATGGCGTAGACTTGCGTTGTGTTACGGCCGAGCAGGCGGCCAATGAGATATCGAAGTTGACGGACACTGTCACCTTGTTGGTGCAGAATAAATTGAAAAGTGAGTGTTTTAAGCGCACATAAATTATATTTTAACACATTCCAAAAAATTTCCGAACAGAATTAAAGCAAATTAAAGACAAGACAGGTGATTCCTTTTATATACGCGTCGGTTTCGATCGTACCGGCGAGCTGAATGATGGCGACTTGCGTTTCGTCAAGGATGAGGTGCTCTATGTGGACAATACGGTTTTCAATGGCACATTCGGTCTGTGGCGCGCTTGGAAATTGGATGCAAAAGGCCACCGAAAGGAGTGCGGCATTATACCGAGTCAAATGAAGTATGTCCTCGTTGCTTCAAATAGCAAAATTTCTTGATTTTTTATATATTTATTTCACAAATGCTACGTGCTTGCTTTTAGAGTGGAGGAGGAGCTGCGCGCTGGCGAAGTGGTCGACTGTGAGGGTGGCACCGCACGGCGTGGCAGCACATCGGCGCGTCGTTCGTTTTTTCGTCGAAAAAAGCACCAGCGTAGCTCATCGCGTGACTCCACCGAAATTGCCAGTTTCAGCAACACACAGCTAAGCTTCTTCCCCGACTCGGGCATATTGAATGATGACGGTGGCATATTGAGCTATCAGCGTGTTGAACGGTTGGATTGTGAGTAGCGCGGTTTATTAATTAAAATTGAAAGTGCTAAAAAAGCTTTTTTTTAACTGATTTTTTGTCATTTATATTACGCTGCAGCACCTGTACGTCGGCCGGTGCTTATAATCGGTCCGCTATCGGAGCGTGTTATGGAACGTTTGACTATTGATTTTTCGAATTTATTCAAAATGTGCGAAGTGACCACAATGGATTGCTCACAAAATGCCATGGAAGAGGGCTTACAGGAAAATATTTTCGTTGACTACCGCCGTCGTGGCAATAAATTCGAGTGCACCACGGTGGAGAATATCAATAACGCATGCAAGAATGTGAGTAGCTTCGCTTTTCAATTGATAAACTGTGGAAAAAGTTGTTGTGCAGCTGTTGTTGTAGCGGTGTAAAACATATGGAAGTTGGATTGAGTAAACAGAACTTTACTTGGAAATTCAGCAACACTTTATATTTATATCAAAATCACCACAAACTAATTCTAAAATTAACGTTATTAAAAGTATTCGATTGTGGAAAAGTCTTTGCTCTAAAAATTTGAATGTCATATGGAATCGGTTGTTGCAGCCATAGATATCCAAACCCCCATACTTCTTCTTTAAATGTTAACAACCAAACTGAATTCACCACTAATACTCAGTTTTTGACACTTTTCATACATTTTGGTAACCTAACCTAAAAATATAAATCGTCAATAGTAGCTTAGACACCCAATGCCGCATTCTTCTCCTTTAAACGCAAACAACCAATCTAAATACACCAGTAATACTTAGGCTTAAACACTTTTTATACATTTTGGTAACATAACCTCAAAATATAAATCGTCAATCGTGGCTTAGACACCCAATACTCAATTTTTCTCCTTTAAGCGTTAACAATCAATCTAAACTCCCCACTAATACTCCGCCTTAGACACTTTTCACACATTTTCGGCAACCTAACCGAAAAATATAAATCGTCAATCGTAGCTTAACGACTTGTTCTACAACAAAATTTGAAAATTTTTTTGCAACAACAACTAAATCAACAATAATACACAGTTTCAAAATTTTTTTTACCTAATTGCGCAATTGATTTAATTTTTTCCGCCCCTTGAAGGATCGTCGTCACTGCATTTTAGACATATCCCCCTCGGCTGTTGAACGTCTTCAGCGCCTACAAATCTATCCGATCGTTTTGCTCTTACGTTTCAAATCGGCAAAACAAATACGTGAAATACGTGACTTTGGCATTGATAAAATATCGGCCAAGGCAGCCAAGGAAATGTACGAACGCGCATTAAAACTCGAAGCAGACTACAAGCAGTACATATCGGGTGAGTGTTTGCATTTTTTTGTTGTGACTGTGAATATTAATATTTGTTATGTTGTCTTTCAGCTGTAATACCCGGCGTTAGTATCAAACACATGTGCACACAAATCAAGGATGCCGTGGACAAGGAACTGGATAAATTGCTGTGGGTGCCTGTAAGCGGCTAATCATTGTTGCCGGCTTCGAATTCTAATAAATATGCACTTGTTTGGCATTTAAGTGTACGAGTATAGTGTAATACGCACATTATAATTATTTCAAAAATTTCAGTTGATAATATTTTTTTTGTAATTAGTGAGACAGCAGACAATACATTTTTGTCGATTTTAAGCTTACATTTGTCGGCTTAAACACATTTTTTTCTGTTTGTTAAGCCTAAACTGCGCTTCTTCCTGAAAATTCTTTACATTTTCGGCTAATTTTTTTTAGATTTAATTTTTTTTAAATTAAATTATTTTTTTTAATTCCATTATTTTTTTTTAATTACTATTTTTTTAATTAATTTTGTTTCCTTATTTTATTTGTTTTTAAATTAATTTCTTTTTCTATTTTTAAATTATTTTTTTTAATTAAAGTATTTTTTTAATTTTTTTTTTCGTTTTTTTGAATCATTTTATTTTGTACAAATTTTGTTTTTAGTTTTTTTATTTGTATTTTTTTATTTTTATTTTTATTTTACTTTTTTTATTTGTTATTTTTATTTTTTTATGTATTTTTTATTTTTTTTTATTTGTTTTTTTTATTTTTTTTTTTGTTTTTTTTATTTTTTTTTAATTTTCTTTTATATTTTTTAATTTTTTCTTATATTTTTTAATTTTTTTTTATATGTTTCTCATTCAATGAGACGTTTTGTGTTACTTTTTCCCCCTTTCTTGTTGTGTTTCGTCCTTTTATCTTTATCTATAGATAACTACTTTTGTATTAACTAACCTTCTAAGAAGTATTCACTTAGTATGATTTGCTTTTAGCTTTTATTAGTTGTTAACTATTAACTGTAAACTAAATTTACTCTAAACTACTTACTATTGCTTTACATTGTAGATTAATCATGTTGCAACAACAACAATAATGACAAATATTATTTTTCAGAGAGTGTCCAATAGCTTTTAGTTCAAACGCGTAATTTTTTTTTTAGTAATTTTTGTTTATATAAATTTATAATTAATTTTAAATCGCAAATTTTTAATTTTATTTGCATTTATGCAACAAAAAATGTAAAAAATATGACACGCGTTGCTCATTGTACTATAAAATTACTTAACTTTTGGATTTCATCATTTTTTTTTGCGAAATTTCTTTCTATATATCTATTGTACATTTTCTGTTTAATTTTTCCCATTAAGCGCTCATAGCGCGCTTAAAACGCAAAGTATTTCGCCTCTTTATTATTATTATTTTTCGCTACATTTTCTTTTGTGTATTCTAAAGCTGTATTATTATTTTGTATTATTCTAGTTTTGCTGAAATATTTTCCATTTATTTCTGCGAGTCTATTTATATTGAAATTTTTAAGTATGTGACGCAAGAGAAAATTAAAAACATTTAGTTACTAAGCACAATATTCGAAATTGTAAAATATCAACATACTTTTCGGTATGTCTCTAGTTGAGTAAGCAACGAAAAGGTTAGTTTTAAATTGTTATATTTTATTACAATTTGTTGTACTAAGTGGAGTAGAGCTTTGTACAGGCCAAGCCTGTGTCAAATGCCTAAATTATTGTTTTCAATTCGTTTTTTCTTTTTGCGCTTCAAATTATTCTAATTTTACAGGGTTACAGGGTAAAACAATATTATAATGCAAATTTTTTTATAAACTATACTTTTATTTACTTATAAATATGCATTACATATTCATTTATATATATCATATGTAATATAAAAAAGTGAAGATATTATATACATATACTATATATTATACACATGAGAAAAATATTTGTATTTGCTAAACGAAAGTAATTATGTATGTATATGCGATAAATGCTTTTTTCTAGTTTTAACTTTACATTTCAATTTTACAGTTTTATTTATAATTAAAAAATTATATAAACATTTAGTTTACTAAATTGTAAATTATAAACACAATTATATGCTTCTATTTATTATTATTTACAAACATGTTAATCTAAACAAAATTATAAACAGAAATTAAGTTAAAATTAAAATTAAAAAAAATATATATTTCACTAGCCTTATAAATGAAAACTTTTTATTTGAGACTTCAAATTTGCACAAAAACTGGTATTTTTTAATTCTATTTATAAAACATTAAAACAATAAAAATATTGAAAAAAACTTTACTTGGTACTTTTTATTTTATTTCATTTATTTTATATTTTCATGAAATTTAATTATTGTTCTTTATATTTAAACAGATTCTAAATATATTGAAATTTACAATAATAAAAATTATTCAATATAAATTATCAGCAAAAATTTATTTCTTTTTTTTTATTTAAAAATATAATATAAAATATTTTTAACGTAAAAATAAAATTTTAAAATTTGTTTTAATAAAAGTAATAAGTGGTTTTACGAGTATATAAAAATAATAACAAAATATTAATAAAACATTGCTAAAAATTATACACAAAAATTATTGAAAATCAATATAAAAAGAATAATATTTTATTAAAAAATATTTTACTTAATAAAACTATTTTCTTAAAAAAAAAACAAAATTTTATTCTTTTATACATTTTTTTATAATTTTCATATTTTTTTGTATATATTTTATTTTTAACTAAAAAAGAATATATCACTTAATAAAAAAATTTTATAAATTATTTACTTCAAAATTATAAAAAAAAATATTTTTAAAAAATCATCATAAAAAAATACTATTTTGTTAAAAAAAATACATTTTTATAAGGTAAAATATTTTTTCGAATAAAATTTTAGCTAGTTATCAGTTTTCTTGTTAAATTTTAAAAGTAATAAAAAGAAAAAATGTAAAAATTTTTAATAAAAATTGTTTTCTTCTTTATTTTGTGTTGAAAAAATATGCATATTTTTATTCATAAAACATTTACTTAAAATACTAATATTTTATTAGAAAAAATATTTTACTTAATAAAAATATTCTCATTAAAAACCATAACGGTATTTTCTATATTTTTTTTTAAATATTTTTTAATAATAGTTTTTTTATAATATATTTTTTTATATACTTTTTATAACACATACAAATTTGTTCTTATAAAAATTATGTAAAAAATTGTTTCAAAAAGTATTAATAAATATAATAAAAAGTAATATTTTACTTAATAAAAATATTTTATGAAAAAAAAACAAAAAAATTTTGTATACTTTCTTTAACACAAAATAATTTCTTTTTTTGATTTTAAAATTTCTTGTTAATTAACTAATATTTTATTAGAAAAAATATTTTACTAAATAAAAATATTCTCTTAAAAATAAAACAAAATAGTATTTCTTTAGAATATTTTTTTATATTTTTATAACACAGATATGAAAATTTGTTTTTATAAAAAATTTTTCAAAAAATTATCGTATTAAAAAAATATTACAAAAAATAATATTTTATTCTATGAAAATATT
Organism: Bactrocera tryoni; assembly: GCF_016617805.1. Classification (NCBI taxonomy): domain Eukaryota; kingdom Metazoa; phylum Arthropoda; class Insecta; order Diptera; family Tephritidae; genus Bactrocera; species Bactrocera tryoni. Next base: position 16,406,295 of record NC_052500.1, read on the forward strand.
TGATTAAAATTGTTTATAATTTTGTTATAAGAATTTTGTTTAATAATATTTTTAATAATTTTTTTTAATAATTCTTTTTAAATATTTTTTTCAACACAAAATAGAGAAAACTAATTTTTAATCATTTTTTTCAAAATATTTTATTGATTTTAAAATTTTTTGTTTATTAACTAATAAAATAATTTAACTGCTCAAGAAAGTTTACTCTTAAGTAAAAGTTTTGACATGCAAAATTTGCTTATATATTTTATATTAAATAAAAGTACGAAATATTAATTTTTATTGAAACAATAAAAACTTGCAAAACATGTGGCCTTAAAACGTTACAAAAAATTACTAAAATCAATTATGGTAAGCATATAGCTAAAAGATCATTTTATTATATACCATACATACAATGTATTTACATTACATATGTATATAAAAAATATTTTTATAAAATGTATATAATTTTGATATGCTCTAAAGATAGTGCATATGTATATGTAAATGTGCATACCTACATACAAGTATACCGTTATGCATTCACACATGCAAATAATATTAACTACATTACGATTATATTTATACAAAATGGTATACCACAATAATACATACATACTATATATACAGTGTTGATATATGCTAAAATATTATTGTACTACTTATGAAATGCACTTTAAAATGTATTAAATACAATAACAACAATAACAATTAGGCAACTAGCTTACATGTACATACATATCAATACATAAATATTTGTGCATTTGTAATAATAAAAATATATATAGATATATACATACATATATTTATATAATTGTTGTAATTTACAAACGCAAAAACTATGTCGATTGTATTCTAACGGTAAGCGAATTGATGTAAAGTTTTTTCATGTGCATGAAAGAGACAATGAATTTATTATTATGCATATATACTACATACTTATTTTACAAATGAATTACAATGAATGAAAATTTTTTGCAATAAATACAATTAAAAAGACTTTTTTACAAACTTTTTTTATTAATATTTTTTTAATTGTTTTTTTAATTAATTTTTAATTGAAAAGAAAATTAAGAAAACATCCGTTGTTTTAAAGAAAGGTATGTGCTCTCTCATATTGATAGTATGTTCTATTTTTAGCACTATCAGTCGCTTTGCATGCCCGTCAATGCTACTAACTCTACTAACACATCTCAATTCAACCTTTTCGAAACCCTTTTTTGTCACCTCACTTCTTTTAAGAAATTGCTTGAGAAATTTGTGTACAGGATTCAAAAGCTTTTGCTTAATTTTAACATAAATACATTAACATTTATTAATCATAAGCCATCTTCACATTCTGCAAATATAGAGAGTGACGATTCGAACAAAGAACTGGTATAAATTAAATGAACTGGTATAAACGAGTAAATGATGATTAATGAAAGTAACTGCATATTCATTTGTAATGAAATAGAGAATGGCCAAGCGAACAAACAACTGGTATAAATCAAGGGGACGAGCATAATTGAATAGAAAGGGGAAAACTAGCTAGATAATTTTTCTTTTTTTTTTTCTAAATTATAGAAAATAGAGACAAAGACACATAAATTGAAGAAATGCTGGTATAAATCTAATGAACTTGTATACTCGAATAGAAAGAGGTCATACGAGTTTAATAAGGTATTCGCATACTCCACTAATGAAGTATAATGGTATCGAAATTAAGGGTTACCTTGATAGATTAGTATCTTGTAAAGTGGAATAAAGAGTAGTGAATAAGAAACATAACTGGTATAAATGTAATAGTCTGGCATAATCGAATAGAAAAAGTGTATAACAGTCTAATAAGGCATCTGTTTTCTTTTGTAAAGAAATAGAGAGCGAAATATCGAAAATGTAACTGGTATAAATTTAATAGTTTGGCATAATCCATTAAAAAAGCAGTATAACAATATAACAAGACATCTGAATACTATCTTAAAAAGAAATAAAGTGCTAAAAATCATATAAGTAACTGGTATAAATTAAATAGACTGACATAATCGAGCAGAAAGTGAGTGTAACAAACTAAAGAGGCCCTCGTTTACTTTTTGTTAGTGGCGGATCGAACAAACAACTGGTATAAATCAAACAGCTGGTATAATCGAAAAGAAAGGGGTATATTTAAAAATAAAAACTTTTTTTAGCAAAACTACAGAATTACCTATAAGCGCGACTACCGCCCATCCAAATTTTCGTTATTTTGAAAATATTTAGAACATCGTTTTTCATTAACCCTGTAGTTCAATAGTTTTCAGCATTAAACAATTTTTATGGCCACAAATGTTTATTATTTATTTATAAATACACAAAGTAATAATTAAAAACTTAAAAATAAATATTTTATTTTATTTATATTTGCAATAATTTTGAAACATTTTTGTTGCTATATTTTATATAAATAATAATATTTTCAAAATTTAAAAAATAATGATAAAAATATGTTTCTCTTTACTTAAAATATTTTATGCTATTTCGCTATATTTAATTTTATTTACACTTTACATATATAATTAAACTTAAGCAAAGTGTGCATTTTTCATATACATATGCCCATGCATACATACATACACACCCGCGTGGGCATGCGCACACTCTGTCTTTAAGTATTCAAGGTACATTCGCTCGTGGTAAAAACTTCGTATTCGCAGCGCTATATCGCACAACTATATATACAACTGATATAACGCCGGCGTTGTTTTCTAAAAACTAAAATTATGAAAATTACAAATTAACAATAAAAATTTCGACTAGCTGCAAAAAAATATGAACATAAACTTAAAAAATATAATATTAATATACAGCAATTAATTAGCATAAACTTACAACTAAACTACAAAAATTAGAATAGACGAACAATATTTTTGTAATTTAAATGGAAATCATATTCTGGAGTTGCTGAAACGGAGTTAAGGAAATAATGTTTTGATTTTAATTCAACCCTGGGGCTGACAGATCGAGAAGACTGCAGGAAATGTCTAGAGCAGATCACCAGGGAAACACTGAAGTATCTCTTGTACACTTGTCCCGCATTGGCAAGACTACGCTGTAAGCATCTGGGGTCCGCACGGTATGATACACTGGAGGTAGTATCGTTAGTGAGGTCGCAGAGTCTGTTAAAACTCCACCAGATGGAGTGTCTCAAGGGACCAAACTGGTCTATGCGTGTCTTATTGCTCTACCAGATTAACCTAACCTAATCTACTTGAACTCTTTAAATAAGGATTGGTATTTAACTTTTCGGTTATTCGTCAGCACTTAACAGATTAGCACGGTCATAACTGCTTATTTCTTCGTCAGTTGTAAGTTGGACCAGTCCCTTTCAAATTTCGAAACTTTTGACGAACATTGGTTATATTCAACGAAGTGTACCGCAGCTTTCGGAAGAGTCAAAAACTGAACTCTTCTAGGAAAATGTGTATATAGGAAAGCGGGTTTTATCGACCTCCAGACGCTTGATTTTCTGATTCATTCAAAAAAAATTTGAATTGAATTGATTGGTTTTTAGATATATATTTCGAACCAAAAAATTAATGCGGTGAAATCTACGGTAAGCAGCACCAGCTTTTCGGTTAATAGAGTTGTCCGCTTAATAGAGCGTCCATTTAATAGAGCTTTCACATTACTTCGGCCTTTACGAGATTAAGAGAAAAGATGGAAGACTGGCAATAACACCAGGTTTTATGGATAAAGGGCTCAAAACACTTCTGTAGAGGTATTCAAATGAAACGTTGTTTCCGAGATCCGGAAATCGAATTTTTCTGGGAAATATTTTGAGAATGAATTAGTTCAGCCTTCGTCTATTCATAGTTAGGGTACTCTTTAATCCAATACAGGTAAGACATTTTCGTAACGTCAACAGAGGTACGATGATTTTCCACTTAGCCGATTATAGCTAACTGTCTGAATTTCCCAATTCTCTTGTCTAATTATAGACAATTTTTCGTTTAAAGGGTCGTTATTCTTCAAAGTTCTAACCTCACATTGTCCAAGGTATCAACAAGCAAAGATTTAAATAAGTCCGACTTAGTTAATACCAGATTTCAGTCATCAATTATTTAAATCTCACCTAATAACAAAGAATTCGATTTCGATTCGTGATAAAAAACTCAACTTTTCTCAAAACTTTCAAGTATTTTCCTCACCAAAAATTCTAATAAATTTGTTTTTCTTTTTTTTCAGGTCTTCAGAGTTCCTGTAATCGTAGTCTTGGTAAGTAAAAAAAAGTTTTACTTTTACCTTCATAAAGTTGCATCCAAAATTTTATTGTCACTTCCTCTTACTTCTTACTTTTCAAACCACTTATTTCCTCAGCTAATTTTTGACTCACTTTATACTGAAAACTTTAACTAATTTCCACAAAACTCCAGTAATATGATTTCCTAAAAACTAATGAACTAAGACAGCTTTCATTAATGTCTTTGTTGCCATCACACACTAAATCTAACCTTCATAAAAATCGAATTCATCCTTCGGTCGATACCAATCTTCGGTTGCATGTTCGTAGATCGCTTGTCTCACCAAGCGCTCAGCAACATCAATCGGATGTTGCGAGTGTTGGTCTTCCACGGAATCCATGGAATTTTCTGCTTGCGCGCCATCATTATCATCGTCGAAATCGCTTTCTTCCGCCACAGTCTCAAAATCATCCATACGTTCGGAACGTGGACTACGCGATGTGGCTCGAAACTCTGACGGTATGCCATAGCATTTACAGATGCAGCATGAAGGAAAACGAAACCAATCGGAGAAAATACCGCGACATTCATTGTGCGGATCGTATGCTAATAAACGATGTAGCCGATATTGTTGTTCACAGCGGCAACCCTCTCGACAATACATCTGTCGATTTTCATGCGTGCATTTCTCCCAATGTACATACTGCTCGAAGGGGTAGAGATTTAGCAGAGCCAACACTTCACCGCGTGTATTGTTGGCCCAAAAGGGCGCGACCACCTCCTCCTTTACTGGGCAGGCATTACTGGAAAGAAGAAATAGAGTGAAGTTAAATGGAGTGTAAATTTTTAGTATTTTTATGGAAAACAAATTTTGGGTAATATCGGTGTTTGATGACAGGGAGTTCAGGAAGCTCTGTTTCCAAGGTTCAGACGAAAAAAGGCGTTGACGTCATGGATGAAGGATACTTCACCTAAAATTAAACAGAACCTTCATCTGGCTTTACTAAAGACCAGTAGAGCTATGTAAGGCGTGACAGCCGGCCAGTATACCTAGCCTAACCTTTCCCATCCTAGGAACAGAAGTTTTGGATAAACTGTCTACAAATTTATTTCCGAACAAAATTTGTACTATCACCAAATGTGGATCCGTTTTTCTTAAGACGGAAAGTTTATGAAATACTTGTTAAGAATATTAGTAAATGTCATAAAAGATGGAACACTAAAGTCTTGTATTACTATTTTTCAACCACCCCTTCTAAAATGAAATTTAACAAACTCGACGACCACTTTAATTGCCATCTAATTCCATTTATCACAATATTTCACTTACATGCCGCGCATATTGGGAGCCGGTTTCACCTCTTGCTTCAGCGCATCTTGATACAATTGGCCATCGCGTAGCACTGGTTTCGTTGACGCAGCCGCTGTAGCACTGATTGGTGTAGTCTGCGCTGGAGTAGCTTGCGGTGCTCGTTGCGGCGCCTGCTGTGGTCTCTGAAATTTCTCACCGGCTAACAGTTCAGTGTGTGGTGCTGACGGTGCTGCCTCTACACCGGTTGTTGCAACACTTGATAAGCTTGTAGTCTTAGCAGCCGAAGATAGTTCGGCTTGTGTGGATGTGAGCTTCGTTGCGACTGTGGTTGGTGGTGTTTGCTCGACTGTCGTCGCTGCCGGCAGTTCGGCTTTATTCTCACCGTGAATATGTTGATTTTTGTTTTGAGTCAGCTCATATTTCAGCTGTGCGTTGTTTGCCAATGTTGCGGTAGACGTCGCTGTTGCCGTCACGGTTGTTGTGACGTCCGTTGCGGCGTTCGTAGCGCCAATGCTTGACAGCGTCGCCCCATTATCGGCGTCCGTTGTGACGTCTGTATTGTCGTTCGCTGTTTTCTGCGGTTGTGTAGCGGCACTGTTGTTGTATACAGGTGCTATTGCCGTGGCGGTTTGTGTACGTTCACTTTCGTTGGTCGGTTTTGATTTTAATATCGAACTTTCTTTTATGCCGCTCGTATCGACATTTGTTGCTTGCGGTTTATTCACTTGTTGCAGTTTGAGTTTTTGTGATGGCTGTTGGCCAGGTCGTTGACGTTCCACTTGTGGTTTAAGTTGTTGTTGTAGTGGTGTGGGCGCTACCGGCGCCGGTGAAGCCGGTATTGCACCGGCTGCCGGTCGCATTTTGGTTGCAGGCGTTGAAACCACCTTAAGTGTGGTCGATATGGTGGCTGTCTCGGAGTTATTTCTTTCTTCAGTCAGGGGTTTTTGCATTTGTCCGAGTTGTGGTGATTCGATGATCTGTATGTTGTCGCCTATATGTATTGCCGCGTCCTGTAGTGTGGGTATTTCATAGACACTATTCGATGCGAGATTACCATCGTCTTCGGGTATTTCAAGTATAGTTTCTTCGTGTAATACCAACTCTCCAGGTTGTTCTACATTTTCCACTAGCGGCTGTGGTTCTTCTGTGGTTGTTGTTGTAGTCGTGCGTCGGCGTAACGACGAATGTGTCGGTCTATTACGGTTAACATAAACATTGACGCGCCGTCTATGTCCACTACCATTTGCATTGCCGTTAATTCTACGTCTTAGTGCGCCGTTCGGAGGTTTCACTGGTCGCTCTTCAGCTTCCGTTTTCGCTTCTACTACGGTAGCCTCACTGGTTGTACTGCCAGTTTCGTCTTTTATGTCGTCCGGAGCGGCTGTTGTGGTGGTTGTTGTTGTGGAGACCGGTCGAAAATGCGGTTCCATCACTACATCATTGTTTTTAATACTGCCATATTCCTCCCGCGGCGCTTGCATGTATTTCGCCGCACGTGCTCTATGCGGCTCCTTCGAGTAACGTTCGGCGGCCACTTCAACATCATCGACATCGATCTCGTTGTTGAGTATCTCGTCGCGCAACACTGAAATATGTTTCACATCGCCATACATGCGTTTCATGAGTCCATGATTTTCGTGCACAAAACGCCGTACTGCATGCCAAGGATATGCCGAACCGGGTAGATGACAGTAGGCTTGTCGTGTCAGATCGCAGGGTATGGTGGCTAACATCTGTGCTCTGCCACGTCGTGAAAGCTTAGTTCCTTGTGTGCTGCACGAGTTGGCGGAATCAAAACCGAAACCCGCAGTTTGTGCACTGATGGCGACGATGAAGACCAAAAGAAAGATGATATTTGTCTGAAATGAAAAGAAATACGGAAATTTATCATTAAATAACTGTAATATCTAAAGCTTAGTACTTATTCTCTGCATATATGTAGTGTTTAAAAAAAATCGGGTATAAGGAAAATAATCACTCAGTAAAGCCACACTCTCTAAACAGCTAGAACGTGTGGAACGAGCGGTAACAGTGATGCAACAACGATGGCGCTTAATGCCGTTTTACATTTAGCATCCGTGGACATAGTCGGCAGATGCATTGCTGCGAAGGGCGGTGTCATACTCCGGGAAACTGGGCAGATTGAAGGTCCCAGAGAGGGACATTCCGGATACGGATGGATCGAAGCTCAAAGGAAAGATTGGAGTGGGAGTCTTTTGTCTGGAGTTCTCAAGCAACTGTTGTTTCGGACTGCTCGACCATTGTGGTGTCTTTCAAGCAGAAGTGCCAGCCGCCAAGGTAGCAGCAGATGCAGCTTATTTTAGGAAGGTATGCATCCACTCTGATAGCAGTGCTGCTATACAGGTCTTGAGTTCGCTGACAGTGAGTGCACGACCTCATTACCAGCAGCATCTAGTTAATGAGATGGAAATATTTTGACATTTACTACGCCACTCTCCGGCCTTCGTCAGAGTAAGGTTGAGGCATCTTGGTAGCAATAATTTTTAATTGGCTGAAATTGATATTAGTCGCCTCAATAAATTTGTGGGAGGTTCCAGGCGTTTTATCGATATGCGACGGTGTTTTTGATTTAAATCTAGGAGTTCTGGGTATCACAACGGAAAATCCTCTCTAGCAGTCCAAGTGGGATTATTCGTGGCTGCATGAGAAGTCAGTTTATTTACCTAAGATAAGAAAATAGATGACTCTCCTAAGTCACTGCTAGGTGCTAATGAGGCGATGTGATCCCTATTTGGAAACATGGATCCAAAGGCTTTTATTCTGCGTCTGCGGATTGCTATGCAGTCATTTAGCAAATGTTCTAGAGTTTCAGGCTCCCTGTCGCAGAACCGTCAATTTGCACTAGAAGTTAGGCTCATGCTTTGTAAGTGTTTCTTGAACTTACATTGGACATGTAGTCTGAGTTTGTAACCACCTATTAGCCACTTGGCATGGTGCATGCCTTGGAGTTCAGGTCCTACCATCTTAGTGGTTGCAGCGAAGCGGGCGAGCTCATCAGCCATTTCATTCCCGGCTATACCTTTGTGACCGGGCATCCAGCTAAAGTGTACTTGATTACGTTCTGATAGACTATTTAGCCGTCTCTACACTCCTGCGATTTGACCTCCAGTAGCGATTTGACCTCGTAGGCAGAGATTGCTTTAAGTGCCGTTTGACTGTCGCTAAGTATGTTTATACGTTCGTTGCGATAGTTGCGTTTGAGGTTTGTCTCTACGCACCGACTTCTGGCAAAGACGTCTGTCTGAAATATGCTCGGACTTTTGTCTGGAATATGCTCGGAAAACTTCCCATAGCTTTGTAGAGTTCGATCCGTGGTCCTGTGACATACCTAACCTAAGCTACTTTGTCTTTCAATGCTGGATATCTAAAGACTAAATCTTGCCTGAAGTAGTTAGCTTTAAGGATTTCTCCCCTGTTTTAATTTCTCCAATAAGTTAGGTAGCTAGAAATTTAGTAATGCTATCTATAGTCTAGGCCCATCACACTACATCCAGTGTTAAGGTTAATAGAAGTGAGTTTTTACTATTCGTAGGTCTAGCATTGTTTGGGAATTACCATTGTCTTAGCTTTTTTTGAAGCATTCTTTATATGTTCTGTCAGAAATAAGCTTGACTTGCTTAATTATACTGACTATTCTGCACAGCCCTATGTTCAGCAAAACTGAAAGCTGGATCTACTTAGGTTAGCCAAATTGATTATATACACTCTGTAGAAACGGCTCTGCGTTGAGTAAACGTCCTCTCTATAGTAGGACCTTGGTCCATAAGCTAGTTCCATGTTTCGCAAAGCTTCAGGAGATATGTTGCATACATTTCGGCGCGAAAAATTTTGCTAACGGTCGGAGGTATTTAATTGGGTGAGTAAGCGACTAAAGGGCTAAAAAGTTATTCAGGAGTTTCATAAACTTGCTATTTTAGTTGAGAGATCAATAAATACAAATCCGCTTTCACGAACTCGATACTAAATTAGCCCCAACTAAGGGGCAAACAGCCAAGAATGTGGTTAGCCAGCGTGGGATGATTATTTTCAGCGAGTTTGAGCGTTGATTTACTACACAAATTTTTATTCATGCACTCAAAATGCATGAAAATTTACGACTTTTTATAGCCAACTCTCCATCAATCGAGAAAAAGATGTAACCCACATGGTATTAAACTGAAAGTAAACGCGAGTGAAGCGGCTTCTTACCGCAAGCGCATGAAAACGAAAAGAGCAGAATGCGAGAAGAAAAACAAAAAGTCAGAAAACCACTCAACCGAAATGAAAAGAGAAATGCGTCAATCAAGCGAGCGTCGAACATCGCAAACAATACTAACCGATCAAGCGTTTCCAAGCCATTTCAATCATCTCACCGTCAACGTTACCCGCAAAAAGCTTTTATAACGGCACAAACAGCGTCACTACTGCAACGGGCCGGCTGAGTGAGTCGCATGACTGGGTGGGCAGACATTAGCCGACATTATCAGACGGGTACACCTCACAGCATAGCACGTTCATTGGCGGCAGCAGGTTGGTTTCACTTGCGGTTAAGTGAAAAGAGCGAAAAAAGAATGAATGAAGTAAATAGTCTCTTGGGAAAAGTATTGTCTGTTATTATCGCCATTTGCTGCACTTTTTCTCAGTTCTTTTTTCATGCTACGCGCTCATCACATTCTTGCTTTCTAATAATGTTTTTTGTTTTTTTTTTGTTTTGCTGATAGTAATCACTTTACGGTAAAAGTTGTAGTTATAGAATCAGGTGGTGCAATTGACGGTGATTGTTGTTGTAATGCCAGAAAATATTTAAATAGAAAAAAAAATTGTTTTGGACAAATGCTGCTGAGTTGACAATTCTTCGCTGAATATAAATCCATGTCTGTTCCAGTTATGTAAACACTACTTCCATGAGAACAGAGCTTGTGAAGGCGGTATAGATAGAGCTTAGATTGAAGGTAGGTTAGCTGGCTGATGCCTCGAAGTGGAGTACAGTGTCCAGTTAGAACTTCTACAACTATTGAAAGGTGAGCCTTGCTGAGCGCGAAGAACTCCATAGACCTCTTCCGATTTACCCTGTGCCAAAAAAATCTTGCGACTGCACAGCCGTCCAGTAGCAAAACACAGGAAGCCAACATAACTCCTACCTGTTCCCTTTCTGCAGTTATTGAAACTGGCACCTGTCCAAGTAAGCTCATCTGCCTTACAGTTTCCTGCAATATCGCTGTGGTCAGGCACCCACACCAGACTGATAGTGGATAGTCGCCATTCTTAAGGAGGATGCTCTCTGGTGAAGTATATTGGTCTAAGACAGGAAGACGTGAGTTGCTTGAGCCATATGTGAAAAATCGTTACTAGCCACTCTTTCCTCACTTGCGTGAACATAGTTATAGCTCCATCCTCCCGTATCTCCGTATAGAAATGGTCAGCTGAGTCGATTTAGACATGTCCGCCTGTCTGTATATCTGTTTAGATCAGATAACTACATATTTCACAAGAAAATTTTGTCCACAAGCTATTGTGTAGACGCCGTTAGATCCTCTAGAAGGTATTGTTTGGTGTGCTCTATGGACAGAGGTAATCATTAGTCCACATTGCTTCAAAATATAGAGCCATGATTAATGATTTTTTCGTGCCTGAATTGGAGGATGTTGATGTGGTAGAACATTGGTTCCAACAAGATGGTCGCTAAATGTCATACAGCCAACGAAACAATCAATTCATTGAAGGTCACTTTGGGTGAATGGATTATCTTGCGTCGTGGACGTGTGGCGTATCCTCTACGATCGTGCGACTTAACACTGCTGAACTATTTTTTTGTGGGATTATGTGAAGTCTACGCAGATAAGCCCAAGACAATTGACGCCTTGTAAGAGATACCACATATCTAAAAAACACCCTTTAGTATCTATAAAAAATGCGCCTGTGAGAGGTGTTATAGCTCAGGTGCACCCGAAGTTAACGATATTTCTTGTTTTTAAGTATTTTCATACTTATTTATGAATCCACTTTTTTCGTTTTTAATTTCGTGATACATATTTGTTAATACTCCCCATTTTGGAAATAATATAATAATCTAATTGTTTCCAACAATTTCCAAACTTTTCACATATAAACCAATCAAAGCATATCTCTAATTTATGGTCTCGCTTTTACTTTTCAGTAAAACCTTTCCATTTCCCCATACATTTATGTACGAATGCACACTTGTATGCAAATATGTTTGTAATCAATATAAATGTGCTGCATAATTTCCATGTCGATGCCCTCTAAATGCAGTGAAAGCTTTTCAAAGCGTAACTTGGCTGAGTGATTGTCTATACTCGCTGACCGGACGGCCGACTGACTGCCGGATATACGCTTCACCTTCATCAACATGGCAAATTGTACATAATGAAAGTGGTTTCATGCCCTGCTGGAAAATAGGAACAATAACATGAGGAAGAAGAGCCAGTTCATGTGTATAAAAGCAGTATATCCCATTTTAACGCATCTTTCTTTTATAAGACTTTAAGTTAGTTCTTAAGGACTTGGCTTAATTGTTGCTGGATTTAATTCAGATATATCTACTAGATATATCTCTTTTACAAAAAGAGTTTCGTGATAAGTACTAAGTTGATAATAGGGTTTTCCAGAATTTTTATAGCCGTTTTATTTCCAGGAAGTTTAGTTATCACTAAACGGTTTTGGATTAAAATTTGCTTATATAGGGTAGTCGAAAAAGTCTTTTCGTATTTCTAATCAAACTTCAACTTTTTTTTTATATTTATAATTAACTTTAATGAACCAAATATGCACCATTTTGGACGATCACTTTTTGCCATTTTTCCGATAGAGACATTATTCCATCAGTGTAAAACTTTTCTGGTTTCTCGGCGAAAAACTGCGACAAGTAATTTTCACAGGCTTCTCTTGAAGCCAACTTTACTCCATTAAGGAAGTTCTGCATTGACCGCAAAAAATGGCAGTCCGATGATGCACGGTCAGGGCTATATGGTGGATGCATCAAAACTTCCCAGCCAAGCTATCCCAGTTTTCGCCGATTCATCAAAGATGTGTATGGTTTATCGTTGTCCTGATGGAAGACGAAGCCCTTTCTGTTGATCAGTTCTGGCCGTTTTTTCGGTTGCTTGCTTCAATCTCATCAGTTGTTGACAGTAAAATGTAGAATCAATCGTTCGACCTGGCTGGAGCAACTCATAGTGGATGATTCCTTTCCAATCCCATCAAATACTCAGAACAACCTTTCGAGGCGTCAATCCTGGGTTTGAGACCATTTGTTGAGCTTCACCACGCATGGACCTTTTTCTTTCATCTTTTTCGCACATTATTGTCCTATTTGATCCACTTTTCGTCTCCTGTTACCATTCGCTTCAGAAATGTTTAGATTTCATTTCGTTTCAGCAAAGAATCGCAGATGTTAATTCGGTCCATTAAATTCTTCACAAACTATCCATGTGGTACTCAAACATCGAGCTTCATTTGTGACGATGAATGTTAAGTTCCTTAGAGATGTCATGGCTGCTTATATGACGGGCCTGGTCATTCTTTTCCATGCCAGAGCGAGGTGCATGTTTCACAAATTTGCGATTTTATTCGGAGGATATGGATGCTTGAAAAAGCAAGTCCACAAATTTGTCAAGATCCCTCTTAAAAACAAAATTTGATGTTAGTTTCAACAGTTCAAATAAAAGTAGTTTTTCGTGAAATATTTCCAATGGGTACGAATATTTTGCATAAAAAAGCATGTACAGATGTTTGTTAAGATCGATTTCAGAAGAAAAAAAATATTTTTGGTGTTATATTATACTTGGTCCCCAGACCTAATCCCAGTCTTCTATAAATATAAATAGAAGTTTTCACTGCAGATACGCTAAAGATGAACCTCCCTGGTGTCAAAGGAACCGTTTCATAGATGACATAAAGTTCTTTGCTTAGCCATACGAAGTTTATTGGTTTATCTGAGTCATTCAAGACCGACTATGAATTGCTTTGGGAATATTTTTTCAATAAATGCTTAATTTTTTTTACCGGTTGAACAGATCAAGAACTTCTTATTGAACTTTACTACTATGTCAATGTGATCTAAACACCCTTACATTCTCTTTACTTTCACCCTTACATTTCTATTAGCTTTTCCTACAGGGTGGGGTAGGTATTTATGGCAGACGCACAAGCATATAACTAAACAGCTAAATAAATGTATTATTGCACAACAATGTATATTTAATGCATGCATTCCAACGACACCAACAAATGTCACAACCAAATATTATATAATACAATAAAAATATATATTTTTTTCACAACGACTGCAAGCTATTAAAACACCCATAAGATTTGAATATAGTTATTAGAAAAAAACAACAGTTAAAAGCCAGAAGATATTCGTAAATCGACACGCTAAATGAAAACTAATAGAAATATTAATTTTTAAAAGCAATAATAACAATAAAAGACGTGAAGACAACCAGCAGCGTCACTAAAATGCACCACAGCTCGTATGCGGGTTTACTGCTGTTGTGGCTGATGGTAACCGGTTGTAAACTGATTTTTTTTTTGTTTTGTTATAATTTTATGCATCTACGGATTTGCTGGTTATGTCAGCAAAGAAACCTAAGAGCAACAACTAATATTATATTTTGCACAACAAGGACTTATCAGCTAATAGAAATGCTGTAAAATTATATTGATATTGTGGACTAAAATCGTTGTCTTACGTTTAAGTTAAGCGGAAGATTTGAAACAAATTTAAATAAAAATTTTTCTATAATTATTTAAATATAAAGGGTGATCCATTTCGAGGTTCTCCACTTAAAAAAAAAAACATATAAACTTCAAATTTAATGGGGAATGTTTATTATCATTCGAAAGAACATTCATTGATGTTTAGCTCCAAGGCATGAATCGAAGCGGGATTGTCCGTATAGACTTTAGACTTTACATATCCCCACAGGAAAAAGTCTAAGGGTGTGATATCACACGATCTTGGTGGTGAATCAACAGGACCAAACGTGAAATAATGTGCTCACCGAATTGATTAACCATTGATTTACGCGATGTGTGAGAAGTGGCGCCGTCTTGCTGAAACGAAATGTCCCCGAGATTTATCATTATTGAACAAAACGTTGCATATTTGACCTAAACCGGATCAGATTTACCAGACCTTATATGTAGGGTTTCTATAGTACTAGCCATAGTTCATTATTATGGTCACTTGAAACAGTTTATATCGACTCCATACCTATGTAACTCCTACCTATATAACAAACATAGACATAGTCACCGACAAATGCTCGTATATATTCAGATATACATACATATATAGAGTAAACATAAATTTCTATGCACCCATAACTCCACGGTCGTTTTACTTGTCCGCCGTTAGCCGCTAGCTAGTAAAAGTGTTAGATAATCCATACAAATTTCTTTGTTCCGCCTTAATTAGCATTTTGATTTATGTATTTATGTGCAGGCGACATTTGTATAATTGTTTTTGGACCTCAATCGTTAATCGTTATGTTAATCGGCTTTATTTTTCCCTCTTCGATTTATGTTGATTACTATTTTTATTGCGCGTATTTTATGGAAATGAAAAGTGAATATCTGCACGTTGATTCACCTGTTGGCTTATTATTTATTGTTTATGACGGCGTTTCTTGTGCCTTTGAGAGCTTGAAGTTAATGTGATAAGTTTTTTCTTGATTGTGTGTGGACTTCGATTTTGTGTCTATGTGTGCATCATTAAAGTTTCATAAAGAAATCTAATATATATTTTAAGTTATCACCAAATGATTTATGATTTGATGTGCGAAATTGCGTAAGTACAAAGAATTTCAACACTAAATGATAGAGATGAAATAATAAGACCTAAAATTTATTACGTTGGATAATTATTTAAGCAATTTAGCGGTCGCGTTTGGAAAAGTATTTTATTAAGGGTAGGCTGAAAAATATTTAGCATTTTAAGGAAAGTCGCAGTTGCTTGGTGGAATTTGATTTTATTATGCAGCAAATTTGTCATCGAAGGCAATTTTTGTAGTACTATGTGTATTTCCCTTTAAAATATTTCTCACCCTCGCCGCATTGTTGTTCCTCAGGCGGGTAATTGCTATTTACACTTCTTCATGGTCGATCCCGCACGTGTCAGCAGTCTGTTTTCTCCCCGCTGCGACACGGCGCTCCCCATCGTGCCAGCTATTCTTTTGCATTTTCCGATAACCAATGGTTGCAACTGTATGTAAGGAGCTTAAAATGCAGTCTCACAGTTGCCTTATACCGAGTTGTTGACGAGTGTTCTAAGAGAGCATGTACTAGTCGAGTCGAAAATCGTTCGGCTGTCGTTTGTGATTGCAGCTTCTTGCAGGCGGGCTGCAGCAAGATAGTGTCCGATCTGGTTGGTGGCTTGTCGATCCGGAGACAGCCAGGTAGCTTGGTGAATTTTTCTATGCTGGAATCTAGTACCATAGATAACCATATTTCGGGCCCCGGCGAAGTCGATCAGCCTCAACCCATTTGGGGATGTTTCCTCGTGGAGGCTGAATTTACCGATTGTTGTGACAAAGATATCTTCTTTGCCCACTCTGGCGTTAAAGTCGAGAAGCACAATTTTGACATTGCGGCGGGTGCAGCTCTCATAGGTGTGCACCAAGTGCTCATAGAAGATATCTTTGGTAACATCGTCCTTCTCTTCCGTCGGCGCGTGGGCGCAAATCAGCGATATGTTGGAAGAGCCTCGCTGTGATGCGGATTGTGGTGGTGTGTGATTCACCGGGGAGTCTCTTTCCCACCACGAATCCCACACCAAACATGCTTTCTTTTATATGGCCACTGTCCCGCCGATCGCATTTCTTGGACAGCAGTGATGTCAGCCTTTACTCTTACGAGGACATCAACCAGCTGGGCAGCGGCACCTTCTCAATTAAGAGACCGGACATTCCAGATGCATGCTCTCAAATCGTAATTCTTAGTTCGTTTGCCATGGTTGCCATCAAAAGGGGGGTCTCGCATCCGAGGCAGTTAGTAATTTTTCGTTGGGCGCATTTTTTATGCGGCCGGTCTAAAACCCATCGCGCAACCCCTTCTCACTTTAGCTCGCCTTCGAACGGATTTTCTTAGGCTACCCAGAGGATACTTGGTCTAAATCCGGAAGTCGTGAGCTACTTGAGCCATATGTAAAAGAATCGTTTCTGGCCACTTCCAAGTGAATGGTGATCAGAGAATTTTCTTCACTTGCGTGAACTTCTACACATATTGTAATAATATATTTTTGATTTCTGGTTTTGAGATAAATTTAAGCAAAAAACTCTGGCTGCTTTGTTCGTAGGTCCTCCTGTCGATCCGCTACCAGATCAAGGGAATCCACATTTTTGTCTATTTGATTCTGTGAACGTCATCATTTTTTATTTATTTATTTTTACTAAATTACATGTTTCTTCAAAAAATTCACAAAAAAAAGATTTTTTCTGACTTGCCAATGCATAAAACCCCTTAAAACTTTCCCAATTTCAATGTGGTGCAATTAAATGTACCTTTGGATTTTTCCATTTTCTTTTCAAGTTTCCTTTCATCTCTAATGATGCATAACGTTGACTACTCATTCATTACAAATGTATGTTGTTAGATATAAATCGCTCTTTTTGGTTTTCTAAGTTTCGGAAATTGCTCTGCGTACTTTCATATATTGGTACATACATATGTACATGTGTGGTATGTGCGTACACATACATGTCTTTAATTAGATATTATTAATTTCCTGTGATTACCAAGTTCTCCTTATGATTTACAACGAGAAAGCGAAAGTAGTAAAAAGTAATTAAGTTTTGTGGTTTCTTACTTTCGTTTGTACTTCATTGTATGTATGTATGCGGTGTGTGGAATGCAATTCGATTGAATTATGTGGCCACTTATACATACATATATAATTGGTTTCATAAATGTACAATGGCCTTATCGAAGTATCTATGGAGTGGCATTACGTCGAAAAAATATTTTGAAAGAAATAAAGAAAATAAAATTGTTCGAGATAGCTGAATTTTTTAAGATAAGGAAGCAACAGACATGTGGTTCATGAAAATTTTTAGTAGGCGAAAGCTTTGGGCTAAGTGGTTCTTGCGAGAGTTCCTATTCCATCGGTACATCGTGCCAGAAATCTATAAAGACGAAAGCAATATTGCAGGAATTTAGCTCAAAATTCTTAGGAGCTCGCCAAACGTCAGTTTTTCAAGTTGAAGAGGTATTTGCCGCGGCTCAGAGCTATTTTCTATAAAAGGCAAGTTTACCTTGTGAGTTTTTCCAGTTGTCCGATCTCGAAAATTTGCTCGCTGGAAGGAAATATAGCGACAATGACGAGGTACCCTTCGATACTCAGATCTAAATTATAGAAAAAAGTAAGTTTACTTTCGAAAATTAGCAAGGACGCTACAATTGTTGTAACGCCTTCCATGAGAATTATGCATGAACTCCATATCCATTCCGTTAATTATAACCGCAATGTGAATAAAATTCCTAAACACCGTGCAACATTTTGCGAAAGTATAAAAAATCCATAAGCAGACGCTAAGTGATAGCAACGTGCTTTCCACAAATATTTTCCCAATTGCTAACAGAAATTTTTCACTATTCATATTTTGCACACAATACAATTTTACTACGGTTTTACAACTATTTTACAATGCTTTTTTACTATCGCGGCTCATTAAGGCGCACATTGATGCAAAGAGCGGCACAAACAGTAGTTGCTTATGAGCCGTGACGCTTCTTTTCCCCAATGACCCATTTTTGCAACAAACAAAGCAACACACACACACACACATTCATACACGTGCATTCGAGTGCGATGTGAGGGGATTGTCGTATTTATTAAGTCAACAGGCTGCAAAATGTGACTGTTAAATGACAAATGTCGCCACTGAATTCCTGGTGCATGCACAGGTGAATGGAGCAGCATATGCATATGTGTGTGCGCGTGATTATGTATAAATATTTATATGTGTATAAGTGTGTGTCATACAGTTGGTTGAGTGTATATTAAGTCAAAGGCCGTGGCAAATTATATTTGTCAACTGAGATGACAGCTCTTGTTGTTGTTTTAGCTGTTTTTTTGCATTGTTGTTGCGGCTTGTGGCTTACGTTGACAATTGATAGCGGAAAATGTTTTATACATTTTCTTTTGAAAATTTTCCAAACACTAATATATAATTATCATGGTAAATTCAACTAGCTGTACTACGCTCCTTCGTTCTATCGCTCCAAAAATCTACAGGCGGTTGTTTTAATAACAAACAGAAGTTTACCTGGCTGTAAGAGTTGGCTTTTAACTTTTAAGAACAGCTCGTAAAGCTCGGCGCGATTTTGCCATCATTATCAAATTAACTCTTTTCAAGTACTAGTATTTCGATCAGCCTTGAAATCCAACGCAGAATCACTCTTGCCAACAGATGCTACTTTGGACTGAGAAGGTAATTGAAAAGTACAGTTCTTTCTCGACAAACAAAAATCAAACTCAACAAGTCCCTCATGATTCCTGTCCTTCTATATGGTGCAGAGGCATGGACAATGATAACATCTGATGAGTCGGCCTTAGGAGTGTTAGAGAGAAAGGTTTTGCGGAAGATTTGTGGTCCTTTGCGCATTGGCAACGGCGAGTACCGCAGAAAGGAAATATTTCCCTTACTATTTACAACTATAACTATATAGAAAACCGAGTTTCAAATAGTTGAAGAATAAAGTCGAAAGCGGGCTTAATTGTTATCTTTCTGCTTATTTCTAATAGTATACCGTCTATAATCTTCCTTTTTAGAGAAGAAGAGCATTCTCAAAATATGTTCCACATTGAAATAAATTTATCATATAAAGTCTAGGTAAAAGAAGTCCCTTATTTTTTCTTATATTGAAGATTTTATTTAATATCATTCGGCTTAGGTCAAATATGAACTGATTTCTTTGATAACTTGTTGCCATTTTCATAAAGCAACTCTCATGGAAGTCCTCGTTTTTATTGTCAAAAAACTGTGCCACGCGATTTTAACAAGCTTCTTTGAAGAAGATTTTTTTTACCACCAAATCATTTGTTTTTGACAAAAACAGGTAGTAATCACTTGTTGCCAGATGCAGACGAAGGTGGATGCATAAAAACCTCCCAACCAAGCTCGAGTTTCTGGTTGTTTACTTCATACGGACAGTTGTTGACAGTACAGGTTCGATAAAAGTTTGACCGTAGGCAACAGTTCATAGTATATAGATTATTCCCTCTCAATGCCACCAAGCCCTTAGAAAAGCCTTCTTGTCACCGTCAATCCTGACTTGGCCACCGTTTGTGTAGTCTCACACTACTGTTTTAGCTTGATGTTGTCATAAGCGACCCACCATTAACTATCTTTTTCAGAAATGAATTAATTTCGTTGCGATTCAGCATGAAGTTTAATTGGCGTTATCT
This sequence comes from Bactrocera tryoni, assembly GCF_016617805.1. NCBI lineage: Eukaryota > Metazoa > Arthropoda > Insecta > Diptera > Tephritidae > Bactrocera > Bactrocera tryoni. The sequence continues at coordinate 16,426,219 of NC_052500.1, forward strand.
CTTGGGTCACAAATAGATCGATATCATTTTTATGCTTTTGCAACATGTTACTACAGGATATAATAGTTTTGTTCACCTAACGGTGGTACGCATCAACTAAGCGAGATAGATATAGGGTTATGTTTATATACATGATCAGGATGACGAGACGAGTTGAAATCCGGGTGACTGCCTGTCTGTCCGTCCGTCCGTGCAAGCTGTAACTTGAGTAAAAATTAAGATAACTTGATGACCTGGTACACATGTTCCTTGGCAAGAAAGTAAAGCGGAATTCGTAGATAGGCGTAATCGGACCACTGCCACGCCCTCAAAACGCCATTAAAGGAAAACCTATAAAGGCCATAACTAAGCATTAAATTAAGATATAAAACTGTAATTTGTCACAAGGGTTGGAATAGCAAGGGGCATCTGTGGGCTAAAAATTTTGAAAAAGTGGGCGTGGTCCCGTCCTCTAATAGGTTTAATGTACAATTCTCCTAGACCACTAAAAATACATTAACCAAATAATGATAAGATAATCATTATAAAAACTGTTACCTACACTGTAAAAATGGATGAAATCGGATGATAACCCTGTCCACTCCCCATACAACGGTACTGCTAAAAACTACTAAAAGCGCGATAAATCAATAATTAAATACGTCAGAGACATACAATTTTACTTCCAAGATGGTATGAGCGAGCTTTATGGAAGCCAGATGGCGTAGCACCGCTCACTTTTTGGTGAAATCACATAACCTCGGGACCCGACCGAAGCAATTAATGTAACTTTGCACGAATATTGCCTGTAGCGTATGCAATCTTGTGACCATAACTGTATTGTCGAAATCCAACAAAAACTGTTCAAGCCTTTAGGTACCGAATATTTGGACCCTAGTACCTACATACCACCAGTGCCAGTTGACTTTTGATCGAAAATATAGGTCAATGTGTGATATGTATAATTAAAATTTAGGGATGACAATGATATCTCTGTCTGTCAAAAATGTGTTGGATCGTGTCAATAGACCTTATATTTGTACTTGGAACATTTTCGGGTTAAAATATAAAAAAATATTACTCAACAAGACAGTGTGAATCCGATAGTTATTAAAAATATTAAAAATCATTATTTCTAACGCTTTACGCTTAAATATTAAATAACGGATTTTTTATAAAGAAATGTTGCCATTAGATATTAATCGAATACTTTGACTTTGACCAATGTAAGATGTTCCACATACTCTTGGTACTAAGAGCGTGAATAATAAGCAACATATGCTAAAGGTCACTAAAAAGTTTTATGAAGCAAAAATAAAATAAAAATTATTGTTTTCATCTATACAAATTCATTTGGATTGAAGCCTTAATACCCTTCACAAATACCATAGATTCCATACAAAAACTTGATAATGATCGGTCAATTTGTATGGTAACTATGTGCTATAGTAGTCCAAACTAAACAATTTCTTCGGAGATTGTATCATTGCCTTGAGCAATAATTCATGAAAAATTTCGTGAATATATCTTGTCAAATAAAAAAGTCTCCATACAAGGACATAATTTTGATTGTTCAGTTTGTATGGCAACTATATGCTATTTTGGTTCGATATCGACGGTTCCGACAAATACGCAGCTTCTTGGGAAGAAAAAGATGTGTTCAAAATTTCAGATCGATATGTCAAAAACTGAGTGATTAATTCGTATATGTACAGACGGATGGACAGACGGGCAGAAAGACGTACAAAATTTCAGTTCGATATTATGACTAAATCAACCTTAGCTCGTAACGCAGATAATTTAAGTATAGGAGTATGTACTTCATAGGGTTTCGGAGGCTTCCTTCTGGTTCTTACAAACATTTCGTGGCAAACTTAATATACCTTGTTCAGAGAATAATAAAGTTAATAGTTTGTTAGTGTGCTTACTTAAATAACTTTCCTTAAACCAATTGCACACATACTGACTTTAAAGAGACTTGCGTCTCTATCAAGTATTTATATTACACAATTGTTCTATAGTGACAACGAAAGACTTAAGAAGCGAACTTTTTTCCATATCTGAACTTTTTTATTTAGAATTTAATATAATGACTTTATTCAAAATCTTTTAAACATTCAAACTATGTTGAAATGCTAATGTTTCGTTGCCTTATACATTTAACATAACTGTAAAGTAATATTGGTTATTTATTTATTATTATAAATATAAAAAAATAAGGTAAAGTTTGATTAGAAATACGAAAAGACTTTTTCGACTACCCAATATATATTACATTTAGAAATGGAATTATCGCTTATTTGTGTCATTTAAATAAATGTGTTAGCATGTAAACCAGTAATTGCTTTCCTAAAACACGCAGATGTTCAACTGATTTTATTCTGCTCCGTTGCCAACAACAATAACACCACAAACAGCAACAGCAGCGTTGCCGCCATCATCTTAAACGCCATTTCAATTACAAATCAATTGAATAGATGTTGTTAAATGAATTATTTATGTGCGAATAAGGAGCAGAATATGCACACCAGCAACCCGAAGCAGTTATAAGTACCTAACTATGTATATAAAAATATATAGGTGTATGTGTGTGTGTGCAGTCGCCAACTGGCTGTTACACTTAGCCAAATTTAGTAATTCAAGCAACGAGCAGCTGGTGAAATTTTATCTGCGTTGTCTCAACCGAAATGGCAACTAAGCGCAACAACAACAACACAAAAGCAAAAGCAAAGCGCAGAACATAAAACAAAAGAGGAAGCAGCAAAAAGCAGGCAGTAGTTGTTGTTTAGTGTGGGAAAAGCCAGAAAGAAAGGTTATTATTAGAAATGTTCGCAGAATCTTATTGAACTCTTTGAAATCGCTTGATCTACAAAACGTTAATGGTCGTTTTGGTTAAACGGTCCTCAGCCGCGCTCGCAGTGAGCACATAAGTGGCAGTTAAGTGGCAGCTAATACTTAAGTGAAATCAGCTGAATGCACATTTAATTGTGTGTGTATGTGTGTGTGTGTGTGTAGAAGTGAGTGCGCGACTTATTAATTAGCGGTACTTTAACTAGAACGGTTAGAGTTTTCTTCGCTGCAGTTTGAGTGTTCGTTGGTAGAAAGAAAGTTAAGGAAAAGAAATACCATTGATTTTTCGTGGAAAGTGGCGTTTGTGTAGATTTGCAACAGAAGACTTAAGGAACGAACTTTTCCCTGTTTTGGCTTAATTTTTTTTCTGCATTTTTGAGGGTTTGTAATGTTTGGAGTAAATTATTTATATTTATGTTAGTAGGTCGTGGTTTAAAATCTGGAATTTAAGGCGCTGCCAAACCACTAACTATAATATACATAAGTACTAATTATTTATTTATGTATATATGTTTGTCAGTAAAATCAGCTATATTTAAGTCAAATCAGTTCCAGATATTAATAATTAATATGAAGATGTGCTTAGAGTGGGCATTATTTAGGATAGTCGAAAAAGTTTTTTCGTATTTCTTATCAAACCTACTTTTTATATATATATAATATGTACCATTTTGGTCGACCACTTTTTGCCATTCTGCCGCTCGAGACATTATTCCATCAGTGTAAAACTTTTCTGGTTTCTCGGCGAAAAATTGCGATAAGTAATTTTCACATGCTTTTCTTGAAGCCAACTTTACTACATTAAGAGAGTTCTGCATTGACCGAAACAAATGGTTGTCCGATGGTGCATGGTCAGGGCTATATGGTGTATGCATCAAAACTTCCCAACGAAGCTCTCCCAGTTTATGCCGAGTCATCAAAAATGTGTGTGGTATAGCGTTGTCCTGATGGAAGACGAAGCCTTTCTGTTGATCAGTTCTGGCCGCTTTTTTCGGTTGCTTGCTCCAATCTCATCAGTTGTTGACAGTAAAATGTAGAATCAATCGTTCGACCTGGCTGGAGCAACTCATAGTGGATGATTCCTCTCTAATCCCACCAAACACTCAGAAAAACCTTTCAATCCTGGCATTGCGACCATTTGTTGAGCCTCACTATGACATGACCTCACATGACCTTTTTAGCACATTATTGTCGTATTTTATCCACTTTTCGTCTCCTTTTACCATTCGCTTCAGAAATGGTTCGATTTAATTTCGTTTCAGCAAAGAATCGCAGATGTTAATCCGCTCCATAAAATTTTTCACAGACAATTCATGTGGTACCCAAACATCGAGTTTCTTTTTGTAGCCAGCCTTTTTTAAATGGTTCAAGACCGTTTCATGAGGAATGCTGAGTTCCTTAGCGATGTCATGGCTGCTTATGTGAGGGTCCTGGTCAATCTTTTCCATCATTTCATCGACTTTTTCAACGATAGGTCGACCAGAGCAAAATCCACTTCGTTGATAACTGCGGAATTCAAGTGGTCTTCAAAGCAAAAGAAATATCGAAGAAATGCTACCATCAGCTTTATTTCAATATATGGCCCAATATAGAAATTTTCTAAACCTTTAATAATTTGATATACCATACCATTTGATGTATCATATATACTTTGACAAACAAGAAAAAACGAAAACTTTGGCTACTTTGAAGCTAGAATACCTTTCACAAATAAATAAGTTTCCATACTCCGGAACATAATTTTGATCAGCCAGTTTGTATGGCAGCTATATGCTACAGTGGTCCAATCTAGAAAATTTCTTCACATATCGCGGTTTTTCATACAAGAAATTAATTTTAATTGGAACAGTGGAATTATATTAATCAATTTCTGAAGAAGTAATTTGTTTGTAAGATCCTAAGGCAACTGAAACTGCAACTTTTTCTTCTCTTTCTTCAAATCAGATTAGTGAGAAGAACTTAAAAATACACCAGGACGAAGGTAGCGATGAAAAAGTTACAAGCATTCAGTAAAGGTTGTGGAGTCATCGAAAACTTTTCTCATTCGAGTCGACCATTTAGCTGTATTAATGACGATAACATCGAAAAAGTTAAAGAAATAGTGCTTGAAAATCGTCGTGTTGGGAGAGAGACAGCAGAAAATCTCAGAATCTTTTATGGATCGATTCAACCATTTTTGGTAATATTTTGGGTACGAAACGTGTCTATGCTGGACTCGTACCAAAATACTTCATTTTCGAAACGCATCATTACTGGTGACAAGAAGCTTTTGTATATGACGTCCAAACTATCCAACGTTCTAGTGAATGGCGCTCCAAAAATGCGCCGAAACTTAAAAAATCACATCAAAGTCGGCCAAAAATTAAGGAGCTAAATGTGTCGTCGTTTTTGTTAAATGTATGGGTTCACCATGAATTCGTTACTCGCGGTCAAACGGTCAAAAAAATACTACTTAGCAGTTTTGAGGTGTTTTCATGAAGCAATTCATCGAAAGCGACCGGATTTTGTAGGCAGAAAAATTCTTAATTTTTCAACAAGATAAAGTGCTGTCATATTCTTCGTTGATTGTGGCTAACGTTTGGGCCAAACATGAAACGAGAATCAGTGCTCAGCCAACGCATTCGTCAGGTTCGGCTCCATGTGACTTTTCTGTTTTCGAATTTGAAAAATCCGCTTTCGCGAACGTATCATGAATCCAATGAATCCATTGAAAACAATTCACAGGAGATGGAAATTGAATTAAGGAAGATTTTGAAGGCGATTACAAGGATTTGTATTAAAGTTTTTGAAAATCTTGTTTTTTTCCATTCCTGCTCAAATTTGATCAGATAGTATATCCTTTGCTTTTCTTTAGCATTTAGTGCCACTGTTAGTAGCATTGAAATAGTATATGAAGAGGGTTTGACTTCACTTTCTTTTGTGAACTAATAAATCGGGCATTCCTATCAGCTTTGGGAAGATTTTTATCTATAATTAAATATAAAAAACCCTAATTCGGTTTTTATTCTTAAGATAATTGAGATATAAAGTATCTTTAAGTTCAACTAAACTGGGCACAGTGTGCTAAATTTTACTTAAGTCGGTACAGTAATTTAGGAGCTTAGTCCGGACAAAACGTGACACTTAATATTTATAAGCTTTAAGCGGTTTGATTTACAGAGAACTTAAAAAAAAAACAACTCTTTTATGCGGGAAATGTTCTACGAATCATAATGAATAACTTCCCCGAAGAGACTATAGGTCTAAAACCGGTTTTGAGCCAGCAATTTTTAAGTCGAAATTTGTTTTAGCGATCGCAAAAATTTGTTCGACAGATTTTGAGATATCCGAATGAAATTTAATACGTAGGTGCATTTTGATATTCCATTGAACATTTGTTGGAATTGGTCATATCGGACAACTATAACACATATCTCCCATGCAACGATTATTCAGATGTTTTAAACTTCGTCTCAAAAATCGCTGGATCTACAGCGGTTTTGGGCTCATGAACCAAGATGTTTAGAATGATGTTTTAATCAATGTTCTACAGTGACCGCATACGCGGTTTTATAGAAAAATCGACCCGCTCAAATATTGGGTAGTCGAAGAAGTCTTTTCATATTTTGTCAATAGATGTCGTTGCAGTCGTATATCTCCAGTGCTACCAATCACATTGTGTCATACCATATAGTATTGAAAAGGTGAGAGTTTAAGCTTAATTTAACCAAAAATAACAATTAAATTCGGTTTAGAAATACGAAAAGACTTTTTCGACTACCCAATATACGTATGTAAAGATATTTTCCATGAAATAATTTTACTTGACATCATTAAAAAGCGCCTAAAGTTAATATCACACGGCGAGCTGTAAGCGAAATACGCCAACAATAATTCATTATAATTTTTTTTTACACAGTGCTTGACCAAAATTAGGCAACACTTGCTGAATTTCGCAAATGTCACCAAACTTTTCTCAACCGAACCATAAAAGCGGCGACTAGGAAGTAAAAAATCAAATAGAATTTCAAGAGTATTGTTAATTATGTACGCACAGTTGACTCAGTTGGCGACTTGCAATTTCACTTCCCGACCAATTCACACCGCCTTGCGACAATTGCGACACGAAACGCGCTCGTTCGCTAGCAACACGCAGCAGAAAACGTAAATTTTGGTGGCTTCCAGCGATTTTGCATACCAATGTTTGTTTTTGTTATATTTGTATGACAGTTAGTGTTAAAAAACGTAATAATAATAAATAAATAAAATCGTTATAGCAAGAACAATAACAAAAAAATTGAGCCGCAAGAGAAATGTGTCAAATCGTTTAACTATTCAGAAAGGCGAGCGCACCAAATATTCCACGACGATTTATGCTCTACGCGCCGCATGTAACACATACAATACATACATACATACATATGAATATACAGATATAAAGCAATGTAGACAAAACGTGAAAAAGTTTACTCTCTTTTGCTCAATGCTGTGCTGCGCCGCCAAATCCGCTTCCCTCCTATCGCTTACGGTAATATAGTGATTTCATTTATTTTTTATTGTTGTTGGTTATACTTTGTTTTTGGTGCGTAAACACTCCACTTTGGTGTTCATATTCGCATTGCCAAAGAAAGTGAAACTTTTTTGTATAAACAACAATGGATAAATACTATACTCATGGACGGCATATGTGCATGTGTGAGCGATAAAAGGAGCGTAAATATAAAATAAATGGGAAAAAAGTGAAAAGAGAAAAGAAAAATGAAGTAGAAAAATATGAATATTTCAAAAAAAAAAGTAAAAAAAAAAAATTATAATGAAAACGATTGCGTAGTCATGCGGCATAAATGCGGGTTGCTCTTGCTGTTATTGTTGTTATTGTCATTTTCCGTATTTTGTAATTTGTATGCACGTGATTCATTGCATGGCCATAAGCTGCCTGGGTGCATATGAGTTTTTGAATATTTTACTTTAGTCAAATTTATTTTTGTGGCAGGCATTGGTGCGCATGAAATAATATAGTGCGGAGCAAAATTATGAGTTTGGTGACAAATAGGTAGCTATGAAGATATTTAATATTTTATAGTTTTTTAATAAAAATCTAGTATTTTATTGGTTTTCAAAAAATCTGAATTTTTGTAGCTTAAAGTACACTTTAGGTTCCAAAATTTTTTTTTAATAAATTCTAATATTTTTTTGATTTCAAAATTCTGCATTTTTGTGCCTTAAACTACATTTGAGTCTGGTTGTGAAAGAAAACAAGACGAAATGTCTCTTGTTATCAAATAAACAGTCATCGCATTCGCTAGTTGGCTTACATGTCACTATTGACAGTTATAACACTGAAGTTGTAGATAATTTCGTCTGCCTTGGAACCAGCATTAACACCAACAACAAAATTAGCCTCAAAATCTAACGCAGAATCACTTTGCTTTCTTATATAACCTAAAAACCAACACCTTATATCAAATCACTTATTCATATCACATCCACACAACAGAGTCACATGGCTACTGACTAGCCACCCAGCCGCCCCTGCCAGCCTTTCTTATATAGAGCCAACAGCCAGAGGCTCAACACTTCAGTTCACATAAACACATCATTTGATATCACATCAACTCAATTATGTCACATGGCTACTAGCCAGCTTCCTGGCAGTCTTTCTTATATACAAGTAGTGCCATCCAGCCACAAGCCTGGCACTTCATATAACATTACATCAGTCACATGACTACTGGCTAGCCACCCTGCCGGTCGTTTTTATATAGAGCCAGTAGCAAAAAACCTTCGACTTCAGATCACAAAAACACATCCTTTGACAACACATCAACTCAACAGAGTAACACGGGTACGAGTATTCGAGAGTAAGGCTTTGCGGAAAATATATGGGCCTTCGCCCTTTGACAACGGCGAGTACCGCAGTCGATGGATCGATGTGCTGTACGAGAAGTACATATGACGAGGCTGACATAGTTCAACGAATTAAGAGACAGCGGCTACGCTGGATAGTTCATGTTGTCCGCATGGAAGAGAACACTCTAGCTTTGGAGGTTTTCGATTCAGTACCCGCCGAAGAAACGACTGATAAATTCAAGAAGAGTAGTAATAAATTCAATTTCTCCTTTTACTCCCAAAATAAATATTCAAATTTTCTAATATTCAAATTTTAGGCCTTTTTTGAGGGTTCTAGACTGACCTAACAACTTTACAGCCTTATAGCATGAATATTCCAAATCTGTTTACTTATTATCGATAAAATCTTAGAGCAATTAATTTTTGATAAGGTTTTTTTAGCTAAAGCTTCCGGAAGATGGCGCTGTCTTAAAATGTTTCAAAATTTCATAGTTTTCATATAAAGATAATATTGCTATCTATCAGAAAACTGTGATATTTAGTCTTTTAAATAATTAACTTAGCTTAAACATTCAGAAGAATTTATATTAAAAAATTGCTGTCGAATATTTTTGGAAGCTTAAGGGGTTATTCTAGACTAAAAATAAAAAAAAAAATTGATTTCTTGTTTATTTTCAAAGTTTAACTATTCAAGAATATGTCTGCAAGAGTGTTTTTCAAAACTTAAGTTATTTTCGGAGATATAGATAGTAAACCGGAGATATATAGTATGTATGTATGTGAAGATATAGGTATATGCGAAACTTTAAAAGTGTGTTTTTTTGTAAACAGTCTTTTTCAAAACGATACCCTCGGTTACTGAGGCTCTACCAGATCGATTTACCTGAAATTTTTAGAGAGTCTTCTTTATAGACTTATCTATGTCTGGAACTATTCATATTCCCAATTTTAAAATTTTAGTGTTTTAAAAAAAAATTCGAAACAATCAGGTTCTATAAAAATATAAATAAAATATTAAAAAATCACCCTGGCAGGTGCCAAAATAAACGAATTGAACCGAAAGTCATCCGAAAATCTTTTTAAAAACTAATTGTGAACTATTTGCATCAAACATACTTCGAAATTCCCTCAAAACCTTCGAATCAAAAACTATATAATAAACAAAAAAAAATTATGCTCCATTAGGCACATTCCCACAATACATACATACACAGTTCATTTAATTGTTATCTTTATCTCTTATAAATAATTTACTACGCTCAACAGCTCACTGCCGCTATTCACTCACACATTCTATATATACACACACACACACACAACAAACGAAAGACTTAAGCCACAAACTCGCTTTCAATTAGGCAAGCCACTTTTCTGTTACATTCTCATTCTGCCGCGGCCAACAAGCGCATGCGCAAGCACGCCGTGGGAACTTTTGTGTTCGTGCGAAATTCGCAAAATATGTTTGTTTACTTACAATTAACGTTTTTGAGATTTTAAATCGCTTATCCATATTTATATATTCCATTGTGCCGGCCGATTACTGTGATTACCGCTGTGCTCCAGCTGTTGACGCTGTCTGGTGGCTGGCGTTTAATTATTATTGCTTTATTATTAACACTTTCTTTGTGCAAATGCACCTTTTCCAGTTAAAAGATATTGCAATTGTTTTGTTGTGTGTTCACTTGGACGTGCTGCTTTGTGTTATTCTGGTGCTCTAGCTGCAGGCAGCCAATTAATTATAGATTGCACGTATTTCACTTTGAATGAAAAAACTGTAATTATTATTAAAAATTTTATTAATTAAAGGCTTGTTTGCTATTTTTTTGAAGAAAAATTATTTATTTTTATTTTAACTATAAACGCACGCCAATTTTTTAGACTTTTGAAATGTTTGTGAGTAGTTTTTTTTGAATGAAAATATTTTTTTATTTGTGTTGGACTTAGTTTTTTTTAGCATTTAACAGTGTAGAGAATTAAATGGGTATAGTTTTTTTGTAAATTAATTGAATAAATTAAATTTTTAATTTTTTGTTATATTTTTTTTGCAATTTAATACTTGTTTTTCAAAATCATTGCTAATATAAATATTTGAACAGAAATTATTAAAAACTTTAAAGAAAAAAGGCTAAGGGCTCTATTGGTATTTATTGTATAATTATGACTTCAAAAGCTTGTATTTTTTCTATAAGGTTTTGTTTGCAAAAGAGGGTTTTTTGCGTTTTGTATTTTTTGACAAATAAATATTATAATAATATAATAATATTTTTATTATTAATTCATTAGTATTTTAAGAATTTTAGTATTATAATTGTAGTGGTAGAATTATCAGTATTTTTAGAATTTTAAATTTTTTATGAAAACTTTGATTAACAATTTTTTTATCATATTACTAATTTTGTTTATTTTTAAATGGATTACATATTTTTATAGATTCTCTTTTCTTCAGTATACATATAATTTTTATATTTTTATTTTTTGAATTTTCTAATTTTTTTTTTATAAAAAATTGAGATATATTTGTAGAGTTTTAAAATTTGTGTCTGGATTTTAAGTTCTAGTTTTTGTATCACATTTTATGGATTTTTTGTTTATTTTTAAGTGCAATAAGTATTATAGAACCTCTTTCATTCAATTTAAAATACTTATTATTTATTGTTTCATTATTGATTTTTTTTAATTTTCTTTAAAAAAGTAAAGAATTTCAGTTATACATATATTTGAAATTAGTATTTTTAAATTTTTTCAAATATTTTTTTTGAAAAATATTTTTTTTTATTAATTTTTATACATTTTACTTTATTTCATATATTATATTATATTTTTCTCGAAATATTTTATTTTATTTATTTGTTTTTTTTTATAAAAATTGTGAATCTCAATTAACAATTTAATTTTTTATTTGAAAATTATTTCTGAACTTTTTTTTCTAAATTTTCTTTGAAAAAATAAACAATTTCAGTTAAATATTTTTTGAAATTAAAGTTTTTAAATAATAATTTTCAAAAATATTTTTTATTTTGTTTTATTTATTTATTTTATATTATTTTTTTTTATAAAAATAATGAGCAAAAGTGAAAAATTAATTTAATATTATTTCCTTTTTTTATAAAAATTATGATTTTTTTACAGTTTTTTTTTTGAATTTTCGTAATTATTTCTGAGTTTATATTTTTTCTAAATTTTATTTGAAAAAATAAACAATTTCAGTTGTATATAATTTAATATTAAAAATTTTAATATCTTTAAATAATGATTTTTAAAAATATTTCTTCTTTTTTTTTTTTTTATTTTAATAGGTATATTATTTTAATTTTAGTTTATTTTATTATTTTTTTCTATATTTTTTATTTTATATTATTTTATTTTATAAAAATATCGATTTCAAATTAAAAATTCATACATTTTATAAAAATTATGATCCTTAATTAAAATTAGTTTTGAAACTTTATAATTATTTCTGAGTTTTTATTTTTTCAACAATTTTCTTCATTGTTTTATAAATCTCATGATGAATAAATATATCGATAATTATATTATATGCGCAAAATAGTCCCACAGTTTTAGAGATATAGGAAATTTTGTACACATTTTTTTCTCTCTGTTTATTTGTCGGATCCGCCGATATCAAACTACTATGGCATACAAACTGAACGATTAAACTGAAGTTCTTGTATGAAAAACCTTTTTATTTGGCGAGTTCTTCACGAAATTTGCCACAGATTATTCTCTAAGACAACGCTACAATCTAGGAATATATTATTCAGATCGGACCACTATAGCATATAGCTGTCAAGTTGATCGATCAAAATTAAGATAAATGTCTTTTTATAACCTTTTATATGCTTTTATGCTATAAGAATTACGCCTGTGAAGGGTATTGTGGCTTCGGTGCAACCAAAGTTAACGTTTGTTCTTGTTTCTTAATTTACACTATATTTTTTTAATTTATATAATTTTTTGTTAGTTTTTATTATTTTTTTCTGATTTATATTATTTTTATTAATCTGTTTTTGGTTAAACTTTTTGTTCGCAGTTTCATTTACTAATTTATTTGTGTTTGTAATTTAATACTTTTCCTTTTTATATGATATTTCTATAATTTTTTCAACTCCAGCTGCCACTTTTGGTCTTTTAAGTCTATATTTTTATTTTATTATATTATTATTTCTATTTTCTCACCACTGCATTAATTATTCATAAATTTAAGACTATTATTAATTATATATAAATTAATTAAATTTTTTCTTTATACTTGTTCAATTTTCGATTAAACTTCACTCTTACTTTACCGTTTTCTCGAAGCACTTTATGCACTTTTCTCACGTGCAACAACACTTACACAACAAAATATGAATTTCACCAACTTTGTTACATTTCTAAATGCACACATCGCCTCGGCGCTTAATTGTATTTCACTGCAACGCACCTCACACATACACACACTACGTTGTATGCGTGCGTACACATGCGCAGATATGCCACCTTAATTCCCTTTTATGAGTTTTTAATTTATTTCACGTTGATATTGTTGTTGTTGTTGCTATTGCTATTGCTGTTGCCGTTTTATCTTCAGCCGATTTATATTTCATGAACACTTCCTGCTAGCAGTTCACAGAATAACTAAATGGCAAATGTAGTACGCGACGCTTGGCTAAGTAACCGAAAGCAAAAACAAAACAAGACGAAGAAGAAAATCACGTTCACACGCTTGGCACTCACGTTTACAACTGTGCGCCGTACCAGCGGCGAAAACATCATCAACACCGAATGGCAGGCAGCAGGCAGCAGCAAGCAGCAGCAAACACCAAACGCCACCAAACCAAACAGCGCAGACAGACCATAAGCCATAAAGCAAGTGTGATGGCAGCGCTGAGTCAAAGCAGAAGTGGCTAAAGCGGCAGCAGCAGCAGCCAATAAGCCAACACGAAAGCCGCGCGCAGAGCCAGACTCAGACTCAGGCGCAGTGTTTCAGACGCGCACGGCTAAGTTGAGTTAAGTGGCAAGAGACAGTTAAGTGAGCGGCAGCGGCGAATGTCAAACAGTTGGCAACCAACAAAGTGGCAAGTAGGTGGCGGATGGCGGGCGGCGCGCTGCTTTTGCTGATAGCGTTGGTAATGCGCCACCAAGCATGCGCGTTGTGCGGCAGGCGGCGGGCGGCCGGCGGTTGTTAAAGAAGCGCGCTTCCTAATGCCTTAGAGCGCGTTTGTGGATAGGTGAGTGTGCGCAACATATACATACATATGTATATATTGCTTTGTGTTTACATTGCCGACTCTGTTGCGTGCGTTTGTGTGTGCATGCGCGCGTTTCTGACGTAGTGTTAGGCGCTCGCGTATAACAGTCACATTTGACGCCGCCGCAAAGAGTGCCGCTGGTGTCTTCTACTACTACTACTACCGGCTGCCTTTCCGCTCGTCTCCCGCATATCGCCATCAGACCAATGCTCGTCTGCAATTTACGCGCTGAAGTATAACTTTTTCTTATTTATTATTCGCGGCGGACAGCAACGACAGAAATCTACTGAAAACAAACAAAAACAAAAAGTTACTAAAAGAGACTACAACAACAGTGAAGTGCTAGTGAAGAAAGGCAAAAAAGGAGCGAAAGGTGAAAAGAGTAAAAACAAAAATAAAAACAGCGTTAACAGATATGTTGTTAGCGCCGCTGTAGCTTTCGAGCGATGAGCGATTTGCCACATTTGTATCCAAGGATTTGTTTAATTGTTGCATTTTTGTTGTTGTTTTTTTATTATTATATTTGTAGCTGTATTTATGAATTTTGATAATGCTACTACGATCAATACCATTTTTCTGCTGCTACTACCACTTTTACTACTACTTTTGCTACCATCAATACTAGTTGATTGCTTCTACTACTCTTTTACTGCTACTACTAGTTTTATTCCTCGTTTTTTTAATATTACTACTACTGCTATTTCGCTACAATCAATACTACTTTTTCTTTTGCTATTACTATTTTACCGCTGCTACTAGTTTTCATTACTACCAATACTAGTTTTATGCTTCTATTAATATTTTATTACTACTATAAATTTTACTACTACATACTTTTTTAATACTACTACTATTTCACTACAACTGCTACTAATTTTACTAACTTTTTTTTAATACTGCTGCTCTCGAAATTGACATTGTGTCATATCTAGCTCTTATCAATATTATTGTGAACAATTTCTGTATTTGTGAAAACTCAAAATACAATACTACGAAATTTTTAATACTTATTATGAAAGTTGCAGTACTTACAGTTCTGTAACTGTTGTTGCTAGGTGGTGATTTATGCTATAAACTATTCGTACAATTTCATTATTTTAATACTATTTATTTTAGTTTTCTAGTACTATTTTGTCTACTACTATTTATATTAATACTTTTTACCTTGTAGTGATAATAATTTGTAAACAAACTATGCCTACGATTTCATTATTTTAATACCATTTTCTACTACTTTTTTCTACTACTATTCTCAAAACACTCCTACGCACGGCAGCAACTTTGTTTATGACGAACTACTTTCTGGCTTGCTTGTTTTTACTTTTTATACTACCCTTACAATTACTACCTTATTTACTACTATTTTGAATTTAACTACTGCTGTCTGGGAAGAAATTGCTTCCCTTTTCACTAAAGTGCAATTTAGCATCCAAGAAAGTAAAGAAATGTGCAAGCGGTGATGATGAACTAGCCAATACTTAAAAACAGACAGACAGCTAGACAAACGGTTGGTCAAATGGTCGAACTGCTAGCTAGCCAGACACTCATCCACTCAGTGAGCAAGTTACCCAGCTGCTAGAAACTACAAGTATTCATATACATATACCAATGCTTGGGTGACTGCATCAGACTCAGCATGCCTGCACAGCAGCTTAGCTGACGCGCACAGCTGATTGGACGCTCAACTACTACGAGCTCGCGCACTTTATACTCCGAACACCGCTGTGTGACTCCAAAATGTTTCACTACAAGCTTGCTACTACAACTTTTTACCACTGCCGAGCCTGTCAGCTCTGCCGCTGCGGCTTTTGCGTTGCCTAATCATCGCTTCACGTTCTACGCTTTGCGCGCATGCGCAGTGTGTCCGTATGAACGTCTGTCTCTGTAGTACCGTCTACTTGTTTCTCTCATTTTCTCGTTTTACTTTTTTTTTGTGTTTGCTTGCGCGCACACTTGTTGCTGCCGTGCGTTGTTGTGGTTTTCGCCGCATTAACGCGCTCCAACGCGCCTGCGCGCCTTAGTAGGTCAGTAGTGGTAATTGGCGCGTCATTGTTTGCTCGTCTTCGTTTACTCATTCGCCTTCAATTTTTCTACATTTTACTTGAGAGTTCTTTTATATTTACTATTTATATTCTTATCATTGCTATTTAATTTATTTCTCATTTTATTTACTTTCGGTTTGTTTGATTCCCTTGTCTTTTTTTGCGTAATTTTTGTGATTTTATTTATGTTTAATAACTGTAACCACATTAGATGGAAGTGTATTTTATAGGTATGCTTTACAAACTCTAAAAGCATCGTATTCAGTGTGTGGAAATGTTCATCTGTCTTCATAAACCATTACTTTGTACATTTCTAAAACTTTTTTTTTGGAAATGCCAAATGTTTTTCTCTCATTCCGTCACTTTTCAATCCAACAAAATAAAATGTAGTATACAATTGGGCGTAGTACTAATTGTAAAGCTTTTTAGCAAAGTCGCAAACCTCCAAAAGTAATTTTAGAACTGCTAAGGCTTTTCTTCTGACAATAAGCAAGCTCTTTGTTTATTAGACTCTAGTAAATAAAACGGCTCTTAGTCTTAGCTTCTAGTCTTAAACGTATATATTGATCGTCTTGATAGTTTATACATAGCAAAGCGGCTCTTGAACCATATAACAATCTAATGCCCGGCTGAAGGACTATTCTTGAAAAAAATTTAGGACAGTTCGAAAAACACTTCATATTTGTTAATACTTTTAGCCACTGCGTCCATATGTAGATTTTTCCAAAAGCATTTCTGACATAAAAAAATGAGATATTTGCTTAGTAGTTGGTCATTAGGCTCTAAATTGTATCAAAACTTCTTAAATAAAATTAAAAATATTATATTCAACATTTTTTTTTTTAAAGAGAGTTTAAGGATACTACAAATATGGGTTGCTCTCCAATATGGTAAAGTGATTCTTAGTATAAAATGCTTGAGAGTTGCCAACATAAAATTATAATAAAAAAAAATTTGGTAAAAATTTCTGCTCTTGGTTAAAATATTTTGCAAATAATATTTGGTAACTGAAATAAATTTAGAAATTTCGTATAATATATTGCAAAAAAGGGTTGCCATGTAGTACAATTTATAGTATTTTGTTTATTGAAGAAAACCTTTTTTTTAAATAGCCAAACACGTCATGATAGATTATTGCAAAAAATTAAAAATAATATTTTAACATTAAACATAACATTAACACTAAATGAAATTAAGATTTATTTTTTCATAAAAAAATTACTAGAGTTGCCATAGTTGAAAATATTAATATAATTTTTTTGGAGTTAAGTGCTGAGAGCCGAACCAGTCATGATAGATTATTGCAAAAAATTATAAATAATATTTCTCTAGAAAATTAAATTAAATTTTATTCTTGAGTTGTCAAAATTTGCATAAAACAAGTTTACGTAAGTTTTAGCTTAAAGTATTCTTAAATAGAGTTGCCATCACTACAGCATACAGCATACAGCTAACAAACAAACGAAAATAATAAGCTACAAAATTAAGACTTGAAATGGCAGAAAAAATGTTGGAATACCTAAATTTATAAAATTTAGATAACCGATGCAAAACCAGATGGCAGAGTTGCCATATTATTTAATTGTCTTTCGTTCAAGAAGTATATAAAAGATGTAGTTATCAAAACTGACAAGAAAATATATAAAATTGTATGTTTCATATACGCATTTATATATTTCATGCTTATGTAGATACTCTCTCACACAATGGCAACTCTGTCGGCTATTTCCTTGTAAAGTTTTTGCACTAATGCATATTTTAATTTTCTTATTCTAATATTGTTTACTGTACATTTTCGACAGTTTTCCTTTGTATAAACATGCTACTTTTTTCATGCAACATATTAGTTTTTGTTGTTGTTATTCGCAACAAACTACTACAATATGCAAAACACACAGCCACACAAACACGATTCCGGCGAGCGTGATGCTGAGCTGAGGTTGACTTTTCCATGCCCTCGTCTAAATGATAAATGTGCGACTAAACCGCACAAGCAGACGGCGAAAATCATAAAAACAAAAAACTGAAAAAAACAGTATACATATATGTATATACAAAATATTCATTCGTGAGAATAGCGGCGGAGAGGGCTGAGGCTGCAACACTTCGACAATATGTTCACAAGGTGCAGCCGACATGCAATTGCTGTGTATTTTTCCCCCAAAGTGGAGGCGTTTGTTGCGAAAATTGGAAAATTCAATTTATTTTTCGGTGAACAGAAAATTTTAAGGTGAGCCCACCATGGCCGGGCCACAAAAGACTTAAGCAACAAACTTGCGCGGTGTAAAACCTAAATAACTCAACGCCGCCGCATATTGTGAGCGTGTGCATGTAGTGGTGCTGCCATCGGCTTTTAACTTTGCTTTTTCAGTATCTCTATTTTGCTATGAACAAATACGTGCGTATGTGTGTGTGTGTGGAAATGAAAGTGAATTTCTAGCGGTAAAGCTTGTTGGGTGTAACTATTTAAATTGCAGCTTCTCTAAATTGGCTAATGTTAAACAGACACATACATACATATATGTAGACAGGCGACTATTACTCGATACTGATGAAGACACTGAGAGCTACTCCATTTCGAGTGGAGTACCGCAGTTCTAGGCTCCCTATAAGTTATTGGAGCCATCTATAGGAGCCAAAAGAGATGAGAGAGAGTCAAAGACGGTGAACCCACACACTGATACCGTACAACCATTCGTGGATCGACAGACGACATGGGGACCTTGATTTCCACCTAACCCAAATACTAAGTAGACATGGGTGCGTCAGACCGCCATTAGTCCGAATTGTCCGACATGTCCAGAGTGCTTTGAAAACTCTGAGCATTTTTTTTGCCCTCGCTTTTTAAGTACAAGGGGAAACGGTGGATAATTTTACGACACTCATGTGTCATTCCATTGATAATTGTCGGAGAAGCGGCAGCTTCAATCAAAAGTGAGACACATATTACAGATTATGTGTCCGTCATTCTGTGCCATAGAGGAGACTTAAATGTTTTATCAACCTCAGAGTTGGGTTTAGTTGATTTAAGTTCCACACTTCGGCTTCTGACTTAAAACAAAAAAGCTTATAGACGTATATGTATATGCATACAGGGTGTGTCCGGAAAGTAATAAGACTGAGTTGATATAAAAAAAATCATTGAAGCAATCCTTACAATTCTTTAAAAATATTCAAAGCAAGCTTCTTCTGCGTCGATGCAGCGCTGCCAGCGCAATTTCCAAGCATTGAAGGCGTAATGGAAGGCATTTTCCGGCATAGCCTTGAGAGACGAGGTGCATGCTGCATAGATCCGTCGTCTCTCAATCAAATCCTAAAAAAAATTGCAAGTTAGCTTGAAAAGGTTCTCAATTTACAAACAAGTACTTTTGTAACTAACTCAAAATTAGATACAACTACGTTGAAATCTAAAAACTTGCAAATTAGTTGGAAAACTGCTTTCAACTTACAAACTAGTTACTTTTCAACTAGTTAATTTGCAACATATTACTTTTGGACTAGTTGTATTCGGACCTAGTTACTTTTGGACCAGTTACATTCAAGACTAGTTACATGCGAGACTAAATGTTGGAAAACAACTTAAAAACTAGTTTCTTCCATTCGAAACTAGTTAAGTTTGGCCTAGATACTTTTGGTTTAGTTACTTTTGGACCAGTCACATTCGGGTCTAGTTACTTTTAGACCAGTTACTTCCGGGACTAGTTACTTTTGGACCAGTTCCTTTTAAAACTACTTGCCTGGGAACTAGTTACGGCCAAAAATTAATTAACAGATTTCACATAACCGTCACGATTTGGTTTGATTTCAATGATTTTCAAATCTTTTGCTTCCTCTTCATAGCTCTTTGTTTACACTGGCTTATTTGGCTGTCTGAAAAGTAATAAGACTGAGTCGATTTAAAAAAAAGGTCCCTGTCGGACCCCATTGACCCTTCGGTTGAGTCTCTTGAGGACTTCCACGTAAAACTTAGCGTTTAGGGTTAGTCCAGGAGGAACAAATTCATGAAAGACGATGCCTTTGATGTCAAAAAAGCCAATGAGCATCGTTTTCAATTTGGACTTTCTCATTCTTCCCTTTTTTGGCCGTTTAAGCGTGCTTGATCATATCAAACGTCACTGTCGCAGATTCACCGAGTTTCACACAGAATTTAAACGTGTCTCCTCTGGCTTAACGAAGGCTGCATTTTCGACTTGCAACACGCACAGAAACACGTCGCCCGAGAATGTTTGTCCTGACTTCCCAGGTGCTCGGAGACAACTGACCAGCCGCTCGCTCCGAAGCACTGTCGCGGCGGAAGAAAATCATATAGTTTTGTTCACCTAACGGTTGTACCTATCACCTAAAACTAATCGACATAGATATGGGGTTATATATATGTACATATATAAATGATCAGGATGACGAGAAAAGTTGAAATCCGGTTGAGATATCTCCCCGAGGGGTAGGAAACGCAATCATAAGTAAGAAGGATGAAGAAAGGGAATTATTATATGGTAGGCAGGATTACGGAAAAAATTTCATTTCTGAGGATGTAGGAAGTAAACTTTCGAGGCAAATTTTTAATGCGAAAATTTAACAAGCTGTGCGTTTTAAGACGGAACACCGAACGAAGGAAAAATTCGGGCGAGCATTAATCGGACATATAAAAGATATAACATGATATGGAACGTTTGACCTTGATTCTGTCCAAGCCAACCCTATAAGGATTATGTTCTAACGAAGGACGGTATTAGCTAAACATCAAGATCCCGACCCCCGAAAGGCAGACAAGTGTATTCTTTAAGAAATCTAGAATATTTATTTCTAACGAAGTTTGGTTAGGGAATAGATATTGTAAGACGGTCTTTTAAAATACATAATTTTCAAGCTTGTTAGAAGCGCAATAATTAATAAAAAGTGATCTAAGAAGTGAAGCTTATGAGCGGAAGTTGAGAGAATCTTTTCGTTTTCGAGCAGATTTACGGCAGTTGGTACGAAGATCCAATATACATAAATCTTCGACTCAGCCGATCGTGCAAGTTCCGATCTTATGAAATCTTCCTATAAAATTCAGAGCTCCACTGAGCACATTTTAGCCGTATATACATACATATATGTATGTACAGTGGGTTGCCAAATTATTAGGGGCAGTCACAAAAATACGGTATAAGTGAAGTATTGGTCTTTTTTAGTTATAAAAAGCTTTAATAGTAATAAAAGAGTAATTTACAAACTAACATAAGAACAAAAAATTAAAAATAATTGTTTCAAAAATATACATATGAGCGAGATAAAATATTTCTGATTAATAATCAGTACTTAGTCACATTTCCTTTCGCCTCAGTGAGTGCTTTAATCCGTCTGGCCATACTTTCTATGCACGTTAAGGCACTTTGTTTAATCATGGGGTTGTAGTGCCATACATTTATTAACTTTTCAATCAATTTTACCTTGGTACCTTGGTCTGCCATAAATTTTCTATGGGGCTTATGTCAGGTGAATTGCCAGGCCAAAGTAAAACTGGAATGTTATGGTCTGCCAGAAATTTGGTTATGCTTCTTGCTTTATGACATGGTGCTGAATCATGCATAAAAATGAAACCAATGCTTAAGTTGCAGTAACAGTCGAGTTTCCAAAACTTGTCTGTATTGGTCTTGTCTCATGGTACCCTGGACAATGTAGAGACGTCCAACTCCTTTAGCGCGTATGACAGACCACCCCATTATTTTAACAGGGTGTTTAACCCTCTCCACAATGCAGTCAGGGTGATATTTTTCGCCTGGACGTCGCCTGACGAAGCTGCTCTTGTCGGCCAGAATTTCAAATGTTGACTCATCTGAAAAACATACCTGAAAAAAAGAAATTTGCTTATTATTTTCAAATATATGATTTAAAAAATGGTGTAAGATGACAGTAATAATAATAGCTGACCTTACTCCAGTCCTCATCAGTATTCTGGCGGTATTTTTGGGCCCAGGCAAGACGATTTTTCTTCATCGCATCTGTTAACCGAGGTTTCTTTGCAGGACGATAACCAGTCAACCCTTCTTCTGCTAACCTTCGCTGCACAGTTCTTTTGGATACTAGTACTCCAGACTCTTGAACTAATTGAGTTAAGAGCCCAGCACTTTTCTTCCTGTTTTGTAAGCAGATGTCCCGAATTCTCCGGTCAGATCGTGATGTTGTTATGCGTTTTCTTCCACTCTTGCCTTTTCTTTTTGGCGAAAGTGACTGATTTTGATCCAAACTAATCTTTATTTTATTCCTGCTGTCTTAGAAACTCCAGCTAGTTCTGCTACCTTCCTTTGCGAATGGCTTGTGTGCTGGAGAAGAGTTTTAATCTCTGATTTTTTCCTTGGGGACAAATCACACCCTCGACCCCTACTGGAGGAAAATAAAAAAATATTATAATGAAAATCGGTCCAAATTCATTATTTTTTTTAATAATACAACTATGATACTTACATTTGATCTGCGTTTGTTGCACAAAAATGATAAAAACTTTTTTTAAATAATTAATTTCAACTTTCACTAAAATACGTGTTCAGCACCCTGCTAGTCTACCGTTAATAAAATATTTGTAGAAAGTAAACAAATACATTAACTTTCAAAATCTACTTAAAGCTGGAGTTATCAAGATGTGGTGAACGCAAAAAGTACTTTCCTGTAAAGTTGTTCCTCTTAAAACCGCACTCAACTGCGCCCAAAGGAACAAATTGGGGAAAAATGCGACTGTCCCTAATAATTTGGCAACCCACTGTATATTGATATTGATGGATCATCTCCTTCTATTTGGTCTTTCTATTAAGTTCAATATTTGCAAGCAAAGTGTCGATTTTCAGACCTTCCGAAATAAAACAGGCTTCAGTTTCAGGCATTCGCAGTCGCTTTACAAAGCTTTAAACTCAAAAACTTGTTACTTCCAATAGTAGTTACGTTTAGAATCAGTTAAGTTTGGTCTAGCTACTTCCGAACTGGTTTCATCCGGAACTAGTTACTTTTGGACTAGTTACTTTCGGAACTAGTTACTTTTGGACCAGTTACTTTTAGAACTAGTTACTTTTGGACCAGTTACTTTTGAAACTACTTACCTAGGAACTAGTTACGGTCAAAAATAAAAAACCAGTTACTTGGGAACTAGTTACGGCCAAAAATTAATCAACGGCTTTTCGCATAATCGTCACGAGTTGTTTTGTTTTCAAAGATTTTAAAAACACTTATTCGCACACTTTTCCTTCTTTGCTTTCTCTTCATAGCTCTTTGTTTACACTGGCTTATTTGGCTGTCTGAAAAGTAATAGGACTGAATCGATTTAAAAAAATTTATTGAACCAATCGTTACAATTCTTTAAAAACTTTCAAAATAGGCTTCTTCTGCTTCGATGCAGCGCTGCCAGCGCGATTTCCAAACAATGAAGGCATGGATCCCCTCTGTCGTCTCAAAATGCTTGCCTTTCATCGGCCTTTTCAGACAAGGAACTAAAAAAGGCCCACATCTGGGCTGTAGGGCGGCTGTAGAAGGGTTGTCCGGAGCGTTGTCGTGATGCGACTTCGAATCGGCTGCAATGTCCTGTCGGACCCCATTGACCCTTCGGTTGAGTCTCTTGAGGACTTCCACGTAAAACTTAGCGTTTAGGGTTCGTCCAGGAGGAACAAATTCATGATGGACGATGCCTTTAATGTCAAAAACGACAATGAGCATCGTTCCAATTTGGACTTTCTCATTCTTCCTTTTTTTGGCCGTTTAAGCGTGCTTGATCATATCAAACGTCTCTGTCGCAGATTCACCGAGTTTTACACAGAATTTAAACGCGTCTTCTCTGGCCTAACGAAGGCTGCATTTTCGGCTTGCAACGCTCACAAAAACACGTCGCCCGAGAATGTTTGTCCTGACTTCCCAGGTGCTCGGAAACAACTGACCAGCCGCTCGTTAGCTAAAATTCGAGCTTTAACCGCAAAAACTAGTTACTTCCAACAGTAGTTACATTTAGAATCAGTTAATTTTGGTCTATTTACTTTCGAATTAGTTGCATCCGAAACTAGTAACGTTTGGACTAGTTACATCTGGAACTAGTTACTTTTGGACCAGTTCCTTTTGAACCTACTTACGGTCAAAAATTAAAAAAACAAATTACCTGGGAACTAGTCACGGCCAAAAATTAATTAACAGCATAATTTTCGCATAATCGTCACGATTTGTTTTGTTTTCAATGATTTTAAAAACACTTATTCGTTACAATTCTTTCAAAACTTTCAAAATAGCCTCCTTCTGCGTCGATGCAGCGCTACCAGCGCGATTTCCAAGCATTGAAGGCGTGGATCCCCTCAGTCGTCTCAAAATTCTTGATTTTCATCGGCCTTTTCAGACAAGGAAATAAAAAAAGTCTGGGCTGTAGAGCGGCTGCAGAAGCGTTGTCTGGGGCGTTGTCGTTGTGCGTTTTCCAATCGGCTGCGATGTCCTGTCGGACCCGTTTGATTCGCTTGAGGACTTCCACGTGAAATTTGCCGTTGACGGCTTGTCCAAGAAGAAATTCATGGTGGACGATGCCTTTGATGTCAAAAAACATAATGAGCAACGATTTCACTTTGGATTTGCTCATTTTTCCCTTTTTTGGGCGAGGCCCTCCAAAAAGGCCTGATGCCACCGAAACACACCACTTCTTGCCAAAGCAACTTCTGGGTAAGCCTACTTGATCATATCAAACGTCCCTGTCGCAGATTCCCCGAGTTTCACACAGAATTTAATCACGTACCTCTGCTCTAACGAAGGCTGCATTTTCGACTTGCAACACTCACAGAAACACGTCGCCCGAAAATGTTTGTCTGACTCTCCACCACTTCTTGATAAAGCAACAGTCTTCAGTTTGAGGCATTCGGAGTTGCTTTACAAACTTTGTTTTACTTTTAAACTTAAAGACTAGTTACTGCCAAAAGTAGCTACACTTGGAACCAGTTAATTTCGGAACTAGTTACTTCTGGAGTAGTTACATTTGGAACTAGGCACTTTTGGACTAGTTACATTCGGAACTAGTTACTTTTGGACCAGTTACTTCCGGGAATAGTTACTTTTGGACCAGTTCCTTTTGAAGCTACTTACCTAGGAACTAGTTACGGTCAAAAATAAAAAACAAGATACCTGGGAACTGTTACGGCCAAAAATTAATCAACGGCTTTCGCATAATCGTCACGATTTGGTTTGCTTTCAATGATTTTAAAAATACTTATTCGCATACTTTTCCTCTTTTGCTTCCTCTTCATAGCTCTTTGTTTATAATGAAAAGTAATAGGACTGAGTCGATTTAAAAAATTTATTGAACCAATCGTTACAATTCTTTAAAAACTTTCAAAATAGGCTTCTTCAGCTTCGATGCAGCGCTGCCAGCGCGATTTCCAAACAATGAAGGCGTGGATCCCCTCTGTCGTCTCAAAATACTTGCCTTTCATCGGCCTATTCAGACAAGGAAATAAAAAAGGTCCGGGTGGCCCATTTGTCCTGTCGGACCCCATTGAAACCCTTCGGTTGAGTCTCTTGAAGACTTCCACGTAAAACTTAGCGTTTAGGGTTTGTCCAGCAGGAACAAATTCATGATGGACGATTCCTTTGATGTCAAAAAAGACAATGAGCATCGTTCCAATTTGGACTTTCTCATTCTTCCTTTTTTTGGCCGTTTAAGCGTGCTTGATCATATCAAACGTCTCTGTCGCAGATTCACCGAGTTTCACACAGAATTTAAACGTGTCTCCTCTGGCCTAACGAAGGCTGCATTTTCGGCTTGCAACGCTCACAGAAACACGTCGCCCGAGAATGTTTGTCCTGACTCTCCAGGTGCTCGGAAACTACTGACCAGCCGCCCGTTAGGTAGGAACGCCCTCTACTGTACTGTCGCGGCGGAAGAAAATCAGTCGTGTTACTTTCCGGACAAACTCTGTATTGTTTTGTTTTGTTCACCTAACGGTTGTATGTACGTATCACATAAAACTAATCGACATAGATATAGGGTTATATATACATACTTATATAAATGATCAGGATGATGAGCAAAGTTGAAATCCCGTTGAGATATCTCCCCGAGGGGAAGCAAATTACATTTGGCAAGAAATCCAGAATCTTTATTTCGAGTGGGGAATCGAGAAGAAAGGGAATTATTATATGGTAGGCAGCATTCCGGAGGAAATTTCATTTCTGAGGAAATAGTGAACCTTCGAGGCAAGTTTTTTAAGCGAAAATTTAACAACTTGTGCGTTTTAAGACGGAACACCGAGCGAAGGGAAAATTCGGGCGAGCATTAATCAAAGACACATCAATGCTTTTACTCTGTATCATATAGAAATATAAAAGATATAACATGATATGGAACTTTTGACCTTGATTCTGTCCAAGCCAACCCATTAGGGATTATGTGCTAATGAAGGACGGTATTAGCTAAACATCAAGCTCCCGACCCCCGAAAGGCCGACAAGTGTATTCCTCAAGAAATCAAGAACATTTATTTCTGACGAAGTTGGTTAGGAAATAAATATTGTAAGACGGTCTTTTAAAATACATAATTTTCAAGCTTGTTAGAAGAGCAATAATAAATAATTAAGTGATCTAAGAAGTGAAGCTTATGAGCGGAAGTTGAGAGAATCTTTTCGTTTTCGAGCAGACTTACGGCAGTTGCTACGAAGATCCAATATAAATCTTCGACTCAGCCGGTCGTGCAAGTTCCGATCTTATGAAATCTTCCTATAAAATTCAGAGCTCCACTGAGCACATTTTAGCCGTATATATGTACATATATATTGATATTGATGGATCATCTCCTTCTATTTGGTCTTTCTATTAAGTTCAATATTTGCAAGCAAAGTGTCGATTTTCAGACCTTCCGAAATAAAACAGGCTTCAGTTTCAGGCATTCGCAGTCGCTTTACAAAGCTTTAAACTCAAAAACTTGTTACTTCCAATAGTAGTTACGTTTAGAATCAGTTAAGTTTGGTCTAGCTACTTCCGAACTGGTTTCATCCGGAACTAGTTACTTTTGGACTAGTTACTTTCGGAACTAGTTACTTTTGGACCAGTTACTTTTAGAACTAGTTACTTTTGGACCAGTTACTTTTGAAACTACTTACCTAGGAACTAGTTACGGTCAAAAATAAAAAACCAGTTACTTGGGAACTAGTTACGGCCAAAAATTAATCAACGGCTTTTCGCATAATCGTCACGAGTTGTTTTGCTTTCAATGATTTTAAAAACACTTATTTGCACACTTTTCCTTCTTTGCTTTCTCTTCATAGCTATTTGTTTACACTGGCTTATTTGGCTGTCTGAAAAGTAATAGGACTGAATCGATTTAAAAAAATTTATTGAACCAATCGTTACAATTCTTTAAAAACTTTCAAAATATGCTTCTTCTGCTTCGATGCAGCGCTGCCAGCGCGATTTCCAAACAATGAAGGCATGGATCCCCTCTGTCGTCTCAAAATGCTTGCCTTTCATCGGCCTTTTCAGACAAGGAACATCTGGGCTGTAGGGCGGCTGTAGAAGGGTTGCCCGGAGCGTTGTCGTGATGCGACTTCGAATCGGCTGCAATGTCCTGTCGGACCCCATTGACCCTTCGGTTGAGTCTCTTGAGGACTTCCACGTAAAACTTAGCGTTTAGGGTTCGTCCAGGAGAAACAAATTCATGATGGACGATGCCTTTAATGTCAAAAACGACAATGAGCATCGTTCCAATTTGGACTTTCTCATTCTTCCTTTTTTTGGCCGTTTAAGCGTGCTTGATCATATAAAACGTCTCTGTCGCAGATTCACCGAGTTTTACACAGAATTTAAACGCGTCTTCTCTGGCCTAACGAAGGCTGCATTTTCGGCTTGCAACGCTCACAAAAACACGTCGTCCGAGAATGTTTGTCCTGACTTCCCAGGTGCTCGGAAACAACTGACCAGCCGCTCGTTAGCTAAAATTCGAGCTTTAACCGCAAAAACTAGTTACTTCCAACAGTAGTTACATTTAGAATCAGTTAATTTTGGTCTATTTACTTTCGAATTAGTTGCATCCGAAACTAGTAACATCTGGAACTAGTTACATCTGGAACTAGTTACATCTGGAACTAGTTACTTTTGGACCAGTTCCTTTTGAACCTACTTACGGTCAAAAATTAAAAAAACAAGTTACCTGGGAACTAGTCACGGCCAAAAATTAATTAACAGCATAATTTTCGCATAATCGTCACGATTTGTTTTGCTTTCAATGATTTCAAAAACACTTATTCGTTACAATTCTTTCAAAACTTTCAAAATAGCCTCCTTCTGCGTCGATGCAGCGCTACCAGCGCGATTTCCAAGCATTGAAGGCGTGGAGCCCCTCAGTCGTCTCAAAATTCTTGATTTTCATCGGCCTTTTCAGACAAGGAAATAAAAAAAGTCTGGGCTGTAGAGCGGCTGCAGAAGCGTTGTCCGGGGCGTTGTCGTTGTGCGTTTTCCAATCGGCTGCGATGTCCTGTCGGACCCGTTTGATTCGCTTGAGGACTTCCACGTGAAATTTGCCGTTGACGGTTTGTCCAAGAAGAAATTCATGGTGGACGATGCCTTTGATGTCAAAAAAGATATCCTTTGATGTCAAAAAAGACAATGAGCATCGTTTTCAATTTGGACTTTCTCATTCTTCCTTTTTTTGGCCGTTTAAGCGTGCTTGATCATATCAAACGTCTCTGTCGCAGATTCACCGAGTTTCACACAGAATTTAAACGTGTCTCCTCTGGCCTAACGAAGGCTGCATTTTCGGCTTGCAACGCTCACAGAAACACGTCGCCCGAGAATGTTTGTCCTGACTCTCCAGGTGCTCGGAAACTACTGACCAGCCGCCCGTTAGGTAGGAACGCCCTCTACTGTACTGTCGCGGCGGAAGAAAATCAGTCGTGTTACTTTCCGGACAAACTCTGTATTGTTTTGTTTTGTTCACCTAACGGTTGTATGTACGTATCACATAAAACTAATCGACATAGATATAGGGTTATATATACATACTTATATAAATGATCAGGATGATGAGAAAAGTTGAAATCCGGTTGAGATATCTCCCCGAGGGGAAGCAAATTACATTTGGCAAGAAATCCAGAATCTTTATTTCGAGTGGGGAATCGAGAAGAAAGGGAATTATTATATGGTAGGCAGCATTCCGGAGGAAACTCACAGAAACACGTCGCCCGAGAATGTTTGTCCTGACTTTCCAGGTGCTCGGAGACAACTGACTAACCGCGCTGACAACACCGGCGCTCCCAGCGCGATTTCCAAGCATTAAAGACGTGGATTCAGCACATATTTTATAATGTGTTATATTTAAAGAAGTAGCATCTTATTTGATTTTTCGAAATGTTTGTACGAAAATATTTTTTTCTGTAAACGCGTTAAAAGGTATTAGACGTTAAAAAAGGATAAATTAGTAAAATTAGTAGATCCAAGGCAGATCCCTCCCACATGAAGATACATACATATGTACATATATATAAAGTAATGACGGCTATTGTTGTTGTACCGGTATAAAACATTTCTGAAGTAATTTCGAGGAATTTTGTCGAATTGGCAACCTTTGGCTAGATAAAAATCAGGGTCCATTTCCGTCCTATACCCGACTGTCATGGGAAAGGAAGTAGTAACGGTAATTAATTGACTGTCTGATGCACCGTTATAAGTAGTTGAGAAGAAATAGAGACATCCTCCGATTGCATCATTTTATTTATATTCAAATTTTCTCAACCTCTCAACCACTGTGCGCCATCATTTCCAATTACACCAAAAACAAATACTAAACTGACTGAAGATTAACAACCATAACAATGATGAAAAGTCAAAAGACAAAAAAAGAAAACTCAAAAAAAAAAGAAAAAAAGCATACGCGCTTGGCTTCGGCCCCAGCGCAGACTTGCACAAATGAAAGCAGTACAAAATCGTGTTGACTTCAACGTCAACTTCATTGATCTTTCGTAACACCACGAGACTGAACGGACAAATAAACACTAAGTCAAGCTTATTGCACAACCACAATAAGAGAAGAAATATATTGAAAATAAACTGAAGACGGGCGTTGAGCATCACAACTCTTTGCCATGGGAAGAAAAAACGAAGAAACAAAACAGGATAAATGAAAACAAAACTTACTTCGTATACAATGACAACGAGCACAAAGAGTCATGACTTTTCGCCTTGGTTCGTAGCCGAGGTAGCGCCCCTATGTGCTCAGGAGGGGATATCAAAAATTGTTAAAGCAAATAATATTGGTGCTTAATGATTTTGCATATTATAATGGTTTAATCTTTCTTTGTATCCTTATTCCTTTAATATGTATGCGAAGAGTTAGAAATTTTGATCAAAATTAAAAAAAAAGCGTTTTGTGAAGGCTTTCTTTTTAACACATGTTTCGATAGACTTGCCACCTTTTAATAAAAATACCACTGCACAAAATCTTACATAATGTACTTTAGTTAAAAACCATCCACAGATAGCTCTAAGAGATTACACTTAAGATTTTTTGAACAGAGTTGCCACCTTTCAAAAAATTATTATTGAAAAAAGTCTTACATAATGTGCTTAATTCAAAATACCGGCCACAGAAAGCTCTTAATGGTTTTAATTTAGATTTTTTGAATAGAGTTGCCACCTTTTGAAAAAGTACAACTGAACAAAATTTTTCATAATCTCTTTCAGTCAAAAACCGTCCAGAGAAAGCTCTGAAAGATTATACTTAAGATTTTTTGAACAGAGTTGCCACCTTTCAAACAAAAATTATAACTGATAAAAGTCTTACATAATGTGCTTCATTTAAAATACCGTCCACAGAAAGCTGTGAATTATTTTAATTTAGATTTTTTGAATAGAGTTGCCAGCTTTTGAAAAAGTACAACTGAACAAAATTTTTCATAATCTGTTTTAGTCAAAAACCGTCCAGAGAAAGCTCTGAAAGATTTTAATTTAGATTTTTTTAATTGAGTTGCCACCTTTCAAAAAAATTATAATTGAAAAAAGTCTTACATAATGTGCTTCATTCAAAAAATCGTTCACAGATTGCTCTGAAAGATTTTAATTTAGAGTTTTTGAATAGAGTTGCCACCTTTTGGAAAAGTACAACTCACTCATCGTAAAATAGAAACCTTGCAAAATGTGTCTCTTACGCATTTTATGTTGTTTGGAAATAGGTTGATAGAGTGTTATATGTTTCAGGTTCCAGATTTTGTCAGACAATGCTCACAATACATATGTCACCTTTGGATAATGTATAATGAGTTTAAATTAGATACTTAAAACTTGGTGGATTGTCCGTAAATGAATGACATCTCTTCTTCTTCTTTACTGTCGTAGAGACCGCTTACGCGATTATAGCCGAGCTAACAACAGGCCGACAGTCGTTCTTTTCGCAATGTGGCGCCAATTGGAAATTCCAAGAGAAGCCAGGTCCTTCTCCACTTTGTTTTTCAAACGGAGTGGAGGTCTTCCTTTGCTTCCCCCGGCGGGTATTGCGTTGAATAATTTCAGAGCTGGAGTGTTTTCGTTCTTACGTACGACATGACCTAGCCAGAGTAGTCTCTTAATTCGCTGAACTATGTATGTCAATGTCGTCGTATATCTCATACAGCTTATCGTTTCATTGAATGCGTTATTCTCTTCTTAGTTCCTTAAAATTCTTCCGAACTAGATCGATCTCATCGCGATATTCATTGATACATCTTGAAAACCTGCATTACAGATGAGATCTCTACGATTTTGTTTGGTTAAGAGAAACTACTTATGTATTCTACTTTGAAAATATTGGTGTTTCCTTGCCTTTGATCAATCAAGGTTCGAATTACGATTTTTTCAGCTTTGTCGTTCGTTCCTATGATTACTTTTTTTTATCTTACCGCAAAGAATAGATTTTGATCCATATTGTTGTAGGAACTAGTTCTTGATCTTTTCTAAAGGTTGCACAGTACTCTAGAACCTTCTATCGGGTCTATTCTACGTTTTCCCGTTTATAGATGGATTCCTTCAACATATTTTTTTAATGCTTCTCGCTCATTCTCATTCTGAATCATTCAGGGCGGCAGGATGAGTTGGAGTACGGAAGGATTCCTTTAAGGATCCCTACAGATGTTATAGTTTCTTTTCTTTCATAAAGGCATCGTTTATTGTGAGCGGAGCCGCGATCGGCAGAGGCTTAGAATTGTTTTATGAGCTTCCGCAAGTGTCATAGTTTCCTTTCTTTGGTAAAGGCATCCCTTATTGCGCTTAGAAAATTCTAATAACAAAATAGATCAGATATTCCCCGAAAACTCTACTAAAAAGATAGAGAGGATAACTATCGCATTAACTATTTAGCGGTTTTAGTTTCGAAAATATTAATTTCTAATATTCTTTATTTCATATTTAGTGTTCTACTAAAATCTGAAACTAAAAGTGTTTCTCATTTTCCAACTTTTTGAGCTCCCGCCTTTCAAGTCCAAACATAGATACACAATTATAATCATATGAACACAGCTGATTGCCAACATATAAGCAATTACATATATACATGCACTCAGGTAAATATAACAGCATAATAAACCACATATCTACAAGTTTCAGTCTTCCCAACTTGCTGCTCCCTCAACCGTACACTTCAACTGTCGGCGAGTCGTTTGACGCAAAATTTATTGTCTGCGCTGACGCGTCGACTAAGTGACTGACTGGCTGGCCGATTGTCTGAATCAGTGTAGACTTTGTGATGCATGCTGCACCTCTTTCGGCTGGCTGCTGACTGCTGGCTTGGCTGACTGGCTGTTAGCTGCATGATTAAGTAGCAAAAGTGCAATGAAGTTGAGTTTTCGATTCCGCTCGCTTCGATGTGCCATGAGACTGGTAATGCTGGGAACTTTTTGTGTCATGAATGAAGAACGTGCTTGCTTGTTGTTGTTGTTGTTTTCATTGTTATTGCTATTGTTGTGTATAGGTTTGTTTTTGCTGTGGGCAATGGTGTTTTAGTGCTTTCTTCGGCGAAAAGGCGAAAAATGGGTGGTCCGGCCCTCAGTGCATGTTGTAGGGGGGAGAGGGCAAAAAATCTGTAAAAAATACATACATACATATGTACATATTTATACATACATATATGTTAAATATGTGTAAGTACGTGTACGTATACCTTGAACAGGAATTATTAGGTTTACCACGAAGTTTGTAACCCCCAGCAGGTAACGCGAACCTTCAGTCCCTCAGTTTTTAATATATCGATTTGAAAGTTCGCACCCATCTTTTTTTCCACAAGAAATTGCTCATTTGTCGAAACCATCGATATCGGACCCATATAGCATATAGCTACCATACAAACTGAAACTTCTTCATTTGACGAGATATCTTAATGAAATTTGGCATCGATTATTTTCTAAGGGAAAGGTGTATTCTCCCACAAAATTTTTCAGATCGGGCTACTATAGCTTATAGCTGCCATACAAACTGAACGGTCGGCATCAAGTGTTTGAATGGAATACTTCTTCATTTGATGAGATATCTTCATGAAATTTGGCTTCCATTATTTTCCAAGATAGCGCTACAATCTCCGATTATATTGTTCAGATTGGACTACTATAGCATATAGCTGCCATACAAACTGACTGAAAAAAATCAAGTTAAAGATCTTTTTATACCCTTTCATGTCATAAGAATTACGCCTGTGAGGGGTATTATACGACCCGAAGTTCACTTTTTTTGTTTTGTTTAAAATATACATATGTATGTATATATTAAATATACATATATATTTTTAATTTTTTTTTTTTGCTTTTTTTGAGTTGTTGGGTGTGTGAAAACTATAAAACGTCTTATTTATCATAGTTTTCGTTTTTTCCACTCCTTCATTGTTGTTTTCTACTTTGTGGCGAAATTGCACGCGAAATTTGCCGCTCACATACACACACTCACACATTCAATGACTGAAAAAGGGCGCTGAATGTTGTAGGAAATGACCAAAGCAGAGAGCTATAGTGCAATGCATATACCTACTATATGTGTATATGCATACTGACATACATATTTGAGTATATACACATTTACATACGTATATAAGTATATATATTAACGTTTACTTACGGTAAATTTAACCAAACGCGAAATGCCCACTTAACCACGGGTTGAGCGTACAAGCCACAATTTATAAATTGGGCGAACGAGCGTTGGGATCGCCTTATTTGCTTGCTGTGTCGCCGCCATTAAGTGAAAGTGCAAAATCGATGAAGTGAAGACGAAAGCAAACTAAAAAAAGTGTATAAAAAAATATTAAGTTAGTATTTCTCGTTAACTCGAGCGCTCTGCAATTGGGAGAGCTTGTTTAAATGCTAAATCAATCGAAAAATCTGTTTTCTTACGCTTATACCAGTACATACATATGTACATATGTATAGCCAACTCTTATATATGTATGTGTGAGTTTGTGTTTATATGCATACATTATTTATTTTTTATTATTTCGTCAACCAATAAAGCCGCCGTTCAGTTTGGCTCATTTTATTTTCCTTCTCTGTGTAAGTTACATCATCGCTGTTGTTGATTTTAAATCGGAGAAAGCAATATTTAGCGCTCTTCTCCACGCCACGACTTAATTATATAATTTTATTATCGGAAATGTAGGCAGATCTCGTATCAAGTCATTTATCAATGCGCTCAAGCCATTTTTATACGAGTTGCCATGGGTGTAACCACCGCGCGACTGGAAGATAATCACAGCCGAGGAAAAATATAAACAAATTTTGAGAAAAGGGAAGCTTAATTATGAAAATAGCAATCCAAGGGAGATTTACTGAATTATCGACTTCTGTTCGTGAGGTACCAATAATTGTAGGCATTCTTTATTGCACAAATTTTATACCCAAAATAATTGGTTAAGTTGTAGTTAGTTGGTGACATATTCTTTGTAGAACTCGAATTTCCCAACACTGGAACCTAATATCTCCTTAACGCCTTTCGCTGTTGTTACAAATTTCTTCTCTATAAAACCGTAATACTTTCCAGCAACTGAAATAAAAACAACGAAGTTCAGTCGCAGAATTAGAAAGTAACTAAGATAGACGAGCATGCAAAACTTGTACAAATCTAAGAGAATAACAGCGAACCAGACAAGAATAAGCCACCCAACCGCTAAAGCAAAATCCAAGAAGAGGAAAAGAGGAACGCGCTAGTTGTGATACCACTAGTGCGTGGCAACTCAACAACAACTACAAACAACTAACCGCAAAAAGACGCCAGTTTGTCTAGCTACGCAGACGGTGAAAATTTGCAAGAATCAAAAAGAACAAAAAGTAGATGAACAAAAAAAGCAAAATAAACACATTTAGAATACAAGAGAACAGGTGTTCAGCGGCAAGTTTATGCATGAGCACTACACTGCGCGACATTTATTTAGGTACATATACCAGAAAATCGAAAGCAAATCATTAATGGAGACAGTTTCGAAAAATACATTTTTAATTTCGAATGTCATATCAATGTCCTTGAAAGTCAAAACATTAGAAGTGGCTTATTGACTATTCTATTTTAACTCTTAAAAATTTTGTTTTTGTGTCCAATAAGCCATTCGATTGTACAACATTTGTATTAAGATTACTTTAAAATTCAAGCAATATTATTATTATTGAATTTATTAAATTAAATTTTTTTCAAACATATGGCAAACCTGTTCAAAATTTTTTTTAATTCTTTTTACTTTGTTGCACATTTTGTTATGTTTCATTATTTCTTTATTAAAACTTTTTCATATTTAAATTATTTTTAAACCAGTGGCAGCTCTTCATATTTTTTTTTTGTCAACTTAAAACTTCTTAGTTTGAAAAAAAATTCAACTAAAATAACTCTTAACTGCTTTACATTTTGTAGCAATAATATTCGATAAGTTATTTTCAGACAGATGGCAACTCTTTTTTTAAATAAATTCGGATTTTTTTAAATCTGTTTTTATTTTGTTAATTTTGTAACATATATTTATTTTTGTAGATTAAAAATAAGTGGCAACTCTCTTATTGTTTTTTTTTAGCTAAACCACTCTTTAATCTCCTTGTTAACTTAAAACTGCTTAGTTCGAAAAAGATTTCAACTGAAATAAGTCTTAACTACTTTAAATTTTATAGCATAGTCATTATATAATTTCTTTTCAAACAGATGGCAACTCTTTTTTAAAATAAATTTGCCTTTTTAAATGTATTTTTTATTTTGCTTTTTTTTATAATACTATATTTATTTGAAACATTTTTTTTTAATAAAAACTTTAAACAGGTGGCAACTCGTTTATATTTTTTAACTGTAATCCTTTGTCAACTTTAAAATTTTTACCTTGAAAAATATTTCAACTAAAATAACTCTTAACTACTTTGCAAGCAATATTATTTCATAAGTTATTTTCAAACAACTGGCAATTCTTCTTTAAAATAAATTCTATTTTTTTAAATCTTTTTTTTTAGTGATTTTATAAAATTTTATTTATTTGAACATTTTTGCTGATTAAAAACTATAAGCAGGTGGCAACTCTTTTATTTTTTTTTTTTAGCTGCAAGATACTAGTTTGAAAAAAATCAGTTTTTTTATGTTAATTTTATAATACTAAATTTATTTGAAAATTTTTGTCGACTAAAAAATTTAAAAGGTGGTAACTTTTTTAATTTTTTTTATGTAAGGTTCTTAAAACTATTTTGTTTGAGGTTTAATTAAAAACTTTGTTTTTTTTTACTTATTTTATTAGTTTTTTTTTAACAGCTGGCAACCCTTTCCGAATTAAACTATTTTCAACTCTTTATTCTTTATAAACCGCCTCAGTATGAAATCCATGAAAAAGAGTTATTTAGCTCTTTTTTTCTTTTTTTGTAATATTCGTCTTAAATTAATTATTTTTGTAACGAAATTTTTTAAACTGTTGGCAACTTTACAAAAAACATAAAAATAGTCAAAACGGTAATTTTCAAGGTCGTCTGCACTTCAAAAGTTTTTGAAACACACTGTTATAAAATATTCACATATTTAAGTAAATTACCAATTTTTTATTTAGAAAATGTGTCTAAGCAAATTTCGCACACTGTATCAGCTTACTACAAGGAGTAGATCTTAGAATCAAAACAGAAAAAGCTTACGCAAATAATAAAACGCAGGCCATAAGAAGCGCATAACAAGCTAAAGAACAAGACCGAATGCCATCAAAGTCTCGGTAAATAAAAACAACAATAAATTACAGAAGACTTAAGACAGCAACGCATACAAACCAAGTAGTGATTTCCCAGGCCAAAAGATAACTTGAAACGATGCGCCACATGAATACATCGTTGTTGAGCCGACGACTTTTAATTCTGCCTTTATATAACTGCCTTAAGCAAAGCAATGGCTGCGCGCTCATTAATCCCAAGACCAAGCGAAGGCGCGTAAAAACAATTCTCAGCCATAAAATCGCATGCTGGCAACAATTATGTTTGCAAGAAGCTGAAGTCGCTGAGTAGGATGATCTGTCTAACGCAACTAAAGCGGTGAATATTATGTCGCAGAGTTTGCGGGGCGAGAAGAAGCGCTTGTAGACGATTTTAGTGGCATTTAGCAAGCAAATGTTCTACTTTCACCAAACGCTGCAGCGTCGACGAGCCGACGAGCCGCCCAGCCACATTTAATTCAGCTCAACCGCAAGCGGTCGCGTGTCGTCCACAAAGCAGCGGCACTCAGTCAACCATATGCGCTCGCAATGTTACGACAGCGACTTGCACATACATAAAAAACAATAAAAACAAAAAAGCGCCGCATACGCAAGTCGCATGTCGAAAGCGCGCGCAAAAAGAGCAAAAATTGCGAAAATTAGTCAACGAGCATAAGAAATGTAGTCTGTTGTGCTTTTTATTATGATTTCCTACTAAATTCTAGGTGGTCACGCATGCGCCGCCGCACACCTGTAGTTGTTCACATGTGTGGCAATACTCTCACGCTTTCTCTCTTTGCGCACAATACACTCTCTATTGCTGCAATGCGTACTTCTAGTGCAAGTAGATGGCTTCTGTAATCTATGTTAGCTGTTTTGGGTCTGCGCAGACATTGTGGCAACAACACTCAAATTATAGTCATGCGGGTAGCAGTGGGAGAGATGGAAGCTTGCATGCACTCCTGTAGAAGAAGAAGGGTTTTGATCATTCCTATTAATATTGAAATGCCTACTCTTCTGATTTATAAAAAAAAAAAGAAATTGAAAGCACCACTTTGATGACATTAGTCTTCATTATTCACACAGTATTTTGTTATTTTAAAATACGCCTTTAGTTGTTTTAATAACCCATCCAACATAGACACTTCCTTTTAACCAAAAATAAACTTACAACAGTAACGACACATAAAGCACAGAGACTTCCTTTTAATTAAGGCTGCGAACCATACTCGTTCATTGAAATCTTTATAAATGTAAATTTATCCAACATTGAAACCATATTTAGCACAGACATAATCCCTTTTTCATTTCTTATCCCACCCTCCACCCAGTGTTTCGTTCTATTTCTCACCTTACCCCAATCAGCTGTTGCGCCAACTCAGCTGTGCGCATTTTTGTCGACGCGCCTGAAAAAACAAGTGCTAAATAAATTTGTTTAAATATTTCAGCTTAAAATATCATTAAAATGGATTTAGAGAATGAACGCGTGTTAAAATTGATTTTCCCGGATGGTTTGCCAGGTTTGTAAATAATTAAAAGTGCAAAGAAATCTTTAAAATTAATTTCCATTTTTTTACAGAGAACCTACGCGACAATCCAGAACTTTACAGTTATCTAGCTAATTTGGGCACCTACAAGGTTGAGCAACTGAAGAAGGAGCAAGCGCGTTTGGCCGACGAAAACAAACGTATTGTGGAGCAGACGCAGGAGTTGGCCATTTCCAATTATAGAACATTCATACATACAGCCGAGAATTCGCGTTCAATTTTCACCGAATTCAAAAATACAGAAGAACAAGTGGGCACCTTGCTGGATAAATTGCCCGTCTTTACGGCGGAGTGTGAAAAATTTCTCGCCAAAGCGGAGGATATAAATGAGGAAAGACGCATTAATTCGATTACATTGAAAAAGAATGCACAGCTGCTGGAGATACTTGAGCTGCCGCAGCTAATGGAGCGTTGCATACGCGAGGGCCGTTATGAAGAAGCATTGGAACTGGCAAGTTATGTGCAGAAATTAGGACACAACCATAGTGATATACCGATTATAAAGGTGGGTGTAGTTTACTAGTAGAAAATTTATATTTTAATTTCCATAATTATGCTTTCAGAGTATTGTACACTCAGTGGAGGCGCTTTGGCACACAATGTTGGTGCAGTTAGTGGCGCAGTTGCGCACCGATTTACAGTTGCCCAAATGCTTGCAAATTGTTGGTTATCTACGACGCATGCAGGCATTTAGCAATAATGAATTGAAGTTGAAATTTCTGCAAGCGCGTGATACGTGGCTTAAAAGCACATTGAAAGCGATCGCCAAGGATGATGGTGCGTTTGTTTCCCAAATTTTATTATTTAATAACATTTACTTATTATAAAATCATGTCCTTGCATATAACAGCTCAGCAACATTTGACCAAAACCATTGAGGTTACGCGCATTAATTTATTTAATATTATAACACAATATCGCGCGATATTTCCCGATGATGAGCCGAGTGTAGTGACAGCCGCCAAACCAATGCAAGGGGTGACTTGTGAGGGTGAGCGTTTGTTTCAGGCATGGCTGCATAGGAAGGTTAGTAGTTAAATAGGTTTTGTTGTTTATTTTTAGAATTGTGAAAAAACAAGAGTTGTGTATCTTTTGATAATTTAAAACTTTTCAAAATTGTGAAAAGACAAGTGTGGTGTATTTTTTAAATTTAGACCTTCACAAAATTACTTTGAGTTTTATTTTTCGTATAATTTTACTAAATTTTATTTTCGTATTAAATTGAGCTTAGGGTTGCAAAAAATGCTTTAAAAACATAATTCCATTAACATTTGAATACAAATTTTTTTATGTTGTAATCCCGAAAATGTTGCTTCAAATTAAATTTTAAATAAAAACTTATTTTTTAGTGCCAAAATTTAAATTAAAATTTCAAAATCTAATTTTTTCGCGTAATTAAATGTTAAAAATATAATTTTTAATCTAAATTTGTAATTAAAAATTCGCAATCCTGTTCAAGATTACTTAAAACTTCATTATTCTTATCATTCTACGATTAAATTGAGCTAAAAGTTGTTCTTATATAACTGAAATACATTTTTCCAGATCGACGATTTTCTGCACACTTTGGAATTCGATTTGGAGCGCGGCATCAGCTCATTTGACACCGTACTCGGCCAGTGCATGTATTTCGGACTCTCCTTCAGTCGCGTCGGTGCCGATTTTCGTGGGCTAATGGTGCCCATCTTTTTGCGAGTTATACGGCGTAATTTTGGTAATGCAATCTCTACCGTGAATCAAAGTTTCGCGCAAGAACTCGAACGTTACACGCTCATTAATAAAGTGACATTGCATACACGTGCACACAAAGTGGATACAGCCAGCAATAATCTGCCTGCTGCCCAGGAGCAGGAATCGTATGCACCGCCCGAGACGTTGCTGGATTTCCATCCGCTAGCCTCACTCTGCAATGGCTACTTAAATGCGCTGAACGAATTGCGACTTTGTGCGCCCATCGCCTTGGCGAATGACGTCACACGCGCATTACAAACTTCACTGGAATTTGTCGCCACCAAAGTGTTGAGTTTCTATCGGCAAGAGCAGCAAGCGTTCACCAGTGCCGAGCGTGAGACATTCGTTAAGTTGTGTTCCAGTTTGGCTTACGATTTAATACCATATATACAGCGTTGCATACACGCTATATTTCCGCAACAGACATTAACCAATCATTTGGGTATTAATTTGTTGACGTTGGAGCAAGAAGGGATTACTTACTTGCAACAACAAAAGATATTGGAACCACTAAAACATTTGTTGCCCAACAAAATACCCGAAGTGCTGCTTAAGCAAGAGCAGGCGCCAACGACAGTGGAACCAGCGGCAGCGCAGAGTGATACGAGCGCTGTGTCTGCCGAAAGTTAAGCGAATAGCAGTAAAATTTGGCATATACATAACCAATAATATACGCGTATAACGAAATAAACTTAAGTTGTCTTTAAGCTACATATTAATAAATAATATATATATACAACGCTGCATACAAAACGAGGCTGCAATACATATAAACGCGTGTGCGCTTACGAAAAACTCATTTATGTGTTCGCCACAAGTGACCACAAATGCCACATTCATATGAGTCACAATCAGCAAACCACCCTCACATCACTTCATACAGTTTCATAAGTACATACATGTGTAAAATAAGTGCAAACATACACCACTGCATCACAACAACAAAAACAATTACTACATAATGTAATTTATGAATTACAATTAAAAAGGAAAAATTAGCCACATGAGCTGAAGCGCAAACAAGCTGAGCATCATCAGCGTTCGCAGCAGCCATAGCCGCTCCAAGCAGCATGTACATCTGTACATACATACATACAGCCCAGCCACCCACTACTACTCATTCATCCGCACATCTAACTAGCCATTCATTTAACCTCACCCTCACACACGTGCACACCATCATACATACATATTTCTAATATTTGCGGCACTGCCGATTGCTCGAAGTTTTATTTCACTACTTTGGCGTTTGTGCTTTGGTCATCATTTTTGTGCAGCTGGTGTAATAAAACTCCCCATTTGGTCATTTGGCAATTATCCCGATAAATTAGCCGAAATAGTAGCGTTGCCCCAGCAAGCAAGCCGGCTAACTGTCAGAACAATAGCTAAAAATCAAATAAATGAGCAGCAGCAGCAAATAACAACAAGAACAATAACACCACATTGCTGTACTCACAGGTTCGTATGTATGTGCTGTATGTTCCTTTGTGTGTGTAGTAGTGTAGTGTAGTAGTGCAGAAGCTGACAAAATCGACAAATGAATGGACGAGTAGATAATTTTCGCATTTATAAAAAGGACAATGCGCTTAAATAGCGCCAAAATGACAGCAGACTCGTGGTGGGGAGAAGGAGGGAGAGTGTGATGTGTGTGCGAATGCACGAGTGTTTTGGATATTTTTCGCATATTGCCACATGTACGAGCACATATGTATGTAGTTATATTTCTGTCCACATTTATATTTGGCAATTATCCCTTTGGATATATGTACATACATACATTTGTATATATGTACATTCCCTGATACTTATATAAATTTATATACTTTATATGAAATGAGTTTACGGATATTCTAGTAATATTCTTATGATAATACATATATGTACATATGTATATATACAGATGTATTGTACATACATATGTATGTATATTTCATAAAGTGTTTAAGGGACACACCTAAAAAAAAGGGATTTTAGGGAATTAAAAAATATAAAATCTTGAGGGTGTAATTTATACAAATTTTAAGAATACACAGTAACATTTTTGAAGAAAAAAAATTAATATAATTCGAGTTACAAGCTATCTCCGCTGGGGCCCAAAAACAGGATCTCCTCTGTTGCGGTGATACCGATTTTCTCCGTGGATTAAACTAACAAACAAAAGAAAAAACATTAACTTCTGTTGCAATAAAGCTATAATCTTCTTCTTCTTCTTGCATAGACACCGCTTCTGCGGTTATAGCTGAGTTTACAACAGCGCGCCAGTCGTTCTTCTTTTTCGCTGTTTGGCGGCAATTGGAAATTCTACGTGTAGCTAGGTCCTTCTCCATCTGTTCTTTCCAACGGAGTCTTCCTCTGTCTCTGCTTCCTCCGGCGGGCACTGGATTGAAAACTTTCAGAGTTGGAGTGTTTTCTTCCATCCGGACAACATGACCTAGCCAGCGCAGCCCCTGTCTCTTAATTCGCTGAACTATGTATGTCAGTGGCGTCGTATATCTCGTACAGCTCATCGTTCCATCGACTGCGGTACTCGCTCTTGCCAATGCGCAAAGGACAATAAATCTTCTGCAAAACCTTTCTCTCGAAAACTTGTAACATCGACAGGCCTCTGCACCATATGATGATTGAATTGCAGAGTTTGGTCTTTGTTCATGGAGAGAGGACTTTACTTCTCAATTACCTACTCAATCCGAAGTAGCACCTGTTGGCAAGAGTTATTCTGCGTTGAATTTCGAGGCGTTGTTGTTGGTGTTAATGCTGGTTGCAAGATAGACAAAATTATCTACGTCTTCGAAGTTATGACTGTCAACAGTGACGTGAGAGCCAAGTCGCGAGTGACACGACTGTTTGTTTGATGACCGGAAATATTTCGTCTTGCCCTCCTTCACCATCAGCCCCATTTGATTCTTTGCCCAACCTTGGTTGTTATGGCCAATGGTATTGATGTCATTGGCGTACGCTAGCAGGTGTATACTCTTGTAGAAAACTTTACCTTCTCTATTCATCTCTGCACCTCGAAATATTTTCTCCAGCAGCAGGTTGAAGAAGTCGCGTGATAGGGAGTCGCCTTGTCTGAAACCTCGTTTGGTATTGAACGTCTCGCGGAGATCTTTCGCGATCCTGATGGAGCTTTTGGTATTGCTCAACGTCATTTTACACGGTTGTATTAGTTTTGCGGGGATACCAAATTCAGACATCGCGGCATAAAGGCAGCTCCTTTTCGTGCTGTCAAAAGTAGCTTTGAAATCGACGAATAGGTGATGGGTGTTGATCCTTTTTCCATGGGTCCTTTCCAAGATTTGGCGCATGGTGAATACCTGGTCAGTTGTTGATTTTCCAGGTCTAAAGTCACACTGATAAGGATAAGATCAGTTTCATGACATTGGTCTTTTCTTTCGCACAATACGCTCGATAGAACATGTATGCGATGTTGAAGAGGCTTATCTCACGGTAGTTGGCGCAGATTATTGGGTATCCTTTTTTGTGGTTTGGGCAGAGCACACTTAAATTCCAATCATCGGTTTTGCTTTCGTCAGACCATATTCTACAAAAAACCTGACGCATGCTCCTTATCAGTTTTTCGCCGCCGTATTTGAATAGCTAGGTCAGCAATCCATCGACCCCCGCTTTGTTGTTCTTCAGGCGGGTAATAGCTATTCGAACTTCTTCATGGTCGGGTATTGAAACGTCTGCTCCATCGTCATCGATTGGGAATTGGGCTCGCTTTCTCCTGCTGTTATGTTTTCACCGCCATTCAGCAGGCTGGAGAAGTGTTCCCTCCATAATTTCAGTATGATCTGGGCATAAATCACTCGATCGCCTCTGGCGGTATGCTCCGGTCTTGAAACCTTCTGTTAGTCGCGGCATTTTTTCGTAGAATTTTTGAGCATTATTCCTGTCGGTCAGCTTGTCAAGCTCTTCATATTCACGCATTTCGGTCCCTCTCTTATTTTATCTACAAATGGTTTACTTCTTTGACTTTGGGTAAACAAATCACTGTCGTTAATGCGACGAAACAAATTTCGTTCTGTAAGAAGAAACCATATGCCAAGCTTCGAAATAATTCC
The DNA here is from genome assembly GCF_016617805.1 of Bactrocera tryoni. NCBI lineage: Eukaryota > Metazoa > Arthropoda > Insecta > Diptera > Tephritidae > Bactrocera > Bactrocera tryoni. Next base: position 16,470,616 of record NC_052500.1, read on the forward strand.
CAGACGTTTCACGTGCTTAGTATTATATAACCTATTATGGTCGCGTTAGATAAATTTAATCTTTCAGCAATCTCCTAAGTTTTTATGCGACAATTTACATCAACCATCGACTTCATTTTCTCCCCATTGGTTTCAATAGTTCTTCCAGGATGTGGTACATCCTCAAGATCGAAATTGCCCGAAAGAAATCTTGCAATCCAATTTTAGCTTTGGCGTTAGGTCAACACATCAGCTCCGTATGCGTCATATTCGCTTTGCTTGAACGGCACCAAACGAAATCTGGTTCAAAAAAATTTATGAAAATATTTTGTAAACAAGCTTTTATATTGAATTTATTTATGTTTAATAATGTATATTTTATAAATGCAAAAATTGGGTGTGGGAACAGTTTAAGGGAAACGTATTATCAACGGGTTCAACATTTTATTTTAAACGTTACGAGCGCTAGAAAATATTTGAATTCACAGAACGTTATTTTAAGATTGGGAACGGATGCACAACTGAGAACAGTTTGAAGTTTTTATTTGTTGAATATTTATTTACTGCATAAACATATATTTCGGTATTAATGCTGTATTTTTTCCCAAATTGTTTGCCTGCCAATCATTAAAAATTATAAGCGTTCCTAAGAACAGTTGAATTTTAATGAATAAAAGGAGGCACTTCTATGGGTTTTCTAATATTTGTAATTTTCAACTTACAAAATTTTGTTTTAAGTGTGGGAACAGATGCACAACTGAGAACAGTTTGAAGTTTTTGTTTGTTGAATATTTATTTACTGTATACACATATTTTTGGTGTTAATACAGTATAAAAATAATAAGCGTTCCTAGGAAAACTTTCTAGTTTTTGGATGTATTTGTGACTTTGATTGCTTGAAAAGTATTTCACTTTTGAGAACAGTTGTCAATTTGTCACATTTTCCCCTAACTTTGATTATACATACATACTATGTACCTACATACATATGTATATTTCACCCCTTCATATCGACACTTGTTATTATTACTTGTATAGATGCTATTTATCCAAATCGCCGAATAATAACCACATTTGGGTTTAGCGAATTGCCCATTGAATTTCGTGGATTTACCAGCGTTCAACGAGTCTATGGGGCGCACTAACTATTGACAATTGTACAAAGCTAAGGTCAATAAGTGTTCACACGTCTGACTAACTATTCACAAAGCTGCATTTTGTTGCTGTGCTCATGTGGGGTATGTTTCTGCAATGTCCTCCAGAAATTAAGTTGATAAATCTAAGTGCTTACAAAGTGCAACTAACACACATACCCATATACTTGTATACATACGTATGCATCATATTTTTATGGCGGCTTGTGCGCATTTGACTAACAAAAACCGCGGTGTTACAACGGTAAATTGAAACTGACGCATAAAGAACAACTAAAACCTATACAACAAATTGTTTGCGCGCAAAAGCAAAGTGCAATTCCAATTGATTGGTTGGCTGGGCGTTTTGAGCCTCAATATAAGTGTGTGTCGGTGTGTGTATGGGTGCGGTCGCGTAGTGTGCTTGTGGTCAGTTCAAGGCGAGTCAATATTTATGCAATTTCGCGCGCAATCACTAAAATACCCGAATTTCGTAAAATACCGAGCGAAAAAAACGCAACAACAACTACAAAGTAACAACAATTTTTCCTTTGTATGTAATCGATTGACGCGTTTGGTCGCGTATACGCCCCAGCGCACCAAGGACAGGCCAACGTTATTCATATAACGATATGCAATTTCGCGAACTAAATGCACACACATGCCAACATTTATACGAAATACACACATATACATATATATAGTATAGAGCGCAAGTCGACTGACTGTGCGGGGGTGCAGCGGGTGCTAGCTAGTCTTTTTGTACGCAAAAATAGTGCGAGCTTAACTGAGACGCAATTTTATGCATTTGCCTGCGTGTGTGCACTTGTTTGTATGTAAGTTGCTTGTTTGTGTGTATGCATTTTGATGCGTTTGATTGCGAAATTGTGCAACTTGTGTTGTTCTGCCTGCGTTCGCAGTGTATTTTTAAGCCCACCACTAAATATACACGAGTACAAGCGTAGGCATTCGGCCGGTAGTAATCCGTCGGCAGCAAGTGCGGGTGAGAAGCTGACAAAACAGCGCACATAGCGCACCAACAACAGCGTCCGAATGGGCAAGAACTCATTGCAAGCTGTCGAATTGAGCTATGGCTGGGGAAAAATGAAAATTACTCCTTCTCGTCTATGAAAATATTGCCAGCAAATGGCTCAATCGCTCTGTGCACAGTGATCTCTAGGTTCTATTTCATAAACTTTCAAAATTTTTTATTTACTTTTCATCAATTTAAACTTCATTGACTTTCTTCTAGAGTCCAATTGTCATCCTTAAATCTCGTTGTTCCGTTTAAAATTTTCAAAATGGTTTGCGGAGTATGGTCAGGGGTATACTTTGAGAATCTTGATATCTTTCTCTCCAGCCGTCTATCACACTCAGCTAGCATCTTCCGAACGGAAAATTTTTTCATACCGACGGGTTAAAAATGGTTTGAGGCGTAGTTTCGGTGGTATACTTCGAGGATCTTGATATCTTTCTCTCCAGTCGTCTACCAAACTCAGTTAGCATCTTCCGAATGGAAAAACAGGAATGTAGAGTTTTGCTAAATAACTATGGGAAGAATGTAGAGCTACAATATATACTGATAGCCAGGCGGCATTGTTATTCTTGTCGTCGCCAAAGACAAACTTTAAGCTTACTGGCAGTTCAAATACACTTGTCATAATTTGGGTTTCCGGTCATATGAAAATTTTCGCCAACGAACAAACAGGCTAGTTGGCCTCTCTAGACGAGTGTGAGGGTGGTGTAATTTAAACAAATAGCTCAGAACAGATGGAAATCTACAACCAAATGTAAGGTAACGAAACTGATATAGGCAAAATATGGCAACAACTAATACTATACGATTTTTTCTGTATAAAAAATCGTTCATTGCAGTGAGAAACCACATTCCAGTCGAAAAGCTCGAGTTCGTTATCGAGACAAGCAAGCTTTAGACAATTCTGGTTTGGGTATTGGTAACTACTACTACTCGGACATACCAAATGCGAACATCTTGTTGCACTATTACTCCTACGTATACATCCAATGAAAATCTTCTTATCGATCGACCTCTTACTATGACTTCCTATTGGGTGATGTCGAACAGTCCTTTATTTCTTATATCTAAACAGTATTGATTATTCGCTATGACAACACTAACGACGGGAACTATCTGTATATTCTCAACAGTTCACTGCATTGCCGAAATCTTCTGATATTTTAGCTCTTGTAGACACTTCTACAAAAACAAACAAGCTTGAAAGACCTTGACTCGATTATCAGTTATTACAGTGCGATGCACTTTGTGAATCTAAATATGTGGGTTTGATTTGCTCCAGCAACATTCCAAAATCTCGAGCTCCACTCGTCGAACTATTGTGATAACTTTGTTTCTGATCCTCAACACTATTAATTGAAATATAATCCCTATTCGATGTCTCGAAACTAGCCTTGACCTCACTAATCAAGCGTTCAGGGCTGGTTAAGAAATGCCTAACCTTGTTGGCCAGCACTGGGTTACCATTGCTTCATACGCTGTCGCAAGATCCTTTCGGCGCATTATCGATCGTAACAGATCTACTGAGCTCTTTGTCTTAAGTAAGGCCATTGCCCAATCGGTGTCCATGCTGTAGGGTTGAGAATTTTAAGGGACGCCAGCTGTATGGAATCAGACGAGATGTAAACGTATCAGCATTTCCTTTTTAATTGTTTCGCGTTTGCGATATCACGGCTTAAAGACTCACAGTTTCAGATATTCCACCAAGCTGGCGGGAATAGAAATTAAACGACCGAGTAAATTTTTATTGGCCTCAAAGCGCTGACCTATTAGTTCGACTTACAGGAGTTCTGTTTTTATGGCTTCACAAAGGACTGTATATAGACGTCCACTTGCGATCTCTGGATCAGCCGTCTTACCTAACCTAACCATGTCCGCTTGTGTTTTATTTGTCATATAGTAATCCATTGTTTTCATTCGTTTCCAAAAAATGTGATCCGCCTGTCTAACTGATGGACTACAGACTAATCTGGGTTGTTACCAAAAGTATATAAAAGTGAGATCATGAACTTTTGAGCCATCTCGGAGGGCAATGCTCTGCCAAATAATTCGAATTTATGGAAAGCTCGTTTAAACATTGGACCCACGCACAATTTAACAAAATTTCCAAATGCAATCGAGCGATCGACCGTGGGGTTTTGAGAATGTCTATATAGTATAAGTCTTCACATTCTTTGACATGAAACTTCCGCCATATTTAACCCTCCATAGAACACTGTACCCTTTCCGTGCGCTTGAAGATGATGTAGGCATTCCTCTATTGCTGCATTTCAACACACTGGCAGGGTGTACTCAATTCAAATGGAATTTGGGATTTTGATTTTGATTGCGAATTCGAATAGATTGTGGTATTTTTGAAGCAGCCGTCTGCCAGCCCGGTGAAGTCTGCCGATTACGACGATTACGGCCGGACAGCACGAACTCCCTACTTCCAGCGCCCAACTCGTCAGCACAATATGGCGAGTGTGGGCGTGTGTGTGTGCAGTGAGTGCCTCAATGCATCAATTCAGTGCGTCGGCTGTTGTTCTAGGTTTGTTGAATTGTCAGCTTTCAGGCCTTTTTGTCCAACTGCTGGGCTGTCAGATTTTCGCTGTGTCGGCTGTGCGTGAGCACCAAGGAGGGGGAAGAGTGGGAGTGAGAGCGTGGGGTATGTGGCCGAGGTGCTTAGGCATTTTGCTCTGTGTTTTTACTTCAATGGCGAAACGATTGTTTGTTTGATTGACTGATTGGATGCGTTGCCTCAGAGTTGGAGTTGGCCGGCCGTTGGGTGCGTGGCATGTGTTTCCATGCTTTGGCTTTTATTTCTTATTTTCTGCTGCAACACACACATACACACACATGCATTTACACATCCTAACGTTTTTTTGTTTTTTGGTCGCTGCCTTGCAATGAGTCCACCGAGTCCATTTTATGGCGTTCTCCTGTGGGCTCGTCTATGTGCGTCGGCTTTTTGTGTGAACATTCAGGCATTTTAATTCGGTACAAATTTGATTTTGCTAACCTGGAAAAGCTGATTTGCACAAATAGTCGAAACCGCTTTGGCTCGTTGTTTTGCTGCTCGGCTGTGTGAGTCTATGTGTGTGTGTGTATGCGTACGACTATTTCGTTGGCTTTCGCATCAATACGCATTTATATTGCTCTATGGGCTTACATTGTACATCCCCCTCCCTTAGCCACCACTATTACCAACGCTTTTGGACCGAAACGCTTGTGTACATACGGTCGTTGCAATTCACTTGCTTTCAGCGGATTTATTCGCTTCGTTGCATTTAACGTTTGCCAGGTTTTATGAACATTTTCGCCATTTCTTTCGATTTGAATCGAGCAAAAGTCCAAAAATGATTTCGGTAGAATATCTGTTGCATTGAACACAATGTTTTTAGTTTTCGGGAAATATAAGTGCCTGCAAGTGAAAGGTAGGGGCTTCGATTTCCAAAGGTCGGCTGGGTCCCGGCAAAACTAATATGGCTGTGTAAACTAACATTGACCAGTACCAAAAGCTCCGGCAGTATCAGGATGAACCTCTCCGAGCCTTTCGATACCAAACGCTTTCAGAAGAGTGGTGTTAATTCTTTAATATACTACTGGAGAAAATAACTCGGGATGCAGAGCGGAATAGAAGAAGGTACCATCTTCTATAAAAGTGTACAGCTGCTGGCGTACGCCGATGACATCGATATCATTGGCCATAACAACCGCGCCGTTAGTTCTGCTTTCTCCAGATTGGACAAAAAAGCAGAGCAAATGGGTCTGGTAGTGAACAAGGGCGAAACGAAATATCTGCTGTCATCAAACAAATAGTCGTCGCACTCGCGACATGCCTCTCGCGTCACTGTTGACAGTCATAACTTTGAAGTCGTAGATAATTTCGTCTATCTTGGAACCAGTATCAACACCAACAACAAAACCAACCTTGAAATCGAACCCAGAACCACTCTTTCCAACAGGTGCCACTTCGGACTGAGTAGGCAATTGAGAAGTAAAGTCCTCTTTCGCCGAACAAAGACCAAACTCCACAAGACATTCATCACTCCCGTCCTTCTATACGGCGCAGAGGCATGGACGATGACAATATCTGATAAGTCGGCGTTACGACTTTTTGGTAGAAAGGTTCTGCGGAAGATTTAAGGTCCTTTGCATATTGGCAAAGGTGAATACCGCAGTCTATGGAATGAAGAGCTGAACGAGGTATACGACGACATTGACATAGTTCAGCGAATTAAGAGACAGAGGCTACGCCAGCAAAGTCATGTCGTCCGAATGGAAGAAAACAGCTCATCAGAAACCACAGAGACTAAAATACCCTGACTCTATTATGTCCATTCCTGACGGACCAAAATCCCCTAACTCTATTGTCATCTCTCTGAACCACCCAGTGCTTCTGATGAAGTTAATCAGTACAAAAAGTTTTATCTGTGCAACTTTCGAAATATTGTAAAGAGACCCTCAACCGATGGTTGCAATACTTTTCCTATAGAGTTTTACATTCGCATAGAAATTGGTTTATAGTCTCCTCTTCTTCTACCTGCCGATAACTGTAGTCATTATCAGGCATGCCTAATTTTTTGGCAAGCCTTCTACTGGAGTTTCTATGTCATTTCTTTTAAATTCTAATAGTCAAATGTGCGGCCCATAATCCATTCATGCCACGTTTATATGCTTTTTGAATAAATAAGGTATTGCCCCCAGCGAGACTCAACTATATTTATAACAAGTATGCCGATTAAATATCTAAAAAGAGCTAGAGGCATATAAATTCATTTGGTGTTGTTTTAGCGTCAGAAAACATTCCTGATGTAATTTCGATGGGAACGGTTCCTTAAGGTGTCTTATTGTAGGGTGCTGCCTGTTCTGGCTACTTCATCTAATTCACAGTTACCAGGAATTACTGTCGTGGAAACCATTACATATTTATCCTTTCTAGTTTACATTAGCTTTCGAATACAATAACTGAAGATGCAGTGACGCTCTGTATTCTCTACTGATTTCACTTTATTGCTTTACAGCAGCTTCGGGACACTATTCATTTTGAATTGCTATAAAATTATTTTGGGACCAATCAAAACAATACTGGCCTCTCATAATATATATTTTCCCTATCGTGCAGACGGTTAACTTCTTTTACGGAAGACATTTTCTAGCTCCCATTATTTGTTTCCCGTCTCTCATTTTCTTTTACTCTGAAGTTAAATAACTTAGAAGCAAGTGAGACTTGAAAGATTAACGGATGTTTCTGTATAGGATTTTGTTTGATATTATATGCTGAGACCCGGTAGCTATTCGATTTTTATGTTTTTAATACCCAAAAGGTAATTTCGCATTCCCTAAAAATGTATATATAGACAAATGGTCACCGTGACAAGCTGAGTCCTTTTAGCTATGTCTGTCCGTCTGTCTTTATAGAGGCTATTTAGTTTAGTTTAGGATAGGTTATATATAGACCTACTGACCATTAGTAATTGCAGATGAAGGTTCAGTTTAGTTTGAGGTGAAGTATTCGTCATACAGGACGTCCACGCTTTTTGCGAACTTTAAAATCGACTTGATATAAAAATTTGATACTTCGCCTAGTCTTTTGAACTGCGAAGCTCTTAGATATTTAAGACCAGTTCTAGATAGTGTTGGACAGATGCATATGAAATGTTCCAGCGTCTCTCTAATGCCTACTTCCTTGTATTTCTGCATGTATCGTCGTTACTTATGCCCATTCGGCTCGCAAGTGATGCCAGTAGCTTGTGTCCTACCAAAAGCCAAATTCCCGCCAGGCAGTCCTTTCGAGTAAAAAGCATGCGAACATGCATTTCTTAAGGGGCACTTGCACATGCTCTTGGCGATTCTGCATGTACTTCAGTCAAGGGCGATATGACCCTGTCACGCGTGTCAGCCTTTTCGGGAAATTCATTGGGTATCTTTTTAGTGAGTTCCGTATTTTTCGGTGCTTGTTCGGTAATTAGGAGCATGGCATTTTCGGCAATTTCATCAGTTGCTTCGTTTCTCAAAATTCCCTTGTGGCCTGGAACCCAGTATATATGCAGCCGCTTTCCTGCAGCCCATTCAATGTAATCCTTCTTGGTCCCAATACACTTGTGCCAATGTTTTTTCCAATCATCGAAACAGTTGTTAAAGTCAATTTCCGGAGTAGCCTTCAATGCGCGTAGCGATTCACGTTTAATGTATTCAATCGACTCAAAACGGTTTCCCCGGAGCGGTCGTTTGGGTTTACTGAATAGCCAGAACTCACTCAGAGCTATTGCAGGCGAATTCGTTGGTTACGGCACGATATTGGTGGAAAAATTGGCGAAAAACTCACGAAGTATCAATCAGTATGCGACGGTGCATTATTGTGGTACCAAAACCAAGAGTGGTCGGCTCATAATTCCGGCCTCTTTTTACGAATAGCTTCGCACAAGTCCCGCATAACACTTAAATAGTATTTCTTGTTGTCAGTTTGGCCGATCGGAAAGAATTCGTAGTGCAGCACACCTCGGTAATCGAAGAAACTGTCAACATAACCTTGACTTTTGACCTGCTTTGACGTGGTTTTTTCGGCTTCGGCTCACCTTTGCCACGCTATTTGACCGATTGATCGTCTGTTTCTGGGTCGTAAGCATAGATCCCCATCGCCAGTAATAATACGTCTTATGACATCCCGGTAGTGGGAAGGCATTGTTTCACAGACGTTAACGCGACGCTGTTTTTCGACAAAAATTGAGTGATTTTCGAACCAATCGTGCTTTCACTTTTCTTAGGCCCAAATTATTCTTCAAAATGGTTTTCACTGATCCTCCCGATATTCCAGCGATGCCAGTAAGATCTCTGACTGTTAATCGTCGTTTCTTCAGCACCAATTCCTTTATTTTATTGACGTGTTGATCATCAGTTGATGATGATGGTCGTCATGGACGTGGTTTGTCGTCAATGCGTTCTCGACTCTCTTTGAATAAGTTGTACCAATCAAAAACACTTGCTCCCGACAATGGTCACCAAAGGCCTTTTCCAATATTTTGAGCGTTTGGGCAGCAGAAATTTAATTCCGTACATAAAATTTAATGGAACTTCTTTGTTGAATAATTTCATTCAACGAAAAAATCGCTGAATGCGCTTTATGTACTTCAGAAAGACAAGCGTATACTGAACACCAATGATTATTTCGATGTGAAATTTTGCCTTTTATACCCTTTCATGCTATAAAAAATCTAAGGGGTTACGTGGGTTTCCTAGGGTAAAAACAGAATTTTTTCGACAATATTTTTCTTATATAAAAAATGAAATATTTTATTTAAAGAAAGTCTGAAATTTTTGGAAAAAAATATTTTAAACTCGACCATTGCGGCGCCATTTCCGTTAACCCTTTGGAAAAAAGGCAGGATAACTTCTTACAGGATCATCTAAAGTGAAAAAAATATATGTTTTAGTTAAAATCTTAACTTAGAACTTAGACGAAGGAAAAAAACTGAAAGTTGGATTTTTGGCTGACATTTTTACAAAACAATGAAAATTTTATTGAAAGTTTCTCGACTTTTTTTCAAATAGTTATAATCGAAAAAAATCCTTCGTTCAAGTCTTTAAGAATTGTAACTCAAAAACCTGTGTAAAATTTCATGAAGATCAGTTGAGTAGTTCTCGAGAAATCTTGCCAAACGACTTAAAAAACACAGTTTCGAGAAAAACGCATTTAAAGACGACGCACTTAGCCTAGTTAGGCTTGAGCTTATAAGTTCTCAAGGCTGCATCTCCGAAACTATTACGCGGATCAACTTGAAAATTTATTTAATAAGACAATAAAAAAAATCGATTTTTGACACCCGTAAACCCATGTAACCCCTTAAAGCTTCGATGCAGACAAAGTAGAAACTTTTTAAAGTTTTTTTTTTTAGTTTTAGGTCTTGCCTCATCACCCAGAGTAACCCACTATCCATTAAATGGTAGCCAAGTATTAGACGAAGTTACTTCTCCTTATTACCATTAGTAACCCTATACTACTTTTGATTTCCATAATGTGCCTCATCATATTATCTCTGGTGCAACATTCTCACTTTCCCTTCAAATGCCGTTATTCACTTCTATGAAACTTTTTAAACTAATCAATTCAACAAAAAAACTGATTATGTATAAAAATAAAGTGAATAAATGTAAAAGTCATGCAAGTCATAGCCGCGAGCGTTTAGTCGCACTCCAAAGTGTTACAAGCGACTTACGGTTTATGCGCCCTCGGCACACAAGCTACACTGAGAGCCAGCTGCTTAGCGCTTGCAGTCAGTTAAAGTTTGCTCGCTTCGCCCTTCGAGTCGGTTTATGATCGGCGTTTGTGAGGACACACATAAGGCTATGACCATAATATATGCGCGCGGGTGTTGCTGTCAACGTTGTCGGCATTGTTCGTAAGTGAATAAGTGCGTTAGCAAAGTAAGCATGACAATAAAATTAAATCAATGACAAAGCATGTTTTTTTTTGCAATTTTCTTTATATTTTTTTTTTAAAGCAACACTAACAAGTACATGTAATAAAATGAAGTGTAACTAAATATAAAGGCGAAAAAAGTAACTATTTTTGAAATTCGATACTTTTTTATGACTTGAGCCACTTTACTTGTCAGCTTTTGCGCTATTTTCCGTCACATTTTTCTTCACAATTTCGCTTTCAATTTGAACTTTAGGGAATTTGCCTAAAAAGCTGTCAGTGATTTGTTGTTCATGCCTTGTAGGCCTTGCCCCCACTCTCTCTCGTAAACTCACATGCTTGCCTCTTTAGTTGACTGTTGTAATTTTGTAGCGCCTAACGGCACTTTTTTGCGCTCACATATTCACATATGCCTTGAATGTGCCTTTGTATATGCTGCGCATGTGTGTGTTGGTATATTCTGTGCTTGTGTGTCTATGGTATTTTGTGCTGGATTAGATTATTTGAAAAATCACTAAAGTATCCTCGAATAGGAAAGGATTCCCCTAAGGGTATTTCGCGGCGTGCAAAGTGATTTGTTTGCCAATTTACATATTCATGCATTATGCTTATGGCTCAAAATAGCAGCAAACTCCAGCGCAAACTGCGCGCTGCCGCTCTAAGTCCCTTGCTGCTGACTTGCGGCGCCACCTCCACCACCAGCTTCCATGGCGGCAATCACCACTTCAGCGCGCTCTGCCGTTAACTAAGCATATGCGTGTGCTTTTCTATGCCATTTTTTCAATAAGCGTTATTTTTTAAGTCATACTCATTCGATATTCATACTCGTATGTATGTATGTATGTATGTCTTCTTATTTGTGGGTGTCAATGCCATATCATATCCCAGCGCGTTTTCCAATTCGTTGCATTTTTCGTATTTTCACTTGCGTGTTGTTGTTCTTTTTATTTAAGTTTTTTGTTGTTGTATTTTTTCCCTATTGAATTTCAATAAAGTATTCGGCGATAATTTTGCATAAAGTATGGTGCTTCGCCGTCAAATTGAATCGTTAGAAAATTGAATTCAGTCAAAACTGAATGCAAAGTGCTCGACTATTTTATACCCACTGCATATTTAATCTTGCGAGTATTTTTGTCTTATAAGCAAGAAAAAATTATTGTTGGTTTGATGAGAGGAGATATTTCGTTTTGTGCTCGTTCACAACCAAAGCTTTCCAGACGCTGTATGTACTACAAGCTCTAGTAATACAGGCAACCATATTTCGGTCGCCTGCGAAGTCGATCAGTCTCAACCCATTTGGAGAGGTTGAATTTGAAGGCTGAATTTTCCGACTGTAGTACCAAATATGCCTTGGCTTTAAAATCGCCAAGCACAATTTTTACATCTTGACGGGGGCAGTTGTCATAAGCGCACTCCAGCCGCTCTTAAAAGCCATCGTTGGTCATATTGTTCTTTTCTTTCGTCGGGACGTGGGATAGTGTTATGTTGAAAAATGTGAGTGATGTCAGCCCTTATTCTAACGAGGACGTCATCCAGCTGGGCATCGGTACTTTTCCAATTAATGGACCTGACATCCCACGTGCATGCCCTTAAATACTAGGCCTTATTACGTTTGGCGTGTCGTCATCAAAAGTGGGCTCTAACACACAAGGCTGTTGTTTCCTTTTCATTGGGAGTGCGTTCTACGTGGCGGTTTCCAAACCCAGCACACAATCTCGTTAAGCGAGTAGTATAAAGTTTTATATATGTACATTAATATAGCGAGCCGCTTGTTTCAAGACCGACAGTCGCACCTGTGATGAACAGACGCTCCAATTAGATTTCAGCGAGTCTTTAAACTGAATATGCCGATTAAATACTATACTTTATGTAATCTCCGGCGTTTCCTTCTGGGTGCCGTGACTGATTCTGAAGTCTTGGTCCACCGAGTTATATATTACTCTTTGTTACAACCCGTTAGGGTTCCTCCGGCCTTCAAAGACGACGTTAACGATTCAACTGTCTGTGTTGTGGAAAAATTGGAAAAAATTCTTAATATGAACTTACTAGTTCAGCACCATCTTTTTGGAGATCTTTCAATGGCATTTCTCATATATTTTTGTGGGATCCAGCCTGATCCTGTCCTTGGTCAGATAAGAGTCGGGTACATTCAAGTTATATCGAACAGACTTTCGTAGGTACGGATTATTAGCGTAGTCACAACCCAATTTAATAATGAATCATATTATATATCAAGAAAAATGCCAAAACTATAGGAGATCCACTAAATGTCAAAGTCCAGCCTTCGATTGTATATATGACATGAAAAATTGTCGGCAAAGTCGAGACAAACACGAAAATGAAAGCCTAAGTTCATTAAAATGTCCATCCGAGGTATGAGCTTCTAAGGAAGCTTTTATTGTATAAGAGATATAACTTCTTCTTCATTCTTTGAAAAAATCATGTAGAGGGCTAGTGTCCTGGGTATAAAAGCCACGCTCGACTTCACCACTAAGCACACACGAACACAGCACTTCACTCGGACCGACTGCGGCACTTTTGTTACTTTTAAACAGCACTTTTTTCAATTCTTTTCTCAACACTTCTTATTTATTTGCACTTTTTTCGGCGTCTCTGCTTGTCTATTTCCAATATCCTTTTTTCGGCGAAAGGGGCTGCTGGTAACTGCTGTTTCCGCCATTGTGGCCATATGCTCGGCTGCTTTCGCGCTTTGGCGCTGCGACTCTTTAGCTCTTTGGCTTTGGTCGGTGTAAATAACATCTTCAAATCCAATTCAATTGCAACCTGAAATCAATTGTGGCAACCTTAAGTGGAAAATTCAATTTAATATGAAAGCAGATGACATTTATGCCGCGACGCGACGCTCGAATTAATACACCGGCGCGCGTTTTGCCCTCAAATGCTTTCAATTCGCGTTCTTGTATTGTTACATTACTTTCTTTTTTCTTAGATAAGAGGGGTGTGAGAGGGTTGTGATTGATAGTGTAAGTGATATAGTGCGGTTGATTAAGTCTAATGAAATTTAAAGAGGGTGCGTTGGTTAAAGTGCTAGAAAGTTAGGTACTTTTGCTGGGGTCTGAGTAAAATAAAGCACCAAAAAACATTAACTTTGTCTGTCATATTCTTTACTATTCTTCTTCTTCTTTATCGGCGTGGACACCCCATACGCGGTTATAGCAGAGTTAACAACAGCACGCCAGTCGTTTCTTCTTTTCGCAAGGTGGCGCCAATTGGAGATTCTAAGCGGAACCAGGTCCTTCTCTACCTGATCTCCCCGAAGAGTGATGGTCTTCCTCTTTCTATGCTTCCATTGGCGGGTACTGCGTCGAATACTCTCAGAGCTGGGTGTTTTCATCCATTCGGACGACAAGCCAATGTCGTCGTATATCTAGTACAGCTAATCGTTCCATCGACTGCGGTATTCGCCGTTGCCAATGCGCAAAGGACCATAAATCTTTCGTAGAACCTTTCTCTCGAAAACTCGTAACACCGACTCATCAGACATTGTCATCGTCCATGCCTCTGCACTATCTTTGATCTTTGTTCGTCGAGAGAAGACTGTACTTTTCAATTGCCTACTCAGTCCGAACGAGCTCTGTTGACAAGAATTATTCCACGTTGGGTTTCGAGGCTGACGATGTTGTTGGTGTTAATGCTGGTTCCAAGATAGAAGAAATTACCTACGACTTCCAAGCTATGACTGTAAAAAGATTGTCCCTTCTCTATTAAGCTCTACAGTTCGAATTACTTGTATCGAACGGCTCGGAGAGGGCCTTCCCGATCCTTCACAAATATCAGTAGTTTCCATATGGGGTTCCTGCTTTATTGTGAATATGAAAAAAAAAACGATAGTTACGGTTAGATCACAATTTGACTGTTAGAGATAATCCTTTGTGATGCCTGATAATTCTTGTGGTTGGATTTCAGATTGGACGAACTGCACATTCTGGGTAGTATGCTCGGGCTCAAGATATTTTAAATATAAGCTCTAGTAAAAAGAAATGCATTATTTTTAGTCAGAATGTTCCGATTATGGTCAAATATGCAAAAATCTCATTGAAATTCTTCTCTCTTTTGGCAAAGCTACTGTCCCAATAGATTTTCAGAAGCTTTTCTTGATGCGATTTTTTCACCTGCGTAATAGTTCGCTATAGAAAGTGGTAGGCAATAATGACTTAGTGCAGGTCCTGACTATGAGGTGGATGCACAGGAACCTCTCAACCAAGCTAACGGAGCTTTTGCCCAGTCAGTTTCCTCATGTGCGGCCTGGCTTAGTCCTGATCGACAATTTGTTTTGGCAGATGCTGGCTACTTCTAGACAATTACTTACTTTAGACGGTGAAAGTACAAAACCGAATAAAGAATTTGGCCGTAGGTGAACAGCTCATTGATTCCCTAGCAAAATCCCAACAAATACAACCTAAATCCTTCCTAACAATCAATCATAGCTCGGTCACCGTTTGCTTCGACTACCCGCTATTTGAGCACGGTTGTTTTTGCTTGACGTTGACACATAAGTGTCACTTTAGATCATCAGTAACCATCTCCTTCAAGAATGTATATATTTTATTGCGATTCAGCAGCGACACACAGTTAGCAATGCGGTCAAATAAGGTTTATTTTCGGTTACTCGTGAGGCACGCATAAATCGGTCTTATTTTTGTATCCACTTTTATTTAAGTGGTCGTAACGGCGCTGACTTAAGATTGGACTCAACAATTTTCAGTATTTTATCGATTTTCTCTGGTTCTATGGTCTGCCAGACATAAAAATTACCGGAACGGGAGCGACGAAACTAAAAATTTCCATAAAGAGTAACTCGATACCACTTTAACAGATTACGAATGCCTTGTATTAAAAAATAATGGATTTAATTTTACTCGATTGGCGCTAATGGCCACAAAATAGCGACACGTTTTCTCTGCAAATTGGTTTTTGGGTGATTGCCACGCCCCTAGAAGGACTTCTAGGCGGTCTGAAATGTACCTCCGCGGCTACTCAAATGCGATAGCCCGAGTCATCCAGGTCTTATGGTTAGGCGCTAATGGCGACACGTTTGCCCTCAAATTGGTTTTCGGGAGATTACACCCCCTAGAAGGACTATCTAGGCGATTTGCATCTCTAAATAACATGCTATTTTACTATCGAAACCTATGTCATATAAGTCGAATGGGGGTATACTTATATTCTTATAAGTTTTTATCTAAGAAATAAGGGAGGCATAATCTTTATGTAATTAATTTTTGAATAGCTGGCGGTTTTTATTAGCATTTCTTCTTGTCGGGAGGCACTTGTCTGTGTTAATGTCTGAAGTATTCAAAATGACAGAAGTCTATTATAAGATAATAATTTAGCTGACAGTTGTAGTGTTGCATTCGAAATTACTCAGCAGGAGATAAAAAACTTTCTGACTCATTTTTATTTCAAATGTATTATATACATACATATTCATATATATATATTGTACATAAATAACGCGGTTTGACAATTGCCATTGCCATAAATGAAAATTTCTAATATATACATATGTACTTATATACATATTTTCATGTATGTACCCTTCTCTTTCCTGAGCATATTATTTTCTTTATGTTAAGGGTAGAGGTCAGCCAGCAATGCCATAAAAGTAGTTAACTATATATTTACCCACACACACACAAAGCATATAAGTGAGTAGTGGGGCTTATGTGCTCAAACCTAAGTGCAATATATAATACTCATATAATACTTTATGTTCAAATACAATAAAATTATACGCACTGTTGCACATGCTACAATTCACACAAGTGCTGCTGCGGTCACTGAGTGCGGCGTCGGGACAAAAAGCGAGCATGAGTTTAAGCGAAAAAATGTGGAAATGAAAAAGAAAGCTAAAAGGAAACACAAAATTATAGGTGTAAGGCAACGCTAGTGGGTGTACCAATGGGTGGTTCATAAATATGTTTGTTTATATGTGTGTCACTATGCGCCCTTACCAGTCACTCCATACCATTTGAAGCTATAAACCACAACTAAATCATATATTTGTATATAAAGTAAGAAAGTAGTGATATAACAAGAAAAAAAAAACGTTAACTTTGACTGCACTAGAGCTATAATACCCTACACCTCTGCTTTTTTTGAGCATAATAGTGTATAAAATATTATTAGCTTGATTTTGAACCGCCAAATTGTATGGCAGCTATATGCTATAGTGGTGCTTTAGGAATTATTTGTTCGGAGATTGTATCATTGCCTTGGATAATACTTCCAAGTAAAATTTCGTGAAAATATCTCATCAAATAAAAAAGTTTTCCATACAAGCATTTGAATCCGATCATTCAGTTTGTATGGCAGCTATATGCTATAGTGGTCCGACATGAACTTTTTTCTCGGAGATTGCAGCATTGCCTTAGACAATAATCTACGCTAAATTTTGTAAAGATATCTCGTCAAATAAGAAAGTTTTCCTTACAAGGACTTGATTTTGATCGTTCAGTTTGTATGGCAGCTATACTCTATAGTAGTCCGATCTGAATAATTTATTCGGAGATTTTAGCGCTTTTTTGGGCAATAATCTAAGTCAAATTTCGTGAAGATATCTCATCAAATAAAAAAGTTTTCCTTGTAAGTACTTGATTTAGATCGTTCAGTTTGTATGACTGCTATACTGTATAGTGCTCCGATCTGAACAATTTGTTTGCAAATTGTAGCGCTTTCTTGGGCAATAATCTAAGTCAAATTTCGTGAAGATATCTCGTCAAATAAAAATGTTTTCTTTACTAGGACTTGATTTTGCCTATTCAGTTTGTATGGCAGCTATACTCTATAGTGCTCCGATCTGAACAATTTGTTTCGAGATTGTAGCGCTTTCTTGGGCAATAATCTAAGTCAAATCTCGTCAAAATATCTTTTCAAATAAAAAAGTTTTCCGTATAAGTACTTGATTTAGATCGTTCACTTTGTATGACAGCTATACTTTATAGTTGTCCGATCTGAACAATTTGTTTCGAGATTGAAGCGCTTTCTTGGACAATAATCTAAGTAAAATTTCGTACAGATATCTCGTCAAATAAAAAAGTTTTCTTTACTAGGACTTGATTTTGCTCGACTAGTTTGTATTGCAGCTATATGCTATAGCGATCCGATATCGAAGATTCCGACAAATGAGATGCTTGTTTCGAAGAGAATTACGCGTGTGAAATTTCAGATCGATAACTTAAAACTGAGGCACTAGTTCCCGTATATAAAGACAGAGGGACATGGGTATATCGACTCAGCTTGTGCTGTAGATATAAATATAAATATATATATTCGTATGTATGTATGTACTCAAGTACATATTTACCGTTCTGGGTGGAGTAAAGCAACTAATAAAAGTATGACATCATATTTCAGCCACGTACATTTGGCTCATCCAACGCACACCCATTCATAAAGTATTCATACAAACACGCATACACACAACTAGCAGTTCGGTCCATTATACAGATATTTGTGTGTCCGTTATATATTTTTCGCATGTTGGAAGGCGTACCTTCTGTAATGCGCCACGTAAACGTAGCAACATTGTAATAAAAGTTCAAATAAACATCCCCATAACGATAGCCACACACACACTCATACACACAAAAGCGCCATATATTATTACCACCCACTCACTCTCTGTTTGCATGTGTGTGTGCGTTTGCTTTTTCTACGTGGTCAGTCGTTCCAATGTTCATATTTCTATCTGCGCCCCCAGTGTTGCATTTCACTTCGTTTGACCACTATACACACATACACACATGAACACCTACTTGCGCCACGTTGTATGTGGCTCTGTTGACGCTCAAGGTGGTTAGCTCGAAATATTCTCTACCTTAGCTTCTTTTTTATTTCATTACCTCGTTTCGATTTTTTCCCTTCATTTACTTTTCTTTTGTATTTTTTCCATGTTTTGCTCGACATGCTTTCTCAGGTTGCCATTGCTTGGGTTGCCTCAGCGCTGACCAGTGTCCGTTTGTATTTGTATGCCCCTCCGGTGAACGAAATGAAATATAAATACGTTGGATAAGAAGAAAAAATAATTTAATAGATTATTTTGGGGGCCAGCAGGAATAATGCAGCTGTTCGTAGTTCCTTCCGTCTTTGCTCTAACGATATGACGTTCCAGAAGATTGGAGTTCTTTCGGTCTTTGCTCTAGCGATATGACGTTCCAGGAGACTGATTGTCTATAATTTTTCGTTAGAGCATCCGACCATCAAGGTTAATATATTTATGCTGAAATATGTTATTTTTGGCGGAATTCTTCCAAGTACTCTGATAATAAGCTAATAATTTCGTCGGGGTCCGATTTTTAATGAGTGCAGGGCAAAATATCGGCGACACGTTACTCTAAGCTTAGTTTATATTAGGTTCGAATAACAAAACTGTAAACAACGTTCCAACCAACGCAGATTTTCTTGGGTTAGGATATACTTCTATCCCATGAAGTTGGTCTTTTTTATATTTTTAATTCGAAATGAGATCTGCTGAATAACTTCTTCCTAATCAGCCTTAGCCGGAATGTTGAAAGAGCTGAGTGGAACCTATATATCCGGTCTTTTCAGCGGACTGGAGGTCTTCCTCTTTCTCTGCTTCCCTTGGCGGGTACTACGTCGAATACTTTCAGAGCTGGAGTGGTTTCGCACATTCGGACGAAATGACCTAGCCAGCGTAGCTGCTGTCTTTTAATTCGCTGAACTATGTCAATGTCATCGTATATCTCGTACAGTTCATCGTTCCATTGAATGCGATACTTGCCGTTGCCAAAGCGTTGGGGGCCATCTTTCGTAGAATATTTCTCTCGAAAACCCATAACGTCGACTCATCGGATGTTGGTCTCATCCGATGCTGTTGTTTCCTTTTCATTGAGGGCGTACTTTACATGGCGGGTTCCAAACCTCTCCCACAACCCTGGGAAGGAATGGTTCTTTGGCTACCCAGAAGATTCTTGGTCTCAGACCGGAAGTCGTGAGCTGCTTGAGCCAAAAAGACTCGTTTCTGGCCACTCCCAAGTGAATGGCGGTCAGAGAACTTCTCTCACTTGCGTAAACTTCTACATATGACTCCATTTTTCACTTCTTAGTTCACTAATTAATTCCCTTCCCTCCGATCCTTGTTATTTATTATTGCGCTTCCAACAAGCTTGAAATTCATTTTAAAAGACCATCTTACAACACTTATTTCCAAATCAGACAGAAATAAATGTTCTAGATTTCTTGCCCAATACACCACTTCTCTTTCTTTCGGGGATCATGTTGTTTAGTTAATATCGTCCTTCATAAGAACATAATCTTTATAAAGGTGGCTTCGACGGAATCAAGGTCAATAGTTCCGTATTATGATCTGTCTTTAATACCTTTATATGGTCCATAGTAAAAGCATTGATGTGACTATGGATAATGCTCGCCCGAACTTTTCCTTCGATCGTTGTTTTATTTTAAGTCGCACAGTTTATTCAATTCTCGTATAAAAAAATTGCCTCGAAGGTTCGCTTCTGAGTTCCTCAGAAATTAAATTTCTTCTGGAATGCTGGCGACTATATAATTCCCTTCCCTCCAATCCTTCTTACCTAGCCAGCTTGACACCCATTTTAAAAGACCGTCTTAAATATTAGATTTATATCCTAACCAGACTTCGTTAGATACGAGTATAATGGTTCTTGATTTCTTGCCTAATGTATTTCCTTCCCCTCGAGGATCGTGAGCTTGATATTTAGTTAATATCGCCCCTCGTCAGAGCTCGGCCGAAATCAAGGTCATAGTTCACTGTCATGATAGATCTTTAATGTCTTTATACATAGTAAAAGCATTGATCACACTTTGGTAAGGGTTCCTCCGAACTGTTCCTGCGGTCGTTGTTTAAATTTTATCTAACAAATTACCCAAAGGTTTATAAGGCGACTCCGAATGCCTGAAACTGAGGTTATAGCCCAATTTACAACAACGCGCCAGTCGTTCTCTTCTATCGGCAATTGGAGATTCCAAGTGTATCCAGGTTTTTCTATACCTCGTCTTTCCAACGCCGTGAAGATCTTCCTCTTCCTCTACTTCCCCCGGCGGATATTTTGTCGAATACTTTCAGAGCTGGAGCGTTTTAATCCATTCGGACGACATGACCTAGCTAGCGTAACCGATTCATACTTAGCCTCAAGGCTAAAAGGTGTTGAATGGAGCCCAGAATTTTATAGGAGGATGTCATAAGATCGGAATTTGCGAAGGTTTATATTGGATCTTCATATCAACTCCCATAAAACTGCTGGAAGGCGAAAAGATGATCTCAACTTCCGCTCATAAGCAACACATGATGGTGCTGAATATTTCCGAGCGGGTTGAAAAGAGAATCCATACTTTCAAGCTCATAAATCAATACAAACAAACTTGCTGCATTTAATGTTGACCATCCATTCCTTTTTTCGCACGTTTCTTCATTCCAACGTTCCGATACAAAGCACGCCTGATATAACAACGTAATATCCTGGCGATTTTTCTGCAGCGCATTTTTATTTCCTGAATGGATGGACCGAGCGTCAGCCAACCAACCAGCCCTAGCCACACGGCGAGCCACAAACACACTACCTTCATATGAGCGGGGTCAACACGAAGTTATGAAGCTCTGGCGTAGAATACGAAATACATAAATAAAATGATAAAATAAAAATGGCAAATGGCAGATAAGAAATGAAATGGTGGCAGGGACTTGTGGAGTGCGCAGTCGGAGCAAAGGCAGAGGAGCCGAGCGGAAGCCGAAGCCGTGCATGAGTTGACAGAAAAATGAGAAACCATGCGGTTGTGGCGGAAGTAAAAATATAGCAAAACGAAAATAAGAAAAGAAATATGGCACTCGGAACAGAAATACATAAAGGATAAATGAAAAAGAATAAAATTTATAGCTGGCAACGGCGTAGGTAAGCAGACACCATAAGAAAGTGCAAAATGAAAAATAAAATAAATAATAAAACAGAAAGAAGAGGAAAATTGTGGAGTGAATCGAGTGAGTGCGACCGTAGAAAGCAGATATAATTTGCAGCGTTGGCTTTGGAAAATGAAAAATCGAATGAAATATTTTTATAACCAACAAAGGACAGCTTGGAAGAAATTTGCTGTAGAGAGGACAGCAGAGCATAAATAGGTGCTAAAAATACATTTACATTTATTTATTTAGAATCGGAAAGAAAGTATAGTATATGAAAGGATATATATTTTTATATATCTGTATATAAGCGCCTAAAAAGTATAGAGCAGACGCCTGGATAGGTGCAGAACACCTTTTCACAACGGAGTAAAAAAGGTACCAACAGAATAATGAAAAAGTCAAGACTCATAAAATATGAAGAACTACAAATACAGGCGCACGCACATACATATATTAAGCAAGAAAAGACAGAGGAAGGAATTGGAAGAATCATAAAAATCTTTAAGCGAACCAGATAAATGGACAGACCAAGAGGAAAAAGTTAAATGCGGGTCGTCCTCGGTGGTTTAACTAGTTGCTAACCCAAAATCTCTTGTACAATCGCACGGAGCCAAATCAGGCAAATACGCGGTTTGCGAAACAATGTTAGCCGAGTTTTTAGCACAAATAGTCATGAAGAACTAATGAAGTTTGACATTATGTATTTGAGCGATTTGGCTCCACTTGAGACTTAACGCGTTTCAGACATAAAAATATTCTTCTAAATGGTTTCAGCTGAGCCAAATGCTAATTCCAACATTATCAGCGCGGTCTCTAATGGTCAGTCGACGACAAGGCCCACGTCAGTAGAGGTTGATAATCGTCCCTATTGCGGTTCGTCTTTAACGCGATCTCGGCCCGCTTTGAACTCGGTGTACCACTTATAAACGTTTTTTTTTGTCATATATTGATCACCAAATCCCTTTTGGAACTGTAGCGGAGTTTACAACCGCCCGCCAGTAGCTCTTCCCTTTCTCTGTTTGGCGCCAATTGGAGATTTCAAGTGTAGCCAGGTCCACCTCCACGTGGTCTTTCCAACGGAGTGGAGATCTTCTTTCTCTGCTTCCCCCGACGGGTATACTCTCAAAACTGAAGTGTTTTCATCCATTCAGACGCCGCTGTTTCTTAATTCGCTGAACTATGTCAATGCAGGTCGAATTATTTCCTCCAGCAGTAGATTGAAGAAGTCGCAGGATAGCGAGTCGTCTTGTCTGAAACCTAGTTTGATATCGAACAGCTCGGAGAGGTCATGATAACGGATGTGCTCTAGAAGAAGTCTCATATTCTCATATGATTCCTTCATATGAACCGCATGTTACCGTTATGAACCTATACCGCCTTTAAACTAAGTTTAGAGGAATCAATGAATAGACGCCAATCACGTAGATCATGTTTCTGTCCTAGTGCGTTAAACAAAAGGTTAACTTCTGAACACTATACTAGACTCCCTTCTTGAAGAAAGCATTTTGTGAGGTATTTCTGCCTTTTTCTGTAAAAAGTAATATTTACATCACTTTGGAGAAGGTTCCAACCTTTTAGTCTGGATGTCTTCTAAAAGTTCGAACTGCGGTTTTAAAAGGCTTAGATCTCGAACTAAGTCATTAAGTTCACCCTATGAAATTAAATGCGGCACTGTTGAACATTCTGATAAATCAAATAAAGGATCGGTTGTCATTTCCTATGAGCTTTCTGTAACATCGAACGCTATTTACTTCAAACAAGCAGGCGGAACCTTCTCAACCGGATAAATCTCTGATCGTATGAAATTATGAGATGATGAAATATGTATAATGGAATTTTATGTATTGTAGAACCTAAAGCCGTAGGTTACAGAATATCTTTGGGTGATAAAAAAATTCTGTTTTCAAGTTTGATTTCAGGGTATCAAAATGCATTAGAAACATCTAGGAATTTTCATGTCACAAATTATGTGTCTACCAAAGTTATGGAACATTTTTAGTGGTGCCAAATTATTTTATTTTCGAAGTCATATTCACATCAAGAGCAGTATTTATTGATTGAAATAAGATATTATTCTTTTAATCCTTTTTTGTTATTGTATTTGATTATTAGGCTTTTTATTTTTTTTGTTTTTGTATTATATTTTTTTCTTCTTTTTTAAATTTTTTTTTTAACTTTTTATTTTTTTGTTATTTTAGTTTCTATTTTATTACTATTTTTTATTAATTTTTTACTTTATTGTATTCTAATTTTTTAAATTTTTTTTATTTTTTTCGCAAAAAATTTGATGAATACAAATCGACTTTCTTTTCTTAGAAATTTGAGATGTTTTACTTATAGCTTAGTTCATCAAATTTTGCAAGTTGGTTTTGAATTGTTGTTGTTATGGGGAGGGGAAGTTGAAATATTGCGCATAAAATACAGTGTAAGCTTTATTTTCTTTAATGCGTTGTTGCTTTTCATTACAACATTATGTAGATACACGTGCGGAGCATAAAAGTATAAAAACAGAGTAAAAAAGTGTAGAAAAATGATAAAAATGGAATTGGAAATAATGCCAGCAAAAAAGGTGAACAAGGAAGAAGTTTTCATTTCAACTTACCAATAATATTGACAGAATATAACGGTGAGCTTAGGGAAAGGGAAGGGGTGAGCATATGTTTTTATGGGTGTACGTGGGTGGGTTGGGCGAAGAACGGGTTGCTTCAATGTAAGCGTCGCTTTGGCACGGAAGATATATTGATGGCATACTATTGTATGTGTGTGTGTGTATATGGGTGTAGTGGTGTATATATGAGGCATTAAACCCCCTCCCGCGGGAGAAATACAATAAAAGCGAATATATTTTATCTTTTCGATTGTATTTTTTATATGAAATGTTGGCTGATATATGAAATAAATAAACATTCCCCACACATACATATACATATCGGTGGTACGTGACCAATGGTCTGCCCGTTAGCCTGCCCGCCCCACATACACATATACACAAGTGTGTGTGTGCGCATTGGCAGCCGCAAGCTTTGAGCAGTCGCGCGCAATCTTTCAATCATCGATAAGAATTTCTCATTTTGAAAATACCAAAAATACTTGAATGTTGCATGCAACATACACTACATACTTGCCACATTGGCAGCAGAGCGCTCTTTGGCGTACAAATGTGATTGAAGTGGCAATAAAGGCGCGCAAAGCGCCAACAATAGACGCTGAAATGAAAGAAAGTTAAACGCTGATACAAAAGCCAAGCAGCGGGGAGAGCGGTAGTGAGCGGCGCCAAACGTGCTTCATGCGAAATATATATGTATGTATATATAGTAACTATAAATATATCAGAATTGTGAAGCACCTTTGGTCGGTGGCAGCACCCACCGGCAAGCGCACCAGCCGTGAACTTTTATGGCTGCAGTTGTTGCTGCTGTTGTTGTGCCGTCTGTGGTCGCCAGCTATCACCGCTTATGCCGAGGTGAGCGAGGTCACCACAAACAGTTCACTTGATCTCCGCGTCACCTGCCATCTTCGGTGCACCTCTGCCTTGACTCACACTCCCAGCGTCTCATCTCTCCCACCTTCCGCTCTTTCTATATCATTTTTTCTTTTCATCCATATTCTTTCCACAATAGATTCCTCTGACCAATCGCATTTTAATGGCCGCAATTCTATAGACGTCCTCGTCGCCGGTTATTGGTTCACTTGCGCTTATAATACTTGCATTATATAATATAGGTATACAAGGAATATGAGAAAAAATGAAATGAAATCAAATCAATTTGATAACCACCACAAAAAGTTGCTTTAAAAAACTGTGGAAAATGGCGATTGGGTGTTGTTTGTTGTAGTTTTTCAGTTACTGTCCGCGAATGGAACAAATATGTAATTTTGCGTGCGGATTTTTTTGTTGTAAAAAATGAAGCAATTTTGATTGAAAGGAAATGAAGTTGATTTAATGCGCCCTGAGAGCTTCGAATCGCTGAAGTGAAGATTTCTCGGGAAACAAAATTTCTTTTATATTAGTTCGTAGTGTTTGTTGTTAAATTGTAGAATATCCTAATGCGGATTCGGCTGAACTCTACTTATTTCCTCAGTTAAGTCTTTGTGTTCCATTTATGTATAAAAAATATATATTTTATACAGATGTTTATTTAAATCGTCGGAGTCTTAAGCCCCTGTTCTCATTCAACAACTGATTTCAGAGATAAAATATATAAAACTGAGTTTGGACTTAGTGTTCTTATGTATGTTACTCAGGCATGGCCATTGGGGATCTGCATCATATCGTTGAAGGGTAAATATGAGAATATGAGGGAAGGACATCTCCGAGCCGTTCGATATCAGCCGAAGTTTTAGACAGAGTGATTCCCACTCGCGCGTTTTTTGTCAATATATTGTTGGAAAAATTGATACCATACATACATGCCGCTAAGCTGAACCGCAGAGGCACTGTCAACTTTATTCTACTCTACGCACCAGATGATATTGACATCGTAGGCCTTAACAACAGAGCTGTTAGCGCAAAGTTTTCCAGCTTGAGAAATAAACCAAAAAAGGTTGGTCTTGTGGGGAACGAGAGCAAGACAAAGTACATGATGTCACACACAAATCTTCCTCGCGTCTTAGGAACTACGTCAGAGTTGGCAACTTAGAGTATTCCACTTGTCATATCGGAGATATTAACTTCGTATCCTTATAAGGATAGGACGAGTTCTTCGAAATAGCTCCTTAACTGGTCATATATTTTTAGCTCTGTAGGTAAAAGTGTGTTATGTAGAGTTGTATCACTCTATTAAGTATTATGTAGTCAGCCTATTTGATCTGAATTTTAAGAAAAGTGTTTATATATTCCAATACTCTTTCAAAATATACTGATTTTCAGTTAACACAAGCAGTGCTTAATCCAATTTTGCATAGTATTCTTCAAGCTTGGGCTTTACAAGCTTTCAGCTAAGCTATTGCTGGGCATTTAACTGACTTTTTGTGTTCAGCGAGTATGTTTTAATATACAAAATTTAGTTGCTTTGGTTAGACTAAACCGACCAAGAGTCTCAAAGCCAAAAAATCAACAAAAATGCAATGAATCTATCCATTCCAGAATGGATAACCTTCTCCATCCTTTTCGCTTAATGATTAGAGCAAACATTTTGATAAAATAGAATCCCTATTGCAAGATTTTATTGGATAATTCTTTATCTCATAATAGTCACCACTTTTCTCCGTATAAAAACGGGCACGCTTTTTACTCGAAAGGACTGAAGGACAGTTGTAGTCTAATGACAGGTACCAAAATACTGGTATCACGCTCGAGTCAGATGGGGCATAAGTAACAAAGTAGGATAGTGAGAGGGACGCTGGCACTTCTCCAATGCTTCTATTCAGCATTATCTAGAACTCGTTTTAAATACCTACGAGCTTCTTAGTTCAAGATGATACTTGATAAAGTATCAAAATTAGATATCAAGTCGCTCTTAAGGTTCATAAAAGGTGTTGACGTTCTGTATGACGACTATTTCAGCTCAAATTAAACTGTACCTCCATCTGGCATTACTAAAGACCAGTAGGTCTGTTTTTGTGTGACAGCCTGCCAGTATAATCTAACCTTTCTTCGTTTAAATATCTCTGAGAGCAATACACAAAAATCATATCATTTCGTAGTCTTGGATATGTTTGCATGTTTATTACTTCTTTGTACATTTCTTGACAAGTGAATTAAACTTCGTAAAGAAAATAAAAAGCGAACATAACAAAAGTTATTATATTTACTTACAACGTACTACCTTCTTGGAAAAAACAGTTACTACCTAGATGCATGAATATCTTTATATAAATATGTATAGTATGTATGTACTTACCAGTTTACAGGTCCTTTGGAATAACTTACAGAACATACATAAATACACGTTCTTTTCTCGCATGGAAAGAATTTTTATTGGTGACTGGACAGCTTTGCTATTGGGCTAGGCCCATACAAAGCATGTACATATGTATGTTATGATATAATAGATGTTGTGAATTTCATCAAACATGATTTATTTTGGCATTGTCTTATGACTTGTTTATGATGTGTAGATTTTATGTGCTTTGGTCGTTTTATTTGTATGAACAAAATTTAATCAATTTTAGTCAAGCTTGCAAACTACTTTTATGTTATGTACGAGTATAGTTTGTTTTATACACAACTGTAATAGTTTTGTTCGCCTTACGGTTGTTAACAACCGATATGGAAATAATCGATACAGTCATACGAAAAGATTAACATATTGGAAAGGGGTATAAACCTTCGGTCACAAATAGGTCATAGAATTCTTTTTTTGTTTGTCTATTTGTTTTGAGTAAGAGTAGTTATAAAATGAGGTCGGTACTTTTGGTTAAGAGTAAAGGCATACGAAAATCTAATAATGATACAAAATTTTATTTATGATCTGATTGGCATCATATTTGTAGAAAAAAGAAAAGGATTTACATTTGCAAACACTTAGCCCTCGAGGTGGCAATACAATCGCATTATTATTAATTTGGTGGGTAATAATTCACATCATAGCTTCACATGCATGTAAAATATCAAATAAGAGAGTAACATATCAGAGAACCATAAAATTGTTTATTTAGTGGGTTTGTCGAAGGATTTAATCGAGGTCTAGTGATCGAGGGAAGATTGAAGAGGTTCATCTGAGCTCAACTCTTCATACATTGTACCCAAAGTTTCGGTAATTTACTCTTTCTCTGTGCTAAATAATAAATAATGTACTAATGTACTAGTTATTTGCAAATTTAATATGAAGTTGAAACAAAAAAGTTGTTAAATGTTTTAGGTCCGGAAATAAATTTTGTATATTGTTTCGATTATTACAGCATCTCTTGATAAAGCTTTATATCCAAATAACTACATTAGAGTGTAGGATCTGTTGTGGTTGTGCTGATGAGCGGGTATTTCAGTGGGCTCCCATAAATATATTGGGTAGTCGAAAAAGTCTTTTCGTATTTCTAAACAAACTTCAACTTATTTTCTCCGTAAACTTTACAAATTTCATTGGTGGTTTGCGTGGCATTGTTCCCTTTTTATACAAAAATTTCAAAATATAGCGAATTTCTTCATTATTTTCACATATTTTTGAACAGATGTAACTTTTTTTTCCATCTTTCCCAAATTTATTTTTTTTTTGTGGTGAAATAAAGCTTAAAATCTCACCTTTCCAACATGATACAATGTGATACGTAGGTTGCTATATATATTTCTGGCCTAATAATGTAAATAGGCATATTTATCAACGAAAATGGTTTTTGTTTTATTTTATTTTTTTATATTTTATTTTTTTTTTTTTAATTTTTTTTTTTTTTATTTTTTTTTTTCGATTGCTGTTTTCTTTCGGGCTCATACGCATAGATCCATGATTCGTCACCTGTGACGATCTTATAAACGTCTTTTGAAGCACCGCGATCGTATTTTTTCAGCATTTCTTTACACCAATCCACACGAGCCTTTTTTTGAGCGATTGTCAAATTGTGCGGGATCCAACGAGAACAAACTTTTTTTACGGCCAGGTGTTCATGCAATATCGAATGTATGCTGGTGGGAGAAATGCATAGGCATGCCTCTATCTGAAGGTATGTTACATGACGGTCTTGCATTATCAGTTCACGCGGCATCGATGTTTTCTGGCACAACGGCTGTTTTTGGACGACCTTCACGGAACTCGTCTTTGAGCGAGCGTCGGCCACGATTGAATTCGTTGTACCAGTTTTTCACAGTGCTATAGGATGGTGCTTCATAGCCATACAAAGATTTTAGTTCATCGATGCACTCTTGTCGTGATAATCCACTTCGAAAGTTGTGAAAAATGATCGAACGAAAATGTTCACGAGTTAATTCCATTTTTTGGCCGAGATGAATTTTTTAATTCCCTGTAAATAAAACAATTCACGATTAAATGACAAAACGTTCTGAGTGATGTTATGCTAAAATATGTGAAACTTTCCAAAGGAAATGTCAGATAGCACCTGACAACACTTAGTGTTGCCCTAGGCCGGAATATATATAGCAGCCCTCGTACACGACTGCAATGACATCTATTGACAAAATACGAAAAGACTTTTTCGACTACCGAATACAACGAACTTTCGAAAGATTTTGACGGCGAATGCAAACTGACAACTAAACTTAAAGTTT
This sequence comes from Bactrocera tryoni, assembly GCF_016617805.1. Lineage (NCBI taxonomy): Eukaryota > Metazoa > Arthropoda > Insecta > Diptera > Tephritidae > Bactrocera > Bactrocera tryoni. The sequence continues at coordinate 16,500,241 of NC_052500.1, forward strand.
TAGGCTGCATACTAACTTTATATTGGGGCGCGGGTGTGTTCGGTTTGATAATGTATCGTCTATATTTATTAAAGAGTCAACAGATGATACTCAGCTTAGTGTCATGTAACCCTTGTTATTTGTTCTCCTTGTACTATTCTCCATGGGTTTTTAAGAAGTTTGTGTAAAAATTTCAAGCCGATCGATCCAATCGTATCGAAACAATTTTGCTTACAGACTTAACGAAATGCGTGTTTTTGGGAGCTGATTACACTAAATCTTAAAAATTTTTACAAATGATATAGAAAAGACATCGTATTAGTGAAGATGTCATATTCACTAGTTGAAAAGATTTCTTTGGACATATATGTATGTATGTACATATGTACATACTTAGTATGTTGAGTGTACATACATATATTTGAGAATGTTATCCGATAATTTGATATATACATATACATATATATATATATATAATATATATAATATAAATTGCATACTAACACTTAGAAAATATATCTTATTAATCTGAGTAAAAACTTCTTTAATTGCAACAAAATAATTGCCTCTAATACCCTACACGCTTATTGTGACCGAACTCCTTACCTTCTCATATACATACATATGTACAGATAATTTCGCATAAATACACATAAATAAATATATAAAAATAACTGGCAGTGAAATATAAAATTCTGCTCATATCTATCCACATCCTTCCGCGACACCCCAGCCACATATCGCATTACGCTTGCCGTCCAAGCCCCTCACTCGCCTGCCTGGCAGCCAGCACATTTATGCCATTATAATTGGGTGCCGTCTCGCCTTTGCCTTCGTTTAGCTTTTGTTGTTATTGACATTTTTCTACGTTTGACTCACGTTTATTGCTTAACGACTGTTGTTGTTGTTGTAGTTGTTAGCAAACATACATACATGATACATATAAGATGTGTATATAAATATAGCATATCTGTGACCGCATGAGGGTAGTTTTCACACACACACACACACTTTCAAGCCAAATACAGGCTTTCTCTACGTTGCACTGTGGGTGCTCATAATGTTACCTCATTTCCCCCTCGCTGCTGGTTTGCTTTCCACCCACATTCCCAGAGGAAAATTGGTGGTTGCTGCACGACTGCTTTTCACTGTCGTTTGCCTTATCTGCCGATATTACGCTGCTTGCTCTACGTTGTTGTAGTTTTTGTTGTTAATATTGACGTTTTTGTTGTTGCTACTCTGATTGTGGGTTGTAATATGAAATCATAACAGGCCAACTTTATGCGCTCATTGTGGATGGGAAAATATAGAGAAGTGTGGTGTGGGGAAAATATAGTCAAGTGGTGGATTTGGTGTAACACATACATACACCATACTTCTTTTTGTGGGTGTGTGTTATTTTATGAATTTCATTTGTTTTTCTTGTATATGAGTGAAATATAAAAAGGTTATGGATTATGATAGCATATTCCGTTATGCCAGCTAGGACTTGTCGGCTGGCTTGCGCAATCGTAAGGCGTGGCAATGCCGCATGATTGGTTGAAAATTTTCCTTTTGAGGTTATGTGAAAGGATAGCAGTCATATTTTTTGCGGTTATGTAATTTCATAAGCAATATGAGGGTGTCTCAGCTAAATTTTGATTATGAAACGAGAGCAGTTTCATATTTGGCGTCGCAAGAAAATGGCGGATTTATAAATTTTATATGCGTGGGTGCCACTCATGCAAAAACAGACACAACTTCATATACACACATAGGCTGGCATATTCACAGACAATAATATACATACATACAGACATACATATATAGCGCATAACCTTACCTGCAAAAAATTACCTCTATTTAAATGATAAATACACTTCGAGCTACAGCGAGCTGAGGTAGCAAAAAAGTGGAAGTCTAAACAAAACGAAAAAAAAATTAAATAAATCACCAACCTTTGCTTTATGCCTTTGCTGACGCCTCACCGCACTTGACGCGTTGAGAAAGGTGCAAATCCACTAAGACAGATGTCTAGCAGTGGTCAGCTGAAAATAAATTATAGACCATATCGCAATGCCTTAAGCGATTGTTACCCCCCCCAAACACACACACATCTGCAGACATTTTTATATATAAATGCCGTTATAAACACAAACTTCATTATTATAAATATATGCCGTTATGTGAGGGGAAAAAATGTACTTTGTCCACCTGAGCGAATTGAAAAATAAGCAAAGCCGAAGGACGGAGGACATATGTATGTTTGTAAATGCATACATATGTGTGTATATGACTGTGCTTGTATAGATGTGCTTGTGAAAATTTATAAAAAAAAATTGCGCTTACCAGCAGAGAACGTTCAAAGTTTGCCCGCGAGATCATTCTGATATAAAAATGTAGACATATAGAAGAAAGAAGAAAGCAACAAATTAAGCAATAAAATACCTTGCTATCACAGTAGGAAATTTAAAATTGTGTTCTAATGCAGCGAAGAGTAATTTATTTTTCCACCTGTCGGGGTTTTAAGCTTTGAAGATACACTTCGTTCGAAAGCTCTAGGGTGAAAGCTTAGGTGTACTTCGTGTAAAAGCTTTAGGTTTTCAAGCTTTGAAGATGCACTTCGTGTGAAAGCTTTGGGGTTTTAAGCTCTGAAGATACATATATTTCGTGTGAAAGCTCTAAGTTTTTCAGCTTTGAAAATGTGCTTCGTGTAGTAGCTTTAGGCTTTTTAGCTATGAAGATGTACTTCGTGTGAAAGCTTTAGGTTTTTAAGCTTTAAATATATACTTTTTTTTGAAATCTCTAGGTTTTTAAGCTTTGAAGATGTACTTCTGTAGAAAGCTCTAGGTTTTCAACCTTTGAAGATATATGTACATCTTTTGAAAGCTCTAGGTTTTTAAGCTTTGAAAATGTACTCCTGTTGAAAGCTCTAGGTTTTTAAGCTTTGAAAATGTACTCCTGTTGAAAGCTCTAGGTTTTTAAGCTTTGAAGATGTACTTCTGTTGAAAGCTCTAGGTTTTTAAGCTTTGAAGATGTACTTCTTTTGAAAGCTCAAGGTTTTCTTGGACTGACACATATTTTAAACTCATAAATTATTATTTTATAGCCGTGTAACTGTATCTTCCGTTACTATGCAGGAAAAATTATGGGTTTCCCCGGGTAAAAAAGAGCCTTTTTTCAAATTTCTTTTCTCATATAAAAAATGTAATATTTTATTAGATTTTTTTTCTGTTACAAACATACTACAAAGAAATTCTGAAATTTTTGGAAAAAGAAATTTTAACTCGGCCATTGCGATGCCATTTCCGGTGACACTTCGGAAAAAGGATGCGCCCTCGTTGGTAGGATAACTTCTTACAGGATTATCTAAAGTGAAAAAATACGTGATTTAGTTAAAACCATAACTAAGAACTTGAACGAAGGAAAAAAATGAAAATTTGATTTCTGGCAGACATTTTTACAAAAAAAAAATTAAAATTTCAGTGAAAGTTTCGCGACTTTTTTTTTCAAATAGTTGTAATCGAAAAAATAGTCCAATTCTTTAAGAATTGTATCTCAAAGTCCTGTGTAAAATTTCATGAATATCGGTTGAGTAGTACTCGAAAAATCTTCCCAACCGACTTTAAAAACACAGATTTCCGAAACTGTTAATCGGTTTACTCGGAAAATTTAGGACAATATTTTAGAGGTGTTGTATGATTTAATAAGACAATAAAAAAGTCGAATTTTTGAAACCCGTAAACCCATGTAACCACTTACATCGTTTTCAATATATTTCTACTTATAAAATAAAATAATGTAAATTAATTGTTCTAACTGAAATAATTAAATTTTATTGAAGTTGAACCTAATCATTAAATAGATATAAACTCTGGTTGGTTAGTTAGTTTGAATTTTTTAAACAACTTACCCTTTTGAGGGTACAAAATTTTTGGTGCAGAAACTGCATGATTTTATTCGCAGTGTGACAAGCAACGCTGTCTTGTAAAACATTTTTCATTTTAATACAATTCTTTATTATCGCTTTCAAAATAAGCCCTCTTTAAGGCAATACAAGCATGACATCGCTTAAGGCAATTTACCATACACTTGTTATAAACCTCGGCTGTAATGGCCTTCAGTGCCTTTTCCAGCATCTCTTTTTCGATCATTACGCTTTCGCATAAATTTCTGGTATCTTAAACATTAACCAAAATGTGTTTAGTTGATCCACAAGAGTTGTTGAGATCCTACGCTATCTCTGATGCCAGCACAGCGGTATTCAAGCACTGTTTCTTTAACTTTTTTTGATGCTATCGTCATTAACGGAGCTGAATGGCACGTTTTCGTTGACTTCACGTCCTTCATCGAGTGTTTTGTGTTACTCTAATGCTTGTGTTCATAATAAAGTATACTTCCTAAAACATTTTCAAAGCTTCAAGCAAACTCGTTACTTTTTTGTCCATGATAAAAAAATTGTCGGTCAAAGCTTTCGTGTCGTAAATGCAACAGAATTCATCTTGAATCAATATCAGTGCTATTAAATTAGTTCTTTATTCTTTTGTAAGATGGACCAAGTTTTAAATTTAATTGAATTTATATTTTTATTTAATTTATTATTCAAATTCATTATCCTAGCTTCAATTTAATCAAATTTCATTTAAGTAAAGCCCAACTGCAATCTGATATTACAATAATACTCTAAGGTATTTAATTCAAAAAGATTGCTATCGAGTTGTAATATATGTAGGTTATCGATATATTACAATTTTAGTCGATTGTTATCGATTATAATCTACTTTGGTTGCAAGGTATCTAATTCCCAAAGTTTTAATTAAGTTTACCAATAATTCAAAAATAATCAATTATTGCCGATCTTTATGTAAATTTATTTTACAATTTTCTTGCTTTAGTTTTATTCGGTTTATATATAGTTAAGATTTAATCAATTGTTATCGATTTTAGCTAATATTTTTTGTTCCAATGAATTTAGTTGTTCCCGTTCAATCCAGTTTATCGATATATTTTAAATTTTATCTATATATTTCAAAATTAATCGACTACTACCAATTTGTATTCTAATTTTAATCGATTTTTATCTAAAATATTTGGTTGTGACGTATTTAAGGCCCTAAATCTAATTAAGTTTAACAAATACTCAAAAATAATCGATTATAGTCGATCTTTATGAAAAGTTTTATTTTGCAAATTTCTTGGCCTATTTTATCGAGTTTTTCGATATATTTTTGATTTAATCAACTGTAAACGATTTTTATTTAATATTTTTTATGACCACGAATGTTATTGCCCCAGTTTAATCTAGTTTATCGATATCTTTTGAATTCGATCGATTATTATCGTTTTTAATGTAATACTTTTTTTTTGCAACGAGTTTTATTGATCTGGTTTTTATCGATTTTATTGATATATTTCCAAACTAATCGAATATTATGGATTTGTATAAAATTTAATTGACATGATAATTCAAAAATAATATTTAACAATTTTTTTCCATATATTTCAAAGTTAATCGAATAATATCGATTTGTATAAAATCTAATTAATTTACTTTTATTCGTGTTTACTGATTAATCAAAAATAACCACTTATCATCGCTTTTATCTAATATATCGCTGTTGTATTGAATTTCATTGAACTAATTTTAATCGAGTTTATCGAAAACTTAAAACTAACCGATTTTTATCTAAAAATATTTTATTGCTGCGAATTTAATGACCCAAGTTTGTTGTCGATTGTTATCGATTTTAAAAAATTATTTTTTCGATCTGGCCTTAATCAAATTTTTCGATATCTTTAAAATTTTATCAATTATTATCGACTCTTATCTAAATCTTTTTTATGACTTATTTTATTGAGTTTTAATCGAGATTACCGAAAACACAAAAATAATCGACTATTATCAATTTTATATATTATATACAATATAATGAAACGAAATCAGTCGTAATGTCAGGCATATAGTATTTCTGATTTGTCGCATTAGGTAATATAACATAGTATCTTTCCGAATTTGTTCACGTATACAAATGTATGTATATATTTGTGTGTATGTACATATGTATGTAAGTGTAAAGCGAAACCTCGAACGGCAATAGAAAGGATGAAATTAATTTTTTTCAACCGCATGGACGCCGCTAATATGTTGTACCTGCTACACTGCCTCCACCTAACCTCAAAAAGTCCAAAGTTTAATTGTGAAGAAGAAGAAAATCGTATAAAATGTACTCACATATGTATGTGTTTGTATGTATGCGTTTCTGCAATCGCTGCTCTTTGTGGCAATAAAAATGGGAAAAATTACAAATGAAAAGAGAAGAAAGATAAAGTGAAAGGCATATAAAAAATAACGGACTTGAAAGGAAGTTTTATAAAAATATATCTACGTATGTGTGGATGAATCGAACTGATAAAGCAAATAAATGCTAAACAAAGCTAACAAAAACAACAATAACAGCGTATGAGGATAAGAAAGTAAAAATGCCGGCATTGTAAAAAGGCCATTTTGAAAGGTGTGGGAGGGGTGAATAAAAATATAAATTGTGAAACGAAAAAATTGCGCAGGCAAACACTTAAGCGCTAACGGAGTGCGGGCGTAAGCTTTCGTAGAGGTGAAAGCAGCTTAAATGTATGTGGTTTATGCACACATTCATACATATCTAACTGTATATCTAACGTCCAAATATGTATGTACATATATATGTGTTTGCGACAGAATTGGGCGTTGAATTGGTGGTCAAGCAGCGTCGCTGAACCGTCCAGACACTCACTGGGTCGATTGCTGAGAAGCGTTTGCGACCTCAGAACTAACACCTGAGCTAAGTACATTTTTATAGATTTTTTCCTTGAATAATAAAGCGGTGTACACACGTGTGGTGTATGCTTGGGTGGAAGATAAAATGTGCCGTCATGAGTTTATGGGTGTTTGAAAATGAGTGAATATGTTTGTATGATTGTTTCGGCTGAATGTACTGGGCTTACGTTTGTACGAAATTGATTTGCGTGTAATATGACTCCACAACTTTCCAGTCATATATGTATGTATATGTACATACATATGCACATATGCATATGTACTTTAAATATATAATACTTTGAGAATCTTCTTAAGTAAGTATAAAAAATCGATGATTTTGCACGTAAAAGTAGAAATAGTGCGAACGAGTTCGTGCAGAAAGCATGAATGAGTTGAAAGAGTAACCGGAAGTCAGGTGATAGAAAGAGTGATGGAAACACTTCAAATGTGTAACTATATATAGACCTCATATATCTTTTAAAAGAGTACTGAAAAGGTACTTAATTTTGTTTGTGTGTGGGGGAGGAAGTACATTTTTTTTGTTTGGAAAAAGGTGGTCAAGTTATAGTTCAAAAAATAATCGCGTGTTAATCGGCTTCAGATCTTAAAAAGTTACGCTTAAGTTCTGTTATCCGACCAAGACTTTTCTTTTCTTGTTAAGAAGTAGGGAAGTATGACATCATCGATCGGTCTTCTTTTTTTTTATTGGCGTAGACACCGCTTACGCGGTTATAGCTGAGTTTACAACAGCGCGCCAGTGGTTCCTCCTTTTTTCTGTTTGGCAATAATTGCAGATTCCAAGTGTAGACAGGTTCTTCTTCACCTGATCTCTCCATTGAAGTGGAGGTTTTCCTCTTTCTCTGATTTAAACGGCTGGTATTTTGTCAAATACTCTCAGAGCTGGAGTGTTTTAATCCCTTCGGACGACATGATCTAGCCAGTGTATCCGCTGTCTCTTAATTCACCGAACGTGTATCTCGTAGAGCTCATCGTTCCATCGACTCCGGTATTCGTCGTTGCCAATGCGCAAAGGGCCATAAATCTTCCGCAGAACCTTTCTCTCGAAAACTCGTAACGCCGACTAATCAGATGTTGCCTTGCCCTTGCCTCTGCGCCATATAGCAAAAAGGGGATGATGAGTGACTTATAGAAGTTCGTCTTTGTTCGTCGACAGATGACTTTACTTCTCAATTGCCTACCCAGTCCGAAGTACCACCAGTTGGCAAGAATTATTCTGCATTGGATTTAGAGGCTGACGTTGTTGTTGGTGTTAATGCTGGTTCCTCGATAGACGAAATTATTTTCGAAGTTATGACTGTCAACAGTGACAGGAGATATTTCGTCTTGTCTCCGTTCACAAGCAGACCCATTAGCTTCGCTTCCTTAGCAAGTCTAGAGAAAGCAGTTGTACACTCTTAAAAAAGATTGTACCTTCTCTATTCAGATCTCCCAATTATTCTATTAAGCAGTAGACTGAAGAAGTCATACGATAGGAAGACTCTTTGGCTGAACCCTTGCTTGGTATCCAACGGCTCGGAGAGGACCTTCACGATCCTGACGAAGTTTTTGGTGTTGCTCAACGTCAGTTAACGGTAATAAAACTCAAAGAAGTGGGATTTCTTCACTTATATATTTAAAATTGATGGTATATTGGTGGGTTTTTAGCTTTTAGAAAGGAACCAGATCTTATACTTGTATGTGTATTTAGATATATAAACGGTCAATGGTGGGGCTACGTTGATCTTCAAAGCTATTAGCTAATACCTAGCGCGAAAAGTGATGGCTTTTAAGCTTAATATGGAAGGTTTTTTATTGGAATTATCCTTCTCTTCTTCCATCTCTGGAGACTGGGTCTGTCTTGTTCTAGCTCCTTTCATATTTTTCTATACCACTTTCTCTCTCTTTGATGACTTTGTCGCCTTCTCCATCTGAAGACTGTATCTTTCTCTCTCTCTCTCTCTTTCTCTCTTTGACCCTATCTTTCTCTCTTTTTTTGTTTCTCTTTCTCTACATCTACAGAGGATTGTGTCTGTAGTGTGGAGATAAAGCTCACTTGTCTTTCTTTCGCTCCTTTTACCTGTGCAGACTTTGTCTGCGTTTATTTCTCTCTGTAACCCTACCCTTCTTTTCTTCTCTCTTTCTCTACATCTATATCTTTCTCTCTCTGCACCTATATTTCTTACTTTCTTTTTTTGTCTCTTTTTCTTACATTGAGAAGAAGAATGTGTAGGTGTCCCTTTCTCTTTCGATCCCTATCCTTTACTCTCTTTCTCTCTCTCTCTATCTATGTATATCTCTAGAGCTTATGGCTGTAATGAGGATAGGAAACAGATATCCGTCTTTTTCTGTTCTCTCTGCTCAAAGCAGTTTAGATCTGAGATTTACAAAAATCTAGTTTTAATTTTTACAATAACGAACATCAATTTTCTCAGTTACCATTGTAGTTTCAATAAAAAAGAGTCGGATTCATCATATTATACATTAAATCCTATTGTAAATATATTTATGTACATATAATCTTAAATATCAGAAAACTTTTTTTGAATTTCAAAACCATAATCATTATTAAGCAAAATCATCATAGCGTTTATTTGCCCTCCATCCACTCTCTTCTATCTAAAGGCTAGCAGCTTCAGCACTTTTCCCCATTCAAATGACAATCTCACACTCACGCACTTATCGCCAACGACATCTTAACTTTGTCGCCTTTATTCTAGCTTATCCAACCTTTAACGCTTTTAATTTTGCTTCGTACGTGTTCGCTAAAAGCGTTTCTACAAAGAAGAGTCAAGGACAAACATTCAAACAGACAAGCCAAAGAACTGGTAAAAGCAACTTTCATCTTAATTTTCATCACCAACGTCAATTGCCGCAAAAGGAACACCAACAACACCAACAGCAACAACACTTAACTCTTTTCATACCTTTTAAGCACTTCTTTAAGTGTCGAGGTGAGCGCATGGTGGCGAGATAAAAGCAAAAAGAAAGACACAATTAAGCACACAAATACAGAGGCTGCCACTAGTTGTCTTAAGCAGTAGCCACCAGTCAAACAGAGCGACGATTAGACAGACCGACAGACAGCCTGTTACTCATTCACTCACGCGCCCATTGATACATTTACTTGCGCTTCAGACACTCACACGCCTTTTGCCCTCCGCAAATCGAGATATTCACTCAGCATTCGCTGTGGCAGCCACTTCCGCTGCCATAGAATTATGTCCTTGATGTGAAAATTTTAATTTCAAACTTAAATTTTGAACGGCAACTTGAGCAAACAAATATTTTCCGCTGAGACAGATGACAATTTTTGGCATCTTTTGCGGCGTGGCAACCGCCTTGTGCGTTTAATGCATTGCCGGCATTCCAGCATGAGCTCCACGGCAATCATTTAGGCTACGCAGGAAATCTGAATGCGTCGGCATCTCGCTCGCTTTGCTCATTTTGTCATTTCACTGTATAATTTTCTCACTTTTTCCATAAGATGAAGACAAATAAATTTGATAAAGTGTCAGCAAAGTGCTGGCGGGTGTGGATGGAAGGGTTGGCAAGTGCGTAATGGCGGCAGGTACTCGCTTAAGCGAAGTTTGTGTGTTGTCGTTGTCGTTGTCGTTGTTGGAGTGCGAGTGTTGTTGTCTGTAGATAAATATAATTTTGAAGCGAATAATTTCGTAGATAATGAAGTTTTTAATGAATGCCTTTTTCTCTTTTTTGTTGTTGGTTGACATGTCTGTTTTGCTTCTAGTCTTAATGGTATTTGTTTTAGCAGAGCGAATTTTAACTTATTTTTAGGTTATGTGGCTGGTTTGTTTAAGTGAGAGGAAAATTGTTCGCAATTTATGTATTTATTCTTGGTTTTAAAATTTTTATGTAAACCTTTTTTAAAGCTGTTTTAATATTTTCTATTTTATTTGGTTATTTCAGGTTATTCGTTTTGTCTTCTATGCTTCTGAAAGCTGATTTAAAAGGTAAGTGTCCAATTTGTATAATTACAACATAAACATACATATGTATATGTATTAGTGTATACAGGCTGCATATTTTGGAGACATTTCAATATCTTATTTATATTTTCCGTTTAAAAACTGAAATTTAAAAATTTTCGACCCAATATTTAATATCCTCACACCGTGTAAGAGTTTGACTTTGATTATTTCACTTCTATTCTATTTATTTCTAACCTCTTCAGGTTATATAGTTTATCCCTTATAGAAATATATCCTCTGGGTCGGTCTGAGCCGAAAGCACAAATTTTTACCAGTTGCCTCTATCCTATGCGAGGTCGCGCATGGGCGTCCTTGCATCCCTTGTCCGTCCATAGGTCTCGAATCGAAGGTTCTCCTCGCAGGATCTTCATCTTTCATGTGGACAACATGGACTAACCAGCGTATTCGTTAGATGTTTATACTCTCAAATATATTCTTGCCGCCATAGAGCTCATAAAGTTCGCAGGCACATCTTCTTTTATATTCATCGCAGACGGCTCCAAAGATTTTGTGGAGAATAGTTCTCTCAAATCTCATCACGGTACGCCATCGTCCATATTTCTCTGCGTATAATAGCCCGGGAATAATGAGAGACTTATCTTCTTCATTATTAACATAGACCCCGGTCACGCGGTTATAGCCGAGTTTAGTCGAGCCGAGCGCCAGTCGTTCTTCTTTTTCGCTGTGTATCACTAATGGGAGATTCCAAGTTTAGCCAGATCTCCGCCTGATCTTTCCATCCGGTAGTTTGCGCAGATTTTGTGGTCTCCGTTTTGTTGTTTGAACAGAGCACATATAAATTCCAATCGTCAGGCATGCTTTGGTCCGACTAAATTCTATAAAGAAGCTGGTGCATGCTCCTTATCAGTTCTTCGCCGTCGTGTATAAATTGCTCGGACGGCAATTCATCGCCCCTCGCCGCTTTGTTGCTCTTCAGACGGGAAATTGCTATTGAACTTCTTAATGGTCGGGTAATGGAACGTCTGCTCCATCGTTATTAATTGTTTAATCGGGTTCACCAACTTCTGGTGTTGTACTTTCACTGCCATTCAGAGAAGTAATCCCTCCATAATTTCAATATGCTGTGGGCATCAGTCACTAGATCACCTTTAGGGGCTCTACAAGAGTATGTTCTGGTCTTGAAACTTTCTGTTCGTCGCCGAATCTTTTCGTAGAATTTTCGAGCATTACCTTGTCGGCCAGCTTGTCAAGCTCTTTGTACTCACGCATTTTGGCCTCTCTTTTTTTGTGGGCAAATGAGTCTTGCTTCCATCTTCAACTCTCGGTATCTAACCCATCCCGCACGTGTTGTGGTCGATTGTAACGTTTGGAGGTAAGTGGTCTGTTTTCTCTCCACTGTGGAGTAGAAAATCTTTCAGCTGTCCCCAGCGTTCCTTGTGTCGAATCTCCCTTTGTGCTTTCAATCCGGAGACAGCCAGGTAGCTTGATGACTTTTCTTGTGCTTGAATCCTGTACTACAGATAACCATTTCTCGATCAGACTTAACCCATTTGGTGATGTTTCAGTATGGAGGCTTAATTTACCGACAGTTGTGCCAAAGATACCTTCTTTTCCCATCTTGGCATTAAAGTTGCCAAGCACGATTTTGACATCGTGGCAGGGGCAGCTCTCATAGGTGCGGTCTAAGCGCTCATAGAGAACATCTTTGGTCACATCGTCCTTCTCTTAAGTCGGGGTGTGGGCGCGAATCAGCGGTATATTTAAGAACTTAGCTTTGATGCTGATTGTGGCTAGACGTTCATCCACCGGGGTGAATGTTAGAGCTCGGCGGCGGAGTCTCTCTCCCACCACGAAACTCACACCACATAGTAAATATTACAAGGACGTACTCTTACGAGGACATCATCCAGGGCAGCGGACCGGACAGTCCAGATGCATGCCCTTAAATCGTAATCCTTAATACGTTTGCAGGCTCTCATCCCAGCATGTTTTCGTATTTTTATTGGGAGTGTTTTTTTACGTGGCGTGTCCCAAACCCAGCGCACAACCCTGGGTAGGGATGGTTCGCCTTCTAACTTTAGCTCGTCTTCAAGCGTATGTTCTTTGGCTACCAAGGGGGTACTTGGCCTAAGACCGGAGGTCGTGATCTGCTTGAGCCATATGTAGAATAATAATCTGATCACCACCTAGTGAATGGCGCTCAGAGAACTTTCCTCACTTGCGTGAACTTCTACACCTATTTCCATCCTTCTATGCGAACTAGTTTTTAAATTTTTGAGGTATCGAACATTTTGCACATGGCATAAAGTTCAACCAACGTTTTTCGTCATTTTTCGACACAACATATGTACTAAAATTTAAGTGGAATGGGTAACCCTAACTGTTCAGGAGAAACACGCATGTTGTACAACTGTAAATATACCTTTAATGGACGTCACAGGGGAATAGAAAAAAATGAAGCAGTAAGAAAGAAACCCCCATAAAAAATCAACAACAACTTTTAGTTCTTGAAAAAGTTTTCTTTCACTTCCGCTGTGCTGAGTAAAAAGTTAAAAATATACAGCTGGACACAATGGCCGGCAGCCAAGTGACAATAAGATGACTTGCCGTTCTCATGTGATTACGCCGCCGGGCCCTGTGTACACTTTCTGTGCTGTGCCCCACTACTTATTCACCCTGCGGCAGCTAATGTGTTGCTTTTAGTTTTATATTATTGATGCGCTGTGCCATTGCAGCCGCTTCCCCCTTGCGACAATCACACTGCAGCCTCACTTGTTTCATCTTCAGAGACATGTAAGTGAAATTAAATTGATTTTTTTCGGTGTGCTCGCTGGACATGACAGTGACCCCGACGACGATTCGCAGACACTGACGCTGCCAAAATTTAGCGGACAGTGCTTTTCCTCCAGCCGCCTTTCACATGCTTCTACTTGTTGTATCTTTGTGGAGTCGCCTGTTTGTACTGGTGGTGGGACCAACTTAAACTTGCTGAAATGGGTCCACATCAAATACGCATAAAAGTGTAAGTGTGGTTATAAATTCGAGTACCGTTGGTTACATTCAAGTGCACGCAAGTGTTGCTATGTGAAGCAGCTCGGCCATGACTTTACAAGTTGCTCAGTTCCACTACTCGCGCTGCGTCATTTCTAAAACTTTTACAGTAATTTAGTACAGCCACAATTTTTAAGTTTCTTTGTCGAAATTGCAAACTGTTGACCTCGCTCCTCGGATATCAAATTTGTGCTTACCAGTAGTTTTTCCAATCGAATGGTTGCGAGTAATGTTTCACAGATTCCATTGAATGTAGAGAGGAGATTTTGTAGGTTTATGTGGAAAAGGACCCGAATAATAGAGAGTAAAAGTTTTGAAAGACCTTTTTTTAGATTCTTGGTATATCTGCTCTGAAATTAATATATAAAAATCTAACCAACTACTCAGAGTGAAGGCAATTAGAAGTAATCTATTAATCCGATTTTTCCAGATAAAGCTTTACTCAGTTTTACTTATGACTTTTGAACAAACATCTCTATCTTTGAAATCTTGCATAGTTAGACCCACCTTGCTTTGCTTTTAATAGTTTCGTCTTATTATTCTTGACTGTAAAGTGTTTTTCTTAATGTGAAAATCTAGTTTACTGCTTTGTTTTCAGCTGAGACAACCACCACACTCGACTATCTTCTCTCAAAATGTGAATACCTCTTTAAAGTATTATAAAAAAAACGGAACTGTCGCTAGTATAAAGTTTGTTTTTGTTATTTATCCAGCTCAGCAGTCAACGTAGTAGGTTTCTGATCTTTATCTGAAACTAGATCTAGGCAAGCAAATCTTTCATCCTAATCCATCCACTAGCTTCCACGTCTGATTTCATTTTGTAATGACAGGAGATACAGAACTGTAAAAGCGTGATCTTGTTAGAATATAAAAAAAATATCTCTTAGGCCTAAGAGATCTTGGATACAAAATATCCTTAGGGTATTTAATTTCCTTGAGAGAGCTAAAAGTGAGGAATATTGAAAAAATGTATATAATGATATATAAAATATATCATTACTGTTTTGTTCAAAGTAGGTGCATTTTTTGATTTTAAACAATTTATAGAATAAATAAAAATATCCCTAAATTAATTGATTTCCTTCAAACTAGGTGGACTTTTACAAAATTATATGGCGACGGGTTGGGCAGCAAGAGATATTCAATAAAATATCCCTAAATAGTGTAGCGTCTTGTATCAAAAATATCCTGAACTATTGTTTCTGTGAAATGAAGATAATAAAGTTTTTGATGTTGTAAAGAATTATATAGCAATGGTTTGGGCACTGAAAGCATGAGTTATTGAAGGAAATATTTCCAATTAGTGAGAGATCTTGGTGAAAAAGTATCCCCTAATTATATGATTTCACTAAAACTGAGTAATTTTTGTTAAATATGCCTTATACAGAGTTAAAAAATATTTAATAAAATATCCTTATATAGGAACGGATATTTGTTGAAAAACATCCCTAAATTAATTTATTGCCTTTAAACTGTGTGAAGTTTTTGATTTTGTAAGAAAGATATTGAATAAAATATCCCTATAGAGGAAAGGATATTTGTTGAAAAATATCCCCAAATTAAATTATTTCCCTGAAACTGGGTGAAGTTTGTTTGTAAAGAAGTCCCTTCAGATGGAGTACAAAAAGATTGAAGTTTCCCTATATAGGAAAGGATGTTGGTGGAAAAATATTCCTAAATTAATTTATTTCCCTGAAACTGTGTGAAGTTTTTATTCTGTAAAGCATTGCCTTCAGATCTTCTTCTTCTTTATTAGCGTGATTGCCTTCAGATAGAGTTAAAAATTTTTGAATAAAATATCCCTGTATAGGAAAGGGTTATTGGTTGAAAAACATCCCTAAATTAAATTATTTCCCTGAAACTGAATAAAATGTTTGATTTGGTAAAGCATTGCCTTCAGATAGAGTCAAAAAATATTAAAAAAAATATCCCTATATAGGAAGAGAGATTGCTAGAAAAATATCCCTAATTTTATTTCCCTGAAACTTAGTCAAGTTTAAACATTAATAGAAACATTGAAATAACTGTAGTTTTTTTTAATTTTAGTACATTTTTTCTGCGCGCCACTGTATATAACTTTGTATCAAAACAACAAATGTATGACATGTTAAAAGAATAACAGAATTGACCATTCGGACGTATTTCATATGCAAAATACATCAACACAAATAAGGTTATGTAATATACCTATTCCTTAGTCGTATTTTTTCATTGTTTTTTCTTTATTTCAATATAAAAGTATTTCATATGTGTTAGAACCAAAAATAACCATAACAACAACACACATGACCAGTAAGTGCTGAAAGCTATAAAGCAGTAGTTTATTACATCAGCAAGGCTTGTACCCCTAAAAGTAGGCTTAAAAAATTCAAATAAAACAAAAATAAAGTAAAAAAGTTTAATCTCGCATATAAATAACTGCATGCTCAGCTAGTGTTGATTCATACCACAAATTCCAAGCCTTTTCTGGCCACCTGTGCTTGCTGCTGCTTGCCATCTTTTGTGAAAATACCTTTTTCCAGCACAATGCCACTAACAAATGTTGAACAAAGAGCAATATTTATGCGTCATAGTTGAGTTTCTGATTTACTTATGCAATAAATTTGTTTGTATGGCTCTGTACTAATACATTTAAATGCACATACACACACACGAAAAAAAAAAGAAAGAGTGCCTGACCATTCGAAAGGCACCAGGATTATCAAAAGACGCATCGAAGCCCTCAATAAGTGGTCGAATATGATGCCGGACATTTGGTTATGTGAAAAGTTTTTGAGTGCTCTGCCTTGCATACTCCGCAGCCCCCACCTCTGCTCGAGGCATTTTATCATCACATTGGTGTTTCCGGCGATTTTTGGGCTCTAAAAGCTTTTATACAATATATTTTACATTGTTGTTCTTGTTGTTGTGTTTATTTGCTGTCTATCTGCAGCTAGTTCTACGTTTGACGCAGTAAGAGTGCTGTCGGTTTGTTTATTGCATACATTCCTATATATACACGTATATGTTAGTTGTTGCTGTTGTTGTTTGCGCTGACCATTGGGCGTCGCAGCGCCGGCAAAATAACGAAAGGGTAGCATTTTGCAATTTGCGGCATTAATATTTAATAACACGAATTGTTGATTGAGTTAGAAAGGCTAGCAAAGCACACATGCACACACACAGATACAATAAACTCACACACACACAGGTGCAAAAATCATCGCACATACATATCTACCACATAAACTCATACACAGGTGTATCAAATGTTATGTTTTATACATTCATTCGGCTGCATTGTGCAATTGTGCTGTTGTGCGCCTTTATGTATGCTTCGACAATTTCAATTTTTTGACTCTTAACTAGTGAAATGTGCATTGAGCTGAGATTTTATTTGTTTATTGGCAAATTGGATTGAGAATAATTTAGTGTGGCATTTTTGTACCCCCACACACATACACGCATACATCTGTGAAATAAGCGTATATTGAATATACGCGGCACCCTGTTGGCATTGTCGTTTGGCATTTGTAGATTTTCCGAAATAACAGCAGTAAATATGAGTTCTCTGTCAAGTCACTTCATACCTAGCACACCCATATACACATACATGCAAAATAGTACGCCCGTGTGTATGCTAACCTGCGCTACTTTGTGTGTAAGCTTTTTTTGCGCTTTTGTGAGTGTGCGTAATTGTCCAGTTGCATTGATAGTAGTTTTCAAATATCATTTATTTTTCATACACCCACAAAAATGTTGATTTTATAAATTTTTCAACGCAATGAAATTGCTTTCTAACTCTTTGTGCTGCCCACTCGCTCCGCTGCGCACTTACATACTTATTGCATGTACATATGTATGTGTACTTGCTTGTTTGTATTTGTATTTGATCTAAAATTATAATGTCACTCATGGAAATTACTGCGTCGACATTTTTAAACAGCTTTCTGAGTGCTCTATAAATTAGATATGACTTTGGGGCAAAATGTGGCTCTAAAATAAGTAAATAGTTGCAAATGAATAAATACCAATTTAGTTATACCCTTCTATTTTTTATGAATATACCACACATTTACATAGTGACATTAAAGTTAAAAGTGCATAGCGTTAGTGGCGCCAGAGTTTTGAGACTTGGTAGCTATAAATTGAGGTTAGGTTTTATTTGGTATAAAATCTACGAGCTTTTTTATATTGAGAGGTCAGAATTTTATTAAATATCCAATAGTATATTAGACTCTGAACTCGATTTCATAGTTTTTTACTTTTAAATTTTCGAAGTCGAACACTGTATGATCCTAGAAATATGATTTAATTGGTGGAATACTAAAAAAAGTGCGTTTCCCCGTTTCGAGTTCTCTGTAGTTTAACACAAATTCAAAACTGAATTTTTGAAAATTGAGCGTTGATGATACTCAGAGACTATCGCACGTGTCCACTTGACAATTCAGTTAAGGTTAAGTTATTTTACTATTCAAGGCCAATAAGCCATGCATAGACTAGTTTTCGTTCTTTGCGATACCAGATGGTGTTCAGTTGCTGGGTCCAAGAAGAGTAGTCATCCTTTAGCATGCTTGACGCGAATTTTAACAGACTCTGCAGCCTCACTATAGATACCTCTTCCAGTTTATCATACCGGTTTCTGCGCAAAATGCTACTGCTGAAGTCAAAGCGAAATGACCGACAGCAGCTTTAAAATATCACAAAGGCATTAGTATTCATATTCGTGAACAAATATTGTTTGAATCTATTTGCTGTGTTGGTGTGCGCCTTGCGTTTCTTTTCACCAGAAATATGATCGCAAATGCCTTTTATTTTATCCTGACTATTATCATTAGACGACCCATCCATTGAGTCGACTTATCCTTACTTCCAGATATATTATCAAATTAATGAGGGTTCTGGACTGGCATATTCCTTTAAAATACCTGAACTTCATTTGACAGTTTTTTTTTACATTTACAAGAGGGTATTCTGATGTAGACGCCTAAATTGTGGGTATTTTTCAAACATTTAAAGCGTGTATGACTTTGTTCATAATTTTATAATTCTTAATTTATTTTTCATTTATTTCTATATCGTCCTACTCAAAGTAATCACCCTTGGCCCCAATTTACTTGTGCCAGCGTGTTTTCCAATCTTCGAAACAGTTGGTTAAGTCAATTTTCGGAATAGCCTTTAAAGCGCGTAGCGATTCACGTTTAATGTCTTCAATAGAGTTGGACACCTCGAAACGTTCAGAGTGGACACAAAATTTAATAGAACTTCTTTGTAGAATAATTTCACACATCGTCAAAATCGCCAAATGACCTTTATGTACCTCAGAAAGACAAGCGTATACTAAACACGAGTTCTTAGATGGAGTAAGTGGAGTAGGGGCTGAGTAAAAAGGTGCTTCGTGTTAGATACGATTCCTGTTGTCATGTGATACAAGCAAATTGAAAAATTTTTTATAACTTCGATTTGAAAAAAAATCTTTTACTCTCTTTTTAGAGAGATGATGTCATCATTTTTTTTATCAAATTTCAAAGGCATCGGTTTATGTAGTAGAAGTTCAGATATCACTGTCAACCGCCTCCAAAAAAGTGAGAAAAACGCTCAGTAAATTTTACGTTTACGCTTGCTTACCTGTCCAGTTGCCACGATACTAAAATGGCTATAACTGCGTAAATGATTAGAATTTTGAAAAATTATGCGAAACAAATTTTCGAATTTTTCAATTTTTTACACTAAAATATCCCCTTAAGAATACTTTAAGCCTTAAACTCGGTTTTAATATGAAGAAAGCACAAAATTTTATGCTTTTTCGTTAGTTGACGAATCTTATGTAATATATTTTCCATAGTGCCTAGGTGGAATAGATGGTCTTGGTGGGAAATCTGTCAACTAATATGGGCTAATGGAAGTAGCGATACGAAAAGTCAACTTCACTTTCACATGGTACCCCGTGTTCATTGTAAACGAGGATCTCACCACCGTGTGAATAAGGTATAATCTTATCATCACCGAATAAACTGATAGTATGTTGCTGCCAGCTTAGAGGCAAGACAGGCAGCCTCGGATTTTTTCTTACTATTTTCTTGTTGCAATAGCATTAGTAAATTTGCTCTATGAAGTAGTTTCTGGTTGCCAAAGTTTCTCTTGTCAAATAGCGGTTGAAGACTTAAGTTTGTCTAAATATGCTGGAGAATTCTGGATCCATCCATAATTTTTACCGTCGACGTTCGAATATTATTTGATCTGCTTTTTAGAGGTTTCGAACAAGAACTTTTTATCGTATGGCTGGCGAAAGATTGTCATTATTGCTTCCAGAGGTTTCCTTCAGCTTCCAAACTTCACTATCTTCTTTTAACGGAATTTGGAGTAGTCACACATTTTAAAGTGGCGTCTTTCTAAGCTCCATTATCCATTTTATCAATATCCTCTTATCTTTGGGGTTCCATATAATCACATCATTTCGCAGAATGAATTCCAAAGTAAACAGGACTTTTTGAATCTAGCGCCCCCTGGTCGCGCCATCTATATGTCGACTACTGGGTTAGAGTCTGCTATCTTTATCCATTGTGTAGTGAGAATCTCATGACATTTCATCGATTGGAAGTGAAGTTATTGCGTTTTAAGTATCAGTCATTGGTGCAAAAATAAGTTTCGAACAAAGAGCCAACATTAAATTTTGCTTTAAAATTGGTAAAACTTTTACCGAAACGTTTCAATCGATGACATAAGTTTAGGCGATGATTGCCTTTCCCGCAGCAGAGTGCACGAGTGGTTTCAACGTTTTCAAAGTGGTCGTGAGGACATAAATGACGATCAATATGTGGGCCAATCAAAATCCGTGACCACCGGAAATTCCATCAAAATTGTGTGTGAATTCATCAATAATCAGCCGAGATCATCATTCCAATTTATGGAAATGGAATTGAACATCTCCAAAACATCGATTTATCGCATTTTGACCGAACATTTGGGCTTACGAAAGGCGTGTGCACGGTTTGTTCCGCACAAATTGACTGACGACCAAAAATTGCTCAGAATCCAACATTCGAAGTACGATTATTTGACCAAAAATCACATTCTAACCATTAACCACTCACCGTATTTTCGACCAGTTTCTTTTGAAACTAGTTACGGCCAAAATTAATTAACAGCATAATTTTCGCATAATCGTCACGATTTGTTTTGCTTTCAATGATTTTAAAAACACTTATTCGCATACTTTTCCTCTTTTGCTTCCTCTTCATAGCTCTTTGATAAATTATTTACACTTTCTCAACTGCTTCTTTGGCTGTCCGGAAAGTAATAGGACGAGTCGATTTAAAAAAATGTATTGAACCAATCGTTACAATTCTTTCAAAACTTTCAAAATAGCCTCCTTCTGCGTCGATGCAGCGCTACCAGCGCGGTTTCCAAGCATTGAAGGCGTGGATCCCCTCAGTCGTCTCAAAATTCTTGATTTTCATCGGCCTTTTCAGACAAGGAAATAAAAAAAGTCTGGGCTGTAGAGCGGCTGCAGAAGCGTTGTCTGGGGCGTGGTCGTTGTGCGATTTCCAATCGGCTGCGATGTCCTGTCGGACCCGTTTGATTCTCTTGAGGATTTCCACGTGAAATTTGCCGTTGACGGTTTGTCCAAGAAGAAATTCATGGTGGACCATGCCTTTGATGCCAAAAAAGATAATGAGTATCGATTTCACTTTGGATTTGCTCATTCTTCCCTTTTTTGGGCGAGGCCCTCCAAAAAGGCCTGATGCCACCGACTTCTTGCCAAAGCAACTTCTGGGTAAGCCTACTTGATCATATCATATGTCTCTGTCGCAGATTCACCGAGTTTCACACAGAATTTAATCGCGTACCTCTGCTCTAACGAAGGCTGCATTTTCGACTTGCAGCACTCACAGAAACACGGCGCCCGAAAATGTTTGTCCTGACTCTCCAGGTCGAGAGCCCTCCCAAATGGCCGGATGCCACCGCAACACACCACTTCTTAATAAAGCAACAGTCTTCAGTTTGAGGCATTCGGAGTTGCTTTACAAACTTTGTTTTACTTTTAAGCTTAAAAACTAGTTACTACCAAAAGTAGTTACACTTGAAACCAGTTAATTTCGGAACTAGTTACTTCTGGACTAGTTGGATTTGGAACTAGTTACTTTTGGACCAGTTACATTTGGAACTAGTTACTTTTGGACCAGTTACTTCTGGTACTAGTTACTTTTGGACCAGTTCCTTTTGAAACTACTTACCTAGGAACTAGTTACGGTCGAAAATAAAAAACAAGTTACCTGGGAACTAGTTACGGCCAAAAATTAATCAACGGCTTTTCGCATAATCGTCACGATTTGTTTTGCTTTCAATGATTTTAAAAACACTTATTCGCATACATTTCCTCTTTTGCTTCCTCTTCATAGCTCTTTGTTTACACTGGCTTATTTGGCTGTATGAAAAGTAATAGGACTGAGTCGATTTAAAAACAGTTATTGAACCAATCGTTACAATTCTTTAAAAACTTTCAAAATAGGCTTCGATGCAGCGCTGCCAGCGTGATTTCCAAACAATGAAGGCGTGGATCCCCTCTGTCGTCTCAAAATGCTTGTTTTTCATCGGCCTTTTCAGACAAGGAAATAAAAAAAGTCCGGGTGGCCCACATCTGATCTGTAGGGCGGCTGCAGAAGCGTTGTCCGGAGCGTTGTCCGGAGCGTTGTCGTGATGCTACTTCCAATCGGCTGCAATATCCTGTCGGACCCCAATGATCCTTCGGTTGAGTCTCTTCAGGACTTCCACGTAATACTTAGCGTTTAGGGTTCGTCCAGGAGGAACAAATTCATGATGGACGATTCCTTTGATGTCAAAAAAGGCAATGAGCATCGTTTTCAATTTGGACTTTCTCATTCTTCTTTTTTTTTTGGCCGCTTAAGCGTGCTTGATCATATCAAACGTCTCTGTCGCAGATTCACCGAGTTTCACACAGAATTTAAACGCGTCTTCTCTGGCCTAACGTCGCCCGAGAATGTTTGTCCTGACTCTTCAGGTGCTCGGAAACAACTGACCAGCCGCTCGCTAGCTAAAACTCGAGCTTTAACCGCAAAAACTAGTTACTTCCAACAGTAGTTACATTTTGAATCAGTTAATTTTGGTCTATTTACTTTCGAATTAGTTGCATTCGAAACTAGTAACGTTTGGACTAGTTAAATCCGGGACTAGTTAGTTTTGGACCAATTCCTTTTTAACCTACTTACGGTCAAAAATTAAAAAAACAAGTTACCTGGGAACTAGTTACGGCCAAAAATTAATTAACAGCATAATTTTCGCATAATCGTCACGATTTGTTTTGCTTTCAATGATTTTAAAAACACTTATTCGCATACTTTTCCTCTTTTGCTTCCTCTTCATAGCTCTTTGATAAATTATTTACACTTTCTTAACTGCTTCTTTGGCTGTCCGGAAAGTAATAGGACGAGTCGATTTAAAAAAATGTATTGAACCAATCGTTACAATTCTTTCAAAACTTTCAAAATAGCCTCCTTCTGCGTCGATGCAGCGCTACCAGCGCGGTTTCCAAGTATTGAAGGCGTGGATCCCCTCAGTCGTCTGAATTCTTGATTTTCATCGGCCTTTTCAGACAAGGAAATAAAAAAAGTCTGGGCTGTAGAGCGGCTGCAGAAGCGTTGTCTGGGGCGTGGTCGTTGTGCGATTTCCAATCGGCTGCGATGTCCTGTCGGACCCGTTTGATTCTCTTGAGGATTTCCACGTGAAATTTGCCGTTGACGGTTTGTCCAAGAAGAAATTCATGGTGGACCATGCCTTTGATGTCAAAAAAGATAATGAGCATCGATTTCACTTTGGATTTGCTCATTCTTCCCTTTTTTGGGCGAGGCCCTCCAAAAAGGCCTGATGCCACCGACTTCTTGCCAAAGCAACTTCTGGGTAAGCCTACTTGATCATATCATATGTCTCTGTCGCAGATTCACCGAGTTTCACACAGAATTTAATCGTGTACCTCTGCTCTAACGAAGGCTGCATTTTCGACTTGCAACACTCACAGAAACACGTCGCCCGAAAATGTTTGTCTTGACTCTCCAGGTCGAGAGCCCTCCCAAATGGCCGGATGCCACCGCAACACACCACTTCTTAATAAAGCAACAGTCTTCAGTTTGAGGCATTCGGAGTTGCTTTACAAACTTTGTTTTACTTTTAAGCTTAAAAACTAGTTACTGCCAAAAGTAGTTACACTTGAAACCAGTTAATTTCGGAACTAGTTACTTCTGGACTAGTTGGATTTGGAACTAGTTACTTTTGGACCAGTTACATTTGGAACTAGTTACTTTTGGACCAGTTACTTCTGGTACTAGTTACTTTTGGACCAGTTCCTTTTGAAACTACTTACCTAGGAACTAGTTACGGTCAAAAATAAAAAACAAGTTACCTGGGAACTAGTTACGGCCAAAAATTAATCAACGGCTTTTCGCATAATCGTCACGATTTGTTTTCCTTTCAATGATTTTAAAAACACTTATTCGCATACATTTCCTCTTTTGCTTCCTCTTCATAGCTCTTTGTTTACACTGGCTTATTTGGCTGTATGAAAAGTAATAGGACTGAGTCGATTTAATAAAAGTTATTGAACCAATCGTTACAATTCTTTAAAAACTTTCAAAATAGGCTTCGATGCAGCGCTGCCAGCGTGATTTCCAAACAATGAAGGCGTGGATCCCCTCTGTCGTCTCAAAATGCTTGTCTTTCATCGGCCTTTTCAGACAAGGAAATAAAAAAAGTCCGGGTGGCCCACATCTGATCTGTAGGGCGGCTGCAGAAGCGTTGTTCGGAGCGTTGTCGTGATGCTACTTCCAATCGGCTGCAATGTCCTGTCGGACCCCATTGATCCTTCGGTTGAATCTCTTGAGGACTTCCACGTAAAACTTAGCGTTTAGGGTTTGTCCAGCAGGAACAAAATCATGATGATGCCTTTGATGTCAAAAAAGACAATGAGCATCGTTTTCAATTTGGACTTTCTCATTCTTCCTTTTTTTGGCCGTTTAAGCGTGCTTGAGTTTCACACAGAATTTAAACGTGTCTCCTCTGGCTTAACGTCGCCCGAGAATGTTTGTCCTGACTCTCCAGGTGCTCGGAAACAACTGACCAGCCGCTCGCTAGCTAAAACTCGAGCTTTAACCGCAAAAACTAGTTACTTCCAACAGTAGTTACATTTAGCATCAGTTAATTTTGGTCTATTTACTTTCGAATTAGTTGCATTCGAAACTAGTAACGTTTGGACTAGTTAAATCCGGGACTAGTTAGTTTTGGACCAATTCCTTTTTAACCTACTTACGGTCAAAAATTAAAAAAACAAGTTACCTGGGAACTAGTTACGGCCAAAAATTAATTAACAGCATAATTTTCGCATAATCGTCACGATTTGTTTTGCTTTCAATGATTTTAAAAACACTTATTCGCATACTTTTCCTCTTTTGCTTCCTCTTCATAGCTCTTTGATAAATTATTTACACTTTCTTAACTGCTTCTTTGGCTGTCCGGAAAGTAATAGGACGAGTCGATTTAAAAAAATGTATTGAACCAATCGTTACAATTCTTTCAAAACTTTCAAAATAGCCTCCTTCTGCGTCGATGCAGCGCTACCAGCGCGGTTTCCAAGTATTGAAGGCGTGGATCCCCTCAGTCGTCTCAGAATTCTTGATTTTCATCGGCCTTTTCAGACAAGGAAATAAAAAAAGTCTGGGCTGTAGAGCGGCTGCAGAAGCGTTGTCTGGGGCGTGGTCGTTGTGCGATTTCCAATCGGCTGCGATGTCCTGTCGGACCCGTTTGATTCTCTTGAGGATTTCCACGTGAAATTTGCCGTTGACGGTTTGTCCAAGAAGAAATTCATGGTGGACCATGCCTTTGATGTCAAAAAAGATAATGAGCATCGATTTCACTTTGGATTTGCTCATTCTTCCCTTTTTTGGGCGAGGCCCTCCAAAAAGGCCTGATGCCACCGACTTCTTGCCAAAGCAACTTCTGGGTAAGCCTACTTGATCATATCATATGTCTCTGTCGCAGATTCACCGAGTTTCACACAGAATTTAAACGTGTCTCCTCTGGCCTAACGAAGGCTGCATTTTCGACTTGCAACACTCACAGAAACACGTCGCCCGAAAATGTTTGTCCTGACTCTCCAGGTCGAGAGTCCTCCCAAATGGCCGGATGCCACCGCAACCCACCACTTCTTAATAAAGCAACAGTCTTCAGTTTGAGGCATTCGGAGTTACTTTACAAACTTTATTTTACTTTTAAGCTTAAAAACTAGTTACTCCCAAAAGTAGTTACACTTGAAACCAGTTAATTTCGGAACTAGTTACTTCTGGACTAGTTACTTTTGGACCAGTTACATTTGGAACTAGTTACTTTTGGACCAGTTACTTCTGTTACTAGTTACTTTTGGACCAGTTCCTTTTGAAACTACTTACCTAGGAACTAGTTACGGTCGAAAATAAAAAACAAGTTACCTGGGAACTAGTTACGGCCAAAAATTAATCAACGGCTTTTCGCATAATCGTCACGATTTGTTTTGCTTTCAATGATTTTAAAAACACTTATTCGCATACATTTCCTCTTTTGCTTCCTCTTCATAGCTCTTTGTTTACACTGGCTTATTTGGCTGTATGAAAAGTAATAGGACTGAGTCGATTTAAAAACAGTTATTGAACCAATCGTTACAATTCTTTAAAAACTTTCAAAATAGGCTTCGATGCAGCGCTGCCAGCGTGATTTCCAAACAATGAAGGCGTGGATCCCCTCTGTCGTCTCAAAATGCTTGTCTTTCATAGGCCTTTTCAGACAAGGAAATAAAAAAAGTCCGGGTGGCCCACATCTGATCTGTAGGGCGGCTGCAGAAGCGTTGTCCGGAGCGTTGTCGTGATGCTACTTCCAATCGGCTGCAATGTCCTGTCGGGCCCCATTGATCCTTCGGTTGAATCTCTTGAGGACTTCCACGTAAAACTTAGCGTTTAGGGTTTGTCCAGCAGGAACAAAATCATGATGATGCCTTTGATGTCAAAAAAGACAATGAGCATCGTTTTCAATTTGGACTTTCTCATTCTTCCTTTTTTTGGCCGTTTAAGCGTGCTTGAGTTTTCACACAGAACGTCTAAACGTGTCGCAGATTCACCGAGTCTGGCTTAACGTCGTCGCCCGAGAATGTTTGTCCTGACTCTCCAGGTGCTCGGAAACAACTGACCATCCGCTCGCTAGCTAAAACGCGAGCTTTAACCGCAAAAACTAGTTACTTCCAACAATAGTTACATTTTGAATCAGTTAATTTTGGTCTATTTACTTTCGAATTAGTTGCATTCGAAACTAGTAACGTTTGGACTAGTTAAATCCGGGACTAGTTAGTTTTGGACCAATTCCTTTTTAACCTACTTACGGTCAAAAATTAAAAAAACAAGTTACCTGGGAACTAGTTACGGCCAAAAATTAATTAACAGCATAATTTTCGCATAATCGTCACGATTTGTTTTGTTTTCAATGATTTTAAAAACACTTATTCACATACTTTTCCTCTTTTGCTTCCTCTTCATAGCTCTTTGATAAATTATTTACACTTTCTTAACTGCTTCTTTGGCTGTCCGGAAAGTAATAGGACGAGTCGATTTAAAAAAATGTATTGAACCAATCGTTACAATTCTTTCAAAACTTTCAAAATAGCCTCCTTCTGCGTCGATGCAGCGCTACCAGCGCGGTTTCCAAGTATTGAAGGCGTGGATCCCCTCAGTCGTCTCAGAATTCTTGATTTTCATCGGCCTTTTCAGACAAGGAAATAAAAAAAGTCTGGGCTGTAGAGCGGCTGCAGAAGCGTTGTCTGGGGCGTGGTCGTTGTGCGATTTCCAATCGGCTGCGATGTCCTGTCGGACCCGTTTGATTCTCTTGAGGATTTCCACGTGAAATTTGCCGTTGACGGTTTGTCCAAGAAGAAATTCATGGTGGACCATGCCTTTGATGTCAAAAAAGATAATGAGCATCGATTTCACTTTGGATTTGCTCATTCTTCCCTTTTTTGGGCGAGGCCCTCCAAAAAGGCCTGATGCCACCGACTTCTTGCCAAAGCAACTTCTGGGTAAGCCTACTTGATCATATCATATGTCTCTGTCGCAGATTCACCGAGTTTCACACAGAATTTAATCGTGTACCTCTGCTCTAACGAAGGCTGCATTTTCGACTTGCAACACTCACAGAAACACGTCGCCCGAAAATGTTTGTCCTGACTCTCCAGGTCGAGAGCTCTCCCAAATGGCCGGATGCCACCGCAACACACCACTTCTTAATAAAGCAACAGTCTTCAGTTTTAGGCATTCGGAGTTGCTTTACAAACTTTGTTTTACTTTTAAGCTTAAAAACTAGTTACTGCCAAAAGTAGTTACACTTGAAACCAGTTAATTTCGGAACTAGTTACTTCTGGACTAGTTGGATTTGGAACTAGTTACTTTTGGACCAGTTACATTTGGAACTAGTTACTTTTGGACCAGTTACTTCTGGTACTAGTTACTTTTGGACCAGTTCCTTTTGAAACTACTTACCTAGGAACTAGTTACGGTCAAAAATAAAAAACAAGTTACCTGGGAACTAGTTACGGCCAAAAATTAATCAACGGCTTTTCGCATAATCGTCACGATTTGTTTTGCTTTCAATGATTTTAAAAACACTTATTCGCATACATTTCCTCTTTTGCTTCCTCTTCATAGCTCTTTGTTTACACCGGCTTATTTGGCTGTATGAAAAGTAATAGGACTGAGTCGATTTAAAAACAGTTATTGAACCAATCGTTACAATTCTTTAAAAACTTTCAAAATAGGCTTCGATGCAGCGCTGCCAGCGTGATTTCCAAACAATGAAGGCGTGGATCCCCTCTGTCGTCTCAAAATGCTTGTCTTTCATCGGCCTTTTCAGACAAGGAAATAAAAAAAGTCCGGGTGGCCCACATCTGATCTGTAGGGCGGCTGCAGAAGCGTTGTCCGGAGCGTTGTCGTGAGGCTACTTCCAATCGGCTGCAATGTCCTGTCGGACCCCATTGATCCTTCGGTTGAGTCTCTTCAGGACTTCCACGTAATACTTAGCGTTTAGGGTTTGTCCAAGAACAAATTCATGATGGACGATTCCTTTGATGTCAAAAAAGACAATGAGCATCGTTTTCAATTTGGACTTTCTCATTCTTCTTTTTTTTTGGCCGCTTAAGCGTGCTTGATCATATCAAACGTCTCTGTCGCAGATTCACCGAGTTTCACACAGAATTTAAACGCGTCTTCTCTGGCCTAACGTCGCCCGAGAATGTTTGTCCTGACTCTTCAGGTGCTCGGAAACAACTGACCAGCCGCTCGCTAGCTAAAACTCGAGCTTTAACCGCAAAAACTAGTTACTTCCAACAGTAGTTACATTTAGAATCAGTTAATTTTGGTCTATTTACTTTCGAATTAGTTGCATTCGAAACTAGTAACGTTTGGACTAGTTAAATCCGGGACTAGTTAGTTTTGGACCAATTCCTTTTTAACTTACTTACGGTCAAAAATTAAAAAAACAAGTTTCCTGGGAACTAGTTACGGCCAAAAATTAATTAACAGCATAATTTTCGCATAATCGTCACGATTTGTTTTGCTCTTTTATAAATTATTTACACTTTCTTAACTGCTTCTTTGGCTGTCCGGAAAGTAATAGGACGAGTCGATTTAAAAAAAATGTATTGAACCAATCGTTACAATTCTTTCAAAACTTTCAAAATAGCCTCCTTCTGCGTCGATGCAGCGCTACCAGCGCGGTTTCCAAGCATTGAAGGCGTGGATCCCCTCAGTCGTCTCAAAATTCTTGATTTTTCATCGGCCTTTTCAGACAAGGAAATAAAAAAAGTCTGGGCTGTAGAGCGGCTGCAGAAGCGTTGTCTGGGGCGTGGTCGTTGTGCGATTTCCAATCGGCTGCGATGTCCTGTCGGACCCGTTTGATTCTCTTGAGGATTTCCACGTGAAATTTGCCGTTGACGGTTTGTCCAAGAAGAAATTCATGGTGGACCATTGCCTTTGATGTCAAAAAAGATAATGAGCATCGATTTCACTTTGGATTTGCTCATTCTTCCCTTTTTAGGCGAGGCCCTCCAAAAAGGCCTGATGCCACCGACTTCTTGCCAGAAAGCAACTTCTGGGTAAGCCTACTTGATCATATCATATGTCTCTGTCGCAGATTCACCGAGTTTCACACAGAATTTAATCGCGTACCTCTGCTCTAACGAAGGCTGCATTTTCGACTTGCAACACTCACAGAAACACGTCGCCCGAAAATGTTTGTCCTGACTCTCCAGGTCGAGAGCCCTCCCAAATGGCCGGATGCCACCGCAACACACCACTTCTTAATAAAGCAACAGTCTTCAGTTTGAGGCATTCGGAGTTGCTTTACAAACTTTGTTTTAGCTTTTAACCGCTTAAAAACTAGTTACTTCCAACAGTAGTTACATTTTGAAACCAGTTAATTTTGGAACTAGTTACTTCTCGAATTAGTTGCATTCGAAACTAGTACTTTTGGACCAGTTACATTTGGACTAGTTACTTTTGGACCAGTTACTTCGGGACTAGTTAGTTTTGGACCAATTCCTTTTTAAACTTACCTAGGAACTAGTTACGGTCAAAAATTAAAAAAACAAGTTACCTGGGAACTAGTTACGGCCAAAAATTAATTAACAGCATAATTTTCGCATAATCGTCACGATTTGTTTTGCTTTCAATGATTTTAAAAACACTTATTCGCTACTTTCCTCTTTGCTTCCCTCTTCATAGCTCTTTTGTTTACACTATTTGGCTGTATGAAAAGTAATAGGACTGAGTCGATTTAAAAACAGTTATTGAACCAATCGTTACATGCAGCGCTTTAAAAATTTCAAAGCATTGAAGGCGTTCATTTGTGCTGCCAGCGTGATTTCCAAACGTCGAAGGCGGATCCCCTGCTGTCGTCTCAAAATGCTTTGTTCTTCATAGGCCTCTTTTTCAGACAAGCGAAATAAAAAGTCCGGGTGGCCTGGCGATCTTCGATCTTGAAGGCGGCTGCAGAAGCGTTGTCCGGAGCGTTGTCGTGATGCTACTTCCAATCGGCTGCAATGTCCTGTTGGACCTACCATTGATCCTTTCGGTTGAATCTCTTGAGGACTTCCACGTAAAATCTTAGCGTTTAGGTTTTCGTCCAGCAGGAAACAAAAATCATGATGATGTTCTTTGATGTCAAAAAAGACAATACGAGCATCGTTTTCAATTTGGACTTTCTCATTCTTCCTTTTTTTGGCCGTTTAAGCGTGCTTGAGTTTCACACAGAATTTAAACGTGTCTCCTCTGGCTTAACGTCGCCCGAGAATGTTTGTCCTGACTCTCCAGGTGCTCGGAAACAACTGACCAGCCGCTCGCTAGCTAAAACGCGAGCTTTAACCGCAAAAACTAGTTACTTCCAACAGTAGTTACATTTAGAATCAGTTAATTTTGGTCTATTTACTTTCGAATTAGTTGCATTCGAAACTAGTAACGTTTGGACTAGTTAAATCTGGGACTAGTTAGTTTTGGGACTAATTCCTTTTTAACCTACTTACGGTCAAAAATTAAAAAAACAAGTTACCTGGGAACTAGTTACGGCCAAAAATTAATTAACAGCATAACTCTTTCGCATAATCGTCACGATTTGTTTTGCTTTCAATGATTTTAAAACACTTATTCGCATACTTTTCCTTTTTGCTTCCTCTTCATAGCTTCTTTGATAAATTATTTACACTTTCTTAACTGCTTCTTTGGCAAGTTTTGTCCGGAAAGTAATAGGACGAGTCTGATTTTAAAAAATGTATTGAACCAATCGTTACAATTCTTTCAAAACTTTCAAAATAGCCTCCTTCTGCGTCGATGCAGATGCTACCAGCGCGGTTTCTCAAGTATTGAAGGCGTGGATCCCCTCAGTCGTCTGAATTCTTGATTTTCATCGGTCTTTTCAGACAAGGAAATAAAAAAAAAGTCTGGGCTGTAGAGCGGCTGCAGAAGCGTTGTCTGGGGCGTGGTCGTTGTGCGATTTCCAATCGGCTGCGATGTCCTGTCGGACCCGTTTGATTCTCTTGAGGATTTCCATCGCGAATACTTGCTGTTGACGGTTTGTCCAAGAAGAAGAAATTCATGGTGGACCATGCTCTTTGATGTCAAAAAAAGATAATGAGCATCGATTTCACTTTGGATTTGTCTCATTCTTTCCCTTTTAAGAGCGAGGTCCTCCAAAAAGGCCTGATGCCACCGACTTCTTTTCAGCCAAAGCAAATTCTGGGTAAGCCTACTTGATCATCATTAATATCATATGTCTCTGTCGCAGATTCACCGAGTTTCACACAGAATTTAATCGTGTACCTCTCTGTTCTAACGAAGGCTGCATTTTCGACTGGTGCACACTCACAGAAACACGTCGCCTGAAAAATGTTTGTCCTGACTCTCCAGGTCGAGAGCCCTCCTGAAATGGCCGGATGCCACCGCAACACACCACTTCTTAATAAAGCAACAGTCTCTGAAGGCTCGAGGCAATTCGGAGTTGCTTTACAAACTTTGTTTTACTTTTAAGCTTAAAAACTAGTTACTGCCAAAAGTAGTTACACTTGAAACCAGTTAATTTCGGAACTAGCTACTTCCTGGACTGGTTGGATTTGGAACTAGTTACTTTTGGACCAGTTACTTTTGGAACTAGTTACTTTTGGCATCAGGTACTTCTGGTACTAGTTACTTTTGGACCAGTTCCTTTTGAAACTACTTACCTAGGAACTAGTTACGGTCAAAAATAAAAAACAAGTTACCTGGGAACTAGTTACGGCCAAAAATTAATCAACGGCTTTTCACATAATCGTCACGATTTGTTTTGCTTTCAATGATTTTAAAAACACTTATTCGCATACATTTCCTCTTTTGCTTCCTCTTTATAGCTCTTTGTTTACACCGGCTTATTTGGCTGTATGAAAAGTAATAGGACTGAGTCGATTTAAAAACAGTTATTGAACCAATCGTTACAATTCTTTAAAAATTTTCAAAATAGGCTTCGATGCAGCGCTGCCAGCGTGATTTCCAAACAATGAAGGCGTGGATCCCCTCTGTCGTCTCAAAATGCTTGTCTTTCATCGGCCTTTTCAGACAAGGAAATAAAAAAAGTCCGGGTGGCCCACATCTGATCTGTAGGGCGGCTGCAGAAGCGTTGTCCGGAGCGTTGTCGTGATGCTACTTCCAATCGGCTGCAATGTCCTGTCGGGCCCCATTGATCCTTCGGTTGAATCTCTTGAGGACTTCCACGTAAACTTAGCGTTTAGGGTTTGTCCAGCAGGAACAAAATGATGGATGATTCCTTTTGATGTCAAAAAGACAATGAGCATCGTTTTCAATTTGGACTTTCTCATTTTTTCTTTTGGCCGTTTAAGCGTTTGATCATATCAAACGTCTCTGTCGCAGATTCACCGAGTTTCACACAGAATTTCAACGTGTCTCCTCTGGCCTAACGTCGCCCGAGAATGTTTGTCCTGACTCTCCAGGTGCTCGGAAACAACTGACCAGCCGCTCGCTAGCTAAAACTCGAGCTTTAACCGCATAAACTAGTTACTTCCAACAGTAGTTACATTTAGAATCAGTTAATTTTGGTCTATTTACTTTCGAATTAGTTGCATTCGAAACTAGTAACGTTTGGACTAGTTAAATCCGGGACTAGTTAGTTTTGGACCAATTCCTTTTTAACCTACTTACGGTCAAAAATTAAAAAAACAAGTTACCTGGGAACTAGTTACGGCCAAAAATTAATTAACAGCATAATTTTCGTATAATCGTCACGATTTGTTTTGCTTTCAACAATGAATTTTAAAATACTTATTCGCATACTTTTCCTCTTTTGCTTCCTCTTCATAGCTCTTTGATTTATTTACTTTCTTAACTTATTTTTGGCTGTATGAAAAGTAATAGGACTGAGTCGATTTAAAAATGTTATTGAACCAATCGTTACAATTCTTTTCAAAACTTTCAAAATAGGCTTCTTCTGCGTCGATGCAGCGCTGCCAGCGTGATTTCCAAACAATTGAAGGCGTGGATCCCCTCTGTCGTCTCAAAATGCTTGATTTTCATCGGCCTTTTTCAGACAAGGAAATAAAAGTCTGGGCTGTAGGGCGGCTGCAGAAGCGTTGTCTGGGGCGTGGTCGTGATGCGATTTCCTAATCGGCTGCAATGTCCTGTCGGACCCCATTGACCCTTCGGTTGACGTTCGGTGATTCTCTTGAGGACTTCCACGTAAAATTTGCCGTTGACGGTTTGTCCAAGAAGAAATTCATGGTGGGCCATGCCTTTGATGTCAAAAAAGATAATGAGCATCGATTTCACTTTGGATTTGCTCATTCTTCCCTTTTTTGGGCGAGGCCCTCCAAAAAGGCCTGATGCCACCGACTTCTTGCCAAAGCAACTTCTGGGTAACCCTACTTGATCATATCATATGTCTCTGTCGCAGATTCACCGAGTTTCACACAGAATTTAATCGTGTACCTCTGCTCTAACGAAGGCTGCACTTTCGACTTGCAACACTCACAGAAACACGTCGCCCGAAAATGTTTGTCCTGACTCTCCAGGTCGAGAGCCCTCCCAAATGGCCGGATGCCACCGCAACACACCACTTCTTAATAAAGCAACAGTCTTCAGTTTGAGGCATTCGAGTTGCTTTACAAACTTTGTTTTACTTTTAAGCTTAAAACTAGTTACTGCCAAAAGTAGTTACACTTGAAACCAGTTAATTTCGGAACTAGTTACTTCTGGACTCAGTTGGATTTGGAACTAGTTACCTTTGGACCAGTTACCTGGGTACAGCGTAGTTACTTTTGACTGGAGTGTTCCTTCCATCCGGACTAGTTACTTTACCTAGGAACTTAACTTCGCTGGAACTATGGTCAAAAATAAAAACAAGTTACCTCAGGCGAACTAGTTAACGCCAAAAATTAATCTCAACGGCTTTCTCGCATAATCGCAGCACGATTTGTTTTGCTTTCAATGATTTTAAAACACTTATTCGCATACATTTCCTCTTTTGCTTCCTCTTCATAGCTCTTTTGTTTACACTCGGCTTAAGTTTGGCTGTATGAAAAGTAATAGGACTGAGCCGATTTAAAAAAGTTATTGAACCAATCGTTTCTAAATAGACGAATTCTTTAAAAACTTTCAAAATAGGCTTCGATGCAGCGCTGCCAGCGTGATTTCCAAACAATGAAGGCGTGGATCCCGTCTTGTCGTCTCAAAAATGCTTGTCTTTCATCGGCCTTTTCAGACAAGCAGGAAATAAAAAAGTCCGGGTGGCCCGATGACATGATCTGTATGCAGAAGCGTTGTCTACGGAGCGTTGTCGTGATGCTACTTCCATGTCCTGTCGACCCCATTGATCTTTCGGTTGACTCTTGAGGACTTCCCGACGTTTAGCCAACAGGAACAAAATCATGTGATGCCTTTGACTTCGTTTTCAATTTGACTTTCTCATCAAGCGTGCTTGATCATCAAACGTTGTCGCAGATTCACCGAGTTTCACACAGAATTTAAACGTGTCTCCTCTGGCCCAACGTCGCCTCGAGAATGTTTTGTCTTGACTCTCCGTGGTGCTCGGAAACAACTCGACCAGCCGCTCGCTAGCTAAAAACTCGAGCTTTAACCGCAAAAACTAGTTACTTCCAACAGTAGTTACATTTAGAATCAAGTTAATTTTGGTCTATTTACTTTCGAATTAGTTGCATTCGAAACTAGTAACGCTTGGACTAGTTAAACTGGGACTAGTTAGTTTCTTTGGACCAATTCCTTTTAAACCTACTTACGTCAAAAAATTAAAAAAACAAGTTACTCTGGGAACTAGTTACGGCCAAAAATTAATTAACAGCATAATTTTCGCAGAATTCGCTTCAATGATTTGTTTTGCTTTCAATGATTTTAAAAACACTTATCTTCGCATACTTTTCCTCTCATTTGTTTCCTCTCTTCATAGCTCTTTTGATAAATTCATTTACACTTTCTTAACTACTTCTTTGGCTGTCCGAGTAAAGTAATAGGATGGTGAGTCGATTTAAAAAAATGTATTGAACTAATCGTTCATAATTCTTTTCAAAACTTTCAAAATAGCCTCTCCTTCTCTGCGTCAGATGAAGCGCTACCAGCGCGGTTTCCAAGCATTGAAGGCGTGGATCCCTCTAGTCGTCTCTAAAAATCTTGATTTTCATCGGCCTTTTCAGTAGACCACGGAGGAAATAAAAAAAGTCTGGGCTGTAGAGCGGCTGCAGAAGCGTTGTCTGGGGCGTGGTCGTTGTGCGATTTCCAATCGGCTGCGATGTCCTGTCGGACCCGTTTGATTCTCTTGAGGATTTCCACGTGAAATTTGCCGTAGACGGTTTATCCAAGAAGAAATTCATGGTGGACGATGCCTTTGATGTCAAAAAAGGCAAAGAGCATCGATTTCACTTTGGATTTGCTCATTCTTCCCTTTTTTGGGCGAGGCCCTCCAAAAAGGCCTGA
The DNA here is from genome assembly GCF_016617805.1 of Bactrocera tryoni. NCBI lineage: Eukaryota > Metazoa > Arthropoda > Insecta > Diptera > Tephritidae > Bactrocera > Bactrocera tryoni. Next base: position 16,536,513 of record NC_052500.1, read on the forward strand.
TGCCATCGACTTCATGTCAAAGCAACTTCTGGGTAAGCCTACTTGATCATATCATATGTCTCTGTCGCAGATTCACCGAGTTTCACACAGAATTTAATCGCGTACCTCTGCTCTAACGAAGGCTGCATTTTCGACTTGCAACACTCACAGAAACACGTCGCCCGAAAATGTTTGTCCTGACTCTCCAGGGTCGAGAGCTCCTCCCAAATGGCCGGATGCCACTGCAACACAATTTTCTTGATTTCTTAATAAAGCTTAGTCTTCTCAGTTTGAGGCATTCGGGAGTTGCTTTGGCAACTTTGTTTTATTTTAAGCTTAAAAACTAGTTACTGCCAAAAAAAGTGGAAGCTGCTACACTTGAAACTAGTTAATTTCGGAACTAGTTACTTCTGGACTAGTTGGTATTTGGAACTAGTTACTTTTGGACCAGTTACATTTGGAACTAGTTACTTTTGGACCAGTTACTTCTGGTACTAGTTACTTTTGGACCAGTTCCTTTCTTTTGAAACTACTTACCTAGAACTAGTTACGGTCAAAAATAAAAACAAGTTACCCTTGGGAACTAGTTACGGCCAAAAATTAATCAACGGCTTTTCGCATAATCGTCACGATTTGTTTTGCTTTCAATGATTTTAAAAACACTTATTCGCATACATTTCCTCTTTTGCTTCCTCTTCATAGCTCTTTGTTTACACTGGCTTATTTGGCTGTATGAAAAGTAATAGGACTGAGTCGATTTAAAAAAAGTTATTGAACCAATCGTTACAATTCTTTAAAAACTTTCAAAATAGGCTTCGATGCAGCGCTGCCAGCGTGATTTCCAAACAATGAAGGCGTGGATCCCCTCTGTCGTCTCAAAATGCTTGTCTTTCATAGGCCTTTTCAGACAAGGAAATAAAAAAAGTCCGGGTGGCCCACATCTGATCTGTAGGGCGGCTGCAGAAGCGTTGTTCGGAGCGTTGTCGTGATGCTACTTCCAATCGGCTGCAATGTCCTGTCGGACCCCATTGATCCTTCGGTTGAATCTCTTGAGGACTTCCACGTAAAACTTAGCGTTTAGGGTTTGTCCAGCAGGAACAAAATCATGATGACGCCCTTTGATGTCAAAAAAGACAATGAGCATCGTTTTCAATTTGGACTTTCTCATTCTTCTTTTTTTGGCCGCTTAAGGCGTGCTTGATCATATCAAACGTCTCTGTCGCTTGAGTTTCACACAGAATTTAAGCAGAATTTAAACGTCTTCTCTGGCCTAACGTCGCCCGAGAATGTTTGTCCTGACTCTCCAGGTGCTCGGAAACAACTGACCAGCCGCCAGCTAGCTAAACGCCGAGCTTTAACCGCAAAAAACTAGTTACTTCCAACAGTAGTTACATTTAGAATCAGTTAATTTTGGTCTATTTACTTTCGAATTAGTTGCATTCGAAACTAGTAACGTTTGGACTAGTTAAATCCGGGACTAGTTAGTTTTGGACCAATTCCTTTTTAACTTACTTACGGTCAAAAATTAAAAAAACAAGTTTCCTGGGAACTAGTTACGGCCAAAAATTAATTAACAGCATAATTTTCGCATAATCGTCACGATTTGTTTTGCTTTCAATGAATTTAAAAACACTCATTCGCATACTTTTCCTCTTTTGCTTCCTCTTCATAGCTCTTTGTCAAATTATATACTCTGGCTTAACTGCTAATTTGGTTGTCCGAAAAGTAATAGGACTGAGTAGGTTTAAAAAATGTATTGAACCAATCGTTAGCATTAATCACAATTCTTTCAAAACTTTCAAAATAGCCTCCTTCAGTCGATGCAGCGCTACCAGCGCGGTTTCCAAGTATTGAAGGCGTGGATCCCCTCAGTCGTCTGGAATTCTGTCAAGATTTTCATCGGCCTTTTCAGACAAGGTTAAATAAAAAGTCTGGGCTGTAGAGCGGCTGCAGAAGCCCCGAAAGGCAGAACTGGGCGTGGTCGTTGTGCGATTTCCAATCGGCTGCGATGTCCTGTCGGACCCGTTTGATTCTCTTGAGGATTTCCACGTGAAATTTGCCGCTTGACGGTTTTGTCCAAGAAGAAATTCATGGTGGACTACAGCCTTGATGTCAGAAAAAAAGATAATGAGCATCGATTTCACTTTGAATTTGCGTCATTCTTCCTTTTTACGGCAGGCCTCCAAAGGGCCTGATGCCACCGACTTCGACTCAAAAGCAACTTCTGGGGCAAGCCTACTTGATCATATCATATGTCTCTGTCGCAGATTCACCGAGTTTCACTAGGCAGAATTTAATCGTACCTCTGCTCTAACGAAGGCTGCATTTTCGACTTGCAACACTCACAGAAACACGTCGCCCGAAAATGTTTGTCTGGACTCTCCAGGTCGAGAGCTCTCCAAGTGGCCGGATACCACCGCAACACACCACTTCTAATAAAGCAACAGTCTTCAGTTTGAGGGCATTCGCTGAGTTGCTTTACAAACGTTGTTTTACTTTTAAGCTTAAAACTAGTTACTGCCAAAAGTAGTTACACTTGAAACCAGTTAATTTCGGAACTAGTTACTTCTGGACTGGTTTCATCCGGAGACTAGTTACTTTTGGACCAGTTACTTTTGAACTAGTTACTTTTGGACCAGTTACTTTTGGAAACTTTTTGACTTCTTACTAGGAACTAGTTACGGTCAAAAATAAAAACAAGTTACCTGAGGGAACTAGTTACGGCCAAAATTAATCAACGGCTTTTCGCATAATCGTCACGATTTGTTTTGCTTTCAATGATTTTAAAACACTTATTCACATACATTTCCTCTTTTGCTTCCTCTTTATAGCTCTTTGTTTACACTGGCTTATTTGGCTGTATGAAAAGTAATAGGACTGAAGTCGATTTAAAAACAGTTATTGAACCAATCGTTACAATTCTTTAAAAATTTTCAAAATAGGCTTCTTCTGCTTCGATGCGGCGCTGCCAGCGTGATTTCCAAACAATGAAGGCGTGGATCCCTCTGTCGTCTCAAAATGCTTGTCTTTCATCGGCCTTTTCAGACAAGGAAATAAAAAGTCCGGGGTGGCCCACATCTGGATCTGTAGGGCGGCTGCAGAAGCGTTGTTCGGAGCGTTGTCGTGATGCTACTTCCAATCGGCTGCAATGTCCTGTCGGACCCCATTGATCCTTCGGTTGAATCTCTTGAGGACTTCCACGTAAAACTTAGCGTTTAGGGTTTGTCCAGCAGGAACAAAATCATGATGATGCCTTTGATGTCAAAAAAGACAATGAGCATCGTTTTCAATTTGGACTTTCTCATTCTTCCTTTTTGGCCGTTTAAGCGTTTGAGCATATAAAACGAGTTTCCGACACAGAATTTAAACGCGTCTTCTCTGGCCTCTGGCTTAACGCTCGCAAAACACGTCGCCCGGGAATGTTTGTCCTGACTCTCCAGGTGCTCGGAAACAACTGACCAGCCGCTCGCTAGCTAAAACGAGCTTAAACCGCAAAACTAGTTACTTCCAACAGTAGTTACATTTAGAATCAGTTAATTTTGGTCTATTTACTTTCGAATTAGTTGCATCTGAAACTAGTAACGTTTGGACTAGTTAAATCCGGAACTAGTTAGTTTTGGACCAGTTCCTTTTAACCTACTTACGGTCAAAAATTAAAAAAACAAGTTACCTGGGAACTAGTTACGGCCAAAAATTAATTAACAGCATAATTTTCGCATACATTTCCTCTTTGTTTTCCTCTTCATAGCTCTTTGTTTACACTGGCTTATTTGGCTGTCAAAAGAGAGAAATAATAGGACTGAGTCAAAACTTTCAAAATTGAACCTCGTTACAATTCTTTAAAACTTTCAAAATAGGCTTCGATGCAGCGCTGCCAGCGTGATTTCCAAAACAATGAAGGCGTGGATCCCTCTGTCGTCTCAAAATGCTTGTCTTTTCATCGGCCTTTTCAGACAAGGAAATAAAAAGTCCGGCTGGCCTACATCTGATCTGTAGGCGGCTGCAGAAGCGTTGTCAGGAGCGTTGTCGTGATGCTACCTCCAGTCGGCTGCAGTGTCCTGTCGGACCCCATTGATCCTTCGGTTGAGTCTCTTCAGGACTTCCACGTAATACTTAGCGTTTAGGGTTTGTCCAAGAACAAATTCATGATGGACGATTCCTTTGATGTCAAAAAAGACAATGAGCATCGTTTTCAATTTGGACTTTCTCATTCTTCTTTTTTTTTTGGCCGCTTAAGCGTGCTTGATCATATCAAACGTCTCTGTCGCAGATTCACCGAGTTTCACACAGAATTTAAACGCGTCTCTCAACTGGCCTAACGTCGCCTGAGAATGTTTGTCCTGACTCTCCAGGTGCTCGGAAACAACTGACCAGCCGCTCGCTAGCTAAAACTCGAGCTTTAACCGCAAAAACTAGTTACTTCCAACAGTAGTTACATTTTGAATCAGTTAATTTTGGTCTATTTACTTTCGAATTAGTTGCATTCGAAACTAGTAACGTTTGGACTAGTTAAATCCGGGACTAGTTAGTTTTGGACCAATTCCTTTTTAACCTACTTACGGTCAAAAATTAAAAAAACAAGTTACCTGGGAACTAGTTACGGCCAAAAATTAATTAACAGCATAATTTTCGCATAATCGTCACGATTTGTTTTGCTTTCAATGATTTTAAAAACACTTATTCGCATACTTTTCCTCTTTTGCTTCCTCTTCATAGCTCTTTGATAAATTATTTACACTTTCTTAACTGCTTCTTTGGCTGTCCGGAAAGTAATAGGACGAGTCGATTTAAAAAAAATGTATTGAACCAATCGTTACAATTCTTCAAAACTTTCAAAATAGCCTCCTTCTGCGTCGATGCAGCGCTACCAGCGCGGTTTCCAAGTATTGAAGGCGTGGATCCCCTCAGTCGTCTCAGAATTCTTGATTTTTATCGGCCTTTTCAGACAAGCGAAATAAAAAGTCTGGGCTGTAGAGCGGCTGCAGAAGCGTTGTCTGGGGCGTGGTCGTTGTGCGATTTCCAATCGGCTGCGATGTCCTGTCGGACCCGTTTGATTCTCTTGAGGATTTCCACGTGAAATTTGCCGTTGACGGTTTGTCCAAGAAGAAATTCATGGTGGACCATGCCTTTGATGTCAAAAAAGATAATGAGCATCGATTTCACTTTGGATTTGCTCATTCTTCCCTTTTTAAGGCGAGGCCCTCCAAAAAGGCCTGATGCCACTGACTTCTTTTGCCAAAGCAACTTCTGGGTAAGCCTACTTGATCATATCATATGTCTCTGTCGCAGATTCACCGAGTTTCACACAGAATTTAATCGTGTACCTCTGCTCTAACGAAGGCTGCATTTTCGACTTGCAACACTCACAGAAATACATGTCGCCCGAAAATGTTTGTCCTGACTCTCCAGGTCGAGAGCCCTCCCAAATGGCCGGATGCCACCGCAACACACCACTTCTTAATAAAGCAACAGTCTTCAGTTTGAGGCATTCGGAGTTGCTTTACAAACTTTGTTTTACTTTTTAAGCTTAAAAACTAGTTACTGCCAAAAGTAGTTACACTTGAAACCAGTTAATTTCGGAACTAGTTACTTCTGGACTAGTTGGATTTGGAACTAGTTACTTTGGGACCAGTTACATTTGGAACTAGTTACTTTTTGGGACCAGTTACTTCTGGTACTAGTTACTTTTGGACCAGTTCCTTTTGAAACTACTTACCTAGGAACTAGTTACGGTCAAAAATAAAAAAAACAAGTTACCTGGGAACTAGTTACGGCCAAAAATTAATCAACGGCTTTTCACATAATCGTCACGATTTGTTTTGCTTTCAATGATTTTAAAAACACTTATTCGCATACATTTCCTCTTTTGCTTCCTCTTCATAGCTCTTTGTTTACACTGGCTTATTTGGCTGTATGAAAAGTAATAGGACTGAGTCGATTTAAAAAAAGTTATTGAACCAATCGTTACAATTCTTTAAAAACTTTCAAAATAGGCTTCGATGCAGCGCTGCCAGCGTGATTTCCAAACAATGAAGGCGTGGATCCCCTCTGTCGTCTCAAAATGCTTGTCTTTCATCGGCCTTTTCAGACAAGGAAATAAAAAAGTCCGGGTGGCCCACATCTGATCTGTAGGGCGGCTGTAGAAGGGTTGCCCGGAGCGTTGTCGTGATGCGACTTCGAATCGGCTGCAATGTCCTGTCGGACCCCATTGACCCTTCGGTTGACCCTTCGGTTGAGTCTCTTGAGGACTTCCACGTAAAACTTAGCGTTTAGGGTTCGTCCAGGAGAAACAAATTCATGATGGACGATGCCTTTAATGTCAAAAACGACAATGAGCATCGTTTTCAATTTGGACTTTTTCATTCTTCCTTTTTTTGGCCGTTTAAGCGTGCTTGAGTTTCACACAGAATTTAAACGTGTCTCCTCTGGCTTAACGTCGCCCGAGAATGTTTGTCCTGACTCTCCAGGTGCTCGGAAACAACTGACCATCCGCTCGCTAGCTAAAACGCGAGCTTTAACCGCAAAAACTAGTTACTTCCAACAGTAGTTACATTTAGAATCAGTTAATTTTGGTCTATTTACTTTCGAATTAGTTGCATTCGAAACTAGTAACGTTTGGACTAGTTAAATCCGGGACTAGTTAGTTTTGGACCAATTCCTTTTTAACCTACTTACGGTCAAAAATTAAAAAAACAAGTTGTACCTAGGAACTAGTTACGGCCAAAAATTAATTAACAGCATAATTTTCGCATACATTTCCTCTTTGCTTCCTCTTCATAGGGTCTTTGTTTACACTGGCTTATTTGGCTGTATATGAAAAGTAATGAGGACTGAGTCGATTTAAAAACAGTTATTGAACCAATCGTTACAATTCTTTAAAAATTTTCAAAATAGGCTTGCTTCGATGCAGCGCTGCCAGCGTGATTTCCAAACAATGAAGGCGTGGATCCCCCCTGTCGTCTCAAAATGCTTGTCTTTCATCGGCCTTTTCAGACAAGGAAATAAAAAAAGTCCGGCTGGCCCACATCTGATCTGTAGGGCGGCTGCAGAAGCGTTGTCGTGAGGCTACTTCCAATCGGCTGCAATGTCCTGTCGGACCCCATTGACCCTTCGGTTGAGTCTCTTCAGGACTTCCACGTAATACTTAGCGTTTAGGGTTTGTCCAGCAGTAACAAATTCATGATGGACGATTCCTTTGATGTCAGAAAAGACAATGAGCATCGTTTTCAATTTGGACTTTCTCATTCTTCCTTTTTTTTGGCCGCTTAAGCGTGCTTGATCATATCAAACGTCTCTGTCGCAGATTCACCGAGTTTCACACAGAATTTAAACGTGTCTCCTCTGGCCTAACGTCGCCCGAGAATGTTTGTCTTGACTCTCCAGGTGCTCGGAAACAACTGACCAGCCGCTCGCTAGCTAAAACTCGAGCTTTAACCGCAAAAACTAGTTACTTCCAACAGTAGTTACATTTAGAATCAGTTAATTTTGGTCTATTTACTTTCGAATTAGTTGCATTCGAAACTAGTAACGTTTGGACTAGTTAAATCCGGGACTAGTTAGTTTTGGACCAATTCCTTTTTAACCTACTTACGGTCAAAAATTAAAAAAACAAGTTACCTGGGAACTAGTTACGGCCAAAAATTAATTAACAGCATAATTTTCGCATAATCGTCACGATTTGTTTTGCTTTCAATGATTTTAAAAACACTTATTCACATACTTTTCCTCTTTTGCTTCCTCTTCATAGCTCTTTGATAAATTATTTACACTTTCTTAACTGCTTCTTTGGCTGTCCGGAAAGTAATAGGACGAGTCGATTTAAAAAAATGTATTGAACCAATCGTTACAATTCTTTCAAAACTTTCAAAATAGCCTCCTTCTGCGTCGATGCAGCGCTACCAGCGCGGTTTCCAAGTATTGAAGGCGTGGATCCCCTCAGTCGTATCAAAATTCTTGATTTTCATCGGCCTTTTCAGACAAGGAAATAAAAAAAGTCTGGGCTGTAGAGCGGCTGCAGAAGCGTTGTCTGGGGCGTGGTCGTTGTGCGATTTCCAATCGGCTGCGATGTCCTGTCGGACCCGTTTGATTCTCTTGAGGATTTCCACGTGAAATTTGCCGTTGACGGTTTGTCCAAGAAGAAATTCATGGTGGACCATGCCTTTGATGTCAAAAAAGATAATGAGCATCGATTTCACTTTGGATTTGCTCATTCTTCCCTTTTTTGGGCGAGGCCCTCCAAAAAGGCCTGATGCCACCGACTTCTTGCCAAAGCAACTTCTGGGTAAGCCTACTTGATCATATCATATGTCTCTGTCGCAGATTCACCGAGTTTCACACAGAATTTAATCGTGTACCTCTGCTCTAACGAAGGCTGCACTTTCGACTTGCAACACTCACAGAAACACGTCGCCCGAAAATGTTTGTCCTTACTCTCCAGGTCGAGAGCCCTCCCAAATGGCCGGATGCCACCGCAACACACCACTTCTTAATAAAGCAACAGTCTTCAGTTTGAGGCATTCGGAGTTGCTTTACAAACTTTGTTTTACTTTTAAGCTTAAAAACTAGTTACTGCCAAAAGTAGTTACACTTGAAACCAGTTGATTTCGGAACTAGTTACTTCTGGACTAGTTGGATTTGGAACTAGTTACTTTTGGACCAGTTACATTTGGAACTAGTTACTTTTGGACCAGTTACTTCTGGAACTAGTTACTTTTGGACCAGTTCCTTTTGAAACTACTTACCTAGGAACTAGTTACGGTCAAAAATAAAAAACAAGTTACCTGGGAACTAGTTACGGCCAAAAATTTATCAACGGCTTTTCGCATAATCGTCACGATTTGTTTTGCTTTCAATGATTTTAAAAACACTTATTCGCATACATTTCCTCTTTTGCTTCCTCTTTATAGCTCTTTGTTTACACCGGCTTATTTGGCTGCATGAAAAGTAATAGGACTGAGTCGATTTAAAAACAGTTATTGAACCAATCGTTACAATTCTTTAAAAATTTTCAAAATAGGCTTCGATGCAGCGCTGCCAGCGTGATTTCCAAACAATGAAGGCGTGGATCCCCTCTGTCGTCTCAAAATGCTTGTCTTTCATCGGCCTTTTCAGACAAGGAAATAAAAAAGTCCGGGTGGCCCACATCTGGGCTGAAGGGCGGCTGCAGAAGCGTTGTCCGGAGCGTTGTCGTGATGCTACTTCCAATCGGCTGCAATGTCCTGTCGGGCCCCATTGATCCTTCGGTTGAATCTCTTGAGGACTTCCACGTAAAACTTAGCGTTTAGGGTTTGTCCAGCAGGAACAAATTCATGATGATGCCTTTGATGTCAAAAAAGACAATGAGCATCGTTTTCAATTTGGACTTTCTCATTCTTCCTTTTTTTGGCCGTTTAAGCGTGCTTGATCATATCAAACGTCTCTGTCGCAGATTCACCGAGTTTCACACAGAATTTAAACGTGTCTCCTCTGGCCTTGCAACGTCGCCCGAGAATGTTTGTCCTGACTCTCCAGGTGCTCGGAAACAACTGACCAGCCGCTCGCTAGCTAAAACTCGAGCTTTAACCGCAAAAACTAGTTACTTCCAACAGTAGTTACATTTTGAATCAGTTAATTTTGGTCTATTTACTTTCGAATTAGTTGCATTCGAAACTAGTAACGTTTGGACTAGTTAAATCCGGGACTAGTTAGTTTTGGACCAATTCCTTTTTAACCTACTTACGGTCAAAAATTAAAAAAACAAGTTACCTGGGAACTAGTTACGGCCAAAAATTAATTAACAGCATAATTTTCGCATACATTTCCTCTTTTGCTTCCTCTTCATAGCTCTTTGTTTACACTGGCTTATTTGGCTGTATGAAAAGTAATAGGACTGAGTCGATTTAAAAAAAGTTATTGAACCAATCGTTACAATTCTTTAAAAACTTTCAAAATAGGCTTCGATGCAGCGCTGCCAGCGTGATTTCCAAACAATGAAGGCGTGGATCCCCTCTGTCGTCTCAAAATGCTTGTCTTTCATCGGCCTTTTCAGACAAGGAAATAAAAAAAGTCCGGCTGGCCCACATCTGATCTGTAGGGCGGCTGCAGAAGCGTTGTCCGGAGCGTTGTCGTGATGCTACTTCCAATCGGCTGCAATGTCCTGTCGGACCCCATTGATCCTTCGGTTGAGTCTCTTCAGGACTTCCACGTAATACTTAGCGTTTAGGGTTTGTCCAAGAACAAATTCATGATGGACGATTCCTTTGATGTCAAAAAAGACAATGAGCATCGTTTTCAATTTGGACTTTCTCATTCTTCCTTTTTTTGGCCGTTTAAGCGTGCTTGAGTTTCACACAGAATTTAAACGTGTCTCCTCTGGCTTAACGTCGCCCGAGAATGTTTGTCCTGACTCTCCAGGTGCTCGGAAACAACTGACCATCCGCTCGCTAGCTAAAACGCGAGCTTTAACCGCAAAAACTAGTTACTTCCAACAGTAGTTACATTTAGAATCAGTTAATTTTGGTCTATTTACTTTCGAATTAGTTGCATTCGAAACTAGTAACGTTTGGACTAGTTAAATCCGGGACTAGTTAGTTTTGGACCAATTCCTTTTTAACCTACTTACGGTCAAAAATTAAAAAAACAAGTTACCTGGGAACTAGTTACGGCCAAAAATTAATCAACGGCTTTTCGCATAATCGTCACGATTTGTTTTGCTTTCAATGATTTTAAAAACACTTATTCGCATACTTTTCCTCTTTTGCTTCCTCTTCATAGCTCTTTGATAAATTATTTACACTTTCTTAACTGCTTCTTTGGCTGTCCGGAAAGTAATAGGACGAGTCGATTTAAAAAAATGTATTGAACCAATCGTTACAATTCTTTCAAAACTTTCAAAATAGCCTCCTTCTGCGTCGATGCAGCGCTACCAGCGCGGTTTCCAAGTATTGAAGGCGTGGATCCCCTCAGTCGTCTGAATTCTTGATTTTCATCGGCCTTTTCAGACAAGGAAATAAAAAAAGTCTGGGCTGTAGAGCGGCTGCAGAAGCGTTGTCTGGGGCGTGGTCGTTGTGCGATTTCCAATCGGCTGCGATGTCCTGTCGGACCCGTTTGATTCTCTTGAGGATTTCCACGTGAAATTTGCCGTTGACGGTTTGTCCAAGAAGAAATTCATGGTGGACCATGCCTTTGATGTCAAAAAAGATAATGAGCATCGATTTCACTTTGGATTTGCTCATTCTTCCCTTTTTTGGGCGAGGCCCTCCAAAAGGCCTGATGCCACCGACTTCTTGCCAAAGCAACTTCTGGGTAAGCCTACTTGATCATATCATATGTCTCTGTCGCAGATTCACCGAGTTTCACACAGAATTTAATCGTGTACCTCTGCTCTAACGAAGGCTGCATTTTCGACTTGCAACACTCACAGAAACACGTCGCCCGAAAATGTTTGTCCTGACTCTCCAGGTCGAGAGCCCTCCCAAATGGCCGGATGCCACCGCAACACACCACTTCTTAATAAAGCAACAGTCTTCAGTTTGAGGCATTCGGAGTTGCTTTACAAACTTTGTTTTACTTTTAAGCTTAAAAACTAGTTACTGCCAAAAGTAGTTACACTTGAAACCAGTTAATTTCGGAACTAGTTACTTCTGGACTAGTTGGATTTGGAACTAGTTACTTTTGGACCAGTTACATTTGGAACTAGTTACTTTTGGACCAGTTACTTCTGGTACTAGTTACTTTTGGACCAGTTCCTTTTGAAACTACTTACCTAGGAACTAGTTACGGTCAAAAATAAAAAACAAGTTACCTGGGAACTAGTTACGGCCAAAAATTAATCAACGGCTTTTCGCATAATCGTCACGATTTGTTTTGCTTTCAATGATTTTAAAAACACTTATTCGCATACATTTCCTCTTTTGCTTCCTCTTTATAGCTCTTTGTTTACACCGGCTTATTTGGCTGTATGAAAAGTAATAGGACTGAGTCGATTTAAAAACAGTTATTGAACCAATCGTTACAATTCTTTAAAAATTTTCAAAATAGGCTTCGATGCAGCGCTGCCAGCGTGATTTCCAAACAATGAAGGCGTGGATCCCCTCTGTCGTCTCAAAATGCTTGTCTTTCATCGGCCTTTTCAGACAAGGAAATAAAAAAAGTCCGGGTGGCCCACATCTGATCTGTAGGGCGGCTGCAGAAGCGTTGTCCGGAGCGTTGTCGTGATGCTACTTCCAATCGGCTGCAATGTCCTGTCGGGCCCCATTGATCCTTCGGTTGAATCTCTTGAGGACTTCCACGTAAAACTTAGCGTTTAGGGTTTGTCCAAGAACAAATTCATGATGGACGATTCCTTTGATGTCAAAAAAGACAATGAGCATCGTTTTCAATTTGGACTTTCTCATTCTTCTTTTTTTTTGGCCGCTTAAGCGTGCTTGATCATATCAAACGTCTCTGTCGCAGATTCACCGAGTTTCACACAGAATTTAAACGTGTCTCCTCTGGCTTAACGTCGCCCGAGAATGTTTGTCCTGACTCTCCAGGTGCTCGGAAACAACTGACCATCCGCTCGCTAGCTAAAACGCGAGCTTTAACCGCAAAAACTAGTTACTTCCAACAGTAGTTACATTTAGAATCAGTTAATTTTGGTCTATTTACTTTCGAATTAGTTGCATTCGAAACTAGTAACGTTTGGACTAGTTAAATCCGGGACTAGTTAGTTTTGGACCAATTCCTTTTTAACCTACTTACGGTCAAAAATTAAAAAAACAAGTTACCTGGGAACTAGTTACGGCCAAAAATTAATTAACAGCATAATTTTCGTATAATCGTCACGATTTGTTTTGCTTTCAATGATTTTAAAAACACTTATTCGCATACTTTTCCTCTTTTGCTTCCTCTTCATAGCTCTTTGATAAATTATTTACACTTTCTTAACTGCTTCTTTGGCTGTCCGGAAAGTAATAGGACGAGTCGATTTAAAAAAATGTATTGAACCAATCGTTACAATTCTTTCAAAACTTTCAAAATAGCCTCCTTCTGCGTCGATGCAGCGCTACCAGCGCGGTTTCCAAGTATTGAAGGCGTGGATCCCCTCAGTCGTCTGAATTCTTGATTTTCATCGGCCTTTTCAGACAAGGAAATAAAAAAAGTCTGGGCTGTAGAGCGGCTGCAGAAGCGTTGTCTGGGGCGTGGTCGTTGTGCGATTTCCAATCGGCTGCGATGTCCTGTCGGACCCGTTTGATTCTCTTGAGGATTTCCACGTGAAATTTGCCGTTGACGGTTTGTCCAAGAAGAAATTCATGGTGGACCATGCCTTTGATGTCAAAAAAGATAATGAGCATCGATTTCACTTTGGATTTGCTCATTCTTCCCTTTTTTGGGCGAGGCCCTCCAAAAAGGCCTGATGCCACCGACTTCTTGCCAAAGCAACTTCTGGGTAACCCTACTTGATCATATCATATGTCTCTGTCGCAGATTCACCGAGTTTCACACAGAATTTAATCGTGTACCTCTGCTCTAACGAAGGCTGCATTTTCGACTTGCAACACTCACAGAAACACGTCGCCCGAAAATGTTTGTCCTGACTCTCCAGGTCGAGAGCCCTCCCAAATGGCCGGATGCCACCGCAACACACCACTTCTTAATAAAGCAACAGTCTTCAGTTTGAGGCATTCGGAGTTGCTTTACAAACTTTGTTTTACTTTTAAGCTTAAAAACTAGTTACTGCCAAAAGTAGTTACACTTGAAACCAGTTGATTTCGGAACTAGTTACTTCTGGACTAGTTGTATTTGGAACTAGTTACTTTTGGACCAGTTACATTTGGAACTAGTTACTTTTGGACCAGTTACTTCTGGTACTAGTTACTTTTGGACCAGTTCCTTTTGAAACTACTTACCTAGGAACTAGTTACGGTCAAAAATAAAAAACAAGTTACCTGGGAACTAGTTACGGCCAAAAATTTATCAACGGCTTTTCGCATAATCGTCACGATTTGTTTTGCTTTCAATGATTTTAAAAACACTTATTCGCATACATTTCCTCTTTTGCTTCCTCTTTATAGCTCTTTGTTTACACCGGCTTATTTGGCTGTATGAAAAGTAATAGGACTGAGTCGATTTAAAAACAGTTATTGAACCAATCGTTACAATTCTTTAAAAATTTTCAAAATAGGCTTCGATGCAGCGCTGCCAGCGTGATTTCCAAACAATGAAGGCGTGGATCCCCTCTGTCGTCTCAAAATGCTTGTCTTTCATCGGCCTTTTCAGACAAGGAAATAAAAAAAGTCAGGGTGGCCCACATCTGATCTGTAGGGCGGCTGCAGAAGCGTTGTCAGGAGCGTTGTCGTGATGCTACCTCCAATCGGCTGCAATGTCCTGTCGGACCCCATTGATCCTTCGGTTGAGTCTCTTCAGGACTTCCACGTAATACTTAGCGTTTAGGGTTTGTCCAGCAGGAACAAATTCATGATGATGCCTTTGATGTCAAAAAAGACAATGAGCATCGTTTTCAATTTGGACTTTCTCATTCTTACTTTGTTTGGCCGTTTAAGCGTGCTTGATCATATCAAACGTCTCTGTCGCAGATTCACCGAGTTTCACACAGAATTTCAACGTGTCTCCTCTGGCCTAACGTCGCCCGAGAATGTTTGTCCTGACTCTCCAGGTGCTCGGAAACAACTGACCAGCCGCTCGCTAGCTAAAACTCGAGCTTTAACCGCAAAAACTAGTTACTTCCAACAGTAGTTACATTTAGAATCAGTTAATTTTGGTCTATTTACTTTCGAATTAGTTGCATTCGAAACTAGTAACGTTTGGACTAGTTAAATCCGGGACTAGTTAGTTTTGGACCAATTCCTTTTTAACTTACTTACGGTCAAAAATTAAAAAAACAAGTTTCCTGGGAACTAGTTACGGCCAAAAATTAATTAACAGCATAATTTTCGCATAATCGTCACGATTTGTTTTGCTTTCAATGATTTTAAAAACACTTATTCGCATACTTTTCCTCTTTTGCTTCCTCTTCATAGCTCTTTGATAAATTATTTACACTTTCTTAACTGCTTCTTTGGCTGTCCGGAAAGTAATAGGACGAGTCGATTTAAAAAAAATGTATTGAACCAATCGTTACAATTCTTTCAAAACTTTCAAAATAGCCTCCTTCTGCGTCGATGCAGCGCTACCAGCGCGGTTTCCAAGTATTGAAGGCGTGGATCCCCTCAGTCGTCTCAAAATTCTTGATTTTCATCGGCCTTTTCAGACAAGGAAATAAAAAAAGTCTGAACTGTAGAGCGGCTGCAGAAGCGTTGTCTGGGGCGTGGTCGTTGTGCGATTTCCAATCGGCTGCGATGTCCTGTCGGACCCGTTTGATTCTCTTGAGGATTTCCACGTGAAATTTGCCGTTGACGGTTTGTCCAAGAAGAAATTCATGGTGGACCATGCCTTTGATGTCAAAAAAGATAATAAGCATCGATTTCACTTTGGATTTGTTCATTCTTCCCTTTTTTGGGCGAGGCCCTCCAAAAGGCCTGATGCCACCGACTTCTTGCCAAAGCAACTTCTGGGTAAGCCTACTTGATCATATCATATGTCTCTGTCGCAGATTCACCGAGTTTCACACAGAATTTAATCGTGTACCTCTGCTCTAACGAAGGCTGCATTTTCGACTTGCAACACTCACAGAAACACGTCGCCCGAAAATGTTTGTCCTGACTCTCCAGGTCGAGAGCCCTCCCAAATGGCCGGATGCCACCGCAACACACCACTTCTTAATAAAGCAACAGTCTTCAGTTTGAGGCATTCGGAGTTGCTTTACAAACTTTGTTTTACTTTTAAGCTTAAAAACTAGTTACTGCCAAAAGTAGTTACACTTGAAACCAGTTAATTTCGGAACTAGTTACTTCTGGACTAGTTGGATTTGGAACTAGTTACTTTTGGACCAGTTACTTCTGGTACTAGTTACTTTTGGACCAGTTCCTTTTGAAACTACTTACCTAGGAACTAGTTACGGTCAAAAATAAAAAACAAGTTACCTGGGAACTAGTTACGGCCAAAAATTAATCAACGGCTTTTCGCATAATCGTCACGATTTGTTTTGCTTTCAATGATTTTAAAAACACTTATTCGCATACATTTCCTCTTTTGCTTCCTCTTCATAGCTCTTTGTTTACACTGGCTTATTTGGCTGTATGAAAAGTAATAGGACTGAGTCGATTTAAAAAAAGTTATTGAACCAATCGTTACAATTCTTTAAAAACTTTCAAAATAGGCTTCGATGCAGCGCTACCAGCGTGATTTCCAAACAATGAAGGCGTGGATCCCCTCTGTCGTTTCAAAATGCTTGTCTTTCATCGGCCTTTTCAGACAAGGAAATAAAAAAAGTCCGGGTGGCCCACATCTGATCTGTAGGGCGGCTGCAGAAGCGTTGTCAGGAGCGTTGTCGTGATGCTACCTCCAGTCGGCTGCAATGTCCTGTCGGACCCCATTGATCCTTCGGTTGAGTCTCTTCAGGACTTCCACGTAATACTTAGCGTTTAGGGTTTGTCCAGCAGTAACAAATTCATGATGGACGATTCCTTTGATGTCAAAAAAGGCAATGAGCATCGTTTTCAATTTGGACTTTCTCATTCTTCCTTTTTTTTGGCCGCTTAAGCGTGCTTGATCATATAAAACGTCTCTGTCGCAGATTCACCGAGTTTCACACAGAATTTAAACACGTCTTCTCTGGCCTAACGAAGGCTGCATTTTCGGCTTGCAACACTCACAGAAACACGTCGCCCGAGAATGTTTGTCCTGACTCTCCAGGTGCTCGGAAACAACTGACCAGCCGCTCGTTAACTAAAACTCGTGCTTTGACCTCAAAAACTAGTTACTTCCAACAGTAGTTAACTTTGGTAGTTACTTTCGAACTGGTTTCATTCGGAACTAGTTATTTTTGGACTAGTTACATCCGGGACTAGTTGCTTTTGGACCAGTTAATTTTGAAACTACTCACCTAGGAGCTAGACCCCATTGACCGTTCGGTTGAATCTCTTGAGGACTTCCACGTAAAACTTAGCGTTTAGGGTTTGTCCAGCAGGAACAAATTCATGATGATGCCTTTGATGTCAAAAAAGACAATGAGCATCGTTTTCAATTTGGACTTTCTCATTCTTACTTTGTTTGGCCGTTTAAGCGTGCTTGATCATATCAAACGTCTCTGTCGCAGATTCACCGAGTTTCACACAGAATTTCAACGTGTCTCCTCTGGCCTAACGTCGCCCGAGAATGTTTGTCCTGACTCTCCAGGTGCTCGGAAACAACTGACCAGCCGCTCGCTAGCTAAAACTCGAGCTTTAACCGCATAAACTAGTTACTTCCAACAGTAGTTACATTTAGAATCAGTTAATTTTGGTCTATTTACTTTCGAATTAGTTGCATTCGAAACTAGTAACGTTTGGACTAGTTAAATCCGGGACTAGTTAGTTTTGGACCAATTCCTTTTTAAACTACTTACGGTCAAAAATTAAAAAAACAAGTTACCTGGGAACTAGTTACGGCCAAAAATTAATTAACAGCATAATTTTCGCATAATCGTCACGATTTGTTTTGCTTTCAATGATTTTAAAAACACTTATTCGCATACTTTTCCTCTTTTGCTTCCTCTTCATAGCTCTTTGATAAATTATTTACACTTTCTTAACTACTTCTTTGGCTGTCCGGAAAGTAATAGGACGAGTCGATTTAAAAAAATGTATTGAACCAATCGTTACAATTCTTTCAAAACTTTCAAAATAGCCTCCTTCTGCGTCGATGCAGCGCTACCAGCGCGGTTTCCAAGCATTGAAGGCGTGGATCCCCTCAGTCGTCTCAAAATTCTTGATTTTTATCGGCCTTTTCAGACAAGGAAATAAAAAAAGTCTGGGCTGTAGAGCGGCTGCAGAAGCGTTGTCTGGGGCGTGGTCGTTGTGCGATTTCCAATCGGCTGCGATGTCCTGTCGGACCCGTTTGATTCTCTTGAGGATTTCCACGTGAAATTTGCCGTAGACGGTTTGTCCAAGAATAAATTCATGGTGGACCATGCCTTTCATGTCAAAAAAGATAAAGAGCATCGATTTCACTTTGGATTGGCTCATTCTTCCCTTTTTTGGGCGAGGCCCTCCAAAAAGGCCTGATGCCACCGACTTCTTGTCAAAGCAACTTCTGGGTAAGCCTACTTGATCATATCATATGTCTCTGTCGCAGATTCACCGAGTTTCACACAGAATTTAATCGCGTACCTCTGCTCTAACGAAGGCTGCATTTTCGACTTGCAGCACTCACAGAAACACGTCGCCCGAAAATGTTTGTCCTGACTCTCCAGGTCGAGAGCCCTCCCAAATGGCCGGATGCCACCGCAACACACCACTTCTTAATAAAGCAACAGTCTTCAGTTTGAGGCATTCGGAGTTGCTTTACAAACTTTGTTTTACTTTTAAGCTTAAAAACTAGTTACTGCCAAAAGTAGTTACACTTGAAACCAGTTAATTTCGGAACTAGTTACTTCTGGACTAGTTGTATTTGGAACTAGTTACTTTCGGACCAGTTACATTTGGAACTAGTTACTTTTGGACCAGTTACTTCTGGTACTAGTTACTTTTGGACCAGTTCCTTTTGAAACTACTTACCTAGGAACTAGTTACGGTCAAAAATAAAAAAACAAGTTACCTGGGAACTAGTTACGGCCAAAAATTAATCAACGGCTTTTCACATAATCGTCACGATTTGTTTTGCTTTCAATGATTTTAAAAACACTTATTCGCATACATTTCCTCTTTTGCTTCCTCTTCATAGCTCTTTGTTTACACTGGCTTATTTGGCTGTATGAAAAGTAATAGGACTGAGTCGATTTAAAAAAAGTTATTGAATCAATCGTTACAATTCTTTAAAAACTTTCAAAATAGGCTTCGATGCAGCGCTGCCAGCGTGATTTCCAAACAATGAAGGCGTGGATTCCCTCTGTCGTCTCAAAATGCTTGTCTTTCATAGGCCTTTTCAGACAAGGAAATAAAAAAAGTCCGGGTGGCCCACATCTGATCTGTAGGGCGGCTGCAGAAGCGTTGTTCGGAGCGTTGTCGTGATGCTACCTCCAATCGGCTGCAATGTCCTGTCGGACCCCATTGATCCTTCGGTTGAGTCTCTTGAGGACTTCCACGTAAAACTTAGCGTTTAGGGTTTGTCCAGCAGGAACAAAATCATGATGACGCCTTTGATGTCAAAAAAGACAATGAGCATCGTTTTCAATTTGGACTTTCTCATTCTTCCTTTTTTTGGCCGCTTAAGCGTGCTTGATCATATCAAGCGTCTCTGTCGCAGATTGAGTTTCACACAGAATTTAAACGTGTCTCTCTGGCTTAACGTCGCCCGAGAATGTTTGTCCTGACTCTCCAGGTGCTCGGAAACAACTGACCAGCCGCTCGCTAGCTAAAACTCGAGCTTTAACCGCAAAAACTAGTTACTTCCAACAGTAGTTACATTTAGAATCAGTTAATTTTGGTCTATTTACTTTCGAATTAGTTGCATTCGAAACTAGTAACGTTTGGACTAGTTAAATCCGGGACTAGTTAGTTTTGGACCAATTCCTTTTTAACTTACTTACGGTCAAAAATTAAAAAAACAAGTTACCTGGGAACTAGTTACGGCCAAAAATTAATTAACAGCATAATTTTCGCATAATCGTCACGATTTGTTTTGCTTTCAATGATTTTAAAAACACTTATTCACATACTTTTCCTCTTTTGCTTCCTCTTCATAGCTCTTTGATAAATTATTTACACTTTCTTAACTGCTTCTTTGGCTGTCCGGAAAGTAATAGGACGAGTCGATTTAAAAACTATGTATTGAACCAATCGTTACAATTCTTTCAAAACTTTCAAAATAGCCTCCTTCTGCGTCGATGCAGCGCTACCAGCGCGGTTTCCAAGCATTGAAGGCGTGGATCCCCTCAGTCGTCTCAATTCTTGATTTTCATCGGCCTTTTCAGACAAGGAAATAAAAAAAGTCTGGGCTGTAGAGCGGCTGCAGAAGCGTTGTCTGGGGCGTGGTCGTTGTGCGATTTCCAATCGGCTGCGATGTCCTGTCGGACCCGTTTGATTCTCTTGAGGATTTCCACGTGAAATTTGCCGTTGACGGTTTGTCCAAGAAGAAATTCATGGTGGACCATGCCTTTGATGTCAAAAAAGATAATGAGCATCGATTTCACTTTGTGATTTGCTCGATTCTTCCCTTTTTTGGGCGAGGCCCTCCATTATCGCTTCCTTTCATGCTCACGCGACTTCTTGCCAAAGCTTTCTTTCTGGGTGCAGATGCCTCACTTGATCATATCATATGTCTCTGTCGCAGGATTCATCCGAGTTTCACACAGAATTGTAATCGATCGTACCGTCTGCGAGGTAACGAAGCTCTGCATTTTCGACTCTGCAACACTCACAGAAACATCGTCGTACCGAAAATGTTCTGTCCTGACTCTCCAGGTCGAGAGCCCTCCCAAATGGTTTCGGATGCAGCACTCGCACGCACACCACTTCTTAATAAAGCTACAACAGTCCCACAGTTCCCTTTATACCTGGAGTTGTTTTTACAAACTTTTGTTTTACTCAGAGAAGCTTAGGAGTAGCAACTGCCGAGTAGAAAATACACTGGCAGTCTGTTAATTCCTGCAGCTTTCGACGTCTGACTTCCTTTGTGTTTGGTGGCGCGCGCCAATTTGCTGCACAGGCGGTGCGAAAACTACTTAGCCAGCAAATAAAGATAGTGGTCCGAGTCGATGTTAAGTTACCTCGGAGCGCACGCACATCTAAAACACTGGAGAACGGCTTTTCGTCTATCATCATCAATGATTTTGTCTTGCTTGGTATGTGATTTTAAATCACGGAGACAGCCAGGTAGCTTGATGAATTGCTTGTGCTCTTTATATCGCTCTTTACAGATAACGGCATACTTGGCTGTATGCGAGGTCGATCAGCCCTAACCCGATTTAAAAACAGTTTCCTAAACTAATCGCTACAATTTACCGACCATAGTCCAAAGATAGGCTTCCGCGCTGCCAGCGTGAAAGTCGCCGCCAATTTTGACAGGCGTGGATCCCCTCTGTCGTCCTCATAATGCTTAGATCGGCACTTTTCAGACAAGTGAAATAAAAATGACAGTCCGGGTGGCCCACATGTGATCTGTCAGGGCGTGGGCTGCAGAAGCGTTGTCCGGAGCGTTGTCGTGATGCTACTTCCAATCGGCTGCAATGTCCTGTTGGGCCCCATTGATCCTTCGGTTGAATCTCTTGAGGACTTCCACGTAAAACTTAGCGTTTAGGGTTTGTCCAAGAACAAATTCATGATGGACGATTCCTTTGATGTCAAAAAAGACAATGAGCATCGTTTTCAATTTGGACTTTCTCATTCTTCTTTTTTTTGGCCGCTTAAGCGTGCTTGATCATATCAAACGTCTCTGTCGCAGATTCACCGAGTTTCACACAGAATTTAAACGCGTCTTCTCTGGCCTAACGTCGCCCGAGAATGTTTGTCCTGACTCTTCAGGTGCTCGGAAACAACTGACCAGCCGCTCGCTAGCTAAAACTCGAGCTTTAACCGCAAAAACTAGTTACTTCCAACAGTAGTTACATTTTGAATCAGTTAATTTTGGTCTATTTACTTTCGAATTAGTTGCATTCGAAACTAGTAACGTTTGGACTAGTTAAATCCGGGACTAGTTAGTTTTGGACCAATTCCTTTTTAACCTACTTACGGTCAAAAATTAAAAAAACAAGTTACCTGGGAACTAGTTACGGCCAAAAATTAATTAACAGCATAATTTTCGTATAATCGTCACGATTTGTTTTGCTTTCAATGATTTTAAAAACACTTATTCGCATACTTTTCCTCTTTTGCTTCCTCTTCATAGCTCTTTGATAAATTATTTACACTTTCTTAACTGCTTCTTTGGCTGTCCGGAAAGTAATAGGACGAGTCGATTTAAAAAAAATGTATTGAACCACTCGTTACAATTCTTTCAAAACTTTCAAAATAGCCTCCTTCTGCGTCGATGCAGCGCTACCAGCGCGGTTTCCAAGTATTGAAGGCGTGGATCCCCTCAGTCGTCTCAGAATTCTTGATTTTCATCGGCCTTTTCAGACAAGGAAATAAAAAAAGTCTGGGCTGTAGAGCGGCTGCAGAAGCGTTGTCTGGGGCGTGGTCGTTGTGCGATTTCCAATCGGCTGCGATGTCCTGTCGGACCCGTTTGATTCTCTTGAGGATTTCCACGTGAAATTTGCCGTTGACGGTTTGTCCAAGAAGAAATTCATGGTGGACCATGCCTTTGATGTCAAAAAAGATAATGAGCATCGATTTCACTTTGGATTTGCTCATTCTTCCCTTTTTTGGGCGAGGCCCTCCAAAAAGGCCTGATGCCACCGACTTCTTGCCAAAGCAACTTCTGGGTAACCCTACTTGATCATATCATATGTCTCTGTCGCAGATTCACCGAGTTTCACACAGAATTTAATCGTGTACCTCTGCTCTAACGAAGGCTGCACTTTCGACTTGCAACACTCACAGAAACACGTCGCCCGAAAATGTTTGTCCTTACTCTCCAGGTCGAGAGCCCTCCCAAATGGCCGGATGCCACCGCAACACACCACTTCTTAATAAAGCAACAGTCTTCAGTTTGAGGCATTCGGAGTTGCTTTACAAACTTTGTTTTACTTTTAAGCTTAAAAACTAGTTACTGCCAAAAGTAGTTACACTTGAAACCAGTTGATTTCGGAACTAGTTACTTCTGGACTAGTTGGATTTGGAACTAGTTACTTTTGGACCAGTTACATTTGGAACTAGTTACTTTTGGACCAGTTACTTCTGGTACTAGTTACTTTTGGACCAGTTCCTTTTGAAACTACTTACCTAGGAACTAGTTACGGTCAAAAATAAAAAACAAGTTACCTGGGAACTAGTTACGGCCAAAAATTTATCAACGGCTTTTCGCATAATCGTCACGATTTGTTTTGCTTTCAATGATTTTAAAAACACTTATTCGCATACATTTCCTCTTTTGCTTCCTCTTTATAGCTCTTTGTTTACACCGGCTTATTTGGCTGTATGAAAAGTAATAGGACTGAGTCGATTTAAAAACAGTTATTGAACCAATCGTTACAATTCTTTAAAAATTTTCAAAATAGGCTTCGATGCAGCGCTGCCAGCGTGATTTCCAAACAATGAAGGCGTGGATCCCCTCTGTCGTCTCAAAATGCTTGTCTTTCATCGGCCTTTTCAGACAAGGAAATAAAAAAAGTCCGGGTGGCCCACATCTGATCTGTAGGGCGGCTGCAGAAGCGTTGTCAGGAGCGTTGTCGTGATGCTACCTCCAGTCGGCTGCAATGTATTCCCTAAGAAATCAAGAACATTTATTTCTGACGAAGTTGGTTAGAAATAAATACAAGACGGACTTTAACGTACATAATCCTAGCGTCTAGGGTTTGTCCAGCAGGAACAAAATCATTAAGTGATGCCTTAAGAAGTGAAGCTATGGAGCGGAAAGTTGAGACAATGAGCGCTTTGAGCACTTATGGCAGTTAAGTTGATGAAGATCCATTTTAAATCTTCGACTCAGCCGTTCGCAAGTTCCGATCTTATGGAAATCTTCCTATAAAATTCAGAGAATCTACTGATATACTTAGCCGTATATATGTACATATATACGTGATATTGATGGATCATCTCCCTTCTAAATTTGGTCTTGACTATTAAGTTCAATATTTGCAAAGCAAAGTGTTGATTTTCAGACCTTCCGAAATAAAACAGGTTTCAGCCGCTCGCTAGCTAAAACTCGAGCTTTAACCGCAAAAACTAGTTACTTCCAACAGTAGTTACATTTAGAATCAGTTAATTTTGGTCTATTTACTTTCGAATTAGTTGCATTCGAAACTAGTAACGTTTGGACTAGTTAAATCCGGGACTAGTTAGTTTTGGACCAATTCCTTTTTAACTTACTTACGGTCAAAAATTAAAAAAACAAGTTTCCTGGGAACTAGTTACGGCCAAAAATTAATTAACAGCATAATTTTCGCATAATCGTCACGATTTGTTTTGCTTTCAATGATTTTAAAAACACTTATTCGCATACTTTTCCTCTTTTGCTTCCTCTTCATAGCTCTTTGATAAATTATTTACACTTTCTTAACTGCTTCTTTGGCTGTCCGGAAAGTAATAGGACGAGTCGATTTAAAAAAATGTATTGAGCCAGTCCTTAAAATTCTTTAAAAACTTTCAAAATAAGCTTCTTCTGCGTAGATGAAGCGCTGCCAGCGTGGTTTCCAAGTATTGAAGGCGTGGATCCCCTCAGTCGTCTCAAAATTCTTGATTTTCATCGGCCTTTTCAGACAAGGAAATAAAAAAAGTCTGGGCTGTAGAGCGGCTGCAGAAGCGTTGTCTGGGGCGTGGTCGTTGTGCGATTTCCAATCGGCTGCGATGTCCTGTCGGACCCGTTTGATTCTCTTGAGGATTTCCACGTGAAATTTGCCGTTGACGGTTTGTCCAAGAAGAAATTCATGGTGGACCATGCCTTTGATGTCAAAAAAGATAATGAGCATCGATTTCACTTTGGATTTGCTAATTCTTCCCTTTTTTGGGCGAGGCCCTCCAAAAAGGCCTGATGCCACCGACTTCTTGCCAAAGCTACTTCTGGGTAAGCCTACTTGATCATATCATATGTCTCTGTCGCAGATTCACCGAGTTTCACACAGAATTTAATCGTGTACCTCTGCTCTAACGAAGGCTGCATTTTCGACTTGCAACACTCACAGAAACACGTCGCCCGAAAATGTTTGTCCTGACTCTCCAGGTCGAGAGCCCTCCCAAATGGCCGGATGCCACCGCAACACACCACTTCTTAATAAAGCAACAGTCTTCAGTTTGAGGCATTCGGAGTTGCTTTACAAACTTTGTTTTACTTTTAAGCTTAAAAACTAGTTACTGCCAAAAGTAGTTACACTTGAAACCAGTTAATTTCGGAACTAGTTACTTCTGGACTAGTTGGATTTGGAACTAGTTACTTTTGGACCAGTTCCTTTTGAAACTACTTACCTAGGAACTAGTTACGGTCAAAAATAAAAAACAAGTTACCTGGGAACTAGTTACGGCCAAAAATTAATCAACGGCTTTTCGCATAATCGTCACGATTTGTTTTGCTTTCAATGATTTTAAAAACACTTATTCGCATACATTTCCTCTTTTGCTTCCTCTTCATAGCTCTTGTTTACACTGGCTTATTTGGCTGTATGAAAAGTAATAGGACTGAGTCGATTTAAAAAAGTTATTGAACCAATCGTTACAATTCTTTAAAAACTTTCAAAATAGGCTTCGATGCAGCGCTGCCAGCGTGATTTCCAAACAATGAAGGCGTGGATCCCCTCTGTCGTCTCAAAATGCTTGTCTTTCATCGGCCTTTTCAGACAAGGAAATAGAAAAGTCCGGGTGGCCCACATCAGACGACCAAAAATTGCTCAGAATCCAACATTCGATTCGAGGCTTGTGACCGATTATTTGACCAAAAATCACATTTTAACCATTAACCACTCCTCGTATTCACTTGATATGGCACCGCGCCTTTTTCTTGCTTTTCGGAAAAATGCATTTGCCCATGAAAGGAAAGCGTTATGCAGCCGTAGAGGCCATTCAAAAGGCTTGCACCGGCATACTGGCGACCATACCGGCCAACGACCTAAAACACTCGTTCGACATGCTTTTGGACCTTGCAAAAAGCTGTATTAAAGCAGAAGGAGACTACTTTAAATAAAATAAATTGAATTTGCCGAAAAAACCATTTGTTCTTTTTTTTTGGAAGTCCTGTTTTCTTTGGAACGTACCTTGTATTATACTCTTCAATTCCAAACGCAATCGTTTTAGTTTGAAAAATATTCATCTCGATTAACATTTATTTTGCATTGCATATTTTTCGGCGCGAATTGCAACTCATTAGGTAATTACTAATCCGCTCATGATACGCACAAAAATAAAAACAAGAAAACAACCATGCGGGACCAAATCAGTTCGGCCACAAGTCTGCCAAGGGATAACAGCAACTAACCGGGTTTATATAGTATATATGTATATACATGTGTACATATGTATTTTGCCGAATCGCTGTAAGTCTACGCATGCAAATAAGAGCATTTGTTTGTGCGCCTAAAACCACACTTTGGGTGAACGATAAAAATCTCCTTTACCCACTAATCCCATACACACGCAAACTAGCTACACACACCTACACTGTTATGTATAAGTGTATTGGGATGTGTACGGTCATGTAAGTGTATTTGTATGTGTGGGTGTGTTGGTGTAATGTGTATGGCAACGTAATTACCTAAATGCCTACTAATTTAAATTATTCGAACAATAAAAGCAACAACAACACCAAATAAAATACTAATGTTGGCTCAAATTAATGCACACGCCGCCCCGCCCCCGCAAGATCCATAAACTAATACGTCGCATTTAGAAGCGCACACCAATAAAAGCAAAGCAAAGCCCAAAGTGGCAGATTGTGGAAGTTTAAAGAAATAATTCAGGGGTGGGAGTGGTGCGAGTGGCTATAATGCCCCAAAAAGTAGGCTTGTTTGGAGCAATGTGTGCAAAAATACCAAAAAAACACGAGCTCGACTATAAAGTAGTACCCAAATTGCCTTGTCGGCACACTGAGAATATTTTATTGGGTATTTATTTCTATGTATGTGTGTAATTTCTCTGTATGTGTGCTATTTCTATGTATGTGGTGAGTGTTGTTGTTCGTATGCGTGCGTGTAGTCATTTGCGGCCGCAAATAAAACATATACACACATACATATGCCAGCCAAAAATTACATTTAACATTCACGCACTCATACACACACACACACAGATTCACACACTCCCTCACATTAATAGCCCCGCATGCGCCCCCACTTGCCAATACTTAACACTAAATGTGTTATAGAAATAAAAATGATCATAAAAATGTTGCTCATATGCCTAGTTGGGCCACAGGCGGCTAATGCCGCTCCACCAACGAAACAAGCAGCCAAGCGTTCAACTAACAGCGCTCTATGCCGTGTTTGTGGAGCTTTCAGTGCTCACTGGAAATTTTCACTCCCTCCAACTCTCCATCACTCCCTCTACGTGTGTGTTGGCATTCAAAAAATGTTGTTTATTTTACTAGTTCCATTCCATTATTGTTTTTGTTGTTTTTTGCTACAATGTAATGTTGTTGTTGTTGTGGTTGCTGCTGTTCGCTTATCTGAAATCTAAATTCAAAATTGTTGTAAAAGCTTCGCATGCAAATATTATGCATTATAAATGCTAGTCTACTTTACGGCGTCGCACACTTTCGCACGCATACAAACACTCACAGCAAACTGCACTTATCGCTTCATATGTGTTTTGTAACTTCAAAAAACACTTACACACGCCATTACAAATGTCCAAAAATGAATGTGTTCTCGCATAAATAAGCGTTGTGTGGGCAGACATTCATATCAAAGCGCCCATTTAGGCGCTGCTGTGGGCACAGTGCACTTAGTTTGGCAAAATCAGGATTTTATATGCAATTTCGAATACTTAGGTGCTGTCGTTTTTAATTTTAATCAAATTTTTATCTAAATTTATAATAATAAATATTCGCAGCCGTGATTATCTCAATCCATTCGCCATTTTTTAAGTTCATTTTAGCGCTTCAAAGATGAGGTTTGCAAAATTTGTGCTGATTCTCATATTCAGACATTGCAAATATAAAACTACATGTACTGATGAACTTCAGTCATGGTTCAAAGAGCAAACAATAGAGTATGGGGGCTTTGGTCCCAGTGATATCACAATGGGCCTCTTAAAGGGTTAGGTGCGTCATCAGTCAGCCACTCTACCTACCTATCTATATATTCATACATGCACCTGGCCTAGGCACATTCATTTAAGATATTTTTATGATATCACAAAAGAGCAAAAATCTTTAGTTTGCGCACAAAACACCCTATTAGGCACCTGATTTTGCTGTCATATCACTTGACAAATTATTGTTGAAAAATACTGATCTAGCAACAGCCCCAAGTAGGATATAAATTCGATTTTATCTCGCTACGTAATTCCTACTATCTTCGAAAGACCTCGCAAAAGCCAACACTCTGAAAAGTTAGAATTTTTGTCGTCTAAGCCTCGTTGACCATCAACTGCATTCTCCAGGTTTGCCGATGCAAAATACGATTTAATACTGGATGGTTTTATTTAATATGATACGTAGGTTGCTATATATATTTCTGGCCTAATAATGTAAATAGGCACATTTATCAACGAAAATGTTTTTTTTTATTTTTTTTAATTTTTATTTTTTTTTTGTCGATTGCTGTTTTGTAAACGCAGAATCCATGATAAAGTGACGATCTTATAAACGTGTTTTAAGCACCGCATCGTATTTTTTCAGCATTTCTTTACACCAAAAGAGCCTTTTTTGAGCGATTGTCAAAGTTTTTCAAACTAACATTCTCTTAGAGGTCATATTTTATTTTATTTATTTCTCGCGTCTTCGGAACTGTTTCATTTTTGGTAGCTATAAATTTGAATAAGTCAGGGGAACCAATAAATTTCACCAATCATCTAAGCCTGGATATTAAGCGCAGAATAATTCCGGCCAACATGTGCTACTTTGCTATCGGTAGGCAATTGAGAAGCAAATCCCTCTCTCGGCGACCTAAAATTGCGCTCTCTCATTATTCTTGTCCTATTATACGGCGCAGAAACATGGACGATGACGAACCGTGATGAGAAAACATTTAGAGCATGCGAGTGAACCGTTATCCCATAGAAGGACTAAGTGCGATTGATATCCTCATTAACAGAAGTGGATAGATGACGCGTATTAGGCAAGTTTTCGATAACCTCACGACCTTGGCTGTTACTTTGTTTGACTCCAATACGTGTGTTCGTGACAAAGTTGACTCCTCAAAACACTTTTGCAACATTCTCAAGGAGTTTGCAATCATTGGAACACACAATGTTTCTAACTTGTTGTTAATTTCATTGCATGGTACCAGTCGTCAGACAAAATATAAAAAGGTTCTACAAATCTAGGAATAAAAATTTGTGTCGGTTCGGCTTACATGTGCTGCTTAAGTGAACCAGTCTGAATGATCAGAGGATAGTTCGCCTTCTTTATTCGTATATTTCCACCATCCTCAGTTTTCTTTCTTTATTCTGTAACAGTTTTTGCCGTCTCTGTGAGTTACTTTTAAGCGTGTTCAAAAAAATGTTTAATTCATTGGCATTTGTTTTTTGAAGATTATCTCATTTAATTGTTGGCTGTGGCTACGTCTCAGTTATCCCATCTGTTGAGTCCAATTTTCGATGACTCATTCGAGCCTTTTTACTGAAAACTGGCGATAAGACACGTGTGAGGTTTTGCTCCAAGACCTGATTCGAAGCGGAATTAGCCGTATAGACTTTATACTTTACATATTCTTACAGGGAAATGTCTAACGGTGTGATAACACGCGATCTTGGAGGTAAAATAGTCGGTTATCATTGCGCGAAAACGATCGTTCTCACAGGCATCATTTTTGAAGAAATATGGACCACAAACCACCCCAAACTCTTGTTTTTTTTTCAGTATGAAACGGGAGTTCTTGAATCTCTTCAGGTTGCTCTTCGTCCCAAATGCGGAAATTTTGCTTGTTTACATACAAACATCATCGCTGTTGAACGTTTTTTTTATCAAATAATCTTTTTATACTCTCGCAACAAAGTTGCTAAGGAGAGTATTATAGTTTTGTTCACATAACGGTTGTTTGTAACTGCTAAAACTAAAAGAGTCAGATGTAGGGTTATATATACCAAAGTGATCAGGGTGACGAGTAGAGTTGAAATCCGGATGACTGTCCGTCCGTTTGTCCGTCCGTGCAAGCTGTAACTTGAGTAAAAATTGAGATATCATGATGAAACTTGGTACACGTATTTTTTGGCTCCATAAGAAGGTTAAGTTCAAAGATGGACAAAATCGGCCCACTGCCACGCCCACAAAATGGCGGAAACCGCAAACCTATAAAGTGTCATAACTAAGCCATAAATAAAGATATTAAAGTGAAATTTGGCACAAAGGATGGCATTAGGGAGGGGCATATTTGCACGCAATTTTTTTGGAAAAGTGGGCGTGGCCCCGCCCCCTACTAAGTTTTTTGTACATATCTCGGAAACTACTATAGTTATGTCAACCAAACTCTACAGAGTCGTTTCCTTCAGGCATTTCCATATACAGTTCAAAAATGGAGGAAATCGGATAATAACCACGCCCACCTCCCATACAAAGGTTATGTTCAAAATCACTAAAAGTGCGTTAACCGACTAACAAAAAACGTCAGAAACACTAAATTTTACGGAAGAAATGGCAGAAGGAATCTGCACCCAGGCTTTTTTTACAATTGCCAAATGGTTTTTACCAAAAACCATATCTCAGGAACTAATGGACCGATTTCAATGAAATTCGGTATATAATATTTTCTTAACACCCTGATGACATGTACGAAATATGGTTGGTATGGGTGAAATCGGTTCACAACCACGCCTTCTGCCAATATAACGCTATTTTGAATTCCATCTGATGCCTTCTCTGTATAATATAAAGTACATTAAGAACCAATGATGATAGCGGAATAAAACTTTACATAAATACGGTATTTGAGCTGAGGTATCCCTTGTGGAAAAATTGTCGTGATCGGACTATAACTTTTCAAGGTTCCTGATATCGAACACGAAGAATTCAGTGCCTAACCTAACCTAACCTAATTTTTCACCGAAAATATCGGTAAATCTCCAGATATTTTCATGTAATTCAGAGGGCATCATTTTTATATTCTCGCAATAAAGTTGCTAATAACGGTATCTCGATTATCACTTTATCATGCGAGAGTATAAAATGTTCGGTGACACCCGAACTTAGCCCTTCCTTACTTGTTTTCATATAAGATTATTTCAACATTACTGTCTTCTCTAAGGGAGGAAAGACTGACTATCTGTATTTTTTCTTCAAACATTTTCATGCAATTGTCCCACTGTGCGCCAGCAGAAACGAAAACAAACACATATAGATATGTATATATGTAAATGAGTGTGTGGTGTGAGTGCTCCCATTTAGATTTGGCAATAAAGTGCGTTTTAATACTTGCTATTTTTCGTTGCTGTTGTTGTTGTTGACTTTGTTAGTTTTGTTGTGCCGTTTTTGGTAAACGCTTATTTTGTAGCTTTTCTACAAAGCTGGGAATCAAAAGGGATTTCGTGATGGCGAGTTCGAAAGAATCTGCACACAGGCACAGCATACAAACACATACACAGACACAAATATGCGTATGTTGGTATGTAATTGTGTATATTTATGGTGCGATTGTAGCTATGTAAAGCGTGCTCGTACTTTAGCGCCGAAGCGAGAGTGCTCGATACCGATTCTTGTTTTGAAAACTCATATACAAATACATTGTGTAGATATGTATATTTATAGTTAAGCTTATTTACATACAAACATATGTTGCTATTTTATTCTGTTGTTGTTGTTTGTTTTTCTGTTTCTGTTTGTTGTGCTGCGTTGTGGTCAGTTTTATTTGGAAATTTACAATCGCTTCTGCCGGCGGCAGCGCACCAACAGTTTGAATGCCCACGCAGTCAAGTGCTCACCGTTGTATTATATTTACTTGCAAGTGTATGTGTTGGTTTGCTCAACTAAATACATTTGTATTTGTACTTTGGTGCCTGTAAATTGTTGTAGTATCGACTTGCAGTCAATACGATTGAGTTGCAAATAAAAATTAGTGGGTGGAGCTGGAATCAACCTGTATAACTGTTCAATCCTAAGTCGAATTGTGGAGGGCTTGCATATTGTTTGAAGTAAGCAGTTAGCATAAGCATGGAATCACTCTTATTTTTACCGTGAAGAAACTGATTCATCCCACCCTCTTTAGCCACTTTATCTGTGCTGTAGTTAATTTCATGTGCTGGGATCTGAGTGCTATATATAGGATGAAAGTTTTGATTGGCGTTATTCCCATGGTTCAAGTCCATATCATCCAATTTGGGCCAGAAATATTCGGTTAGCATTGAGCGGTAGCGATTCCCTTTCGCAGTAACGTGTCGGCCTTGATAATCGCAGAAGTAGTGCGGCCAAATTTCGACTTGTTATTGGATTGTATATCTCTCCATGATGAAATAGCAAACTTCACTGAAGAGAAATGTCAAAAGAGCGCGAAGTCAGTGTCGTTCGCTGTCCCTATTGGTCTACTTTTATAGTGTTCCTATTGAAAAACCCGTTATAAAGCTCGTAACGGAAAAAACGAAACGAAAGACAAAGAAAACAGCCGACATATAAATCATAGGTATGGGCAGAAGGTGGAACCTCGAACTGTATGAGTTATACGGTGAGATGGATACAATTTAGCGCCTAAAAATTCAGCGAATGCGTTGGCTAGGCCTTCATTCTCACATGGATGATGATGCTCCAGCGAAATGCTCCTACTCGATACCTTGGGTGAACAACTGAAGCAATGGCGCCCACGTATCTAGTGACAGGACCAAGTGCATAGCGAACTGTGTCCACTTGGGATGTAAAACTGTCATGACATCGCAAAGACTATAGGCTACTGTCGAAGTTTCGTGTTCTCAGCCCAGACCGACCCACGGCTGTAGTGCCAGAGAAAAAGATTGAGAAGGAGATGTGCTGGAGTTCTTCTGAAACATGTGATTCGGTCTCTCTTGAATTTTTGTTTTCGATTCGATTTGGTAGTGTTTTGTTGCTTAAGTCTCATATCAAATCGTTATGATTTTTTTTTTCTATAAGAAAAATCTTGACGATTGATGAAAAAGTTTTCTTAACAAATTCATGACAGTCCTTATCCAGAAAAAATCGAGTTACGTCCCGGTTACTTAAACTCGACTATTGTGGGAACGGTGTACAAATTCACCTAACGCTTGGATTCGTAAAGTTCGGTTTTGTTAAAATATAGAGAGTTGCTTTCTTATAAATACAAAGTTCACCAAATCATGATTCATGTCTTTCCAATTTTTTTTCATATGTTCTGCCAAACCGAATAGAAAGAACTGCTACTAGATTTCGTGTTAAATGCTCCCATCTCAGTAAAAATTTCATTTAAAAATTTGGAAAAATAAATTAAATTAAATTAGACAACTTAATTGTAATTAAAGCTTAATATACTCCGTTAAAGTACAACAAATAAGAATCTGAGGCAACAGTAATTTAAAATAACGCCAAAACAAAAATAAAAACGGAAATCTAAAAGAAACAGAGTGCCAAGCAAGTACTAGAAATATTTCCGCATTGTGTAAATGCAATTAAGCGTTTATAATTTTTTCATTAAAGAAGAAAGCTTAAGACCAACAACAATTATGTTTGTACGTAAATTCCGTTAGACTGCCTGACGAAATGGCAGAGGAAAGAAAAATTAAAATAAGAAATGCTTTTTGTATTAGGGTTGTAGATATTGTGTTGGATAGGTAAGAGTTAAATATCTAATGTACTTACGATATGGATCTTCTTTGCCCAAGAATAACGCGAGTTTATTGAGGTGATGAGAACTCTTAGATTATTGATACTAAAACTTCTAGGATGTCATTAGCAGGTAGAGAGGTTTACAAACATGTTAATTGCCCCTCCCTGAAATTCCTACAATTCCTGCCGATAGGTAACCTTATCTCTTATTTGGTGTGTAAGATGTGGAAAAATGAGTACCACAAATGATATAAATGAATAGTTTCGTATATTAGATATTACGAGAGCGGGTTGATTTACGTAAAGCTAAAGAGCAGAGGATCATTCTGAACAAATTTGTCTGAAAAAATATGGGCTTAAAAACGGTTTGGAGTCAGCAATTTTTAAGGCTAAGTTTATCTCTTAGGGATTATAAAAATTTCTTCGTCAATTTTTAAGTTATCAGAATTAAATTTAACACATAGATGCATGTTGATATTCTATCATCATCTAAATTATATATCTTTCTTTTAACTGATTATTCAGTTATTTTATTTTCCCTCGTGTTCTGAGCTGGGAACAAAAACATCTTTTGCTATATGAATTGTTCAACTTCAAACAGAGCGTAAAAATTCTTACTGTCCTTTCAAACCTTCTAACAACTTGGGAAGTTTTTATTTATTTTTTCGCGAACTATCCTTTTTCAGGAGGTATTACGGTAAAGAAATGGTCCTTGTTTAAAAACGCATATCACTCCATAAAACAAAACAAGTTGTATTTCCCTCCTCTTTTGCATGTATATTAAATTTCATATATCACCACATATGGTTCAGGACTTTGTTAAATTCTTTACGTCATTCAATAGGTGTGTGACTTGGCTATTATTAAGTAATTCGCCTAATTCTAGGCATTGTTTAGGTCGGATTTTAATGTTTTGCTCTTTATTCAATGCTTTATAAAAAGTGTTACAGTGATCGGCTTTAATTCAAATATGCGCCGTTTCGTTCGATAATCTGTTTCCATCTAGACGGCAGCTTCATAATATCACCCTCGGTGAAGCCCCCCCTCCTTTTTTGGAAGAACTCGGGCAGCCACTTCTCACAAGCCTCTTTTGAGTTCAACTTTACACCAACAAGGGCGTTCGTAATCACTTGGCGCTGTGGCCGGGCTATACGGTGGATGCGATAAAACCTCCCATCCGAGCTCCCGTAGCTTCTGACGAGTCATCTACGAAGTGTGTGGTCTGGCGTTGTCCTGGTGGAACACTACACCCTTCCTGTTGGCCAATTCTGGACGCTTCTGGTCGATCGCCTGCTTCAAGCGGTCCAGTTGTTCGCAGTAGATGGGAGATGGAATTAAGCATCTGGCTATATGGGAGCAGCTCGTAGTGTATGATTCCCTTCCAATCGCACCAAACACACAGAAAAACCTTCCTGGCCGTCAATCTTGGCTTGGTCACTGTTTGGGTCGAGTTCGTTCCGTTTCAGCAGCATATCGCAGGCGTTGATTCGGTCTAAAAGGTTTTTTTGCGTCAAATCATGCGGCACCCAAACATCAAGCTTTTTTGTGTATCCAGCCTTCTGCAGTTAATTTAAAATGGTTTGGTGACTAACTCCCATCTTCTGGGCGATGTCACGAGATGCCACATTCCAGTCTAACTCGATGTTTTCCATGATTTGATCGGTATTCGTCCGCCGGCTCGCTTATCCATGCTGTCGTCTTACCCCCTCTGAATCGTCGAAACCATTCCTCCGCAGTTCGTAGTGATAGAGTACCATCCACCAAAACACCATTAATCTCACGGAACGTTTCTCTAGCGCATTTGCCTTTAACGAAGGAAAACTTTAAAATAGCGCGAATTAGGGCATTAGTGAACTCCATGTTTACACGTCTGTAACTGTTGAACGCAATATCCAACCAATCATGCATAGTGTCGTTTTATTGGTTATGTCAAGACCTTTCAAAGATATATAGTATTGCCAGATACGAGCTCTGTAGCGCTTTATACATAGCCGCGAAATTCAAAAGACAAAAAGGCGGAACTTTGCCTCGATATTTGTAACACCCAGAAGGAAAGGTATATAAATAATCACCAACAAGATCGATGATGAAAAACCGATATAAATTTATAAGCACTTTAAAGTTCGATTATAGTGCGCCAAAAAATATCGAATATGGTCAGATGGGCTCTCATTGATATGGACCGACAAACATGTTAGTGTAAAACAAATATGTCAAATAATGAAATTTGGGGCGGATCACTGATGGCTGGGGATGTTTTCGTGGAAATGAGTTGGGTGTACTTCGGTGCAACGATAGTTTAACGCGTCCCTCAGATTATAGTGATATTCTGGAAGATTTATATCTTCCAAATCTGGATATCATCGAACTGAAACGTGGACAAGGAGATATTTTCATGCAGGATAACGATCCGAAACACCGCAAAAATTACCAAATCGCGGTACACGTGGTTGCAGGCCAGCTAGCTTTTTACACACCCTAATACAAGCCGTCAAAAGTATTTCGAATATTTATATGCCGTGCTATCTAGTCTCATTTTCCGTTGCCATCTGTATCTTTTTTCTCACAGATATGCCATTGTGCGTGTTCGTTTCCATGTTGTTTGCTGTCATCTGCAAAATTTTTCCATTTTCCTTAAGCGCCGCTCATTTGCTGCTTTTATTTTTACTTAGGCGTGTTGGCTTCTTTCTCGCTTTCTGCTGCCGCGTGTAGCAACATGTTCGTTTATTTTTTCCCATTTAGAAAGTTTATTTTTTTAATAAAGCCCGCTTAAAAATCGGCCTACCCCCAGCACAGTTACGGGGCTAACACTGACTGCGCTGTGTTATGCCATGTTGTGCTATTTCGCGCTATGTTAGGTTGTGCTGTTCTATGCTATTTAGGATAACATCTGAATTTATGTAAAAGCGCTAGTATTTGCATATCACGGCACTTGGTTACATATTTACATAAATATATAAAGACATGTTTACATATAGATATACATATTTACATATGTGTATATGTATGTATATACCTACGTATATCTACATATGTATATTCATTCCGAAGCAGCAAAAATTTTTTCCGCCGCCACAATTTCGTGCGAATAAAAGAAATTCATACCAAGCGCGTTAAGCGTAGCATACTTTCTGGCGCTTTGCCTGGTTTTCCTTCCTTTTTGCTTTCTATTCTCACACTGGCGCTGGATAGCATGCAGATTGTGTGGAAATAACAATATAAAGATATCCTGGGGCTTGGTTTGCGCCTCTACGTGCTTGTGTATGTGTGTGTGTAGAAATGTTTACTTTTCTGAATATATGTACATATATATTTACATATATATTTATAAGCATTTGTAGGCTTTTATGCGCCGCCAATGAAGCGTTGTCATTTCTTTTCGCCTCCTTCAGCTTTTTTCTTTGTTTTTCTACAACAAAATATGCGCTGTTGTTCTTGTTGTTTGTTGGCTTCACAATTGTAAATGAAAACTGTTGCGGATTAGTATTTAAAATAATGTCCTGCAGCGATGTACATAACTTGTTTGGCATTATTTTGTCGTTGTTGTTGTTGTTGCTGTGCTGTTTTTAATTTTCACGCTGCGTTCCTTCTTTTAATTTTTCTTCGCTCTTCTCATATATTTTGCTTTCTACAGCTGTTTTTTTCTTTCTGTAATCTATATTTTTTGTTGTTGTGTTACGTTTTGTGTGTCGTGATGTTTCATAAAATTTATATTTTGCAGATAAATGCATCAGTCGGCAGTGTGTGCGTGCAACGTGCGCCGTAAGCGTTTGGATAGCAGCGCATGAAATGAAGAAAAAAGAAAAAAACTTTCACGAAACAAGTTCACGCTAAGGGTGAGTAAGAATTTTTATTACAACGCAATTTACATATTTTTCTTGTTAAAATTCTTATGCATCGTTCACACTTTGTATAACGCAACGCCTTCCTGCCATAAATTTTCGTTGGCATTGCCTTTGCGAACGCTTCTTTGGCTGGCTGAGTAGTTTTACAAACAGATATATATAATTGTATATATTATACATAAAGAGAGTGTTAAATTGTAGTACATACCACATACCATATGATCAAATTTGACCCGGACTGACAGAAGCAAAATTTTTAGGTATTTTGATACAAATTTTTATTATTGTCTTCGCAAAATAGCATTAACTAAATACTCAAAAAACTTCCATATACTATATGATCAAATTTGACTCGGACTGACAAAAACTACACTTTTAGTTACGTTAATAAAAATTTTCATTAATTCCTTTTCAAAATAGCATTAAATACTCAAAAAACTTCCACATATCATATGATCAAATTTGAATCGGACTGTAAAAAACTGAAGTTTTTGGTTATTTAATACAAATTTTCATTATTGCCTTCTCAAATTAGCACTAAATACTCAAAAAAACTTCCACATTCCGTATGATCAAATTTCGTTCGGACTAACAAAAACTTTTAGGTATTTTAATACATCAAAAAAGGCTCATTTTGAGCTAATAAAAGCATTTAACGCTTAATCCAATTTTCCATTACACTGGGAGAGCCAAACCTTCAGGGCCTTCATTAAATTTGATTTTTTTTTTCGACAACATTTTAATTTTATAAACAGACGCGAGTTCTTCATTAATGATGCCACGTTGATGATGATCATTTGTTAAAACTTTAGGTCTTTTTGTACGAGTCTGTTGACACTCTTCATTCTCGAAACTTTAGCAAAAATGTGTTCTGTCGGTCCACAAGAGATGTTTAGATCTCTGCAATCTCTCTGATGCCAGCACAGCGACTTTCAAGCACTGTTTTTAACCTTGATGCTAGCCTCATTAACAGAGATTGACAAACGACTCGCTTGACGCCAATTTTCGATAAATTCACCCTCGCGGAATGCTTTGTGTCACTGAAATACTTCTGTTCGTGGTAAAGTTGACTTCCCAATACGCTTCTGCACCATTTTCCATGATTCCATAGGCGTGATGCCATTAAAAACGCAAAATTTCAAGAAAAATAAGTAAATCTTTTTCCATCTTAAAAATCGCCAGACAAATGTTTGCGTAAACCAAGAGTGCCAAAGAAACACTATTGACTTTCTCTTTCTAAATCTACATTGCTAGCGTTTATCTTATCTAAGAAGCCGTTTTATTTCATTCTCAACCGGTAACCTTTGTTTTGCCCAATAAAATACTGAGCTTTTATGTTTTCACGTCAGACCAACTGGTCTAACACACTTTCGAATACTTTCACGACATTCTCGGCTTATGCTCTACATTTTATTTTCATTATCTAATCTAATATTTAAGAGTGAAACTTCAGGATCCTGCGTTCCATCGATTCAAACCACTTTCCAGTTTTTGTAAGAACTGTGAAACATTATTCGTATTACTTCTAAATTTTTTTTTTTCATATTTGAAAGGTTGGATACTAAGGATGCTTATTGCTTTCCGTAAAACTTCCTACATGCCAAACCTAGAACAAAACTAATTGGGTATGACTCGGTCCTAAGTAAAGTCTATTTTTTGGGACGTTCTTATATTGTAATTAAAAACTTTTTTTTTTAAATTTCGGCTCTAAAGCAGCACTTCCAAGACCAATCATGACGCCAATCATGACTTCCATCAGCAGCTAATACCTCATTCTTCTATTTCGAAACATTTAGAGGATACATCATATGTTTTCTGGTTTGAGGCACTGGGTAGAAGTGGTTTCTTCAAACTACCTATATCTTCTATAGCCGCCATAGAACTTAATTTGAAATCAATTTACCAAAAATAAAACCTCCCTACTCTTGAAATACATATATTTCTATCGAAACAACTAATATACGGTTTCATGTAACAATGAATAAAGAGTTAAATTACATATCTACGACTTCGTTAGACTGTCAACAGTGACGTGGGAGCCAAGTCTCGAATACGACGACTGTTTGTTTGATGACAGGAGATATTTCGTCTTGCCCTCGTTCACCACCAGACTCATTTGCTTTCCCTCTTTGTCTAACCTGGAGAAAGCAGAACTCTTATGGCCAATGATATCGCTGTTATCGGCGTACGCCAGCAGTTGTATACTCGTGTAGAAGATTGTACCTTATTCAGATCTGCAGCTCGAATACTCCATGAGTAGATTGAAGAATTCGTGCAATAAAGAGTCGCCTTGTCCGAAGCCTTGTTTGGTGATCCTGTCGGAGCTTCTGGTATTGCTCTACGTCAGTTTACACAGCCGTATTAGTTTTGCGGAGATACCAAATTCGGGCATTGCGGCATAAAGGCAGTTCCTTTTCGTGCTGTCGAAAGCAGCTTTAAAATCGACGAAGAGGTGGTGTGTGTCGATCCTCTTTTCATGGGTCTTTTTCGAGATTTGTCGCATAGTGAAAAGATTTTTTAGGTCTAAAGCTATACTGATGAGGTCCAATCAGTTTGTTGACGGTGGGCTTGAATCTTACACACAGCAAGCTCGATAGAACCTTATATGTAATGTTAATTTGAAATCTATTATAGTTGGCGTAGATTGTGGGGTTCCCTTTTTGTGGATTGGACAGAGCACACTTAAATTCCAATCGTCGGCCATGCTTTCGTCCGACCATATTTTACAAAGAAGCTGATGCACGCTCCTTATCAGTTCTTTGTCACCGTATTTGAATAGCTTGTCCGGAAATCCATCGGCCCCGCCGCTTTATTGTTCTTTAGACGGGTAATTGCTATTCGAACATCTTCATAGTCGGGCAAAGGAATATCCGTTCCATCTTTATCCACTAGGGACTGT
Source organism: Bactrocera tryoni (assembly GCF_016617805.1). Taxonomy (NCBI): domain Eukaryota; kingdom Metazoa; phylum Arthropoda; class Insecta; order Diptera; family Tephritidae; genus Bactrocera; species Bactrocera tryoni. Next base: position 16,576,716 of record NC_052500.1, read on the forward strand.
GGTTTCTAAAAGTGTTTCCTCCGGTCTTGAAGCATACTGTTAGTCACCTCATCTTTTCGTAGAATTTTCGAGCATGACCCATGTCGGCCAGCTTGTCAAGCTCTCTCCCTCTTTTTGTCAGCAAACTCGTCTCGCTTCCCTCTTCAACCCTCGGTATATATATCATCCCGCGGGGTCAACTAAGGTGTTAAAAAAAGTTATTTTTGTTTTGTTTTTGTAATACTTATAAGTTTTAGGAAAAGAGTTCGACCGTAGATAAGTTCTAACTTCATACCTAAACGAAAGTAGAAGTCGAAAAGTTAAGTTTATTGTACGGAAATATTCTCTTGTCACAAGATTTGTATTTTTTTGTCTTTCCAATAGAATTAGAAAAATATCACCTTTTATAGCATTCTACAGGTTACATCTTCGATTAACCCTCACATGTACATAGGCATAAATTCTGGACGAACTAAAGGTAAATGCTATATTTCGTGTTAATCTAACTGGAAGAGCTCTTTCGTATCTTACTTTCAATTGCATGTTTTATATAACTTAACTTTGGACAAGTTTGTTCTGAAATAAATCCCGATTACCCCTCAAGTTGCACAAAGAATTGACTACTCTTTATTTGAATCTAACTATTTATCTCAATTTTCCACAATACACAGGTTAACCTTTACCTTAACGCCAGATTTCACATTCATTTTTTGAACAACATTTCCCCCTAACCCCCTGATTCACCGAGGTCAATAAGCTTCTATGCGAAATGCGAAACCCCCGCTGTTCAGTTGGTCGTTTGCCGCGATTAATGTTAATTTTTATTAGCATCGTGTACGGCTATTCGGCACAGCTCGACTTCCTGTGAGGGTGATTCACATTGAATGTCATTTCTTTCATTAAAATTCAAAATCCGAAGAGGTGTGGTGGCGCACAACAACTGCAAACAATATTGAAACAATGGATAACATTGGAAAGTAATAAAAAATGCAGAGAAAAATTATAATGGCAAAAATTGCTGAAAAAATACCGAAAAGTTACCCCAAAACAAACCGGGGAGATGTGCTTCACACCAACGCCCAGCATTGCTTGTGTCAGCTCAGCACGGCTCAGCATTTATTAGTATTGACTCCCCCAAATTTTTCAACTTACCCACATTCACCACTTCCTCTTCGACATTTTCAGTTTGCCCCACCACACTTGCAGCCGCGCGCTCATTATTTATTCGCCGCGCAGTTTCTATTAATTATCGTTACACAATTTTCGATTGGTAAATATCTTGAAATGAATGTTATCCTGTTGTTCAATTTCCCTCGTACACTCCTTCTCTTCCCTCGCTTTTACTACTTTATTTGTTTTTGGTTTGCTTTTATTTCTTTTTTGCTTCATTTTATATTGCAGCATTCTTATACAGTTTACTGCTTACCATTCCTCTCTTCCCAGCAAACTTCAGTCGTTCATTTCCATCGATATCTCGCTGTGCTGTGCCAATATCTCGCACTGTCCTGTCCCATTGTCCGCCATTAATTCCTCGCATTTTTATTATTCGTAAAAATCCGCTCATCTGCACATTTTTATTAGCATTTAATTATGTTTGCTGCATTCGAATTGACCCCAGCGTGTCTTAATATATCCCCCGATGTACTATATATACTATAAATATCCATATACGCATGTATATCAATGAGTGAGAGTTGAGTGTAGAATGGTTAGGGAAGAGATTGTAGAATAATTATTGGCGTTCTCGCTTGCTCGTCTGTACATTTCTTTGTCTCTCCGTGGGGGTATTAAAAATTTTCCGTTTTTATTTGATTACTTTTTTATTTTAATGAGTCTTTGGCTGTTTTGATTAAGCGCTTTACGAATTTATTGCCTGTTCTCTAATCGATTATTATAGTCCTAAATTTTTCCATTCTGTAAATATCCTTAATGCGTTATACAAGTAAGGTGTAAGTTTAATATTCTGTAATTATATGTGTTAGGTTTTCGAAAAGCCATTTTCTTAGTTTTACTGGAAAACATACCCAATATTTCCATTTGGTTTGTTTGAAAATTTCGCTCTTATTATTCACCATTGTTTTTCATTAAGAGCTAAGTTCCGATTATACCAATCCTCCAACTTTTTATACCCTGAGCAAGGTATATTAAATTTGCCACGAAGTTTGTAAATCCTAGAAAAAAACATACTTACATACAAAACAAGGGAAATGATGAGCATGATCAGTTGAGTCGATCTAGCCCGTCGTTTTCTTCCCAAGAGGCTACTTATTTGTCTGAACTACCGATATCGGACCACTATAGCTTATAGCTGCCATACGAACTGGTCAATAAAAATCAAGTTCTCGTAGTTAAAACTTTTTTATTTGACAAGATATCTTCATGAAATTTGGTATGGATTATTATCAAAGGCAACGGTACAATCTCCAAAGAAATTGTTCAGGCCGTACTTCTACAGCATAAGTCTGCCATACAAACCGATCGATCAAATTTAATATAAAATAATTTGTATACCCTTTGTGCTATAAGAAATGTGCTTCTACAGGGTATTATAGCTTCGGTGAAGTTGAAATTGTTATTATTTTGAACTTCTATTCGTCCTTCACAATAGTTTTAGTTTCGCATATTTCTTTTCAGTTGATAGTCTTTTTAGAACAGAGTCCAACAAAATATCGTAGAGTTCGGAACCGGAAATTATGTGGAAGAAAGTCGAAGCTTAACACAATTTTGGTTTATCGTTTCCTTTACAAAATGTATGCTCTTTTCTCTGAAATGTGTTAACTAATCCCGTTCTTCGTTTAAATTTAGAGTTTATTTTGAAAGACGTCAGAGCCAGGGTTAGGTTAGGGTAGAGTTTAGCGCTGATCAAAAAGATCGCACGTGGGCTGCGCTGTGTACTCCTTTGTGATGCCTGTGTTCGAATTATAAATTTGCGAAATAATTAGTAGCCAATACAAATTTGCACAGGCGTTTAATTTCCACTCCCGCCAGCTCGGTGGGATGTCCGCGCACCCAAGCGCTTAAGGCTTGACCGCCCAAACGCGGGACAGTCAAGAAGGAAGTGTTGACTTGTTTCCAGCTCGTCTTCTTTCATACAGCTTCGGCTGGCAGTTTTACTGCGTGGACGCCAATAGAGCAATGGCCCGTTAAAAGCCCCACTACTAGGAAGAGGCTAACCTTACTGAGGACAAAGAGATCACTTGATCTTTCGCTATCGATCTTGGGCCAAAAGACTTGCGACAGCGCATGTACCGATTGTGTCCCAGCGCTGACCGAGTGATCGCGAAGTCCAGCTATTTAACAGTAAGTCAGAGCCAAGTTCTTCTGTGATTTTTCAAACAAAAATCCTGAAAACGGTCTCTCAGCCTTTCTCTCCCAAGTTCTCTTTTTCTTTCCCTCTTTATCACTGTTGTTCTCTCTCTCTCTTTATATCTCTGCCTCTCTCTCTACCAATATATCGCTTCCATATCTCAACAATTTAAGTATAATACTAAAGCAAATTGATTTCTAGTAGTAAAAATCCCCTCCGAGCAGTCAATCGAGCTTCAATGTAACATAAAAATGTTCTCACATTGGCGCTTCGAAAAGTAGTCCAAAGTTTTTCAGTAAGAAGCTTACGACCTTCTGTTTGAAGCATTTTCGACCAGTCGCTAGCTAATAAGGTTGCCTCTTTCAGTAAATATTTTAAAATTTTCCGAAAAAAAGTTTCAGTTGCTCGGTTATGTCCTCTCATACGCTTGCCCCAAAATTAAATTATCGATATACGAAAAACGAACGATGTGTCGGTTGGTGGAAAGCAAAAAATAAATTTGTTAAAGAAGGTAGAGGCAATTTTGGTTGTTTTTGTTGTTGTTGTAGCGGCAGAATTCTGCAGAGTTAACAGTCCTTGACCGAATAAAAATCCGGGTCCGTTGCTGTTACGTAGACCCGACTGTCGTAGGAACGGAGACAATTTTGATCGAAATTTATGGTATCTAACTTATTTGGAAGATGAAAGCAAACATTTTTGTTAAAAAGGTAAACCCTTTTTCTTGAATTCAGTATTTCTGGACCAGATCCAGCTGTCGTTGATTGATCTAAAATCAGTAAAAGTTCTTAATCGCTCTCTTTTCGATGGGTATCTTAACCAATTAAAATACGTATTCCAACAACTTCGGATCTATATAAGTATGCAGTCTTATTTGTAGCTTATTTCGGATATTACTTTGGACTAGAGCTCTTGGTATTCGACTAATTGACTAGTAGGATTAACAGGTATGGGAGTTATTCGAATAATAATATACGGTTTGCAGTATTCGGATAGTCGTAAGTCGTCGATTATTCGATTAACCGCTCACTTTCGAGTATCCGGTTAACCATTCGTTGTCGACCGAATAGTAAGCGTTGAACTTCTATAGATCTTTTCTACGCATATAAGTTTATGAGAACTTTGCAATAGAATGACTATTCCAATAGTCTTAATTGGTTAATATTCGAATAAATAATCGGTTTTCAGGTTATTCGAATAATTTTGAAAGGCCTATTCTGGATCTACCGGAGTTTTAACATTGATTAAACAAAATTGACTGCGGTGGAGGCCTTGAATAAATCAATATCTACTATTTACAACCACTTATCGCTACTCAGACTACTATTGCATACAACCAAGTAGGAAAGAAATGCCATACAAATTTTCAAGTATCTCTGTTGGTACCCTCTTTATTACGTTAATTCCTTTCAGACATTATGCTTTGCGCTGAAAAAAATTTACGCTAATTAGATTTTTTCATAAGCCAACAAGCTGACAAGCGGCCATTTTTGGGTACACTCATAAATTCACCATTGTTTTTTGCCTATCAGCGAAGCACTGGAACAACTTAATGCCAACAAGCTTCGCCATCTTCATTTTCCCGGTTCTCCGGGATTCAGCTGACAACAATTACTGGCCGTATTGCATATGAAACAAATAAGATAAATTTGTAAATTTTCTTTTAATTACTTTCAAATAACCGACATGTAAATTCTGAGTAGCGTGGAGGGAGGTAGAAAGGCGCTCGGAAACGGCTGAGAATGGAGCAATGCAAAAAAAGTAAGATAAGAGCTTGGACATGTCTTCTGTTGCATAATTCAGGCAGCGGCTGAAGAGAACCTTTTTCGCTGAAAATCGTAAAAAACCGAAGTAAAATATAAAATGGTGTTTGAGAAGGGGTTGGGGAAAGGGAGTTCAGGCTAAGATAAATACCTTTTCATAGCGCGCGATGGGTCGCGGCCAGCGCATTTATTTATTGTTATTTTTAGATGTTTGCGAGCTTATGTAAATTTATTTATTTGGCGTAATTTTTCTTGTTTCCCCGAAAAGATGCCAGAAACACGAAAAACACAAATACAAAACGAAAAATAAATATAATGAGTGGAAATGAGTGTAACGGGAAAACATATTACAAAAACAAAAAAATAAATACAAGTGAAATTTTTTAATTAGAATAAAAAGCGGAAATAACAAAATGGCGAAAATGGCTCGCGAACGCGAAAAATAAACAAAAATTAAAAAAAAGTAAAAATAATCTTCCTCAAGCCTTACCGCGCAAGCATATTGTAGCATATAAATAGCAACCTAAAACAAAATAATGAAAAAATTAAAATGGCGAACAAAAGCGGCCGTGAGTCGTGGTCCAGGCAGCCGCCAACCCAGGCCTTCGTCTTAATGCCCTGCGACATGACTTTATGCTTACACTAAGAATTTTGCGCCGTTACCATTTTTCATTCTACTTTTCCTATTTATTTTTCTCATTATTATGTTGTTGTCTTTTATGCTCTTTTTATTTTATTTTATTTTATTTTTTTCCTGTTCAGCTTGGCATGTTTTAATTTTTCTTCGCAATCTTTTGTTGTCAGTTTCTGATTGTTGTTCTGCTGCTCACCGCTTGTTTATTTTTGTTTTTAATTTATTCTTTTTTATTTTTTCAATTGTATTTTTATTTCGCCGCTCGCTTGTTAATAAGGCAAAAAGTTGTGCAATTTTAATGAGATTTTCCGTTCTGTCCACTGCCAGTCCATCACCGAGAGTCCACTCCCGTGTTCGCTGCGCTGCGCTCATTTCAGCGAAATTGACAAGGGACACAATTTTTAAGCAGCAAAACGAATTGCTCTTGCAAATAAGTCAGAAGTGGTGGGAGGGGAAAAAGTAGTGGGTGTGAGAAAAACCCCAAAAAAATATAAGGAAATTAAGGCATATTTATTATATAAATATAAGGAGTGTCAGTCTTCGGTTTTCACTGATTGCAAGTTGAGCGAGATACAGTTATCTTGTAGATATTATAATTGGTTATTATAGCTTATGCGGATGTGAGAGGGTTTCGCAGTGTTGACAATTAACACTTTTTTCTTTTGTGTATATTTGTTGCCAGATTTTATTCGATATAATTCGCATACGAACATATGTTGGTAGTATGGGCCAGTCAAAGATTGTCAAAAAATCTATTTGCTTTCATTGGCTTCAAGCTTACTGCTAATTTTTTCTGTAAAAAAATTAATGTTTTTGTAGACATCCGCAATTTTGTGTAAATTGTTTGGAAACTTAAAAAATATATATATAAGATGGGTAAAAAACGAATATTTTTTTCGCTTGATACTCTGAAAAATAGGTTTCTAGACATTTCAAAGAAAATATTTCCAAGTTTGAACCCATTATTGCAACGGGAATGTCCTCCGTCTTGCAGTTTCTCCAGTCCTCGAAACACTTTTCATAAGCACTTTTTGGAATGGCCTTTAGCTCCGTCAGCGAATTTTGTTTTATCTCTTCTTTTTTCGGCTTTAAGTTCAGTCACAAGTGGCTCGAAGCGATAATCCATTATCATGGTGTAAAATCCACCAATTCGACGAATGTTCTCATGCAAACGCCTCAATACGGCCAAATAGAACTCCTTATTGGCTGTCTGTCCCTCCGGAACAAATTCATGATGCACCAAACCATGTATATCGATAAAAAAAACCACCATGATTTTTGGACGGCTTTGATGTTTTTTTGGTTTCGGCTCCTTTTTGCTCTCCATTAATGATTGTTGACTTCTTTGCATGTCAAACTCATAAACGCATGTCTCATCAGTTGTTATAAAGCTTTACATGAATATGGGATCATGTCCAGAGCATGTTCAGAGAGACCTTTTGAGTATTCTCTTTTTGAAAAAATTCAGCTTTATCGTGACGAGTCGAACAAAACGCGTTTTATACCCAAACTATCCACCAAAACCATTCGAGCGGACGCGCGAGAGATATCGAGCCTGACGATTTTCAAGCACTTTTTTAATATTTTCATCAATTGGAGAGATCGAAGCTCGTCCAAAACGCGGCATGTTTTCAACGATTTCTTGACTGCCTTTGAAGACGTACCACTCGTAGGTCTGTGTTTTTAATAAAACTGCAACCCCGTAACCCTTTTCCAACATTCGCAGCGATTGTGCACACGAAATTAGATTAGAAATACAAAATATGAGACAAATTCTTTGTTCGTTACTTGTTTTTTGAAATATCATTTACCTGGGGATTTTAAATTACAATTTCCGGGTACTTTTTTGTCACAATGTATGTTAATAGTACGGCCGTACAATGTCAACGGCAAGGTTTGAAACATATACGTAGGTTGCTATATATATTTCGGGCCTAATAATGTAAATAGGCATATTTATCAACGAAAATGTTTTTTTTTATTTTTATTTTTGTTTTAAATGTTTTTTTTTTGTCAATTGCTGTCTTGTTTCGGGCTCATACGCATAGATCCATGATTCGTCACCTGTGACGATCTTATAAACGTCTTTTAAAGCACCGCGATCGTATTTTTTCAGCATTTCTTTACACCAATCCACACGAGCCTTTTTTTGAGCGATTGTCAAAGTGTGCGGGATCCAACGAGAACAAACTTTTTTTACGGCCAGGGGTTCATGCAATATCGAATGTATGCTGGTGGGAGAAATGCATAGGCATGCCTCTATCTGAAGGTATGTTACATGACGGTCTTAGCATTATCAGTTCACGTGACGGCATCGATGTTTTCTGGCACAACGGCTGTTTTTGGACGACCTTCACGGAATTCGTCTTTGAGCGAGCGTCGGCCACGATTGAATTCGTTGTACCAGTTTTCACAGTGCTATAGGATGGTGCTTCATAGCCATACAAAGATTTTAGTTCATCGATGCACTCTTGTCGTGATAATCCACATCGTAAGTTGTGAAAAATGATCGCACGAAAATGTTCACGAGTTAATTTCATTTTTTGGCCGAGATGAATTTTTTAATTCCCTGTAAATAAAACAATTCGCGGTTAAATGACAAAACGTTCTGAGTGATGTTATGCTAAAAAATGTCAAACTTTCCAATGGAAATGTCAGATTGCACCTGCCAACACTTAGTGTTGCCCTAGGCCAGAATATATATAGCAGCCCTCGTACTACCAGTAAGCCGTATGCGGGTTCAGATCTCACTTAATTTTGTTTAAGATAGCACGAGTTCCTACAATCACCGTCACTCGTATAACACCTCATCGTAAAGGTTCGAAGATATGTGACCATTTTATTTCCAAACGTCAATATATGTTTTGGTTCAGGCTTCAACCCTTGGTTAATAAAACCAATCTTTTCAATCTTCTTCGTTGTAAACTATTGTCCAGCAGTTGAATCCTAAATATATTTTCATGATGCTCCAAATGAAAGAGGTAAAGTGTTTCCTTTGCAGTGAAGAAATGCGCCCCCACAATGGTGCGTAAACTTTATTTTGAAGAGCTTGAATTACTTTCCAATTTGAATTCGCTGCGCCCAGATTTGAATGACATTCGTCCAGATCGGGCTAAGTAGTACCTTATAAATTAGCAACTTATACTTCAAACTTTGGAATCTTGGTCCGATTGATTGATAGTGATAATGAAAAATGCTATTATATATGCTAATCACGTTTTATACCGCCACATTTGGTTTAGAACCTATTTCAATACACTTAATCCATAGTCCAATGTTTATCCGATAATATAAATTTAAGCTTTCTGGACAAATTACGCTTTGATCTCTTTAATTTGGTCGTGCTGTTGTTATTTGTGTCTTGTACCAAAATAAAATTTGTTAAGCTAACGATTAGTGCTCGTATAATAACCCATGACACATCTTTTATATAACCATTGGGACAATTTTCTTCGTACTTATGTATGTTTGGGGACGTGTGTGGTTAATATTAGTAAATAAAATTCATTTGTTTAACATTCAAAGCCAAATATTCTCTGTTCAGTCTTCGATTAGATATCCAAATAATGTCAGGGCACACCTAGTGTGACAGGCTAAAAAGAGCTATGTATGTGAATTAAAAAATACTAATATTCATGGATGAAACCTAAAAAGAACATTCTCATTAGAAAATATTACCCGTGCAATGCCCTACGATCGAAAAGAGTCATAAATTGACAAAATGGCGGCGTTTTACAAAAAAGTTGAATTTTGCCTGAAAGTTTGGTTGTTTTTCTATTGAAAAGGTTTGATTTTTGATCAGATGAAAAAAATTGAGGCGATTACATTTTAGAGGACCATAACTCAAAAACTATTTGAGATATCGATATCGAAGCTTAAGTATATTATTTTTAAAGGTATATGTAACTTATCGAGATATGAAAGAAACGATCTTTTGAATTCGAAGACGTATAACTGTTAATATAAAAATGGTTTCTAAAGCACCATTAGTTATACCAGTAGCTATGCTTGTGAGTAAGTTCTGAGGGCAATGAAAAAATGTTTCAACTGCGTACCACCTCACACTCAAAATTAAGTCTTTAAAGGCAATTTTAATTTTTCTAACCAAACTTTTTTGTAAAATGTCAAATAGGTTTATGTTTTAGTTATCCTAACTAATTTAGGTACATTGATTTCATATTTTTCCATTTTGCTGATTATTATGTAATTAAAAAATGGTGGCAACCCCATAAAATAGTATTTGTGTAATAAACAGGTGGCAACCCCAACCAAACTTTATTGAAAAATATCTTGTAACATAGATATCTTATTTTATTTAAGCGCATTCCTTTTATATTTTTGACTTTTCTTTTATTTGTATGTAATTAAAAAATGGTGGCAACATCGGTTTCAATTTTTTTAATGTAGTATTCAAATATTTAACGCATTTTCAACTGTTTTTATTTTCTTTAAACAATAATTTTTAAATAAAAATAGGTGGCAACACCATAAAATAATTTTTGTGAAGCGATACAATAGTTAAATGTGGACTCTAATACAGTAACTTCTTACACAAATGCATACCTACTCCAAAAGTAATATCTACTATAAGTTCAAATAATTATAAACATAAGGTACTGACGTCACTTTTATTAATTCCGTAATATTCATAGGCGTATAAGTGCATATTTACATACTTATGCACGCAATAATGCGCATATACTTGCACATAGATATAATTACCGCAAATTATGTGCAACGCATATTTCTCTACATTCCTCTACTCAAAACATATCTCAATGCAAGCACATACTACATATACGCACACACACTTATACATTCCAGCGAATATCTGGCTTAGTGAGAAAATTTAATTACAATGTATTATGGAATTTATATGACAGCCCACTTGCTCAGCGCTCAATTCGACACTCAGCTTAATTCAGTTCAAAAGTAATTCATTCATTCTCATGCAATTCGTTTCACTTCAGCGCCGTTACGTATACGCAGTGGCGCACATTTGCACTGGAAGTAGAGACGGCACGCCACCAGCGAAATTTCTTCTATGTTGTCTGTGTGTGCGTTGTTGTGGTGTTATCGTGGTGTGAGATTAATTATGATGTGCCTAAATGATATGAGTGCTTGAGCGCATATTGCACGCAGACACACTCATACATGCGCAGTTGGAAGGGCCATATGCATGCACGCATATTAAAATGTCACATTCCACACGCTTGCGCATAATTTGAAAGCCTTGTAAATCGCACCGTTGGAAGTTATGGTTTTTAGTATTAAATGTAATAATTTTCATTGAGCGTTGTATTTTAGTTGGAGAATTTGAAATTGTTACGCATAAATCGTACGTTGTTCTAAGGCGTTATTCAGCAGGGTTGTTTGGCCTTAAGGGGTTGTGTTTGGGTGAAAAGCAATTATGTTGAAGTAGAATTGATATGATATTTTGATTGTTAAGTCTTGAAATATATTACAAACAGATTTGATAAGTTTTTAGAAATATAGTTTTGAGGCTCCTGATATGGGCTATCACTCTATAGAGTGGGTCTCACGTCTCATGGGTTGTTAGAGTTTTAATCGAGTTTTCTTCTTAATATTGCAGTCTCATTGTTGTTGTAGCGGCAGAAAACATACCTGAAGTCATTTGGCTAGTTAGCAGCTCTTGGGCGGATAAAATATACGTAGACCCCACTGTAATCGCAGCAGTTTTAGTGAACGGCGTTGTAAACTGTCTGAAAAGTTTTGTCCAAGTCCACTAAAGCCGGTCAATGATTACTTCGCTCAATTCAGTTGGCGCTCAAATTGAAGTTTATACATTCTACACTTGATCTTAGCCGAAAATAGCACTTCACAAAAATATTTGCTTTTTTCGACTGCAACAACCGATCTCTAATAACTGAAGAAATATTTTCACGCACATAACGACGGTAGACTTTTTCCTGCGTGAGAGTTACTCGGCCTTTCCCAAGCCTTATTATTTAATAATATATCCTTCAGTTAGTGATAATCTGGGTATCATTTAAAAAACTAAGCTTCCATCGAGCACGGAAAACTACTTCCATTAGCTGGACATTACATATATAGTATTCAGTGTTATATGTTGTGGTTACTTTCTGATGTTATTAAACTATTCCTTCCTTTTTTATAACCTAATTGTTCATAAATACAACTTTAATTTTTAAATCTCAAGAAAAAACCGTTTTCAGATACATATGTATATCTATCAAGTTCCTATAGCCAGTTTTCTCATTTGGATAATAGCATAGGCAATTATTTCTTTTTGCCAGATTTGTTTCGCATTTCTATTTATGTGTTCCAGTCTCCTAATTTCAGCATTTATAGTTTCAATGAGAGTATTGGCTATATCCCAAATCGTAGAAACCTTTTGAACTTTACCAAAAATCATGTCTTGTCAACGTTCGTAAATTTTTCTGTTCAAATTCGTTATCTGCTCCTTGTCTTTAACCACCTTTTTCTGATTAAACGGCGAAGACGTCTTGAACATAACGCAACATTTTTGTCCATTGCTAACGCTTCCAAATCGTTGTCGCATTTAATTTTTTTATTAATCTGAAATAGATTAGTTCAACGCATTCCCTTCTATTTCTTATTTTCTTCAGTCCTGTCAGATATTTCCGCCGTTTTTTTATGAAAGAATCTCCGCAAATACATAATCAGCTCCCTAGTTTTGACATTGATATTTTTTTATCAGACCATGATTGCATTCAGGACGGTTGAATTTACTGTTAAGAAATATACAAACAGATTGGGGCATGTTTGAGGAGCAACTATAATTTTGCAAGATAATTTTATAGGTATTTCAGTTACTCATCGTGAAGATTTGACTCCCTAGAAGTAATAATCAGGTCTTTGCAGCTTTTGGAAGTCGTAGAAGAATCTTGATAATCTACATAAAATGTGTTATGCAGGGGCACAGCCTAAAAATTGTGATTTTTGTACATATTTTGACACAAGTAATGTTTTTCTAGCCCTGACTACTGCGGTGGAATCACTGCCGTCTCTGTGGATTAAAAACAAAATTGTTTGTAGAGGATGATCCATTTCGAAGTTCTCATCCGTACATCCATTGAGTCCAATTTTCGATAACTCTTTCGAGCATTTCGAGTAGAAACTGGTTAATGACACCCGTGATGGTTTGCTCCAAGGCCTGAATCGAAGCGGAATTGTCTGCATAGATTTTAGACTTTACATATCCCCACCAGAAAAAGTCTAGTAGTGTGATATCACACGATCTTGGTGGCCAATTGACCAGCCCAAAACGTCAAATTATCTGCTCACCGAAGTTTTCTCTCAATAAGTCCATTGATTAATGCAATGTGTGGGAAGTAGCGCCGTTTTATTGAAACCAAAAGTCTATTTTAGGCATCAAATAATCGGTCTTGAATTACTTCAGGTTGACTTCGTCCCAAATGCGGGAGTTTTTTTTTCCTAATAAAGTTGAACGTTTTGTAAACTTTGTTCAGGCGTAAGTCTTTCCATGATGAAGTGACTAAACTTAAGAAAAATATCATGACAGCTTGACACAACTCGCGCATGATCTGTCAAAAAAGGTTATTGAAACAAGTACCTCTCTTTGGATCACCCGTTACAAACGAATTGGAACATATTTGAGGACAATTTTGACAATATAATTTTAAAGGTACCTCCGTTACTAATTGTGAAGATTTAGCTCTCTAGAAGTAATACTCAGTGTCAAAATAGAGATGAGATTATTTGTTTTAAAGTAATCGCTCAAGAAAATGACAAAAATATAATTTTTGAGAAAAACGTGTTTAAAGGTAAACTGATAAACTGCGCAGCTACAGTTTAGAATTCTGAAACTTTAAAACTATTTGTGACATCGACGAAATATTTTAGTATTCTGTTTTTTAAAAGTAGCGAAATTTGAAGAACAGAAAATCTACTTACTTTATTTTCAATAGACTGATCCACGTCTATTTACAAAAAAAAAAACACTAATAAATTTTGTTCACAAAATAATACGTCCCTCCTGTTTTTCACAACTATCAAATGAGGAGTTACACCGCCTTTTCTTCGCTGAATTGTGACCATGGATCTCAGCCTGATTTTATTGCGGTTATTATTTTCGGGTTATTTCAACATTCACTCTTTCAGCCCTTTCAAATTTTCGACCAAATATTTATAAATTCATGAAGCCTATAACTTATTCTCAAATACAATTTATTCCTCGCTTTATTATTTCCAATTTTACGACATCACTGCTTCGCTTCAAAAAGCATAAACTGACCACATTTAAGTGCTACGCGGAGTAAGGCTTTCCTGCTCAGCGCGTGTGTCCGAGTGTCTCCATGTACTTATATTTTACATACATATATCACGAATGAATACATACAATTATATGTATGTACTCTTTAGTCTGTAGATAACACAATTTGGCTACAATTTAGGGGTTGACAAGTTGACCAAAGCAACTGTCCCCCAGTCTTTACAAGCGCCGTCACAAGCAGACAGACAGACAAACATAATTATTTATGTATGCAGGGGGGACAACGGAATATGCGCCATAATGCTGAAGAAGGGTTTTGCTGCGTCAAGTGACCATAACAATTTTCCGGGGAGACAAATATGGATGCTGTCAATGCTGACGAAGCTAGTGTGGTGGGGTTTGTGGTGAATACATAGACTAAAATTCATAAGCGACATGACAACGCAACATCCGCTAACCACTCGATGCATCAGCCGGTGGCAGGTGGAGGCAAAACAAATATGGCGTGTACTTGGAGCTACGTTGTTTACGATGGATGAAAATTGTGCGGTATTTTAACCCTTAAAAATTTTACGACCACAATAAGGGAATGTGGAGCTCACGCTAGGTGGAGGTAAGAACCAGCTGGTGGGGGAAGCAAGCGCGTTCGTTAGGACATTTGTATGCCTGTCAAGCTGTTAAGTGGACAACGGAAATAAAGAATATCTAACTAAAATTTTTTGCTGAAATTAAAAAGTTGCTTTTCGGTCCTTTTTTGGGACTAACAGGTTCAACTAAGCACACTAATAAATGATTGTAATAAACTGGGGATGTACTCGTATAATAAATGCGCGGTAGAGAGGGCACTGCTTACAAGTGCAGGCTGTAATGAAAGGACAGTGAATTTGAAAAATAAAATGCAAAAACAATAACAAAAAACGCATAATGGACACTGTTATAATAAAGGCACCGAAACGTTGTCACTTTATTAAGCTGAAACGAAAAACAACAACAACAGCGACAGCGTGTTGGCGTTGGGAAAAAATCAACGTATGCAAATGAAAATTAATTTAATCCAGCGTATATTTTCATTTTAATTTAATTACACGCGCTAAAGTGTATTTATGTATAAATGCTTATAGCGACATGCCCTGTAGGAATAATTGAGCAGAAAATATAGAAAAAGAACAGCGCCAGGGCAGAGGGAATGCAAATCTATGTGGCTCTCCTAGTGATTCCATGCTGGATATTGCTCACGATTAAAGAAGCGCAATGCTGTGTTATTATGGCTTAGAAGAGAGAAAGTCAGCCGATAGAAATTATTGTTACCACTTGTACTCTTAAGAGGCTGGTATTTTCGAGACTTAATCCGACACATGACTCATTGGTCCATCTTCAACAATCTCGAAAATACCAAAGGATATTTTATAAACTACATAGGCATGGATAACTGGAAAATTTTACTCCAAAAACGCTACTGAAAAGTGCGATATTGATTCGAAGACTCTAAAACCTAAAGATAAAACAAATTAACAATCCTTAATGAACTCGGGCTAAAATGGCAATGTGATACAAAACATAAACACAATGTTTTCATCCCACAGTAGAGAGGAATAGGTGAATGTTTCCGTGATCTACAGTAAAATCCTCATATTTACCGACGGATCAAAGAATGAATCAGGTACAGGGCTTCTTCTGAATTAATCAGCACACAGAAAGCAGTGTGAAACCAAATGACTACAATTCAGTCTTTCGGGCCGTAATCGAATGTATACCATAAGTCGCCAAGTGGGCAACTGCTGTAACTGGCACGTCTATAAACCTTTTGGTGAACAGTCAGGCTGCAATTAAAGCTATCCATAGTACCAACACTATGTCCCACGAAATAGAGTCTCGATAGCTAATACGGTTCTGATCATCTGTGTAACCCGTCATATAGGGATAGTAGGAAACGAAAGGCAGATGAGTTGGATCGCTCTAGGGCAGCTGGAGCCACAATTTTCCTAAGTTTCTCCACGCCATTTAGCATCTTCAAAGGTCGTTTGAAGCAGTAGACCTTAGAAGAACAAATCAGGTCTTGCAGCACTAACAACACGAGGCATACTACAAAGTAACTTTTGGGGTAGTGTTGATGTCTACCATCCAAAAATCTTCCGCTTCTAGGCAAAAGGGAACTTAGTAATACTGTAGGGATCATCACATGGCCCCTACTCTTAAGAACCCAACTTCACAAATTTGGAAGAGTGGGTTCGGCGGGATGTAGAGCGTGCGAGGAAGATGTTAACATACTGGAACTTTATCTTTGCGAATACCCAGCCTTTAGCGGTGATGAGACGGGGTATATTCCACGGCTCCCACTGCTCCAGCTTAAGAGGCATAGGGCGGCTGGGGTAGAAAAAATGCAGTATTTTACCAAAACTACTTAGTTGATGGATAAGGCTTTATTTGGTTACCACCTGGAGAGGGGAAAAGAAGAGTAGACGAGTGGAGAAGAGAGGAGAAGAGGGAAGGTAAGAAGAGAAGAAGAGAGGAGGAGAGGAGAAGAGAAGAGAAGAGAGAAAAGGAGAGGAGAAGAGAGGACCGCCTTTCCTCCTCTTCTCTTTCTTAGTATAAATTGAGTTTTGTTCCAAAAATCCGTTAAAATTATTTAAGAATATTATTAAGAACTCAGAATACTCGGATTCTAAAAAAACTGTCTGTGTTAGCCTTTGGGGTCTTGTCGAGCTTAATGAATAAAAATCTGTAGATTTTGATCAAATTTTGCACGACATATTCTTAGTTTGTCCATTTCCTTATTAAATTCGTTTTATGTGATCCTCTCCCGTCAAATCGGGAGACGATGTTGAGAAGCGACTTTTAGTTAAAGCATCATCCTGCTGAGACGGCTAATACGAACAAAAATTTTGTGTCACAAGTGACCAAGTGTTCGAGTGACATGAACAAGTTCCGAACAACAGTCACTATAATATAAATAACGCACTGATGGAAGGGCAAAAAAGCGCTGACCCCAACACACACACACACACACACACACACACAAACACACATTAGTACATGCGCACGACAACAGATTTATTTATATGTGTCAATTTTAATTCTGTGCCGTAATTATTTTAAGCCGACGGACAGTCCACGCTTGCTGTCCAACATTCTAATGACCAAATTGCCTCATAGAAGTTGCCAAGCTGCTCTCCACTCTCTCAAAGAGTGTGGATATGTTTGGGTGTGCATGTGTTTGTATAAGTGTGCGTGCTCGTTGTCATTTGTGCTGCCATTTTATTTTGGAAATTATGAAGGTCCTCTATTCGCATAATGAGTCTATGCAGCCATCACTAGTTAGTTTTTCTGTGCTGCTGCTCCACTTTAGCTACGCCCTGTCTGCTTTATTAGACGTGGGTTGGTTAACGGTAAATGACTTTTTCTGCTGACGTCTTCTTCTCACCCCAACTCTACGCATTTGCTTTTTCATAAAACTAAAGACTCGCAATTGTAATTAATTAAGCGAAATGGGTTGCCAGTGCTGCCCCTTCTCTCTCTTTTTTTCTTTTTTTTTCCTTTTTTTCTTCATTATTTTCTTGGAAATCTTTCGTAATTTTCCACATTTTTTCTTGCCTATTATCATTATTCTTGTTAGGCCTTTCCTTTTGCTCAACCATAGCTTATGAAATTAAAATGCAATTTTCATCGGAACGAGCTTACTTTCGCTGTCATTACAATTTGGTTGAATTACCAGGAGACGCTGCGCCGCGCCGTCCGCCTATGAGCGACATTTTAATTTCTTTCCTACATTTTCATACAATTTTTTTCTTCTTTTGTCTTCTATCTGGTCAATTTTGCCTTCTTCAATTATTGTATAAATTTTTGCCGCATTTTTCGTATTTTTTCTGCCATTTTCCTTCAGCATTAATGATTCTGCTCGTGTAAGATGGCAAAGGCTAATGAAGAAAGAGGAAATTAGTCGTCGGTAGCGTTATTAAATTGAATTAAAAACCCTAAAATTATATGTGTAGCGGTGGCTGTCATGCGGATGGGTATGCCTGACAATAACATGTTAATACTTTTAACAAAACAAAAATAAAAGTTTTTGGGTTAATGTTTTAAAATCAAATTGTTTGCAAATAATTACTAATTTGGTTTAATTTTCTTGGTATAATTTCTATTGAGGCTTACTACCTAATTTAATTAGGTTTTGGTATACGAAAAGTTATCGCTTGATTTTAAATCTATTAGGACATAATTTGTTGGGTATGTAAAAACGCATGATTTTACTTCTAAAAATCATTTGTAGGAAGAGAAAAATAGCAAGTAAAAAAAGCTAAGTTCGGGTGAAACAGAGCATTTTATACTCTCGCAAGTATCAAAGCCGAGGAAATACTTTTAGGTGCAGGCAATTTTTTTTTATGAAACATTCATTATTCCACGAAAGTGTGAAAAGATTACAATCATATTCGCTATCTTTTTAACGTATATTGGTCATGGGCACTGAGGTCCACATATCCGGTATCTGGATACTTGAAAATTTATGACCCGATTTTGACTATTTTTGGATTTGAGATCGCTTATCTTCCCTAAATTAATTTCATATTCAAAGTTCCATTTCGATAACGTGATTGGCTTTCGATTTATATGATGCTAAATAAAGGCATCAAATAAAAAATATAAGTATTTAAAAGTAGACTTGGCTTAACCCAATTTCCTTTTAGTACATAACGCGAGAAAGTCAAAATAGTAAGATGTGCGGTATTTGTTAGAAATCGGTTATGTAGTTTCTGAGATGTAAAGTTTCAATCAGGGATGGACATTGTCGCGCCTTTTGTCCAATTTTCACAACTGCTCCTCTAGTAGCCTTCCCTTCCGTACCATCTTGGGTGTAATATTTGATGCCTCTGCATTTCGTGTTCAATAATTGTTCTTTTTTAGAGTGATACATTTCGAAGTTCCCAACTCTTTTAAAGAAAAACCACGGGAACTTCAAACTTATTGGGGAAAGTTCGAAAGAACAATATTTTGCATTTATTTTTTGAAGATTATCTCTTTCAAATATTGGTCGCAGCTACATCTCAGATGGTCCATCCGATGACTTCAATTTTCGATGACTCTTTCGAGCATTTCGACTGGTAACTGGCGAATGATACGCGAGATGTTTTGCTCCAAGGTCTGAATCGAAGCGGGATTATCCGCATAGACTTTAGACTTTACATATCTCCGTGGAAAAAGTCTAACGGTGTGATATCATACGATCTTGGTTGCCAATCGACCGGCATAAAACGTGAAATTATCCGCTCACCAAATTGTTTTCTCAATAAATTCATTGAATGGTGGGATGTGTGGGAAGTGGCGCCATCTGTTTGAATTAAATGTCGCCGGGATAACCAGGTTCAATTGCAGGCATCAAATAGTCGGTTATCTTGGCGCGATAATGGTTGCCATTGTTAGTTATGTTCTAATCGGCATCTTTTTTTAAAGAAATATAGACCGATGACTCCACCGACCCACAAACCACAGCATGCCGCTTTTCTGGATGAAATGGCAACTCTTAAATTTCTTCAGGTAGCTCTGCGTCCCAAATGCGGCAATTTTGCTTATTTACATACCCATTGATTCAGAAATGGGCCTAATCGCTGAAAAAAATTTGGCTCAGAAACGTCGGATCTTCTTGAAACTCTTCAAGAGCCCTTAGAGCGAAGCGCTGCCACTTAAGAAGATCGAGCAGCTTCAGTTCTTTGCAGAAGTTGTATTTTCTACGCCTTCAATTTAAGATCTTTACACAAAAAATGCGCCATAGTGGTTCCATACGTTCATCCGAATTGTTCCGAACGGCGCCGAATCGACTCTCCACGGTTTTCGTGTACACTCTTAGCTACGGCTGCTTTATTTTCTTCACTATTCGGTCGAATATTATCCATTATCCAATAATGCTGCGACTCAAGATGGGTGATGGTGTTACCAATAGGACGCTCAGTTTTCAATATTTATGTCTATGCTTTGTTCCCATGTTGCATAATGATCTCCTTGACCCAAAATTATTACAATATGGAAAATAAAATGTAATTATACGCCAACTTAAGGTAATTTATGAATTTAATTTGCATTTCTTGACTGAATTGCAAATATTTGATTTTAATTAATAAGAACAAATTTGTCAATTAATTATGCAAACAACACGGACTTGTGCCATAAAATCGCATTATAAAACATTTACAACACAAATAGCCGCTTCCTACGTCTCCTCCTGCCGCTTGCGCCACGCCAGCGAGCAATCCAATTACGTTCGCCAGCTATGATGTCACGTATCGTCACTCAATCGCAGCGCAGCTATGTGAGATTTTTTTTAATGTAAATTCAAATGCCAATAACGAAAATTCAATACCGTTATTTATATGTGTATATGTATTGGTATGTGCAATATATACATATAAATATATATGTGTGTGTTGTGGGTGGCTGGGAGTGAGATATGGCATAATGATGTTGGCAGTTTATAGTCAGCTATGTACATACATATATATGTATATTTAAAAGGCATCATTTGACGACCCCCCTCCTTTGTCGCATCATCTGTACGCTGAGAAAAGCAAACAACATAAAAAGTGTCCAGGATTCCATGGTCGGTCAGGTCAACGCGCAGCATTCTATAAATTTGTATATGAAGTGTGTTGGTATGTATGGTATGTACATACATCACCCTCCGTCTGCAGCAGCTTTTGCAACATCCCCATCGACCTTTGCTCCGCCAACCGTTATTTGCTATATTTACGTTGTATGTGTGTATATCTGTCTGTCCATTGTGTCTTCCACCCACCTGCTGTGGCGAAATTAATCGTCAACGGTAAACATTTAGAAAAATTATTGAAAACATGAAATCTTTATGCAAACAACGAACGCAATGAGCTTGAGCTCACACACACACATACACATTTATACAGATGTAAGCGGCTTGCCGAAGCGCGAGCGAGGAGTTGTTGCTCGGCAAAAGCGGATTTGTTTGTGTAGCGTCAAATTAAAAACACTTTGTTGACGGCCAGTTGGAGGTCTGCCCGATTCCTAGGATATGCCATACATATACACATACACTCAAACATAAATACCTACGGACATATTTAGATACAGTTATTGGTCGTGCGGGTGATGGATGGCAATTGTGTGTGCTTAGGCTGCGGAATGAGACATTATCGATGGAATATTGTGGATATACATATGTATATGTATCTAAATATGTATGTATGTATATAAATATGTATTCAATTATTTATATATGTACATACCTAAGTATATATAAAACGTTGATTGCAATGAATTTTGAATTTTTTTTTGCTTAAATGTATTGTGAGAAACATTTTATTACAGCAATATTGAGTCGTTGACAATTTTAAAGAGTAGTAGAGTTGCCAGCATTTCCTTTTTTTAAGGTAAATATCTAAATACTAAATACTTGTGTAGAAATCTATTAGCGTATAAAAATTAAGTCCAAGTTATGTTTCTCTAAAATGTTTTTCCATATAAAAGGTAGGGTTGCCACCAGTGCCAATACCAAAAAATTAAAAAAAAACACCAAATATTTGTATATAGCTTAATTAGGTTTCAAAAACGGTGTTGGCAGACATTTTTTTATTTTTTTTACATATGTACATTCGTTAGGGTTGCCACTATTACCATTGCAAAATAGTAATATGTGTAAACTTAATATTTCTCTATAGTTAAATTCATGCTAAACCTTTCAATTTACTAGTGTAACTTAATTCTCGAAAATATGTTTCATATACTGCTTAGGGTTGCCAACGTTATGATTACTAAAACCTTATAAGTACTAAAAATTTAAATACATTTTGATTTGTGTTCGAAAATGAGGTTAGAACTACATAGACTTTAACCGATTTTTTATTTTATAACATAGGGTTGCCAACCGGAAAAAAGGAAATACGATTTAAAAAAATTATTTAAACACTAAATATTTGTACATGGCTTCATATATGTAGGTTCAAAAATTATTAGTTAGAACTACATTGTCTTGAAAAAATCTGCGCTATATATTTTAGGGTTGCCATCTTATCTATTGCAAAATTAAATAAGCATTGCATTTTTAATGGGGTTTTTATTAGGTTCAGAGGTGAAATTAAAATCAAATTTTTATGGGAGGTTGTTCCCTATACATATACACCGGGTAGGGTTGCCACCTTTACCATTACATAAAATTATATACATATTTATGTATATGGAGATTGAGATTAAAATTTTTCAACCATTGTTGTCTTTTAATTAAGGGTGCTTCCATAATTATTGCAACAGTCTATAAGCCAGCTTCAACTCATCCATGCGTCTGTTTGTTTCCAAGTAGTTATTTGATTGTTGATGGTCCATATATGTATCTTCTATCATATCTAATCAGTATGTGTTTCTTTTTCTTCTTTATTGTCGTAGACACCGCTTACGCGGTTATAGCCGAGTTTACATCATCGCGCCAGTCGTTCTTACTTTTCACTGTTTGGCGGGATTAAAGATTCCAAGCGAAGCCTGGTCCTTCTCCACCTGATCTTTCCAACGAAGTGGAAGGGTTCCATTTCCTCTGCTTCCCCGGCGGTTACTGCGTCGAATACTCGCGGAGCTGCAGTGTTTTCATCCATTCGGACGACATGAACTAGCCAGCGTAGCCGCTATCCCTTAATTTGGTGAACTATGTCAATGTCGTAGTATATCTCGTACAGCTCATTGTTCTATCGACTGCGGTATTCGCGGTATGCGCAAAGGACCATAAATCTTCCGCAGAACATTTCTCTCGAAAAGTCGTGAGTGACTTATAAAGTTTGATCTTTGTTCGTCTAGAGAGGACTTTACTTCTCAATTTTCTATTCTGTCCGAAGTAGCAACTTAATGCTGATTCCAAGATAGACGAAATTATCAGCGATTTCGTATTTATGACTGTCAACAGTGATGTGGGAGCCAAGCTGCGAGTGCGACGACTGTTTGTTTGACTAATCGCGGTTGTTGAGGCCTGTGGCATCGATGTCATCGGCGAACGCCAGCTGCTGTACATTCCTATAGAATATTGCACCTTCTCTATTTAGATCTGCAGCTCGAATTAGTTTCTCTAGCAATAGGTTGAACACACGATAAGGAATCCTCTTGTCTAAAACGGCTCGGAGAGGTCCTTCTCGATGCTGACGAAGCTTTTGGTATTGCTCAACGTCAGTTTACACAGCCGTATTAGTTTTGCGGAGGCAGCTCCTTTTCGTGATGCCAAAGGCGGCTTTAACAATGACGAAGAGGTGGTGGGTGTCGATCCTTTTTCCATGGGTCCTTTCCAAGATTTAGCGCATGGTGAATATCTGATAAGTTGTTGGTTTTCCAGGCCTAAAGCCACACTGATAAAGTCCAATCAGTTTGTTGACGGTGGGCTTTGATCTTTCATACAACACTATAAACGTTGTTGATGAGGCTTATTCCACGATATTTGCTAGTCTTTATTTTTATGCTAAGGGCTTAGAAGTTTGTATTGTTAATTCGGGAATTTTTGAACTATTTATCCGAACACGCCTTGCTCTCTCAAAAAAGCTACTCATTTGTCGAAACCACCGATATAGGACCACTATAGGCGCTTTGTTTTGTGAAGGTTTTTATAGTCTCAGAGCAAAGAAAGTTAACGTTTTTTCTTGTTTCTTGTTTCAAAACTGGTTCGGTTTCAACGATCCTTACTGAAAGTGGATCAAAACAAGGGAAATATTTTAATCCCTGCCGATCTCATCTATGCTTCGACATGAAAAAATATAAAAAAATTAACTAAGACATAATGCAGACATCAAGAAAAAAATTTAAAAATATGTAGCATATCACCATATTATCCTTTTATTGAAACCATTTGTCGTTCCTGCGCGCCCCCACTAACCCTTGCCAGCCCGCGATAAATAAGCGTGCAAATATCAAAACAGATGCTTTCATAAAACATAAAACAACCGGCAGCCTGACTAATGATGTGGCAACAAGCCTTTTTATGCGCTAAAGGGTAGATAAAACTAGCTAGAGCAACAACAACAACAAACAAGCAAGCATTGATAAATTTGTCATGAAGATAATGTAAAAGTCAAGTCATAACTGGTGCAATCAAATTGCAGGCTTTTTAACATAAAACAAACATTTTCCACTGCCAACACGCACATACACACACATACATACGAATAAGTTGGCACACAAGTGGCCCTACAACAATGACAAATTGTCTAATTCACTTAGTGTCGAAGAAATGGAGTGAATTTTTTAACAATGAAAATCATATGTCATCATTATTAACACCAAAATGATTTCATTTTACGCTACAATGCGCACATATGCCAGCAATGCTGCGCGCTCTATCTCCCACCGTGTGCGTGTGTTTGTGTGTGTGGCACGAGCAGGAAGCGGCGTTGGACGGACGAAAGGAATGGTAGGAAGTGCGTTAAGCGGATAATTTCCAAATAATATCATAATCATAAGCGCGCGACAAGCGGTGTGATTTTTCAACCACCAACCATAGCAACAACAACAACAGCAATAACTGCAAAGCAACCCTTAACCCGTGCCGAGCGAAGTCAACCTGCCGCTTGCGTCTGAAATTTCGCACTTGACGCAAATGCCACTTTTATTTGGACAAAATAAGGCAACAACAAAAACAACAGCAACACTAGAAAACAACAAAACAAATGTCAAATTCTTGTTGATTGTATGTAGAGTTTCGTTTTAATTGTTGTTGTTGTTTTTGTTTTTGGTTTTGTTGTTGTTGTGTCTACCCTTGCCGTCCATAAATCCCAGCGCATATTATTGAAATAATGAAATTTTAAAATTCCACATTCACACCAGCAACAACAACCACAGTAGCAGCTAGCAGGACACATTAATATAATTTGATGAGTTGCTCAGCTGCCAGTCGCCCTTTGTACGTCTCTCAGCCTGCCGGTCGACAATATTTAGACGCTGTAATGGCGTTTTATGATTGTTTCCAACCAGCTAGTTGTTGTTGTGTTTGTTATTTTTATACCCCACAACATAGACCATATGTTGTACAGTGGTGCTTAGGGTTTCTCTTTTGAAGGATTACATGAAGTTCTTTAAGAAGGTATCGATGTAGTTCTGGATTTATATTTTCTAAAGACCCTAGAATGTTGACACGACTTTATTGAGTTGAGATTCTTTGTTCTTTATCCAGGTTTGGTTAGGTTAGGACAATCTGTTAGGCCAATAAGCCAAGCATAGACCAATTTTGGTCCTTAGTGATTCTAAGATGGAGTTCTTTTGCTAGGTTCAAGAGGAGAAGTCATACTTTAGGATGCCTGCGCTTGACGCGAATATTAACAGATTCTGCGGCCTCACTATCGATACCACTTCCAGTGCATCATACCGTGGGGACCCAGGGTCCATGCTAACAGCGTAGTCTTGCCAATGCGGTTTTGTAGCAGGGAAGCTTTACCATGCTTCTGTCGAGATCATCAGATCCAATGCATGGCTTTTCCAATGTTGATCACGTTTCGGATGTTAGTCTCACACCATTCTTGGCAACCTCGTCTACTATTTCGTTGCCCAAGATGTCTTTGTGGCCCGGCACCCAGTAGAAGTGAAGTTGCTTGCTTCTGGCAACACTTTCCACTGGTACCCACCACACTTCTGGCCGACATACGAAACGAGGTTACTGCCTTGATTGTTGCTTGGTTGTCTTCGTAGATGCTGACTTTAGAATTGGCTGCAGGTGCATTAGGGGCCAGCTCCGCAGCTTTCGCAATAGCAAAGACATCAGCTGAAATTTACTGCAGTAGTCTAGCAACTTAAACGGCTGTGTTCCGCCTAACTCTGGACAGTATATTACCGCATCAGCTATTCTCTAAAATATAGCGGCGTCTTAAGCTGTTCTATCCGCCTTCAAAGCAGAAATAACGGGTTTTTCGTGAATTTTTTTGGAAAAATATTTTCTTTAATCAATAAATAAAAAAAAAATGTGTTTCAATAATCGCCGATTTATTTTGAAAAATTTTGGATTCCCTGCGACCCATAGCGGATCTCCAAAAAAACTTCTAAAAATGGTGTCTGGCGGTGAGGAATATTTATCTGCTTAAATTTATGTCAAATCTAGAATTTAAACTTTTGAAAAATGCTGATTTCTCAATAATTTTTTTATGAAAAATTTGTTTTTTGTGTGAAAAAACTTGTTTTTTTGTGAAAGTTTTTTTCTTTTTTATAAATTTTTTTTTGAAAAAAAAAATTTAATTTTTGAAAAATGCCGGCTTTTCAACAAAATTTTTTTTGGGAAAAAAATTTTCTCTTGTGAATTTTTTGTTGAGTACAAAGTTTTTTTTTTTTTAATTTATCCTTCAAAATGGGTTATAGAATCGAAATTTTTTGCGAAAATCGTATTTCTTCGGTCTGTATCTCAAAAATATATCTAGAAAGAAAATCGTGTGAAATTGTTCAAATTAATCGGTTCAGCCGTTTCAGAGTATTTTTTTTTGCCGACTCCGAAACCAACAAAGCAAATAAATTTTTTTTTTTAAATTCACATGTGAGTAATACTCCTTAGTTTTAAGAGATATGGACTTGTGGTCTAGCTTACAGATACTTTTGAAAATTGTTTCTTCCTTTGAAAAAAAAATCGCTTAGAAAATCAAAAAAAAATAAATTAAAAAAAAGCATATAAAACCTTAATTTTTGGTTTCACTCTCGCTTACCACCACCTTACATTTCCATTTTTTGGCTACACTCCATAGCTTTGTTCTTAATTTTCCTCCCAGTCTTCTTTTATTTTTTGCCACTTTCAGCGTGCATTGTCATAAAACAAAGCAATTGGAAAATTATACACTTGTGCGCCGAAAAGTATGCACTTAATAACCGACATGCTGCTGGCCTGGCAGGCGTACGCCCCCTTTTGCACAAAGCAAATAATTTTGCATATTAATGCTAAGCGACGGCGCAACGAAAACACATACATACATACATATACTTTCAGATCCACAATATACAAACTCAGAACAACTCTGCTTTAGCTGGCAATAATTTCGTGTCCTTCGAGGGTTGTTAATTTTGGAAAATGCGTACATTTCATCTCTCTGGCTGTTGTTTTTGTTGCTTTCGCTGCCTGTCATATGCGCTTATTTTATTAGTGTACCACGGAGTTTATTCAATTTTAATATGAAATCTAGCCTCAGGCGCATAATGCTTTTGTCGGCTTACCGTCATCACTTTGATGCCCTCGTGTGTTTTGTGACACGATGCTTTTGCCATTTGTGTGTGTTAATTCCCAAATGCGCACTTGTTTAACGCTTTCAACACGCTTAAGCTCTTCTCATAATAAATTCATCATCAAATTGAATTTTCATAACGCTTCCAGTGTGTGTGTATCTGTGTGTGTGTTTGCGAGACTGTGTGTTTATAGCATACTTTAAGGCGTGTCGACCAGCTGTGCGGGTTCCGTTTATGTTGTACAATGTTTGGGGTCAATTTCTTATTGTTAGCGCTGCGGATTTTATGGAGATTTTATAGAGAATTTTGAAGAAAAGGATTAATAAAATCCTAGGAAGTTATTATTTAGTCTAAAGTTCTTCTAAAGGGTGGTGAAACAGAATTTCGTTTTCTTTGAGGTTGTTAGAAAGCATTGATTTGTTGTTGGTAATTCTCTAACTGGTTCCTTATTTTTATCCTACAT
This sequence comes from Bactrocera tryoni, assembly GCF_016617805.1. NCBI lineage: Eukaryota > Metazoa > Arthropoda > Insecta > Diptera > Tephritidae > Bactrocera > Bactrocera tryoni. The sequence goes on from NC_052500.1 coordinate 16,604,271, forward strand.
AATTCTTAAGCGGTGAGTTTTAAACATCGTTTTTAATCGAAGTTAACATTTCCTTCCTTTTTCCTCACTTTCGAATTACTCTGATATATGTGTCTTACCGACTAAAATAGTCCAGCAAAAATAAAATTGACTCTGGGCTAAGAATTCCTGTCCTTTACGCTTGAAATTCGTTGAACATTGGCTACAAACGTTTGTTAAGGGAACTAAGTTGAAGTTGTGGTCCTAGTGCTAATCTCTACTACTGGTTATATTATCGGTATATTCGAAACGCAATTCTGTTTTTCACATAAATTGTCATAGGTTAATCCGTTTAGTAGATCACGAGCTACATATACTCAGCTCTTCGAGGAAAAGAATCGCTCTTGCACTCGTTCTCAGGAATATTGTTTTTCTTAAAAACTGCCAGAAACCTTTGGCTTCTTACGGATCATTTATTTGTGTTTAGTTAATTGATGTAGTCTATCGATACGTTTTCTCCATATCCATATCTTCCATATCCATATGAGCTTTGTAAATATTAGTTAAAATTCACCATCAAACTCGACATACACTTGTTCGCCATACCAAACGCCGCACAATACGAGTACACTAAAATTTTTCATAAACTGCCGGAAGGGAAATTTTAGTAATTTCGGTTATAGATATATCAACTATCAAAGTCACAAAACCTCCATCATGGTCAAGTCATTTAGTCTATAAAACAGCTCATGGAACGGATATAGGAAAAGATAACTACAGACATTTATGCTCTTGGTTAGAAATTTTTTCGTTAGCCGCTGACAAATCCTGTAAAGGATTGCCCCGAATGCTCGTTTCATATTTGAGTTCGACGAAAGCTCCCGCCAATTTGACAAGATCACTTTCACTTTTGTTTCCTGCCTTGTAGTGATTTTTTGTTTCCAATATAGCAGACACTTTTCAAGAAATATACCTTCGTATCAGACTGTTATTCACCGGAACGATATGAAATTTCTGTGTGTATTCAAATATATGTACATGTATATACAATAATATTTACATTAAGAAAATAAAATTAAAAAAAAAATCGATTTTTCGTATATTTTTACTGTGTTTAACCCCCTAAAACTCTCTTTTGGGGGCTAATTTCATTTGTGTGTTTGACGATTATCACGTCAGTTTCGAGGGAGCAACCAACTTTCTTGCTGTGATCACTATGCGTGTTGTTCCTAAATGCGATTCATTTGTGTTTTTCGGAACCACTTGATATTCTTGGGGGTTAAGCAGAGTTGAGTGAGCTATAATGTGAGCATCGCTGGCCTAGGGGACGGCTCATGAAGTCTTAACTGTTAACTATATATGGTTAATCTATGGTGTATCATTTCTAGATTCACTCGTTTCATGTTTTAGTACGACAAAAGCTCTCAATTAGACAAGACATCTTTCATGTCCATTTGTATGTCCGCCTGCCGATATATATGCGAATAAGACCATTAGTTTTTGAGATAGTAATCTGAAATTTTGCGAAAGTGTTTTTCTCTACAAAACACTGTTTATTTGTCGGAACTGCTGATATCGGACTACTGTAACATATAGCTTTCATAAAAACTGAAAAACTTTTTTATTTGAAGAGATATCTTCACCAAATTTGGCATAGATAATTTTGTAGGCAAGACTTGGATATCTGAAGAGATTTTCTAGATCGTGGTATTCCAGCATATAGCTGAGATACACACTGCACGATCGGAATCAAGTTCTTGTATGAAAAACATTTTAATTTGACGAAATTTCTTCAAAAATTTGGCATAAATTATTTTTTTAGGCTACGATATCTGAAGAAATTTTTACGATCGAACCATTATATCACATAGGTGCCATACAAACTGACCGATCAAAATTAAGCCCTTCTATTATTTTTCCTTATTTTTAAGAGGAATTTAGTTGCAGCCCTGGGTATCTTTCTTTCTCTTCTTTTGCTAAAAATTATCTCAAATCCAGCAAGCAAAAAGTGAAATAATTTCTAAATTAATTAAGACTCAAAATCTCAGCAGACTTTTCGCCGCTAATATATCGACGTTTAGCTTTATAACTATTAAAAAAAAAAATTCTATCTGCTGGAGTTCCACAATTAATCCATCTTCCATACACCATTGGTAACTCAAATCCCTTCCTTCCAATTCATCACCCACTAATGCAGTAATTTTATTTATTACTTCACAAAGCAATTGCAATTAAAAGCTTAGCACAGCAGCATTCAAATCGTGAAGGTAATCTGCCACACTCACACATACACACTCGCATTTACAAAAAGGCCATACAAAAGAGCGTCATCAGCAGTCTGCACACACCCACACCACCGACACCGACGCCAACATCATCAGCATCACCATCTCCATCTCCTTACCTCCTGGCGGGCATTATAAATGAATAAATAAAATTTCAGTAAATTCCAAATGAGCAAAACACATTTCATAAGCCATTCAAAAGCGAGAAATTCAACGCATTAAAATTGCTGGCCAAAGCCAAAGTGCCAGCAACACGCTGCTTTATTGTTGTTGTTTACAACCCCAAATAGCCGCAGGTTCATTTGCCTCGCTGGCTGTATAGTATTTACATATGTATATGTGTTCGTGTGTGTGTGTGTGTGCGTATGGAATTATAATATTTCAATACAATTTGATAATTTTAAAAGCTAACGGTAAAAGGGTAAACGTTGGCCCAAACAAATTACTCACACGGTGTAGTAAAAGAAATAACAGCAAAAACAACAACTTTGTTTGTGCGTGTGCATGTGCTGCTTAAGCCCTGTCGCCTGTGTGTATGCTACACAAGCCCTGTGGGTGGTTATTTAGAGCCGCAAAACGGCGGAAGCGGATATATGCGCGAAAGGTTAATGTCGTTTGATATCGACGATAGCAACAACAACAACAACAACAACAAAGCAATCAGTATAGTAACAACAATGCAGATAGTAACAACAACTACAGTCAGCTTTAGCACCCACACCATAGCTTCTTTGGATGAATCCTTCGTTTGACGTAAGGGTTGCTGTAAATGTATACACACACACATGAAATTTATATGTTTGTATGTATTTACGCTCATGGCTTCACCACCGCTGTGAGGGTAATAATGTCGCTTGTCTGGCGTTTTATGAAAATTTCAAAATTGATGGATTTGCATTGACAAATTATCCTCAGACTCCTGCCAGCGCTGCATGTGCCCTCCACTGGCATTTCTCTTCTTTACGTTGTTGTTTTTTTGTTTGTTCATTCCATTCATGATTTGCTCAGCATTTTTGTTTCTTTATTTTTATTTTTTTCCCCTTTGTGGGCGTTATTTCAGTGGGTGTTACTTTTGATTAAAAATTATTCGGTTTACAATTTTACTTATCCGTCAGTCAGTTTAGTTTAGATAAAAACATCATCAGTTTTTCAAAATGATGGCTTGTTCTCACATTTCCATCCAATCTGATAGAGGACAGTGATAAAGACATAGTTGTATTTATTTGAAACTCATAAAGGAACAGTTTCAGGTCAGGTCGAATTTCGATGATAACACCCTGTGGGGTAAACAAAATTCCGGAGCATTGTGAATTTAGTTATTTGCTGAGAATCATCCCAAAAAAGCTCATATCATTTTCAAAATTCTTCTTTGATTTCAAAGAATTCAGTTTTAAACAGTCATAAAGACCATGGAAAGGAAATTATTCTACCCAAAACATAAGTATTTAAAGACTATGGTTCAAAGCCGTTTTAAGAATCTTTCCCACCCAAAGTGCATGCATTTTTAAAACCCCTTCTTCATACCAACTATCAGCACAGATCTTCAGATTTCTTCACCATATTTTGCATCAAATTTCCAAAAAAGATTTGCGCCAAAAAATTCCACTCATAAGAGGTTGCTCTGGGAAAAATTCTTATACCTTTGATCATCATAGATACTTTTTGGAAAAAGCACTTGTTTTTGAAAAAGGATAATTACTATCTGCAGAGTTACTTATCTGTACCCTTGATTCTAGCGGAGTTACGTCTTTAATTTAAACTTGATAGGCCTTTGGAACCTTTGAAAGAGATATAAGGTTGATTTCCCGACGAGCCCTTTCATCGTAGCAGCCACTTATCCATTCTTCACTTTACTGTACTTTCACCGAACGTAAAACGTAACGAATTCTATTTTTAGACCCAGTACTACTGAAAGATTCAATTCCAGAGACTTTCCTCACTAATCAGAAACATAGAAATATAGGTACAGTCTACATTTACTACTTTGTATTAATCTGTAATGAACTCTGGCAATGAGTGCCAGGTCACAACGGAATCACAGGCAATTGTAAAGCTGATGAACTGCCAAGGGAGGGTAACCTATCAGTAAATTGGGAACGGATCGGTGCTTCGTTCGCCTAATATATTCTACTACTGGTTAGTTGAGCTTCGCGGCCACTTGGCCAGCGCTGGGCTACCATCTGTTCATGCACTGTCGCAAGCTTCTTTTGGTTCAATATCGATCGTAAGCAACCCAGTAAGCTCTTTGTCCTCACTAGCTTCTAGCCGCTCCATAGTTATGGGGGTTCTAACTTGCCAGTGTCCGATCTAGAGCCAGCTGCAGAAACTATATGGAAGAAGACGAAGTAAAAATATTTCAATCCTTCCTTCTTGATTGTCGCACGTTTGTGTGATTACTTTATGTTTGATGGTAGGATCTATTTCGTCTTGCCCTCGTTTACTACCAGACCATTTGCTTGGCTGACGGAGCTTTTGGTATTGCTCAGCGTCAGTTTCCGTATTAGTTTTGGGCGGTTACCAAGTTCAGACATCGCGGCATAAATGCAGATCCTTTTGGTGCTGTCAAAATCAATGAAGAGGTGGTGTGTGTCGATCCTCCTTTCACGGATCTTTTCCAACATTTGGCGCACCTTGAATATCTGGTCAGTTATTGATTTTCTAAGCCTAAAGCCACACTGATAAGGTCCAATCAGTTTGTTGACCGTGGGCTTTAATATTTTGCACAGTAGACTCGATAGAATGCGATATTAAGGAATCTTATCCCACGTTCGTTGACGCAGATTGTGGAGTCGCCCTTTTTGTGGATTGGACAGAGCACACTTAAATTCCAATCATCGGTCGTGCTCGCACGAAACCATATTCTACAAAGAAGCTGAAGCATTCTCCGTATCACTTCTTGGCCGCTCTTTTGATCACTTCTAAGTTCGAATTATAGGAGTTCTATTTTTATGGCATCCAAGTGTGAGCTTTAGATCAGCCATCAAACCTAATCTAATCTAACTGACTAAACTCTTTTTACGGTTCCCCTTCCGACCGAAGGTTTTATTGTCTTTCTAAATAGTTTCTTTTTTAAATCTTAAGTTATTGATATATGTATGAAACCTAATCTCTTTGTTTCTAAGTATAGAAAACTATTTATAAATATGCGATTCACCTTATCACGGTCTAGGAAAATTATGCAACGTTCCTACTTCCTACTTGTTGTTCACTGACTTTCATCCTTTCAATATTTAGCCCAGTTTCTTTTCCCTTTTCGCGCTTCAGTAACCAACTTTGAACTATTTATTTGTTTACAAAAAGCGCTTATGAAAATATTTTCAAATCACTTGTTATTTTTTTATTATTTAATATTTACTTTATCCGTCGTTTTCTCTTTACCCTTCGTCCGTTCATTGTGTTTTTGTGAGCATTTTTAATATGCGACCTTTTGCATAAGGACCCTCGAGCATATTTTTATTTACTTAAGTATATTAAAGAGCACTCAACCGGCGCATGGTGAAGCCGCTTTAGGGAGGTGGGAGAGTCAAGGGATTAGTATTTATGTTTGTATGTACATATGTATGTGTGTGTTTATGGACTATCGCTTCAGAGAGACTGTATAAAAACGAACAAGGGATAAGTGTGAAGTACAAGTGTTAATATTGAATTTATTTCGCACTGGTTTATGGTTTGGAGTGTGAGAAGAAGCGATTGAATTTTTCAAATATTTATGTGGAATTTTAATAAACAAACAAAGGATTTTATCTGTAGTTTATAAATGTTGAAGTTAAGAATTTGCAGTATTTTTTTTTTGAAGTTATGGATGATATCTATGTGTTTTCTGTTTCTGACCTAGACTTCGGGCTTCTGATCTTTAATGAGTCTAACGCTTATAGATCTGGCAAAAGCGGGACATTCTCTATTTTGTCTGCTTCCAAAAAGTTGATGAAGCTGCCATCCGATAAGTTATTCCATCTTACTGCTTAAATCCCTTCGGACAGTGTCCAATTAGAACTCCTGCAATCATCGAAATGTGGATGTTCCTGATAGTGAAGAGGTTCCTGTACCTCTTACGATTTACACGGGACCAAAAAAAATTTGCAACGGCACAGCTAGTGGTAGTCGAAAAGCGTTTACTGATTTGTTCAGCGGAACTGGAGCCGATGGAAATATCCCGACATGTCGCTTCGCCGTCCTGGTAATCTAAATATTCTTATATAAAATCAAAGTGTGTAAGGGTTCCAGAGTGCCCAGGCTCGCATTCATCTGAGTACCCAGATTCAGTGAGTCTGAGGGCAGCCTTCGCGGCCGTACACTACTCAGCTATGTCCACAGCTGCAGAAAATCATTCAGTGTCACAGTTGGTTTGTTTTGTAGTGCATCATATATGCTGATGAGACCAGCCCATTACACGCTCGCCAATTTTTTCTCGAGTGAATCCATTTCCAAAGTCTTTCAAAGATTCTGTAGAAATTTACTTTGGCTTTTCCCCGAAAAGCTCCGAAATCCCTTGTGATAGTTGCAGAAATATTTCCCGCTGCTGAGTCTTCAATGTTTAAGGACTTCAATATGTGAACGAAAAAGTTCTCTGGTCATTAAAAAAGAGGTTGCTTGCACGAATTTTGTACAGATCGTTTGGATCAATTCTTTGCAGGAAAAAGCTTACAGTTTTGGACCGTGGTCTGGCTTGCTGTACTGGACGGCGCTAGTAAACGGTCTCAGTTCAATATAGTTCATGCCCCACTTACGCGGTTATAGCCGAATTAACTACAGTTGTTCCTTCTTTTCCTTATTTGGCGCCAATTCGCGATACCAAGTGAAACCAGCTCCTTCTGTGATCTCCCCAACGGAGTGAAGATCTTTCCCTTCCTCTGCTTTCACCGGCGGATACTAAATCGAAGACCTTCAAAGCTGGGGTGTTCTCTTCCATTCGGATAACGTAACCTAGCCAGCGTAGCCGCTGTTTCTTGATTCGCTGAAATATGTTAATGTCGTCATATATCTCGTACAGCTCATCGTTCCAACGACTTTGGTATTCGCCTTTGCTAATGCACAAAGGACCATAAATCTTCCGCAGAGCTTTTCTCTCGAACATTCCTAAGGCCATGATGTCATTGTCCATGCCTTTGTACCATATAGCAAGACGAGAATGATGAGGGACTTGTAGAGTTTGGTCTTTGTTTGTCGAGTTCGTAGTAAAGTCCTATACTTTTCAGTTGCCTACTCAGTCCATAGTAGATAGTTGGCAAGAGTAATTCTGCGTTGCATTTCAAGGCTGATGGTTGTCATAATTGGGTTAAAAAAACATATTTGATAGTTTTTAGTGCCTTCTAACATTGATGATTCGAAGACGTTTATACTGTGAACTATATGGATCTCTCTGTAGGTGGGTTTCCTCTAGTGAGCCTTGAGTTTTCGAAAGACACTTCATGATTAGATGTAAGAACTTATAATAACTACATATGTTCTGAAGTGATTATTTACAGTATTTCAGTATAAACGTTTTTCGGTGTTGAGGAAAAGCTAAGTTTTAAGAACTCTTTTTGGATTAAGTTGTTCGTTTGAAATTGCGATTTCTCGAAAAATTCCAGAACACTGTCTAGTAAAACTAACTCGCAGAAGTTAGCCTGCATCACGGTGTTAAAAACTGTCACTAGTTCTATCCTCTCCTACCGCATAGGACTCCGGTTAGGTGAACCGAGTTAAAGCTTTTTCGGTGTTTTTAAAACCCGTACCCCTGAAATAAGTGCTCAGCAATAGGTATCGAAAGCGCATATTAATTTCATTCGATTTCTAAGCCAACAATCAACTGTAACAAATCGACTGCGAACACGGGGGGAAATGGTAATAAGTCAAACCCGAGAAGTGCGAGTCGAAAACTCCACATTTAAACGAACATGCCTAATGGCGATGAATAATGTTTATAACGATTACGAGCCCAATTCATCAAGCGATTGCCTGCCACCCAAACCAAGAACGAAGCCAACAACAATAACAACTAAATAAATGCCGCTATAAATGTGCATACATATTTACATATTGTAAGTGCAATATTTAGTGGCATGGAATTTAAATTCGAATGGAGCACATTATGAATGCCGAAAAAAGACGCATTCACGACTCGTAAACGAATACAAAGTACGCATCATCAAGCAATGATGAGCCAGCGCCACCAAATACACGGTAAGGTGATGAATGAGCGTCGGGTGCGAAAGTTTGAGGATGGAGCGCCACCCTCGCTGGAAGACAGTAATAGCTGTGTTTTGTAAGATAATTTCGCAGACAAGATACGGCTGTCAGAAAGTTTTGACTTTTACGCGTAACGGTGCATTTATTTGCCACCGTTATCATAACAGCACTTGATACACGCCAAGCCAACCACCACCACCAGCAAGGAGAAAGCAGTTTTCGGCGAATAAGTGCGCTGTATTCAAATATACGCGTTGTTGTTGTTTCAAGTGCTATTTTTGTTGCTATAAAAATGGCATCCGTAATTCAAGACTTTACATCGTAGACAAGTGCGTTTGGGTAAGACTAGCAAGCCAGTTTGTTGCAAGTCCTGCCATGAATTATGAATGTCAGTTTTTCATCGAAGCATTTCATTTTGCTCCTTCTCTTTCCTCTTCTTATATTTTAAGGCGGCAAACATTTTTGTTGCTTGCTTTTGGTTTTCCTTGACACCATACTTCAGCGCCCAGAGTACGCCAGTTGTACCGAGATACATGCAACAAGCCACCAAAACCGCCATCATCTTCAGTGCTTTTGTTGTAGTAAGACGCCTACCGCTCTCTTTGAAACCCATGTTCTTCTGCTCAGTAAGCACCCTTATTTCTTTTTTTTGTCTTCTTGCTCTTCGTCTTTGTTCCGTGCATTTTCATTAGCTTTAATTTGCTGGAAATATTTGACGCTTTTTTCTTCGCAGTTTAGCATGCCACACGCCACCAGAAGTGGCAAGTAGCCCGCATCGCTACACCGCTCTGTGTTGGTATTCCTGAAGGCGGCAGGGCTCAAAATCGCTATGCAAAGCAGCAAAGGCGGTCAGCTTCAAATTCTTTTTTTGTTTTGGGGCGCTGTTTCTTTTATTTGGCTAATTTTTTCCACTACGCTTTGGCACCCCTATTCGGCGGCTTTTTCAAATAGTTTGTTTTGAGGTTAGGTCGTGGCGAAATTTTAAAATTTTTTGCTTGTACTCGTACACTTTGCCTCTATTTTTTCACTTTGCGGGACAGTCAAGAAGGAAGTGTTGAGGTTTTTCCTCCTCATCTTCCTCCATACAGCTTCTGCTGATGGCGTTTGGTACGTTTCCCAGCCTTACTATGTGGACGCCAATAGGGCAAGGAGCCCTACAACTAGAAAGAAGCTGGCCCTATTGAGGGCAAAGAGATACTAGATCTCTTGCGATCGACCTTGGTCCAAAACACTTTTGCGACAGCGCATGTTCCGATGGTGGCCCAGCGCTGACCAAGCTTCCGCCCGAATCCCAGATGTCTGGTATTAAAACACAAGAGCATTCGGAAGCACTGACCCGCTCCCATTCTACCGATCGCTGTTCTGGGGTGCCTTTCCTTGCTAGTTCACCAGCTTTGCAGTTTCCTGCGACTCCGCCTTGGCCTAGCACCCATACCTATCTTATCACAAATACACTCAATGCTACTGATAACGAGGTAGACACTCTTTGACCTGCCCTGAACGCACTGTTAATGAGTTCAAGTATCGCCGCTCTGCTATCTGAGTGGGTGGTCACTTCTCTGAAGGAGCCTGCACTTTGGATCACTCGCCTGGAAAACACTGCAATAGTCAGGAAGTCTGAAGCTGAAGTGAATAGAGAGCTCCTGACATTAAAACCATCCACCAAAGCTCCACCCAAGCTTTCACCCATCCGTGAAGAAGTTCACTTCCCCTCTCCTCCAAGAGTTTCTTCTCACCGACAATTCCCTCGCCGGTATGTGGGCAGAGAAGAAGCCGTCAGAATTCGGTCTGGCGACTCGATGATTCAATTGATCCGGTATTATGTCAAAAGGAGTGAGGATTTCCAATTGTTCAGACATGTGTTCTTTTAGGAACCCAAACTCTCTGAGTCTGATAGCAACTTTCCTAGCCATACAGCTGCCGACGATGTCTACGGGCAATATTTGCAAGATGGGCTTGATTATGGTGTCGTAGAGCCAGAGAACCACTTTCGGTGAGAGACCCCACCTTTTGTCAATGGCTCCTTTACAACAGAACAAGGCAATCGATGCTTTTTTTGCTCTCTTTTCGATATTCGGCTTTCATGAAAACTTCCTATCCAGAATAAACGCTAGATGTTTCACTGTATTCGCCGGTTGCAGACGGATGTCTCCCATTTGCGGCAGCTGTGCCACCGGGATCTTGATCTTTCAGTAAATAGAATCATCTCAGTTTTATTTGGGTTGTTGGCGAGACCATCTGCTCTCTGTTTTGCTCTCAATCTTCGTGTGGAACTCATGGAATAGTTGTTTCCTTGATCTAATATTAACTCCTTCTTTTACCGAATATAGCCTAATTAGGAATGACTCGTATTCAATACCGGGCTTCTATAACGGATTGTTGTGTTGTGGAAGTCGGTTTCGGGATAAGTCGGAGAACATCTTCTAATGTTCTGTTTTCCTTCAGATTCTTATCTTGACATTTTTTTTGTTTTTTATTGAAATCTCCATATACTCCATTGAGAGTGCTCTCTAGAGCATTTGATACATTTGGTGGATTCATTTTTGCCTCTTATACTGAATCTATATTTCCATCATTACATCATTATTCATATACATATGTCATATATCTATATTTTTTCAAGAAGAAGATGAGAGCTCTTTTTTACTCAAACACCTGTCCTTAGTAGCAGCTACTTTCTACTACTTTTTTGGAGTATGCAAAAGAGACTTTTTTCCTCCTACTGCCCCCACCATTCGTGTTGTCTGCTTTCCTTCTCAGGTAAAGTGCAGACGCCCACATTTCCATCCCCTTTTTGGCCGCTAAAATTCTTCAAATACTCTGCTCTGCTTGTTGTCTGTCTTCTCTTCCGATTTTTTTCGTTTTCTTCCAAAGTTACACGTTCCGCTGTTTGCCTTGTACGCCCAAGCCCCCGCCCACTTATGCTTATGAGCACTGAAGTTTGCGCTCAAGTGTCTGTAGCGTAGATGATTTGTGTGATTTGCCCAGTCATTATTAGCTTTTCAAGTCGGTGCAGCTTTCTTGTACATTCCGCTTTGAGGGTAATTTAAATATTGTAATTTGAAGTAGATTAATTGTGAGTGTGTAAATTAAAGGTAATTATTTACTAAAGTAATGAAGGTACCACGGAAAAAAACAACGAGCTTGAATTTAGTATGTTGAGAGAAGGAGACTAACTTTTCAAGGAAGTATAATAATTTTATGTCTGGTACTCATTTTTGTATTAAGTCGGGATAGTGAAAAAAAACATTGCCGATGGCTGTTGCTGCTATTTATGATCCTTATTATATTTTAATTCCCGGTTTACGGCAATTTTATTCAATTAATTGAGGGGTTTTGTCCTTCAAAATTTCAAGAACCCGCAGTTCGTTGTGAACTAACTTTAAGCAATCAATGTTTACACGGTGGCGAGCTTAAAGGCCGTTGTAGAGTAAAAGCAAGCCATAATCCAACTATAGGTATTTAGGTTGTGATTTGAGAAGTATTTGAGGTTATTTACAGGATCATTTTTGTCAAGGCACGAAGCTCTCGAGTTTGAATTCATAACATTTACCATCTATAATGTCGAACATAATCAAATATTAATAAGTATCAATATAACGTGTTTCGGTACTTATACATAAAGGGAAATGTGTCTTGGTGATCATGGCAATTTAGGGAAAAGACTAGTTTGAGATTCCGGAATTTATTGAAGAAACCTCGTTTATTAATACATATTATTTCATGACGAAATCTCCATTCGATATTCCGGTTTCCTCTGAAAAATTTACACTCCTCGGCCAATTTTCTGCTATATTTAGAGTGAAATACGACTTCTTCTTCTTTATTGGCGTAGACACCACACTGTTATAGCCGAGTTTCTAACATTCCACCAGTCGTTCTTCCTTTTCACTGTTTGACGTCAATTGGAGACTCCAAGTGTAGCCAGGTCCTTTTCCATCAGGCCTTTCCAACAGGGTGGAGATTTTTATCTTCCTCTACTTTCCCCGTCGGATACTGCGTCAATTTCTTTCAGTTCTGGGGTGCTTTTATGCGAAGCTATTCGTAGAAAAAGGACGAAATTATGGGCTGATAACTCTTGGTTTTGGAACCATGATAATACACCGTCAGGCTATTCATCAAACTCAAACGACCGCTCCAGGGAAACTGATTTGAGTCAATTGAAGACATTAAACATAAGATCACCGATGTCTCCGACATTAAACGTGAATCGCTACGTGCATTGAAAGCTATTCCTGCAATTTATTTTAAAAACCATTTCGAGGATTGGACTAAATGTTGGATTGGGGCCAAGGGAGATTACTTTGAGCGGAATGACATAGATTTTGAAGAATAAATTTAGAATTTTAAAATTATGAACGAAGTCTGGCCATTTTTCGCTCATAGTAGTATGTCAATAAATTAATAACAACAATTTTTGGAATATTGCCCAGGGCGGCGTATCAAGTTGTTTATTGTTTGTATGAGACCCATTAGTATAATTTGAACTAATATGCGGTTATAAATAAAAACCTGCAAATTTTGAAATTCAAATTTCATAAATTGAATATTTAACCCAACGCTCATATGTCTGTCTGTCATGAAAAAATTTGGCCCCGTAGAAAAACATAATGATCGATGGGTTTCATTTAAAACAACAACGAGCAAAACAAAAGCATGCCTGTCATTCCAACCAGTTTCGATCCAGTAATATTTTTTATGCATATTTATGGACACACACTCACACACATACAAAGGTTTAAACGACAGAAAAATTAAATCATTAAAATGATATTTAAACGAACCCACACACACGCTCGGGCGCACGCACACGGCACGAACGTCTACAACTTTCACGCATATTAATTAACCCCCCTCAGAAAGTTAATTGGATTTCATGCGCTAACTTGGCGTTGATAACGTTTTATTTCGAGCATAAATTTTATATGATTTCTTATTAATTTCAACTGGTCAACCGAAAATAAAAAAAAGTAACAATAACAATAAGAAGAGTCAATAAAGCGGTGAACTAAACACCGAAAGCAACGTAAATAAATAATAAACAAAAATTTCGTCGTTGTGGTGCACGGGCGGGCGATAAGATCAGCTGGTGGCTTGACTAGCCGGTTGTGGCTGTCGCCGCAGTCCAAGGCAAGGCTTAAGGGCGTTCGTGCGTCCCTCTGTCGTCAGTCAAATTCATTTGCCATGTGTGGCACACATTACCGCAACGTGTGCTGCGTGTTGCAGAGCACAGTGCAGCGCACAAAACGGTGCTTGCCGGTGACCTTCCGGGAATTTGCGTGCCAACGGCATGGTTTACAGTTTACAGCGCCTCAGATATGATTTTATTTTTGTTTTTATTATTTTTATATTTTCATTTTGCTGGAAAACATTTGAAGCGCGACTGCGAAGTGACAAAAGTGGCATTTGTGGTGTAATTTTATTATTGTTTGTGTTTTTTTTACAACAAAAATATTTTATGAGCTGGCACATGCCACACTTTGGCATGCGCAAGCTCTACTTACAAATGTACACCTACAATTCGGTGTTTAAACGCGTTTTTATTTATTTCTTTGAATTTTTTTGTATTATTATTTTTGTTTTTGTTTTTGTATTTTTTTATTAATTTTCTTTTAATGATTTTTTTGTTCCTTTTAAGTCTTTTTATAATTTTTGTTCTTATACCCTGAATAGGGTATCGGTCTGCTATAGCATATAGCTGCCATATAAACTGACCTAACAAAATCGAGATGAGATTCTCTTTATCCGCTTTTATGCTATAGGAAGCTCCCTTCAGTAAGTGGGTCATATCTTTCTCACAAGAACTGTACCAACTACCTTGGGTTAACCTTGAACAGCAAACTGTTGTGGAAGTACAATGTGGATAAAAAAGTAAAAAATGTCAATTCCTTATACTGTTTACGGTGCAACCGTGGCCCCTATCCCATTCTCAGGCACTTGGGTTACACAATGATTGTAAGACCAGTTATGCTCTAAGGTGCTGTAGTGTGGTGGATAGGCTTACGAAAATCTACGCCGGAAGCTAGTTGAAAAGGTTTACAGGCTCGGTGCACTGTGCATAACGGGAGCTCACCAACGGCGGTTCTCGAACAGTGCTGTACCTCAAACCAATAGAACTCTTCGCTGAAAGCTGAGCAAAAAAATGTCTGGGAGACTATTGGCTGCAGGAGAATTTGCACATAGAACATTCGGGCATAGCTTGGTGGGCAATGGCGGTTTGGTCAGCTCCGACAGCATGATCCCACTTTTCAATGGAAAAGAAAGTTCAGGGTCAACATAGAAAAAGATGGTTGGTGCCAAGGCATGTTAGCTCCACCCAACGCTTTTACTGGCCGAAAGTGTCTTGGAAAGAAAGGCAGCAGTGGAGCAGTGTCGTCCCAACCAAGCGACCTCACTTCTACTGGGTGTCATGCGACAAAGGCATCGAGGCAATGAGAGAGTGGACGAGTTTGCCAAATTGGTGTACGACTGTCACCCTAAGACGTGATCAACATTGGAAAATCCATGAATTTTGTATTCCACGGTGTGGGCAGGGGCATGGCAAAGAAAATTTAAATGCGATGGAACAATCTTCCTCTGTGTAAACCTGCAAAAGTCATGTGTAGAACGGTATATCGGTAACATACACAATTCTTACTTGCTCTCGATAGATGGGTCTATGGGAGCATTATTGGAGTACTCACTGGTCTGTTGGCGGCACAGCAGAATGGAGCTAACAAATCGAGAAGACTGCAAGAAATGTCAAAAGCAAGGCATCAGGAAGATAATGAATAATATTTTGTGCACTTGTCCCTTGGCAAGGCAAGGCTACGCTTTCCACAATCGGGGATCCTCAATATGGGACTCTGATAGTGGTATCGTTAGTGAGGCCACAAAGTCGGTTGAAAGTCTCGTGGACTTCGTAACGGAACTCCGTCTGGTATCGCTAGGCACCAAGACGGGTCTATGTGTGGCTCATTAGTCCATAAAACTAATCTCACCCAACCTATGCGATAAGAAATGCACCTGTGTAGGGTATTATTGATTTTGGTGCAGCCGGTTTACGTTTTTTTCTTGTGTTTTTTTTTTGTATTGTTTTTTTTTTAAGTTTGTTTTTGTCTTTTATTATTTCTGAAAAAAAATAGTTTCTACTTGCATTTACCATTTATATTAGGAAAACCAAGCACGCACTCTTATTTTTATGAAGTGTTACCCAAAACGTAGTAGAAATCATAATTTTATGGCTTTTCACTTGAAGGTGGTATGAGCGTGCGTGTGCTCGTGCTACTACGGTACTATGTGTGCGAGGGCACATACATACATGACATTTTTTAAGTTTATTGCGTTTTAGTAGATTTTAGTTGTTGTTCTATTTGTAATTTTTTTGCTGTACCTTTCTATTTTATTGTTGTTACACTTTATTCTTTAATTCTTGTTGTATTTTATTTGCTGTTTGTTTTTATTTTTGTGGGATTTCATTTTTTTGTTGTTGTTTTTATTTTTTTCCATTTTAATATTTGTTTTGTTGTTGTAGTTATTTCATATTGTTGTTGTGTTTTCATATGTTTATTGTTTCTGTACTTTGTTTATTTATTTATTGATGTTGCATTTTATTTTTTGTTGTTGTTTTTATTTTTTTCCATTTTAATTTTTGTGTTGTTGCTGTTGTTGTTGTTACTTTCGTTTATTGTTGTGTTTTTCTATATTTATTGTCGTTGTACTTCAGTTATTTATTTGTTGTTGTTGCATCTAATTTTTTAGTTTGTTTTTATCATTTTTGTTGTTGTTTTTATTTTATATAGTTGATTATATGTATATTATTGTTGTTGCATTTCATTTATTTATTTATCTTTGGTTCATTTTATTTTTTTAAGTTTTTGTTATTATTTGTGTATTTGTTGTTTTTCTGTTGATAGTTTCGTAGTCCTCTTTTGTTAATTTTGAAAATTTTCTCTGTCTTTTCACCAAAACAATTTATATAAATACTTACATACATATGTGACGAAATATACATATTGATGCCTATGAATGTATGTATGCACGTGCCTAACCTGCTTTCGAAATGTCACAACAGCGCCTAAGCAACTCTAATCCCTCAACGATAAATGTGAAATGATAATAAAATTATAAAATATGCAATCTGCGCGCTCCGATCGTGAATTTATGAATTATTGAAAGGCGTTTTAATTCGATTTCTTTTCAAAACTGTTTAATTAACTGTTAATAAATGTGCTTTGTTTGGCTTAATGTGAAAACAAAAGATTAAATATGCGCCCATATTTTTTTTTTTTTTTTTGATTTTATGGCTCATTTCTCATTTTTTTGTTGCTCATTTATTATAATTTTTTTATGTATATTTTTTTGTTTCGCTGCTGCGCATGCGCATGCTTTCAAATTATGATAAATAACCGTTTTTGATTGCAAATGCTTTTATGTTTTTGTAGTTGTTGTTCGTTTTTGTTTTATATTTGCGTGACAGTAATATATGAGTGGACATTAAATTTGTTTTAATTGGCTGAAGGTCGCTGAAGGCCTTTACTTTCGTTGCATATTTTAAACGTCCGTTATCAAGTTATGAAAGCTTTCGAAATATTTTCATGTAACTATCTATTTTTAGAGCGATCACGCACATGTGAACATGTGGTAAATGAAGTATTGCCCATCCATAGTTAATGAGTTGAAGCGCAGTCTATTGTAATAGCTCATCTTTCATAATTTAGTTGATACTATTTATGTCTCTGTTTGATTTACTTTAATAACTCAAGGCATTTTCGGCTCTGTTTTTTTGTTTCGCAAGTTGTACTTGTTCTCTTCAATCTGGTTGACGCTTCCCTCTTGCTGTGGCATCACCAGTTGGTCCCGAATTCAGTTTACATACATATTTTGAGGATCTAGTTTCATCTGGCCGATGTTTGTCGTAGCCAATAGAGACTGCGCTTTGATTCGATGAAAATCTTATGCTTTGGCATATATTCGTTGTTGTTGTTGTAGCGGCAGAAAACTTTCCTGAAGTAATTTTGAGGCATGTTGTCGAGTTGACAGTCCTTGGCCGGATACAAATACGGTTCTCTTCTTATTACTTAGTTCCGGCTGTCGTGAGAACGGATGGCATATAGCCATTTTCTTTTTCCACTCCATAAACAAGCGTTGTGTTCGTGAAATGTAAAAAACCGTAACTGACGACTAAACAGACGATCTTGATCTAGCTGGCTGGTATTAGTTTCTCCAAGCATTATACTGAAAGAATGGTACGACAACAAGTTGGTTCAAGCTTTGGTGGAGGTTAATACCAAAGTCAAGTGAAGAGATAAAGCCATTACTTTGAGTTCAACCTCAATTTCGCAAAGGCAACCCCTGCTTGCAGAATAGCCTTTATTCGGGTAGCCATGATTTTGTTCCAATACGCTGTCAAATTCATCAAGATATCGGGGAATCGAATCGCTACTTGCCAAAGACCTTTTGAGTTCTGCAAAAAAGTGTTCTTCGAAATTTTCAATTTGCTTATCTGGAATTTACTCTTTGTAACTCTTGCGGTATGCGGTCTTTATCCTGTTGAAGATTTTTTTTTATTTTGGACGTTGAGATCCCATTGACTCAAGCTTTAAGAAGCTTTGATTCAAAATATGAATATAATCGGATGCGGTCATTCGTCCTAAAATCCTGTAGCATTAACGACAGTAACCAACCTTTTTTTTTAGGGTCGACAAACATTTTGAAACTTGACGCAAAAAACATAGTTTGTACGTTTTGGTCAGCTAATTTCAAAGTACCCTTGGCTTTGGTGAGGATTCGGTATTTTTGTAGATTTCCACTTGGTGGGCACGCTTTTAAGGCCCACGAAATAAATGCATAAGAGTTGATAAATTTCAACAGCCTTATTGTTCATTAGTACTGTTTATTTTATTAAAACTTCGCAATTTGAACATTAATTGCTTTATATGAGATAAGGGATTCGGCTTGATCTTTTATCCATGTGTATATTTTACTGTTTTACAGATCTTACTTATTGACTTTTATTTCTCTTTAGTCTTATTTACGTTTTTTGAATATTTTTTCCAGATTTTGTATAACCGATTTTTTCTACCAACTCTCTATATATTGGAAACCCGAAGATTAATGCCTGGGAATAAACGGGGTAAGTTTAATTACATTTTTTGCATTTTTTTATTTTTTGCATTTTTGAAGAATTTGTCCTAGAGACAACAGTTGTAAAATACGTCCGATAGCTTGTAATACTTTTTGTATTCTGAATATACCCTATATTAAGTTTGCCACCAAGTTTATAACATCCGGAAGGAAACGTTGGAGACCCAACAAAATATATGTATATATATAAATGATTAGCATGACGAGCTGAGTAAATTTAGCCCTGTCCGTCTGTTTGTCTGTATGTACGCAAACTAGTGCCTCAATTTTTGAGTTATCGATCTGAAAACTTGAATACGATCCTTTTTAAAGAAGCTTGGTTGAACCGCCTATATCGGACTACTATAGCATATATCTGCCATATAAATTGAACTATCAGAATCAAGTGCTTGTATGGAAAACTTTTTCTTTTCTCGAGATATCTTCACAAAATTTGGTATGAAATATTACAATCTCCAAAGAAATTGTTCAGGCGATTTGAATTAAGTCTACTCGAAATCTCCCAGTGCGACTCTGATTTAGCGCCATCTGTTTGTCAGAAGGGAAATTTATCACAGCTGATTTATACACTTCAAAAACGGGCACTTTCTCCATGATTCCGCATGGATGGAGCAGCTGATTTGATCTGCCCTTCGTATGTGGGTGCTGCGCCTTGGACAAGCTTCTAAGAGGCGCTGCGGGCCTAATGTGTGCGTCCAAGACTTTATCAATCGTTTTACTCAGAAAGAAAATTAAGCTTATTGGCTTAAACTCTTTTTAGTTGGTTGTGTTGTTCCTACCTGGCTTCGGTATGGAAATTATCTTCTCTAGCGCCTCCTAAAAATCGCCTTTAGCCATGCCACGGATAGACAAAGCGCATTTTGCAGCATTGCCGGAATAATTCCGTCCGTACCGGGAGATTTATATGAGTTGAATGAGCGGATTGCGCATTCTATTTGATTCTCCGTAAATATGTGTTCGGGAACGTTCGGGAACGCATCCTTACAGCCTGGAAAGCGTACATTGACTAGGTCTTCCAATGAGTCCTGGCAGTTGTCCGTACTCCCCACTACTTTTGCGAATTAGACCGTGCGAGGTGAGTCTTTTGGATAATAGTTTCCTAAGTCTCGCCACCTCCTGGGTTTTTACAAATCCACTCCAAAAGTATTTATATTCAATCCAACATACCTCGCTTTCTGCTATCTTTGCCCAGTTGAAGCATTCCCGTATTTCGCTTCTGAAAGACCCAAGCTTCTTGTTCCACAAAGGGGGCTTCGTTTTGTGCTTGAGTCGCAGCGTGGGCCATGCGTAGTGAAGTGTTGTATTTAGGGCAATCGTAATTATAGTCAACGCCCTCTTGCCTAATAGTAACTGCTCGTGGAGATCCCAGTTTATATTCCTGAGATTTCTCCTGGCCTCGTTCTTGATATTTGCTTCCGATCTAATGGAGAAGTAAACGTATCTGAGGTCAAAAAACGACGGTGCGCTTAGCACCCTTCTGTTTTCTACCAATGCCTCTCTACTTGTGTATAGTGTTATGATCGTAAAAGTGAAAACCAGTAATGTTTTTCGGACAGTAAACTTGGGTTCTAATCAGTTGATATACTATTTCTATGTTATAGATTGTAGCGAGTACTTTTTTTCTTAGCGATGTAAAGTCAAATCGGTATGGTTTCAATAAAATTCTCACACAGTGCTGGGCTGATACAAATTGAAACCGAATGGTTAGTCCTTATGCGGCTTATTGAAATAGTTATTGATTTAAATATAAACATGTGTAAGTAAGCTTACATCTTATGATTTTTTTTCTTAACCATCGTCCAGTATCATTCCACAAATAGATTTCTGTCATGTCCATTAACAGTCATAAAATGAGCACTGTGTTGGTCCTCATACCCCACTTAGCATAACCTAATGACTGCCCACACATGCTGTCTAAATTTACCCAGATACTTAATGCAGTCAACTGTTTAATTGTTATCAGCATCTTGATCGATATCGATACATTAATAAATGCTCGCCTTTGATTCCCTGGTGAATTGCCAAAGCACAGGCGATATGTTTCTTCCACAAATAAACATATGGACTGTATAATTTATGCCTATAATAACTAGTTCTGTAGTATTTGTAGTTTACTGGCCAGATTTTAACCATGCAATTATCAACAACTCACACGCCTTAGCACATTCATACACACATACAAACGTACAGAGATGCAATCATATGCACCTGTGCTATTTATAAGGACATTCCATATTTATAATTGTATGATGCTTAATGATGCCAACAGCAGCTGTGCTGATAAAAGCCTGACCACAATTGGTTTGCTGCTCTTCAAAAATGGTGATAAGCAGAAGTTGCAACAGCTTCATGGCATTACATTGTTATTAGTATGGTGCAAGTAGTGTGCCACATTATTATTTTCATTTGACTACAATGGGAAGGAATATTTCTCGCATTACTGCATGTATTCCCTGAATTATTATTTCATGCTTATGGCAACCAACCTGTGTGGCCGGGGAATATTTAAAAGCCCTTGAGATTAAGTTAGCATTTTACAAGCATAAATAGTTTGAAGAGTTGACAGAATGAGAGCAATGGATTTTGAAGGTGAAACAAGCTGCAGGTAATTAGTTTTTGTTCTGGGTACAGGTACAGTGGAAATGTGTGGAGGAATTAATGGTTGTCTACCGAAAGTAAAGTTTTTAACAAAAAACGAATTCCATAAAAATATCTTTCTAATTTAGATCACCTCTGGGAGTTCTACAATATTATGCTCCGGTCTTAAAACTTTCCGTTAGTCTTTGCATCTTTTCGTAGAATTTTCAAGCATTACCCCTGTCGGTCAGCTTGTCAAGCTCTTCGTGCTCACGCATTTCGGCCTCTCTCTTTTTTGTCTGCAAATGCGTCTTGATTCCCTTTTTAGCACTCGGTGTCTATCCCATCCCGTACGTGTTGTGATCAATTGTACCAGCGAAGTAGGTGGTCTGTTTTTTCTCCACTGCAACACGGCCTGCTCATTGTACCTGTTGTACTTTGCCGAAAACCAATGGTTTCGTTTGCAGTTGACGGCTTGAAATGCCGTCCCACAGTTCCCTTATACGGAGTTGCTGATGAGTGCTCTCACAGAGCAGGAGTGCAAGTCGAACAAAAAATCGTTCGGTTGTCTGTTGCAATTACAAGTTCTCCACGTCGAATCTTCCTTGTGTTTGTTGACGTACGTCGTTTGCTGCAAAGAGGCGGGTGTGTCTCTTCTCCGCATCAAGATAGTGGTCCGAGTCAATGCTAAGACCTCGCAGCATACGCACATCTAAACCACTGGAGACGTATCTTCCGTCTATTACAACATGATCGATCTGGTTGTGGTTTTTCGATCCGAAGACAGCCAGGTAACTTGATGAATTTTCTTATGCTGGAATCCAATACTACAGATAACTATATTTCGGACCCCGGCGAAGTCGATCAGCCTAAAGCCATTTGGGGTTGTTTCATTTTGAAAGCAGACTTTACCGATCGTTGTGCCAAATATACCTACATACTTTACCCACCCTGACGTTAAAGTCGCCAAACACGATTTCGATTTCGTGGCAGTGGCAACTCTCATAGGTACGCTCCAAACTCTCATAAAAGTCATCTCTTCCGTCGGGGTGTGGGCGAAAATTAGCGATATGTGGAAAAACTTCGCTGTGATGCGAATTGTGGCTAAACGTTCATCCACCGGCGTGAATGACAGTGCTCGGCGATGGAGTCTCTCTCCCACACCGAATTTGCGCTCCTTTAAATGGCCACTATAGTAAATGCCACCTTCTCGTCTCAGCCCTTGTTTCGTCCATCGCACTTCTTGGACATCGGTGATGTCAGCCTTTACTCTGGGCAGCGACACCTTACCAATTAAGGGACCGTACATTCTTGATGCATGCCCCTAAATCATAGTCCTTATTCCGTTTGCTGTGGTCGTCATCAAAGGGGGGTTGCTCTTCAGAGGCTGTTGTTCCATTTTCATTTGGGGCTTTTTTTACGTGGCGGGCCCCAAACCCAGCGCGCAACCCTGAAGATTGATGGTTTGCCTTCTCACTATAGCTCGTTTTCAAACGGAAGATCTTTGGCTACACAGAGGATACTTGGTCTAAGACCGGAAGACCGAAGCTGCTTGAGCCATATGTTCATAAAAGAATCGTTTCGGGCCACTCCCAAGTGAATTGCGCTCAGAAAACTTTCCTCACTTCTACACATTACTCCATCCCCCTTAAAAAAAGTTGTGCACACTCGATTAATAAATTGGTCTTTTTTCTGTATATCGATATATTTTTAATGTCTCGCGGTCGGTATTGAACGAGTTTGTTCAGCTTTCTGTTATTTTGTTAGTTGATTTATTTCTCATGTTGTTCGCCTTAAGGAAGCTCCAAACATGATCGAAAAAGTGTTTTTTGAAAATTTTAGGTGCTAGTCCTAATCTGGCATACAACTTTCTTGCTTTTGCAGACTTCATTTTTGTAGTTTTGCCATACAACTAAGATTATTTTGCTAAATTTGTGAAAAAGGGACACAAAGAAAAATCCTCTTAATATTTTCTAAGACTAAATTTTGCCAATATTTCTGAAACCTCAACACCGTGAATACCGCGATTGCATAAATTTCCAGCAGAAACATGTCAAAATGCACTTTGAGAAGAAAACGGGCTAAAATTAATGATTGCAACACTGCGCACTGCCGCCGCGACTGTGGCCTCCGCTTCTTACTTTGCTGTCAGCGCTGTCAACATAATTTTTTAAAACGACATATTTTATTAATCAATTTATGGCACGCTTCAAAAACAGCAAAGCCATACGCGCACATACACACATACATACATGCAGACTGCTGCTGGCAGCTCTGACAGAAATCGATCGCAATGCAACACAGTTGCGCCACACAACAAAAACACAAACAGAAACAGAAAAGCCAAGCGATCAGTGCAAAAATATGCTAAAGTCCGCCATAAACAAGTGAGGCCCAAAAAACACAAACGCAATAATAATAAGAAATGATAAAAATTGCAATAAGCCAACAACAGCAACAAACAAATGCGCAATGCACTTATGACCATAACGACGTGGTTTCATTGATTGCCGCTTGCCGAGTGCTGCTGCTGCTGTTGTCATATTTGCTGTCGTTGTTGTTGTTGCTGCTGCTTTTGTGTGGCATAAAAAGTGCGCCAGCTATTTGTGCTGGCCATAAATGTGGCATTCGGCTGCGCCGTATTGCAAACAGAAATTATTTCATACCTACCGAACAGCGCGTTGGTGATTTACGCGCATGCGCACGCAGTCGAACGCATTGTGAACGGCGGCCTGTGGCAGCCCCACTTTCGGCTTTGAAGCTATGCGATGTCAATATTTTGTGGCAATATTGCGTTCATTGCGCTCACGATCACTTCGCGCGGCTGCCTCTTTGCTGATGCGCGCGCGTTGTTTGTGTATTGCGTGTGTGTGTATTGGCGCTGTGGCGATATGACAACCTGCGAGCGCGTCTGTCAGCGCGACAGCAATCGATCCAGCCGCGCCGACGATCGATCAAATGCGCGTGCGCGGCCACTGAGTGAGTGTTGATGTTGTTGATGCGCGGCACATGACAAACTCACCACATATTGTTATACCCCGAACGGGGTTAGTATGTTCGTAAGACCCAGTAGGAAACCTCGGAACCCTCTGAAGTATAACGAGTATATACTCAAATGATCAACGCCTCGAGCTGAATCGATCTGAAATTTTGAACACATCCTCATATCCGGCCACTATAATATATGTATAGCTGCCATATAAGCTGATCAATTAAAATCAAGTCCTTGCAGGGAAAACTTTTTTATTTGAGAATATATCTTCACGAAACTATGCATGGGTTTTTATCTATAGCAATAATATATTCTCTGAAGAAATTGTTCTGATTGGACCACTATAGCATATGGTTGCCAAACAAACTGAATGATCGGAATCAAGTATTTGTATGGACAACTCATCTATTTGATGTGATATCGTCACCAAATTCCGCATGAATTATTTTTTAAGGCAACGGTATATTCTCCCAAAAAATAGTTCAGATCGGGCCACTATAGCATATGGTTGCCAAACAAAATGATTGGTCAAAATGAAATACCTGTATGGACAACTTTTTTATTTGATAAAATATATACACTAAATTTGGTCCTCCTTATGCTGCAAGACAAAGGCATAATCTCCCCAAAAATTGTTCAAATCGGACCACTATAGCATATAGTTGCCGTACAAACTGAACAATAAAAATCAAGAAAAAATCCTTTTTATACCCTTAAATACTCTGGGAAATGCAACTGTGGAGGGTATTATAGTTTCGGTGCAGTCGAAGCTAACGTTTTCTCTTGCTGTTGTATGTACACATGAATGTATGTATGTATGTATTGAACTGCGGACGACTCCAATTCATAGCGAGTGCCTCATATATTTCTCCATCGCTTAATATGCGTTCGCTTGCATTACAATTCATTTCATATCTAAGTCGCTTACTTCTACTTCTATGTGTGCGTGTGCCTGTTGTCGGCTCACTTGCCGCTTGACAGCAGTTATGGCAGCATCTGACGTTTGACAGACGCAGCTGTCGGCCACTGTGACTGACAGCAGCGCACACGCTTGGCGGCCACCGTCAATTTTTTGAATGCTTAATATATTGCAGTAGTTGTTGCATTTGTTGTTGTTGCTGTTGTTATTATGCGGTTGTGGCATGTGTTGCCATACGCCATATTCACGTCTTTATGGAATTCAGAGCAAAAGTTTGTCATATTTCAACAACTGCGCTGGCGCACACATTCAACAGCAACAACAAAAACGACAGTTTTGTTGCTGCTTTTGCATGTTTCGACCATTGGTTCGTTAACTCCTCTCCATATGCGCATAATGAGTTATATATTTTTTCGTTGCAACATTGATTTGTTTCAAAATAATTTTTCTTCTTTGTTTCGTTGTTGTATATCATATTCATTATATCTGTTTTGATTCATTGTGCATGTCCATTTTGGGCAGCCTGCAATATTTTTGTATTGCTTTGTAATTAAGCTGTGCTAATTTTTCAAATTTTTCTACTCGCTTAAGTTTTGCTCTTAATTAGTTATTTATGTCGAAGATTTTGTTTCTGAAAAATTTTCATTTTTCACAAATTTGGTGTTGACGGATTAGATTTTTGTCTGATATCTATGGTGGTAAGAATTTTGTAATAGTGGATTATGCGATATGTGTATACATACGTACTTATATATGTATGTATGTATATGTTCTAGAATTGCAGGTACTAGTCGTAGGTCTGAAGACCTACATGCTTCTATCTTAGTCTAGCAAAAGCTGCAACAGTGAAGGAGAAAGTGCCTAGATATTTCCACCTCATCTGTCTTCCTGCCACTTTAACGGTCTTTTCTCCTTGACTAGTTGTTAGCACACTGTCAGCAAGCTATATTTAGTAGCTCTGCTATCGAATTAGATGCTTGTGATATCTTTACTAAGACTGTTATTATATGTATATACATACATGGCTGTTCTTAGTACATTCGATTACGTTAAAACTCCGTTGAAGATAGAAGATTAAAGCTGCAGTTTCACTGGAGGTCATGCATACATATGTAGCTAGGCATGGTAATGTTATTATATTTCAAAATATTTTAGAAACTATCGGTTCGTTAAAATGTCTTATTAGTGAGATTTCCAGTATTCTAGCTCTTTCTTAAATATCAGCAATATAACTCAAACCTTTACTGAAAGATAATCATTCCTTTGTCAAATAGCAATCACGAGTATATCCACAGCGTTTAGTAGTATTATTTCATGGGGTCAGCATCTCTGAAAAGTCATGTAGTTAATTGCAATAAACAGTCTCGTTCACAGTTTCCCATGTTCAACAAATTGGAAACTGAAGCAGAGATACTTGGTGTTACATCGTTCGACTGACTCGAATAAGACCAATACAACTAATTCTAACCATTCAATGCTTGAGACCTTAGCATATTTTCTTATATATCCATACATCCTACAAGTTCAATTTATCAAAAAGATTGCAGTAGTTTTAACTTTCCTCTTTACTAGAACTATCACCTAGAGCTCTAGCCTACTTAGCCGTTCATCCAAGATAGCCAAAAATTATCGAAAAATTCAATAAAATAACATTCCACGTTTGGAGAATGAATTCTCAGAACATGCTTGCTTAGACCTAGTTCCCCAGTTTGTGAGATATCGATCTGAAATTGTGCACACGTCCTTTTCTCCCCAAGAAGGTGCTCATTTGTCGGGTTCGTTGATATTGGACCACTATAGCACATACATAGTTGCCATATAAACTGATCGATCAAAATCTAGTTTTTGTATCGAAAACTTGTTGGATTTCACAAGAAATCTTCACAAAATTTGGCATACATTATCTTTAAGATAACGCTTCAATCTCTGAAGAATTTGTTCAGATCGAGAAACTATGGCTTACAGCTGCCGTACAAACTGTGCAGTAAAACTCAAGTTCTTATATGAAGAAATTCTTTATTTGATAAAATATCTTCACGAAATTGATGATGAATTATTATTCATGGCAGCTCCATAATATCTGAAGAAGTTTTAGAGAGCGGTGGACTCTACCATATGAGTAGCTGTCATACAAGATCACCGATCAAACTCAAGCCGTTGTATGAAGAACTCTTTTATTTGTCAAGTTATCTTCAAGAAACATTACATTATTAACCAAAACATTGCTATAATCTCCAAACCAATTACACAGATCGGACCACTATAGCATATAGCTGTCATAAAAACTGAACGATCAAAATGTAGTTCATATATGGAAAACTGTTTTGTTTATGAAGGGTATTCTGTTTTTCTTTTTGTTCTTCTGTAAAAAAATCACTGACTTCACCGGTTATCGTCGTGAATGATGTATCTGATATTATTTATAAGTTATGCCAAGGGAAATATAGAAACTTTTCTATGCCTAATCAACAAACACCTTCAGAAAACGAGATGCCATCCACCAGATCCAATTATACAATACTAACACACACACATACATACATATTTGATATATATATTTATCAACTTTTGCATTCGTTCTGAGTTAAAAATTCATTCATTAATTATTTTGTTGCACTAATTGTGCGCTGACATACGCAGCAGTGCTTTCGCACCAAACTAGGTGCCACATGTGGCATACACGAGACACGTTAAATGCATGAAATGCCACATAATCTACGTACACGTTGACAATTGTGAGGAAAAATCGAAATTGAGACAAAAAAGTGATTACTCTTCGAATGCAGTTGAAGTGTGGCATGCGTTGCAAGTGTTGCAAAAACGGCACGCCAAACAAAATAGACGTAAAACACAATTAAATTGCATTTTAACAAGTGACCACTGATATGTCGACAATAGGCTAATGGGCCGTCAGGCCAAGTTAGACCGTATAAGGGGCAGGGGGGCGAGTCACTACGGCAACTAAAGCAAATCAAACGCTGAAATAATTAATTAAAAAAAATGCTAAGGTGGTTCATACATGAGCGCTGCATTGCAGAAACAGACGTTGAACAAGTAAGCAACAACAACAGTAACAACATTGAAGTCAAAATGTAACAACATTTATGAATCGCCGTCACTTCGCGCATTTTTCCTTCTTTTTAAGTATGAGTGTGTGTTTGTTTGTGGTAACTGCACATACACAAACACACACGCATAATTGCTCAACTTAATTTTGCACACACATCGATTTCCATTAATTAATTGCATGTCTCGAGCATTTAGTTGCACTGTGACGTGTTGTGGCCACCATGGATTAATCACCTCCGTCCGACACCGTAAATGCACCAACACCAATGCAACAAGCTGCATATATATTTACACAATATAATAACAACAACAACTTGCATGCTTGCTGCAATTTTTTTTACCTTTTTGTACTCAATTTTTTGTCGTTACTGCCTTTTAGCCGCATGTTGCACGCAATCTGTGGGCAACGGCGTGCCTCCTATACATAAATATCCAAAATAAATATATATCTAATGCGCTTATTAGTTCATATTCTGCGCATGCAACATAAATTAACCGAATTTGTCGTGGCAATTGCGGAGAGCAAGGCAAATTTGTGTGTGCGTGGTAATTATGCTTGGCACTACGTCGCGTATGAGTGACTTTGTTTGGTGTTGCTAATTTAAATTTATGGCCGTAGTGTGTCAATTATAACAAATGAAAGCTAGCTTTTAACATCATAAGTTGGTAGATGAAGACTTCGAGTCTCGAACCAAAGCAGGCAGTAGCAATTATTTGATTTGCGCTGTATTGTCTATCATAAAATTCGTGGCTCTCCTTTCCGATGGAACTTTTCGTAGGCCGATTGCTCTGGCCATTTCACAGAACCAATTTCACTATTTTTTTTTAATTTTGGCGTATATCATATCTTTATTTTAATTTTGATGAATTGTTTCAAGTTGTGGTGGTTGTTTATGAGTTTTTACAATAGCTGAAACTCAAATTACCTAAAAATGTTGTTTCATCTGTCTGAGTAATTAAAATTATGGTTGCCATTTATTTCATTATTTAAATGCCTTTCGATAGTTACAATAATGTTGCCACTTAATATATTATACCCTGAACAGACTACTATGTTAGTATGGGAGGTTAATGAGCTAGAGATAGGCCATTTTTAATCGTTTGGAGTTCGATGACAGTAGTCATTCTTTAGAGTGCCGGCGCTTGAAACGAATTTCAACAGACTCCGTGGCATATCTAACGATACCTTCTCCACTGTTTCATAGCATGGAACCCCAAATGTTTAAAGCGTAGCCTTGCCAATATGGGACAAGTGCACAAGAGATGCTCCATTGTTTCGTTGGTGTCTTGCTCTTGATATTTCCTGCAGTCTTCTCGTGCAGCCCCATTCTTCAGTGAGAGAATTCCAATCAGATTCTCACATTCCCTTCTACCCAACGTCAGTAGGAACTTTGTATAGTATTTCTGACCAATGGTTTTACATATGACTTCGCAGTTAAATTCATCGCATTTGGATTTTCTTTGCCATGCTTCTCTATAGATCGTAGTATAGAAAATGCATGGATTTTCCAATGTTGATCACTTTTTCGGTTGACAGTCGTACACCACTTTCGTTCACTATCTCATTTTCCTCGATACTTTTGTGACCTCGCACGCAGAAGTTAAGTCGCTTGGTTCTGGCGACAATCTCCACTGCTGTCCTGCTTTTCAAGATACTTTTGGCCTATATGCCAAAGACTTTAATATCTTGAATCTAAAGTTGTCTTCTTCGATTTTGCCACTTCTGTCTGTCTCCACAAACGCGAACCAACCCCTCAGTTTTTGAGATAACAAGCTTTTACACACGTCTTGTTCTCCACAAGAAGCTTCTCATTTGTCGTAACCTTCGATATCGGACCACTATAACTTGTAGCTGTCATATAAACTGAATAATCGGAATCAAGTTCTTTTATAGAAAAATTTTAAATTTAACGAGATGAAATTTGGCAACAGTGCAAACTTCGAAGAAATAGTTAAATTAGGACCTCTTTAATATACAGCTGCCATCAAGTTCTTGGTTGGACTCTTTTGCATTTGTAAAGGGTATTCTAGTTTCGGTGCAATCGAAGTGAACGTTTTTTTTTGTTTTTCTTGAAATTAATTTACCTCAGATATACTCGTATATATCTTACTCTTTATTTATAGTTTTTCTAGAATCGAACATATTTTTCATATTTCGATAATTAAGGAATGAAAAAATATCTCCTTATTTAATATATGAGTTTTCAAACACGCATTATTTTAGATGATATATCTTTTAGAATGACGTGCCACCTATAAGTAGTTCCGGTTTTGCAGACGGCGAAACTCTAAAATGCATTTTTCATGAAACAACTTCTTTGGTTGCGATTGTTAGGATATCTTTAGTCTTAATCAATCGATTTTCTCGACATTTGACAGAAATATTTTTTAAATAACTCTCCTGTGAATCAAAAAAAAAAAACTCGTGAAAATTCCAAATTAAGTCAAAAATCGATTTTTTTGGGATAGCCGCCATTTTATGAAATATTTTTTCAGTTTTGTTGTTCCAACTTCCAAACCATAATCCGCCCTTAAATGTATTTTTGTGTGTCTCACAATCATGTTTAACCTTTTCTCAAGTATTCAAAGTGTTTAGAAATATAGTAGGCCATAGTAAAATCGAAGCGGTGTTGCCATATTTTTATTAAAAGCTAAAGAAATTTTCATATTTTGAATAATTTTTAATTTTTATAAAAAGTCTTTGCAAAAATTTTAGAAAAATTATTTCAGGCAGTGTTGCCACCTGAAATTTTTTATTTTTCGGCCCTCTAAACCATTATACGCCCTTAAAGTGACTCACAATAATGTTTAACCTCTTTAGGTTTCAAAGTGTTTAGAAAATAAAATGCCGTCATAGAATCGAGGCGGTGTTGCCATATTCTCTTTAACAATTAAAAAAATTCGTATTTTGCATAATTTTCGATGCCAGCGTAAAGTATTTAGATACAATTAGTTTCTAAATTATTTTAGGCGGTGTTGCCACCTGAACAGAGTTTTTTCAGGTTTCAAAAATATAATACTTCCACAAATGTATTGTTGTGCTCAGAAGTGTTTCGCAATCATATTTTACTTGTTAGAATTCAAAATGTTTAGAAAAATAGTTTGCCATAGTAAAATCGGAGAGGTGTCGCCATATTTTTATTAAAAGTTAAAGAAATTTGCATAGTTTGTTTAATTTTTATGCAAACATAAACTGTTCGCATAAAATTAGTTCCTAAAATTAATTTTAGACAGTATTGCCACCTGACGCGTTTTCTTGTTCGGGCCTACAAAGGCCTCTTAAATTTTTTGTTGAACGTTTAAGTGTGTCGTACACTTTTGGAATATTTGGAAGCATAATATTCCATATTATAGTATAAACAGTGTTGCCATATTTCTGTTTAAAGAAAAATAAATATTAGTATTTTCCATAATTTGTAATGCATAATTAGTGTTTGTATAAGATTAGTTTCCAAAATTATTTTCGACAGTGTTGCCACCATTTCAAATTTTGATAATTAAAAAATTTCAGAATATTAATAAATTTAAACCGGAAGTTTAATAGAATCAAAAGTACTTTGCAATGCGCTGATTAAAAACAAATTAGTCGGTTGTGATAGGGTTGCCACCTAATTAAAAAAAATTAATTTTACATTTAAATTTTATACAATTTCAAACTGACTAACAAACGAGTACATGTGTTTACCTTCATCACATAATTTTCGTATTTAAAACAATTTATCATAGTTTAGACAAGCTGTGTGTTTCTGCCACTGAGACTGTCATATATGGAACTGCTCGATTGAACTAAAATAATTTTTACTTTTTTTTACTATTTTTTTATATGTACATTTTTTTATATTTTTTTTTATAAATTTTTTTAATTGTTTTATTAATGATTTATGCCTTAGTTTTATTTTTCTCTAAATGCCACCAAGTTATTGCATCATCTATTCATGTTGACCGTGTTGGTTCAACTCATATCGTTCGTTTACTGCTCGCGCTCGTTGCGTCTACGTGTTGGTATGTAAATATATATGCGCATATCAAGATGTCGGCTGTCATGCACAAATTGTCATCTCAAATTACCATATTAATAAACAAATTGTCGCGCATTATTGCTTAAGTTGCAATACCGATATTTAAAGTATTTGGCAAAAACGAAAATCAGAAGTCGAGAATGAAGCATATAAAGAGCAGCAAAAAAGGCAAAAATAAATTTTAAAACTAAAAATGCACTGTAAATACTATATTTATGGCAGCCAAAAAAGCAAATTAGTAGCTTAACTTGGCTTACGCATGCGCTTGCGCCACCCGCTCGCTCTCCTTCGCGCGCTTAAACGTTTGACGAAATGTCCAGCTTGATGTGGCTGCCAGCGAGACGCGCTATGTGTGGCTGCTGCTGACACAATTAACAAACTTGTTTCGCGATTTATTACCAAATTATGAAAATACAGTGATTTTTTGCAAAAATAAATTTTTACTTTAAAATTTTTTTTCTAAATTTTTTATTTTTATTTTCTTGTTTTTCTTTTTTTCCAATTTCAATTGCAAAAATGACAAATGAGCTCTAGCGCAAAAATAAATATAGGTACATATTTGTACCGCAATGTGCGTGTGTAATAAATCTAAATCTGTGTATTTTTTGCATCTGAGTTGTTGCAGCAACTAAATTCTGTTATTTAGTTGCTCACAAATATGTCTATTAAATTAAATTGCTTTTTCGACACTATAAGCAATAAACAACAACAAGATACATGCACAGATATGCCTTATGTGTTGCCATTTTACACACTTCGCCACTTGCGCCCCGCGCGTGTGGATGCTACAAGCAGCTGCCACTTGATTTTGTTAATATTTATACCCTCAACAGGGTGTATTGAGCTTGTCATGAAGTTTTTAATACTCATAATTAAACCTCTACAGCAATACTGTATTCTGTGAATCAAGTTCTTGTATGGAAAACGTTTTTATTTGACGAGATATCTGCATGAAATTCGGCATGATCTATTATCTAAGACAACGATGCAATATCCGAAGAAATTGCTAAGATCGAACCACTATAGCATATAGCTGCCCTACAAACTGAACGATCGGAATCAAGTACTTGTATGGAAAGCTTTTTCATTTGAAGAGATATCTTCACGAAATTAGGCATGGATTGTTATTTACAGCAATACTGTATTCTGTGAAGAAATTGTTCAGATCGAACCACGTTATCGTATAGCTGTCATACAAACTGAATCATCAGAATCAAGTACTTATATGGAAAACTTTTTCATTTGTCGATATATTTTCAAGAACTTCAGCATGATCGACTATCTAAGACAATGATGAAACATCCTAAGAAATGGTTCTGATCGGATCAAAAAAGCTTGTAGCTGCCATACAAACTGAACGATCGGAATCAGGTACTTGTATGGAAAACTTTTTCATTTGAAGAGATATCTTCACGAAATTCAGCAGGTTTGATTACCTAAGACAATGCTGCAATCACCGTAGAAATTATTCAGATCGGCCCACTACAGCATATATCTCTCATACGAATTGACCGATCATAGTTCATGTATAGAAACCTTTATATTTGCAAAGGGTATAATAGCTTCACTGCAACTGCAGTTAACATTTTTATATTTATTTTTTATTTTATTTCTTATTATATTAAACTCTGCTTTTGTCAACTGATCACTCATATCTTGGCGGTGCGCCGTGTCGGCGTTTTGACGATCAACGTTCGCAGTTTTGACATCGACCGCCTTATGCGTACGACACTCTGTATGCACATCGTACGCAGTTAGTATGTGGCACCTGCCTTTTACGCCACACGGTGTCACTTGTCAATCAATTTGTCCGAAAAGTCGCGTGCTTTGCAAGCTCCTCCATTCTAACTATCAGCGCTAAGCGCTCAGCTCGGTGCGGCTTACTCATTGACTGCCGCTATTGACTTATGGACTTGGCGCTCGTTTGGCTTCATATTAGATTTATTGTTGTTAATGTTTTTGTTGTTGTTTGTTTCAATAATTTTCCAGTGTTTGTTGGATTTTCCAAATGTGCATACATCATATCGAACGCTATTTTTGTAAACGCACCAACTGTTTTGTCCTACAAATGGCAGTAATGATCAGTCAAATTGTATAAATAATGAAAGCCATAGTGGAATTCATTAAAAAATAATTATGACTGCTTTTTATGGTCGATGTAATTGAATATGAAACACTGCGGGTGGCCTCAAGTTGAAGTCTGTGTTTGAAAAAATATCGAAAGGCGATAATTTTAGTTCCGAGCTTTGTTTGTATGATGTATTTTCTAAGCGAATTTCAGGGTTCTTCTGAGAGATATGTTTGGTTAGAGTTTTCTGTTGAAAGTTTTAGAAATAAAGTGTTTTTCAGTTTCGCAATATGAAATAAATATTAAAGAAAGGCATATAACCGAACTCTTAATAGAGTCTTTATTGATAAACAGGGAGAACTTTTAAACTCTCCAACATTACCATTTCTGTTTGCCTTTCCTGTATACAAGGTGCGTTCCAAAGTAAACACGACTTTTTGAATCTAGCGCCCCCTGGTGGCCAACTATATGTCGAAGACGTTAGAATCTGCTATCTTTATCGATTGTCCAGTGAGAATTTCATGACATTTCATTGATTATAAGTGAAGTTATTACGTTTGTGTTATCGGTGCGAAAATGAGCTCGAACAAAGAGCCAACATTAAATTTTGGTTTTAAATTGGTAAAACTTTTACAGAAACGTTTTAATTGATGAAACAAGTTTATGACGATGATTGCCTATCCCGTAGCAGAGTGCACGAGTGGTTTCAACGTTTTTAAAGTGGTCATGAGCACATAAATGACGATCAACCTGTGGGCCAATCAAAACCCGTGATCACCGATAATTTCACCGGCCCGCGAACCATACCTAACCGTTGTTTTTTCTGGATGAAATGATAGCTCTTGAATCTCGTCAGGTTTACATAACCATTGAACTAAAAACGGGCTTCATCGTTGAACAAAATTTCTCTCGAAAACGTCGGATCTTCTTGCAACTTTTCAAGAGCCCATAGAGCGAAGCGATGTCGTTTAGGAACGGTTTTCGTGTACACTCTTTGCTACGACAGCTATATTTTCTTCACTGCATGCCGGACTTAGTCCGTTCAGTCGAATATTGACTCATAATGAATGCTGAGTCTCAGTATGGGTGATGGTGTTGCGAATAGTACGCTCAGTAGATCGATTAGGTTGACAATAAGTTGAGCGAAACCGTCGAAACACATTCTATATATTTAGAACGTGAATTTTTGTAATTCAGTTGAACGGTTTGTAAACGTTGTTAGGCGTAAGCCTTTCCATGATGAAATACAAAACAATACTGAATAAAAATAACATGACAGCTTGACACGACTCCCGCGTGATCTGTCAAAAAAGGTCTATTGAAAAAAGATCCTCCACTTGGATCACGCGTTATAACTTCGCTGAATATTTCGATGAATTAGCAGCTGAAAACGAAGTTTACAAATAGAAACCTTTGAACTGATAGTCGAAACTAACGTCTATTGCATTTTTAGAGTTTGAGTTTTTGATTCGGAACCTCCCATTAGATGTACTTATAGACGGATGAGAACCCGATACTGCTTATAACTACTACTTATATCTAGTCTATAGTTTATCTTATGGATTTTCAATTATCTTGTCAATAGCAAATTAGTGACACAAAAGTCACTCAATTACTAAATCCTCTAATTAACTCCGCGGCTATAACTAGTTCTCAGCAGGTGCTCTTGGCTTCTTCAACTGTACCAAAATATCGGTCAGAGCCTTACATAAATGCTTTCGAAAAGCAGCAGTTGAGGAAAGCTGCCAAGTTGACAGTGCTTGGCCGAATAAAAATCCAGGTCCGTTCCGGTTACGCAGACCCGACTATCGTGGGAACGGTCTGGTATGTTAACCCTGGTTGGCTTAGGCGTTGCTAAAGTCTGTACTCTCATACTTTATTAAACTGCAAATTCGACTACATATCAATTCGGCAATCTGTGCAAAACCGTTCGATGACAAATTTCCGGAATCACAGTATCTTTCTTTATAATATTTTCAATTCAGTGTAGTCGCATGCTTTTTTACATTCCTGAGATGGGATAACGACGATATAGAAGTATTACTGAAGTCTGTCCATAAATATTTGCAAGATTTTAGGCCGTCACTCATAACCTCGCTTATTTTTTGACCTTTCATAGAATTTCTACGGATTGATGACGGCTGGATGAAAACTTTGGTCTCTGAATAAACTAGTTAGCAAATCTTTAGAGATCTAAGCAGATTCTTTATTGAACGAAAACTTTGGTATCAGAATTAAGAAGTTAGCATTTTTAGAGTTTATGGCCTTTCTTCACTAAGTATTCAAAGCTTCTTTCCCTCAATCAAACTTTCTGTGTTTCAGTCAAAATTCTTCCCATCTGCTCTGCCTCTCAAGGTATTCTTTCACATAACATTCCTTTATAAATCTATTTTCCATATTCTTAACAGTATAACCAGAGAAAGCAAACTTTTATTACCGCAGACATGCTTCAAATTTTGTATGCAAACCAAAAGAATGCTAAAGACCTGAGCAAAAGTGATTGAAAACAAACCAAAAGCCAAAGAAAAGGGGGTAAAGACGAAAAAGGTCCTGTGTGTAAAACAAAGCCCGGACAACACTTTTCTGAGTGTACAAGCAAGCAACATCTTGCACGACATTTAACTAACAAAACACAACAACAAATTCACCAGTTAAAGCAACAAAAATAACAAGCGGTGGATGGCTAGCAGATTACAAGCTCTACTTCTTAGTTGTTGTACAAGAAAACCAGAAATTATAAAACCGAAAA
Organism: Bactrocera tryoni; assembly: GCF_016617805.1. Classification (NCBI taxonomy): domain Eukaryota; kingdom Metazoa; phylum Arthropoda; class Insecta; order Diptera; family Tephritidae; genus Bactrocera; species Bactrocera tryoni. Next base: position 16,641,200 of record NC_052500.1, read on the forward strand.
GTTTGAGACAGAACTTTTTTCTACACAGCAACAATACCAACAACAAAATGTTCTTCGGCAACAACAATTTAACAAGCAAAATCTATGTAAATGTTTAATCGGCGAAGGTGTGAGTGCAATGCGATGAAGCGTGGAATGTGCGTGCGGCGGGGTTTCGTGGCGGCATGGGTTCAATGGGGCGCTGTGTCTCGGCTGATGAAGTGCGTAAAGTAATTTTAATAGAAAATTGATTTATAATTGGAAAATGTTTTCCAGAAATTGATTTGCCACAAAGACCGCAGCGCAACGCAACGCAACTCAACATAGCATAGCACGGCACAGTGCGGCATAACACAGCTAAGCGCCGCATAGCAAGCCGCGAGCAGCTCTCAGCCCATTTTAAGTTTTGAGAAGTTTGTCTACTTATTTTCATTTTTGTCTTGCAAGCACCACTGAACTGCTGAAACGAGTTTCGCTGAGGGGAGATGGTCTAACGCCATCGCTGACGGTGATGATGACTTTGATGAGCAAAATTTCTTTACTTTCAGTTTTGAGAATATACATACATAATATATATGTACATATACATACATATGTCGATTTCAATACGTATGCACCTGTAGGCACTACTTTTGGAAGAGTCATATTCCAATATCTGCTTAAGGTGTGCTCAGCAAGTCGCTGCTTAGTTTTAGCCCACTTATGCGTATCTACACACAACTATCTATGTGCTCGTCAACTCGTGTTGTTAGCATTTGAGGCGTTGCCATGGCCAACACCATCGTCTGCACTCGAAACTGAAACTTCTTTTACGCTGAAGTCAAAACCCTAAGAAAAGGAGCAAGAAAGAACGAAAGTAGTTGAAAATCGTTAAAAACAAAAGTCCTTGCAATTCCTAGTGCATGGCTGCAATTCTTCATACTTTTTGCATCTTCGTTTGGCTGCTTTGAGTACTTACTTTCGCTTAGCGAATTTGATGCTTTCTAGTGGTTGCTAAACTGGTGTTTGTGCAATACACAGTAGGACTGGTTTAAGCAAATGTGAAGTAAAAATAAATTAACTGAAGGAATGGAAAAACAAGGACAGATGTTAACTTTGGCTGCTCCGAAGCTATAATACCTTTCATAGTTACATTTCTTTCAGCATAAAAGTGTATAGAAAAATCTGTATCCCCATTCTGATCGATGATTTTTGTGTGGTAGCTATAAGCTATAGTGAATCGAAGTCAACAATTTTTTGGACATTGTAGTGTTGCTTTGGACAATAAACTGTAACAAATTTCATGAGGATAAATAAATAAATAAATAAAGAATCCATATCAAATTTTTTCTTAAACTTATCTCATCAAATGAAAAAGTTTTCCGTACAAGCACTTCATTCCGATCATTCAGTTTGTATGGCAGCTATATCCAGTACTGATCCTACATCGTCGGATCAGACAAATGAGCAGCTTCTTGAGCAAAAAACTATATGTGCAGCATTTCAGATCGATAGTACCTTGAAAATTGAGGGACTAGTTCGCGTACATACAGACCGAAAGACAAACTGTCATATCTAAATCGACTCAATATGTTACGCTGATCACTTATGTACATACTCTATAGGGTCTCAGATGTTTTCTTTCTGGAAGTTACAAACTTCTGGTTAAACTTAATACATTCTGCTCAGAGTATAAGTGTAAAGTGTTAAACATTTTAGAATTTTCTATTTAGATGCATTGGAACTGAGAGCGACCTATTTCATCTGATTTCCGTTGAACGTTTTGTTTTGATAACATTAAGCACTCGTCTTTTCTGAAGTCCACTAATCTTTTTCAGCAAAGATCAGAATCTTTGAATCAAAAAAAATTCAGTTCAGGACGGTTCTGAAATCCTTAAACTTTGCTATATGTCTTTGGAATTTATTCCAATATAAAGCACGGAGATTATTCAGAGTCTTAGAAAATTTATCAGTTCACACATAAGTGTGTCGGAGAGTTTCTAGTTGGTTTGGCACTGGTCTAGCTAAATTGGACCATTTCTGTCTTAGCAACAATTATACGAGTCCGCAGTTCTTTAAGGTTTCTAAAACATAGATAAATTTGGATCACCCTTAAGTAGACTAATCTAGAAACACATGACGGATTCATTATCTCACATGTTTCGACTTTCTTCAAAAATTATTCCATTAAAGCATACAAAAAGTCTTGAAAGTTCCACCTTGTTCTTGTTGTAGTCTCATTGTGTTTTAAGTCCTCCATCATCTCATATTTGGGACATTGGCTCCCAGCTGTCGCATAACGCCTTGAGCTATCTAGGTTTAAGTCAACTGGTCTACTAAGATTTGCCTCTGTTGGTAGTAGTCTGGTACCGTCTTTTGCATTCGAAATATTATTTCATGAACCTAAAATACTGCAAGTGTTTTGTCATTGATATTTTAGTATATTTTATAGACTCGTGTTGTCTAGATAACTTGATGATCTATGGACTGTTCGCTTCATTAAAATTGCTTTAAGTACTAATGAGAACTAGGACTAGGTCTGTTCCCATAATAAACAAACGGGTCTAAGTAACCAGAATGTAGGTTGGTAGGTAGAGGGGCTGTCTCACGACGCACCCTGCACCTAGGTCTCCAAGAGGTTATTTGAGGTACCACAGGGACTTACATCACTTATGTGTCCTCTCGGAACCAGTTCTTGCTTCTGATTAAGTTCATATAGAAACCCTCTACCAGAATAACTGGATCATATATTGAGCGAACGACTGGTGACACAGAAGCCTGTCTAGCCGCTCCCACCAAAAATTGAAGTTTAGTATACATTTAGTATAAACTACAATTTCAGAGAGTACTGTTCTCAAAACCCTATTAGAAACCCATTCCAGTCCCACAGTAATACAACTAAATTTCAGCTGCCTTCTCAGCAGCACCCACAGTCGCTTACAGTCTTATCGGTGTTGCTGGTTTTTAAAGATGTGCGCTTTCTCTCTTTCGCTGACGCGGCTGCTGACTCTCCACCTCTATGTCCCTCACTCGCTTTTCTCACCGCTCAGCTGCTAGCGAAAACTTTTCCAATTGACTTTGCTTACGTTGGTATTTTTCTTGCTAACAGCTTTTCCCACCAACAACGCTAACCATGTGGCAAGTAAACAGAGCTCTCAGCGTCTGAAGGGTGAAGAGGCAGCAAATAAAAGAGATAAGCGTGTAAGAAGTGCTAAGATGTGGCGAGGTGCGTTAATGCGGCCACAACACAAGCGGTTGAGGCAACCGAAGGCGAAGAAGAAGAGGAAGCCAAAGTAGCAGGCAAAGGCGACGAGGAAGCAGCTCCGGTGGCTACATTGTAATTTTGAAAATGAGTAAAGTTTTTCCAACCTTAAAGTGGGTTTCTGTGGCTGCTGCCAAAGCGAAAATAAGCACAAACATACAGACATACACACACACACACACACTTGCAACCCATTTGAATGCTGTGGCAGTGGCAAGTGCTCGAAAAGTTACAAGGAGAAAAATTTAGAAATTTTGCTATCTTTGCATTTGCTGCTTTTAAATACTTTACCGCTATGCGCAGCATTTCCGAAGAAACTGACAATGCCACCGCGCAGTTGAGGTCCTTCAAAGTCATCTTCAACTGGCGGGCACGTCTTCTTTGTGGCGTATTGTTTTTGACGTTGGCCGCTCTGAAGCGGAAACTATTACGAGTCGCTGGCGCTGGCGCTGCCACTTCTTTCAAAGCTTCTGCCGTTTATGTGGCAATGTGGCAGCTTTGGTCGGCTGCCGCGTCGGCTTTTAGCATTAGTCGCTGTGCGTGCGGACACACGCTCCGGCCCCGTTCCCCGTCCCAGCGGCCTGTGACGTCGGCCTGCGGCTGTTGCGGTTCATTTAATTGAATTACGAGAGTATTTTTATTGAGTTCGCGCAACATACACATAAAAGGATTAACACGCGAAAACTTTTTTGATTTACCGCCTTATCTTTCGTTCATTTGAGAAATTCTTCGGCAGCTGCCTTCACTTCCTGCCCTCCTCGGCGTAAACTTGGTTGCGCTTTGATGCCTACAAAGTCATTTATTTGCACATTCTTCCTCTTAATAAAGCTGCTAATACCGCCGCCGGGTCGCGGGCGTACGACGAGCGGCCAACCGACGTGTCCGCTTATCGCTGACTGGTGCAGAACCCTGCTTGACAATTTCACTTTGTAATTCATTTTATTTATTGTAGGCGCTAATGTCCTTCAGAAGCCTTGCCTCACTGTCACACACACACACTCACCTTGAGATTTATATATATACATATTTGCAAAGCCGATTCTTACTTTCCTTTGCCGCCCCATGGTGACCATCACACCTCTGCTTTCCTTTATTATTCATCTTCTTCTTCGCCTTCACTGGCACACTTTGAAATTAATTTGCTTCTGCACGCAATTGTCGTCAGACGGCATAACAACAGCAACAATGCAGTGAGAGAGTGCAACCATTTTGCCTGCATTACGTGCAATGAAAGCAAGTACCGTTCAAGTGTGTCGCCGTAGAGAACGAAAAAAGATAATTTTTCACCTGACTGCCTTATCTTCTGTGCGACGCTTCCTTTATGCTCGCCACCTTTCTCACTCTCACTGTGTGCTTTTGCCGCAGGAAGAACGTACCGCTTGTTGTCCATCGGCCGATTTACGCCATCCATTGCAGCGGCTCAGCATTTAATTATTTCTCATTTTTAATTTACAACCACTCGACTGCTTTGATTAATTTGCGCGTAACAGTGTAGAAAATAAATTTCACAGATTTCACCCGAAGCGCCGTTGGTCAGCGCCTTCGTTGCAATGTCACCTGTGGAGATGGAAAATCTATAATTGATTACTTTAAATTTAGTTTTCTGCAAGCGGCATTGTATGACCTTTAAGTTGAAATGGTCAAAGTAACCATGGATATTGATAAATCGTCCACTTAAGAAATCGAGAATTCCTTCGAAACAAATTTTTACGATTCGCGGGATTTCTCTTTTCCATAACTTTCAAATTCACCATTCGGAGCCGTGGAATACGTCCCATCTCAAGGGGCAGAAAGCTGGGCATTCGCATAGTCAATATTCCAGCGTGTTATTATTCTTCGCGCATGCTTTGCATTCCGCTGAATCCACTTATCCCATTTTCTGAAGGTGAGATTTTAAAGGTAGGTGCCCTCTGGTGACCCCTGTAATGTCACTAAGCTCGCTTTTGCCAAGAAGTAGGGACTTTTTGATCTGTTCGCCTTAACAATACCCCAAAGTAACTTTGTGTTAAGCTTTGAGTTATTTGTGTTCCGGGACTAGAGGTGTACCTTAAGGTTCTATTGCTTCAAACAACTCTTGAATGACCCGAATGGCCTGGGGCAACTTGTGTTTCCAGCTGCCTCCGAGCGGACCGGCTTCTCCAGCTTACATCCGCCTTGTCTGTACACTAAAAAATTTATGGACGTGCTGGTTAGAGCAGAAGTCCTGTTGGCATCTTCTGTTATGCGCATAATTTCTTTACTGATCTTCCTTTCCCCATCGCATTGCCGACTTAGCCAAAGTTCATTGACAAGGGCGAGTATGATACCATGCTCGTAGTGACGCCGAGTCGGACTCCATTGGCCTAAAATCATACTCCAGCTGGCTGTAAGCATTGCGTCATACTTCACTTGTAGGTGTGTTGGCCGGATGTCGAGGATAACCTACGGAGTTCTTCTAATGGTAGCGCCCTTAAAACCATTATTAGTGAAAACGTGCTCTCCATTTACCACAGTCCATTTGAAATTCAACGGCTAGCTTTTGGAATTTATATTTACGAAAAATATCTATTGTAGTTCACTATCTTATAACGACGTCCAGTTTGTTTAACGTGGGCTCCTACTGACGACAACCTTACCCCACGGCGTTGAAAAGCACAGCGGATCAAATCAATGCGTTGATCTGCGTCCCGAAAATGCCGTAATTTGTGTGTGTCAGTTGTTTCCGCATTCGGATTTTAACCACAGCCACCACGATACTCCCCGAGGTGTCATTACGCATTTGGAGCTCAACAAACCCAACGTCCCTAATGTTCTTATAAGTCACTTCTTTAGGACTATTATCCCAACAGTCTTTAGGACTATTATCCCAAGACTATTATGTTGCTTCCCACCATACAGCGGTTCCATAAGTGGCACAGGCCATAAACAAGCCACGATATATTGTGCGAACGGCTCGTTGTCGGAAACCCCAATCACCCCGCAAAATGCGTCGTACTTTACCTACGGATGCCTGTGGTCGCTTTTTCACATACGCTAAGTGTGGAGTGACACACATTCTTTCACCCGAACAATCGGTGAACGAACGAGTGACCTTCGAAGAAGGAGGTCACCGGCATACGCAGAACACTTACAGAGTGGCTCGAGCTGCCCAAGCAGATAACTATCTCATAGCAGTGAGATTTACGGATTTGTATCCGAAAACGGATTTTCAACTCGCCAGAATGCCTCAAAATTACTTGGATTATGTATTTTACCATCCGCCGTTGTATCTCAAGGATCCAATAGTGCAAAACAAAAGGCTCTGCCTGGGTTCTATAGTTTGCAGTTTTGCTACATATGCGTTGCATTATTTCCCTGGAGAAGCCTAATTCAGATCAGCTCAGTATTTGATTGTAACCCTGTGTGCCAGCATTTCATTTACCGAAAGACGATTTCTGATTCGTCTTGCTTCGCTTCGGGAGGCAGTGCTTAATCGCCACGTGCGTTGCTGTCGTAAAGAAGCCTCTAGTCAGCTGATTGAATTCTTCATCAATCGATTTACTTAGAAGTTAAAAACAGCTTTTCTTACTCAAAGAGAGAGAGGCCGAATGTTAAATTAGCTGGATCTGGTAGTTCCAATATCGCACACAGAACCACTACATCAGTTCACACTGGTCCATTTACCACATGGACGAAGAAATACATTCGAATCATATCCATCACGAGAAAAGTGGGCGAATTGGATTGTTAGCGTATAGTTTGGTTTTGGATCTGCATCGGTTAGGCAGAGAGTTGATGTGGGAACTCTGAATGTATTACCCACCCATCCGCTCACCTTAAATCCGCTATTTTAAATATGTTGCTCAATCGGAATAACCGCTTTCTAGATTTGTGGATAAATGTTTTCGTTGTCGACAACCGTAGCTCTGACAAAATCTAACTTAAGCCTGGTTAGAAAATATTGAGAGAACCAATTTGAAATCCAAAACCCTTGCCATAAAGTTTCATCCCCACACAACTCTTGTTGGACCTACACGGCTCTAAATTTGATTGACTAAGGGCGGGCTTCAATCTAGGTAATAACCAGTGATAACCAACAGACCACTGTTATTCCAAAAGAAATAATCACATACCGATCAAAAACCGTTACTCACCCACACATTAATACATATCGACCGCGAGTGCTATCTGCTCGCTGAATTTATAACCACGTTCGATATTATGACTTCGGCGAGATCACTTTCGTCAACGCTGACATAAATCACCCGTTAAGTGTACAACCGCTCGCAGTGCAGCGTTGCAATTAATAAAAATGCGAAAAACGGCCAACAAGCGATATTTTATGGCATCGAAAATGCTTGCGCCATAAATAAGTGGAGTCCGTGAGTGGCGGCAGCCGCAGCCGAATAAGAAGAAGACAAGTGAAAAAAAGAATATGAATTTTTATTTTGCTATTAATTAAATTGTGAATTATGTAGGCAATTCGCACGCCATCATAAATGGTTGACCGAACGCCGAAATGTACGCGAAAACATGTGAACTGCAGCGCCGGCACTCCGATCCGATCCGAGCGATGAGCGGGCGCTGCTGCAAGCTGTTGGGGCACCGCATGCCGACAGGTAAAGTGAAGTGGGCCACGCAGCTGCGGTGGACTTGGGCGTATGTGACTTATTGCTGTGATAAATATGTAATAATGTATTACATACTGACAGATATATAAGTGTGTGTGTGCTTATATGTGAATCGCTGTACATGAGAAGTACCTGGTCGTCGTCTTGTTGCTCACTTGATGCTGTTGCACGTAAATGTTGCGCACGTTTGGAGGCGCATAAACTTTTATTATCGCCCAACGCAGTCGGGTCCCCACACACACAAACATACATACGCCGAGGCAAGTACATGACCTCACGAAGCGCGACCAAATATCATATCCACCAACAGTCCACCGAGTTGAATGCCAAGCAAAACAAATAGAAGTCACAAGTAAATTAAAACTTTATGAGAAAATCACAAAGAAAAACGAAACAAACACAACAACACAAAGCCACAAAAATGGCAACTGTTGCAACAGCGCCGGCGCAATGCCAATGCCGTCACCATGCCGCAGAAATATATCAACGAGACATCTTCCACATTCAATGTGATATTAAATTATAAATGAATGAAATTTTATGACACACACATAAACGAGGCGGCCACGGCAAAGAGGATGCGCCGCAGTACCACATGAGCGAATTGGACGCAGGGACCAAGCAGGCACAACTGCACGCATGATGAGGCTACTGCGCTGACTTTACTTATGGTTCTCTGCAGCTTTGATACACTAGACAACAAAAGAATGTAGACTGGCAGACAGTCGTTTTACTTCAGCTTCCTTCTCGTTGGACTCATTTTACAGTGGTGTCTGATGGACTACTCCAAAGAACTATTCATTTATTAGCAAACATGCAGAAACTTTGCGACTTGATCTTTCACGGAGTCCTAGGAAAATTTGAATTTGCCCTTCTATATCAGTGTTTTACAGAAAAAGTTATGACTTGTGTTTGCTTTGGTTGTGGACTGGGCCTTGGACCCACCGTAGCTCCAAAAATAGTCGAAATTACAACGAATCACTTCTGCCACATCCTAAGAGCCGCTAGGTTTTATTTTATTTTAGTGCAATACTCCTCACTGCTTAATGTAGTTACAGGGTTCTTTCATAGCACCAATTAATATATTCCTGATGCTTAGCCCACCTTCTTCTTCGTCTTTAATGGCGTGACACCAGTCGTTTCTTCTTTTCTCAATTTGACGCCAATTCGAGATACCAAGTGCACCGATCTCCATTCTCTATGTGATCTCTCCAACGGAGTGGAGGTCTTCTTCTTCCTCTGCTTTCACCGGCGGGTACTGCGTCGAATACTTTCAGAGCTGGAGTTGATTCATCCATACGGACGACATGACCTAGCCAGCGCAGTCGCTGTCTTTTAATGTCATCGTATAACCCGTACAGCTGATCGTCCCATCGAATGCCATATTAGCTTAGTCCTTACTGTGTATCATTGATGTATTTACTTTGAGTTGTTTCTTTCCACTTGGTTTTTTAATACTATTACTAATACGTTTTATAATACTATTGCTCTCCTAACATCATCCAGCAAGCACGAGGTCGAAATTGCATGCTGTAAAACATGCCTGTCGTGAGATGCGACTAAAATCCAAATGCACTATGACTTTTACTTTCGGCTTTGCCTAGAAATATCCGCATATTGTCAGAAATACTGCAATAATACTCAGCTTGAACTGAAGTTATAAACTTTAAATGAGATTATTACTAATGAAAAGACATTTGAAGGTCAAGCGCCAAATGTCACCAGTCTTTGACTTCGATAGGTACCCATTGGTAATAGCAAAAGCTAAAAGGTCTGACCGAAGACTTAAATCTGGTACCATGGGGAGCAGTGAGCTCTTGGAGTTCGCTGCAATCTGCTCATTTGGTTTGGCCCTTTGTGGAGATTCGTGGCGGCTTTCGTTTAAACGCGGGAAGAAATGACAAATTCAGTGCAATGTAGAGTCACATTGCGGCTGGGTGCCGGACTCGCAGCACGGCAGAGGTTTTAGCTTGGCCTCGAGCCCGACTAAGGTGGAATATGTGTCCCTTTTACTTTACCGATTGGAACTGAATAATGGTTGCAAAAACCTGGCATTATTTTTCAGCAACGCATTGTTCTGTTAAGTGTGCTTTTAAGCACCGCGACGTTAAGCCGTCGACGCAGTTACTCACGTAAATCATACCAGACGTCGTTCTTCGAACAAGCTACAAATATAATCAGTCAAGATCTGAACAGAGGCTCAACCTGAAAAACCTTCCTCTACGAAGTCTGACCGGAGACTTAATTCTGGTACTACAGGAAGTCTTTGAAGTTCGCTCCAATTTGCTCATTGCGGTCGTCTCTTCGGTGAGTCTCGAGCTGGTTTTCGTTAAGGACCTGCATCCGGGATAGAGTCTTTCTTTTGTCACTTGATGCGGAGTCGCATTGCGGCTAATGGTCGGGTCCGGAGCACAACAAAACCTCGAACCTGACTAAGGTGTAATAGGTGTTCATTCCAGTATGCCTTTTGGCACTAAAAAATGTTTTACATATTTTGGTATTCTTTTGTGGGGTTTGGCAGGAACATACCCGGTACTCACAAAAAACACACGGACATTGATATTCTAACATTCCGTGGGAATATAGATCTAAATGACTTTGAAGAAAAACTTATGTTGCCTTTTAAGTCCCTTCTTCTGTTACTCTCTTTTGTACCTAGTTCCCAGAAGCATAAGATTTAGTTATATGTAATCTAAAACTTTAGATATAACTAAAAGTGTATTTCAGCAGGGATAGTACGAGATCTGAATGTAAAGTTCGAAGCGTGGTCGTTTTGAAATCTTCTTTTATATTAAAAACTTTTTTAATGTCTATGAAATATAGATCAAACAACTGTTATGGTTTGGGAGTGGCTGGCCCTGCTGAGCTTACCTTCTTATATGACGTTTTTCCTAATTATTTATAATAATTTCCGCGACCTGTTTTACTATTTTAGTTGAGACCATGTATCGATTTGTATTCATACAATTTGTATATACGGTATACTCTCATTTGAACCATACTGTAATATCCTCCACCACTTGACGTTTCGCTTACTACTCACAAGTTGCTGTGTACAAAATTTTTATGATTCGCTCGTTCGCTGACTGATCACCGCAGTTTATCTACGCACTTCTCTAGTATAAATGTTTCGGCTTGCGTCTACAAAAGTTTCAAACAGCTTCCTTCAAATTATCGCTTTGAATGTTGCCTTCGTGTCTGCCATATGGTTATAGAGTTATCAGCGGTATTGCCTATGAAAACTTAACTATAGCCTATAAGCGGTTCCATGTATATACATACATACCTACAGATTTATGTACATATATATCGTATAGAAATTGAAATAATGCAATAATTGGCATTGGGCTAACCGTTGGCTTATGCTAGGCTATTCATGCATAGAAGTATAGCTGACAGGCTTTGCTGAGTTGCACTGTACCCGGTCGCCTTTGTTTTAATGTCCCCTTACTAAAATTGCTTCATAAAAGTTCGTACAATAATTATGTTGTGAAATATGATACGCGTCTGTATGAATTTCAATTTCATAGCTTAGAAAAAGGGTTGCCAGATTGTCTCTATACGTTTTGCAATAAGAAATTTAAGTTGTTTTGTAGTTTTTTTTTTTTTTAATAATAAAGTGTATTTTCTCGGATTGAAAATAACCGATAGGCTATGTTTGTATACTATAAAAAGATGTTAGATCCCGCAAATAAATTTACATCCGTATTCTTCTTTGGGAAAAAAAAGTCGATTCATTGCTGTTTTTGACCTAGATGACTATGTCAGCTATGTTATATTGGGGAAATATTATAAGCCGCGTTGTTGGTGGGCTTACATATTGAAGGTCTCGTCCTATGCAGCTTTGGTATGATTGCAAATACAGACCATATCTTAAAGTAAGTAAGTTCATATTGAAGTAAAAGAGCGGTTACCTGAATTATAGCCAACTTTCTCGTCTAAGTTCTTTAGAGCTGTATATAGATTTAAGGTGTTACATGGGTTTACTCGGGTAAAAAAAGCCTTTTTTCAACATTTTTTTTATAAAAATTTAAATATTTTATTAAATTTGTTATTGTTACAAACATGCACTATTAGCAAAGAAATTTCGAATTTTTTGGAAAAAAATATTTTAAGCTCGGCCATTGACATTTCCGGCGACTTCTCGGAAAACGAAGTGTGCTCGTGTTGGCAGGATAACTTCATAGTGATCATCTAAAATTAAAAAAACTATAAACATTTTCGGTTTCATTGCAAATAAACTCTTAAATCGGACTATAGTTGTGGTACCACTCATTTTTAGTCTGAAATTCTCATCGCTCAAATTACTTGTCTAGATAAAATGTATATGTCATTGATAGTGAACAAATTTCGACAAATAAGACGTCATAAATATTGGGCAATGTGTGAGATGAGCTTGCTAAAGAGGGCTCCGCATTTTCATCCGATTGTAAGCGATTTCGTACTCCGTTTTCGTCTAGCCTTCTAGCGCTGAACCTAAGAACCACCCGTGCGCTCGGCAAGCATTGGTCAACAACCACACACGATATTCTGTGAGATTTTTTTGACCCAGGGTGAACCGTAAGAGTTTCTCTGAACTACTTTCCCTTAGCAAAGACAATATTGCGGACCTATGAGATTTTTCTGGTCCAGAGTGAACCGAAAGATTTCCTCTGAATGACTTCCTCTTAGCAAAGACAATATCGCCGTAATTGTAGTTGTTTTGACGGGACACTGCAGGTTTACATGAGGTGCGGCTAAATATTTTAACACTTTTTGCCAAAGCTCTTAGAGGAAAGCGAGATGAAATAATCTTGTCACTTTCTCCTCTATTACTCGACTTTTGCCTGGGTTGATATTGAAATATTTCAGTCATCTTCGGTGAACATAGTGAAGTCGCTATTAACCACTTTAAAAAATTCACAGTAAGTCCGCTTATCATTCTGTAGCAAAACTTATGGACTTAGGTCCATACCTTTCCCTCTCTATAATATGATGAATATATAATATATAAACAGCCCGGTTAGTCAACAATCCAGTTGATTAGTGCTATGTGAACACTTACCTTCTAGAACTTTCTCGCTTCTCTTCCCTACCAAATCCGCAACCGGCTTTTTATCAAACTTGGCGAAGGACAACACTGGTTCTCAACATTTCCGCCTACTCGAGTTTTTTCGCAGAAACCATCCATGCACTCACTTGCTTGAAGCGGAACCGCCTACTTGGAACAAAACCGTTCCCACGACAGCCGGGTCAACATAACCGGAATGGACCCAGTTTTTATCCGGTCAAGGACTGCCAATTCGGCAAAATTCTGCCCCTACAACAATAACAACAACTTGGAGCATAAGGATAACATTCGACGAACTGGAAAAATAAAACGGCAACATTTCGGACCCGACCAATTTTTACGTGCATTAAACGTGGATTTATTACCACCTTCATTTGCCTCCTTGCGATGAATGGCGTACTTGGAGTCTAATCACTTCTTTGTATGACCAATGAAAACAACTCACTTAGTGCCTCTCTCCTTATGGTTCAAACCCATCGAAGTAGCCTGTTTTCTGTGCCTACCGTTAAGTGATTTCGATGACAGTTAACTTATTGCTTTCCCTCAAACAAAGTCTAGATAATCGCTACAAAAACTTAGTGGCTACACTGCAAAAGGGCAGCAGAATCACGATCTGCTCACAGCTCGATAATTTTAGACGGAAGTTTCGTACCTCATACTAAACAGTTTTGTATACTCTTTTTGATTGATTACTAACAACTTCAATACTTACTGAACGTTTAAGCAATTGCTTTCCATTTTAACCCTTTTTGAGCACGTGTACCTAAATATATACTTTCTGCTGATGAAAATATTTAAAAAAAAATGTTTATTAATACGAATCAACATGCCCGATTATGAGCAGCTAAACAATTCAGGAAACTCCGTAAAAAGCAATAATAAATGGGCTGTAGAAAAAGTATAACCCCGAGAGATCATTCAATCATTGCCTTGGAAACCGCAGGGACTATTATTACCGTATTTAAGTAGCAAATGTTTATGCAACTGTGGCCACATTTTGTGGAAACTGAAGCGTCGGCTTGCCTCACATATGTGTGAGCATCGATTATATGCGACTCTAATTGCACATGTGTGTAGACGTGTATCCATTGTCGCAGGCTGGCAGCACTTGTTCCACAATCAATCACAATTTTTTAGCTGTCTTCATATCAGACAGGAAAAAAGTATCGCTTTCTTTCACTTTCCCTTCCGAACCAAAACAAAAAAATTGTTTTTGAGTAATGTGGCACGACGCGTGCCGCTGATTCACAAATAAAGAAACCGGCATTTGTGCGTGTGGACTTCCTTAGAAAGCATACCCCACTCATTTTTTTCACAGTTCTTTCACCTCAATTGCCTTTGTTCTCCGCTGCACTCACTGTTTACGCCGTCAGCGCGCACTATCCCCCAAACCCGCTTGCTTTCTCTACTTTCAGGTTGTCGTGCGCTTTGTTGTTTTCTCAAGGATATGCTGTTACAGCACATCAATTGAACAACTGTAAAAGCAAAGCAGCAGCAGCAGAGCAGCGGTGCCTCGCCGCCTGACAGCTAGGCACAGTCTTCAGGCAGCCAGGATATTCCCCAAGTGCAAGAGCATTGCAGCGTATGTCCCAGCGCGCATTTTTGTCATTTTCTTTGCTTTCGCCCAGACTCTGTCGTGCTTGCTGTTTTTTTACTGAACTCTCATAGTCTTGGATTTCTTTTTTTTCATACAATTTTTGAATATTCTTCTAGACTTACATTTGCTTTACGTTTCCTACATTGTCCTTTCCATTTATTTCTTATATTTGTATTTTTATTCTATTATTGTTGTTGTGTATCGTATGTCATTTGATTGTTTGTGCTGAGATTTCTTTTTGTTCTTGATTGTTTTCTTTATTTCTTCTACGTTTTTTTGTTGTGTTTTGCTTGGGGTTTGTGGCGAAAGTGGCTCAAATGTTTTAGCAGCAAAAAATATTCGGTTATTTTGACACGTTTCTCTATAATTTATGCAACTCTGGGGAGTCATAGAACTCCAGTCGTACTCCATTTCTGTTCACTCTGTTTAGATTTAAATTTTTTTCGTCCATTTTTTGGCATTTCTCTGAATTTCGAAAAGGAAGTGGGTAAGATAATATGGTGCGAGGTATTATGTGGGAAAAATTATGTTGAGATTGAAACATTACTGCGAATAATCGTTGGAACTCCACTATAATATAAAATGCTTTTTTGATTTCGGCTCGTTTCTCAACTCCATTCCGATGATTGTTGACTTTTTTGCACGTCAAACTCATAAACATCTCCATAAATCTGAGATCGGAATTCGCATGATAAAGCACGATCAATGATCATGACCTGTTTACGGTACTTTTTTGAAAAAAATTGAGCTTTATCGATCAGAGTTTAGCAAGAACGCGTTTCATAATTATTGGAACAGATTCACGAGAGATATCGAGCTCTTGCCATTTCTGTAGCACTTGCCTAACGACTTTCAAGCACCATATCCTTCACTTTTTTAATATTTTCAGTTAAAGAGGTCGAAGGTTGTCCAGAAGGCATGCCTTCAACGAGCTCTTGACCATCTTTGAAGACTTTGGTATGCCTTTGATAGATCTAATATTTTTCCAACTAGAAGGTGTTATAATACCACACAATTCACTCCATCGATTATCCCTTCGGAATAACACATCTGCTGAACCAAAAAGAATCCAATACACGATGGAACGGAAGAAAATTTAAGTTCAAGTACAAAATAAGTTCTTAGAAGAATGCGATAACTGGTCTGAGAATTAACGATCAGAGCACCCTAAATTTGTGTATACAGATGTCACTTCTTCAATTAATGAGTAGGAAGTGCATCTACAACGCATCGTAAAATATTCGAACTGCCGATGAAGGAACTTCAGATTCAGTTATTTCTCTTTGAAGCTCGAATGACGATATCGGAACAACAGTAGAACCGTTGGGTAATCTATACGAATAACGTGAGCTGATAAAAGCCAGTATGAATTTCTACTGAGAATGTAGTTTAATAGCAAATGACGAAAGAGAACAATGGTTAGGTTAGACTAGGTTAATCCGGTAGGCCCATAAGCCATGCATAGACCAGTTTGGTCCTTAGCGATCCTAGATGGAGTTCAGTTGCTAAGTCCAAAAGTAGTCATCGTTTATGATGCTTGCGCTTGACGCGAATTTTAACAAACTCTACGGCCTCGCTATCGATACCGACTCCAGTTTATCATACCGTGGAGACCCCAGATGCTTACAGCGTAGTCTTGTCAATCAGGGGCATGTGCATGTTCCATCGTGTTTTGATTTTCTTTATCATACTTCTGTCAAGATCTTCGTATAGACAATGCTTGGGTTTCCCAATGTTCCTCACGTTTTCGGATGTTATCCGTACACTATTTTTGACAATCCGTACACCACCGTGCACTCGATGTCTTTGTGGAATGGCACCCAATAGAAGTGAATTTGCTTGCTTCAGGCAACCCTTTCCACTGCCACCTTGCTCCCACGATACTTTTGGCCGATATGCGATACGAGGCTACTGGTGCATTAGAGGCCAACTCCGCGGTTTTCGCAATAGTAAAGTCCTCAGCTTGAAATATACTGCAGTGGTCCGAAACTTAAAAGGTTGCCTTATGTCTAACTTTGCACAGTATATTACCGCACCAATTCCATCATCCAATTATGAGCCATCCGTAGAGATGTTTAGAATGTTGTGTTTCCCAATTGAAAGGTGGGATCATGTAGTCGGTGTTTGCCCAGCCGCCGTTACACTCGGAGCTATGCCCGTAGGTTCTATATTCAAATTCTCCTGCTGCCAGTAGTCGTCCCACCGATTTTGCTGCGCATTCACCTATAGACCTGAGTGGCAGAGAACAATGGTAAAAGGAATTGAAATTATGGAGCGCCTTTGATATTTATGCAGAAACAAAATACAGCTGATCTCAGATTAGAATGTCTTCGAGTTGTTCGACTCTTGGATACGTCTGGTATCCGTCCTCATATTAATTCTATCAATTAGTTAAATAGTTAGCGCGATCTTGGGTTCGAAGGACAGTAGTCGAAGTAGAAATTTGTGACTAAAACTTGCATTGTATCAACAAAGCATTTTTTAACGATCTCGGTCTGAGTAGGGACTACGGGCCACCTCATCTCATTTTAATATTTATAACAGAAGAGTGTACAAAAGCAAAAGCCAACGAAAGGTTTTCAGAAAATGATTTTGTAAAACATACATAAATTGAGTTTTTGAAAAATATGACGCTTGACTTACACTTTTGAGAACCAATCTTCACAACTGATAGCCCCAACGCAGCCGCAATCAAATTTTAAACTCAAAGTCCATGCTTAGATCCTGATTGTGATTGGGAGAAATGCACACATATGCGCCAATTAACAACACCAACATAAACAAGCAAGCAATGATGACAAAAATAGCAACAACAAAAGCTGAAAACTTCAAACCATTCTAATACCGTTACCCTCCACAAAGCTCGGCGGAAAACTCCAAACGGAATGCGAAGCTTCGCAATGAAGTTGTTTGCATTCGCCATAGAGCACACATACATATGTACACATGCTTCTATGTGCGTGCACTTTACATCTAACGGTTGTTTTGTGCGTCTGTCTGCGTGTCGATGCGTTTTGCGTAGCAACAGCCAATGCGTCGTAAATATTCGAAATGTCATTTTGAAATCCTAATTTACGCTTCGACGAACTAAAATGCAGCAAATGACCAAAGCCGTCGAATGTAACAATAAAAGCAACAACAATAGCCAACAATATTAGCAAGAAGCGTTGATAGTAAAATTGCAATTTACATTAACGACGGCGAGTGGGCGATGGTGCGCGGCTTTTTCGTTATACCATGTTTGCAGGTGTGAGTTTGATTGCGGGTGGGGGTGTGGCGTTGAAGTATCTACATATGTTTGTAAGTACGAACATCGGTCTTATTGCACTTTAGCTCACACCAACCAGTGCAGCACGAGAATAAGCATGCTGATGGGGATCCAGCAGCCCTCGGTTCTCATCGCTCTACGACCGACGCATTTCACTTGTGTTGAGTTGGTTTTTCTGATGTCATCTTTGCAGCTAATGTCTGCCTTCGAGTTTAGGTGGCAAAAATCACAAATCTAAGCTGCATATGCCAGCAACAACCGGTGACCGTGCCATCTCCGGCTATCAGAACTGAGACTAGTGCCTCTTTTTATAAATACTTCCTTTTTGGCTGCATAAATTCTCAAATATGTTCTATGGTCGGATTTGATTTTGATTTTGCCTTTGACTAAGGTCAAAAAACATTCTTTTAGAAAATTTTCATTCTTTTAGGTCTGGTGGTGCTCTTGTGAGATTTTAGTGCCGCACACGGACTTTTACGTTTAGAAATTTTCAAAACCCTCAATAATTTTCAGACGTTCTTTGACCGAAAAAATGCTTTCTTTTAAGATATACTAATACTTCAGACGACTTATTCATCGATTCTTCCCTCCTGCCGTGTTGACCCACCTTCGACTGATATAACTCCAGTCGGAGTAGCCAGGTGGGCACCTATCTGATGGGTCTTAATTTTATTTAGATTTGATACAATCTTCCGTATATATCACTGACGGTCCAGTATGGAATCGATTAGAGCTACTTTTTCGTCCTTTAAGTGATCAAAAAAATATCTGCTATTGGAGGAAATGCAAAAATATGTTCTTTTCGAGAACACTTTGCTGAATCACTCACATGCAGAGTATGAAAGGCATAAAGTAACTGAAATGTAGAGATCACACCGACTCTTCCAGCCGCAATATAAAGTCCAATATACTGCTACTGAGGCGATGTGATCCGTGTTTGGAAACCTGGTGGAGGTTGATAACATATTTAAATTTTGTAAGGTTGTAACCACCCATTAGTAATTTGGCATGGGGAAGGGGAAAGTATCAAAAGCTTAATTGCGGAACTTTAATCCGCTAAACCTAATCTACTCCCAACTTCAGATTCTCCCACCGAACCACCTGATTAAGTATTACTTCGGACTGACGGACGCCTGTTCTGCTCTATATGTCTAAGTATTTCCATGGTGGAAGCTGGCGCATCGCTGACAGCTTTCCAGTTCTCAATGGACTGACACATAAGTGTCGTCAAATTTTCCACCGTAAAACTACCACCGAGTGTAGTTTTAAGTTTTTCCCTTTCACTTAAAATCGCGGTTAATACAAGAATGAATGCTCAGAGTCTTCAAAGCACTCTGAACACGACGGGAAATTCGGACTAATGTCGTGCTGGAATCTGTACAGGTAGCTTCTAAAGCACTCATGTCGTCTGTCGATCCAGAAATGGAGTGAGGTGAGGTTTGCCACCGCTGCTACTCGTAATCGTCACCCTGGATGTAATTGGACATCATACTGGTTATTACTTCAGCAGCATCCCTTGTTCGGAAAGCACGTATAGCTCTCGAGTGCCGACAGCCTGTGCAATGTGCTTATTTGTCTGGTATATGCTTCAATGTCTAGGGCCTGGATCCATACTGGAGCTGCATATAATACAACTGATCTCATTACCTTTGCGAGTAAAAAACGACGGCTGGAACGCACGCAGCCTATATTTGTCATTATTCTTGATAAGGCATTCAGGATTTTATTCGCTTTACCTGCAGTGTATTAGGTTGATCCTTACGGAGCAGCTCCTTTATGGTATGGGGACCCACCTCAATGAAAGGTTCCAGTCCTACCATGTTGGTGGATGCTGTGGAGCGGTCAAGCTTATAAGCCAGTTCATTCCCGGCTATACCTTTGTGACCGGGCATCCAAAAGGGGTGCACTTTATTACGATCTGATAGACTGTCCAGTCGTTCTACAAGTATACACTGCTGCACCAATAGCGCTTTCATCTTGTACGCAGAGATCGCTTTAAGTGCCGTTCGAATGATTACCTTATCTCTCCAAAACTCTTTTTGCTGTCATTTGGAGAAGTGCGTGTTTGGCTACCTGACCGATTACTAGGTCAAACGGTGTGAGATCCACCATGACTTAAAGTGCCAAAAATAAGACTTTAAGATCAAGAACATTTCTACAGAGTTTGTTGTTATCTCATTTTTATACCCTGACTAGGGTATTTTAAGTTGTTGCCTGTCCGTCTGTATATACGTGAAACAATCCCACAGTTTTTGAGACATCGATCTAGAAATTTTCGCACATCCTTTCCTCTTCTAGAGGCTGCTCATCTGGCGAAACCTTCGATATCGCGCCACTATAGCATATACATAGCTGCCATACAAACTGAACTAACTGATCGAGTTTTTGTAAGGAAAACTTCCTCATTTGAAAAGATTTGGCACGGGTTATGGTCTAAAGCAGCTTTGCAATCTCCGAAGAAATGCTTTCGATCGAATCAATTTAGCATATCGTTCCCATACAAACTGAATGATAGGAATCAAGTTCTTATAAGGAAGACTTCGTTATTTGAAGAGATGTATTCACGAAATTTCGCATGGATGATAACCCAGAGTATTACTATAATCCATGCATAAGTTTTCCAGATCGGATGCCTATTGCTTATAGCTGCCATACAAACTGACCTCACTCAATCAAGGTCAAGTTCCTGTATGGAAACTTTTTTTATTTGTGAAAGGTATTCAAACGTCCACTTTGTTTAGAAGTTAAAATTATTTCTGAATGATTATACTTACTGTGTCATTTCTAAAAATATATATGATCTTTCATTTCAGTACAAATTTAATAAAACACGAAAATCTACTCTCATAAATGGGCAATCCATTTTTGAAATTTTTCATGAATTTTTATAAAAATTACACATACGCATTTTTAATGCATAAAAAATGTTAAAACTGTAAAAGAGCGGATGCTCAGGTCACAGAGCACCTCCTGTCAATGAATATCGAAATAAATAACTGAAGCGTATGAGCATAAAAATAAATAAGGGTAACTTAGTACAGTGAAAAAAACTTACTGAATTAATTAAAGCAAATTTCTTTATAATATATATTTTTTTTATAAATATTATTTAATATTTTATAATATTCGAATTTTATAAGAAATTGAATTTCGTTACCGTTATAAATTATTACTGCGCACTTTCAATTTTCTTTACTGGTTTCTCGGCACGATTGCAATCCCACCGCAGTTTCTCAGTTATTTTTTGTCACTTTTACAATCCCCTGAAGAAAGGTGTATTGTAACTATTTACACCTTAAAAAGTGTTCAGAATTGCTTTAGGCATGATATCAGAGCCACATGCTCAGCTTATGACAAATATAATTCGCTTATGAAAGTTGTTAATTTGTTCCTTGCTAGACTATTTGGTTTTTAGGCATCTATAGAACTAGTGAAGAGATAGATAAAGCACTGGATAATGTGGATAATGTATGTGATTGCCTTTATCTTCCTCTTATAGATCATGATTATATCTCAACTCAGTCACTATTCCACCTTGAAAGACACAACCAGAGATCCTAGCACTGAAATGAAAAAAGTTTATAATTATAACTTCGAAATATTTCAAATTAAGTATTCATTACACATATCGAGTTTTCATTGTTTTTAATATGTAATCTGCTATTCGGGGCGGAGATAAATCCAACGAATCAATAACCATGAAAATTGGTTCAGCAGATCTCGAGTTATAAGTGTTCGTACAAACCCGCCTTTGTTTTATATATGTATATATATAGATATGCGTATGTTTTAGAAATATTCTGTAAGAAATTTTTCTTCAGAGTATGTTAAATTTCAGTCCACAGTAATTTCTTACTTGATTATAGGTACTATAAAAATTTATTTTCTCCACTCTCCATTTTTCTCAGTGTACTGTACAACTCACACCAAACTACAAATATGACTAAAAAAATAAGTTTCAGCACACCAAAATAGTTTTTTTTTCAAAAAAAGAAAAATTGCACACATATCGACCTGCCAAAATATTCATTTTCGCACGAAATAAATAAACGTCATCAATGTCAAATGGAAATCACTCAATCATTCATGCAAATACGCATATGTGTACATATGTATATAGCACTTCCTTGTGTGAAATATTTGTATGCATAGAAATGTGTCTATTTTTGTGCAAATGTATCTATGTATGTCACTAAATCAAAATGCATGACATTTGCAAACTATAACAGTACTCAAAACACAAATGCAAATACAATACATACATATGTATATGGTGTAGTGAATGTTCCTGTATGCATGTATGTTTGTATGTATGAATATAATATGTACATATGTATGTGACAGAGTGTTTGACATTTCGCTGAATCTGTGAAAGCAATTTATTTGACACAGGTTGCGATTTTTTATAGCACCATTTGTATATACATACATATGTATGTAGATACCATATTATATATCAGCAAATATGTATACATCGATTCCGGAAATGACAAATATAACAAAATACTGACTGACACAAGAAATATTGACTAAAAATAAAAATGTATGTAGAAACAAATATATGTATGTCGAAATACATATATTGGGAAATGAAATGTGGCAAACTCACGAAATATTTTGCGAAATACTCTTACATAGTTAGATAGCAACGAAAGATGTATAATATTGTATGACTAGACCTTGTACTTTCACGGTTCTACTGATTTGATATACTAGGCACTTAGGCCTTTGGGAAACCCATTGTGAAACCACTGGGATCAAAATTCTCTCACTCCATTATGCCCTGTCTGAACCACCCTGTGCTCCTGACCCAATTCCAAAATACAAAAAGTTAAATTGGTGCAACCTTCCAGACATAGTCAAGTCCGTGCTTTCACTTAGAACATGTTTTATAGTCTCTTCTTCTTATACCTTTTGACGGCTTCTACAATAATCATTGTGTGATATTCTCCATCAATGTCTGTCAATGCCTGCCAATTAGACACTGACCTATAAGCACTCCCATAGAGTTCGTATGTCATCCCTTTTGAATTTTATCGCATGAGCGATTAGGGATAGACTCCACCGAATCTCAGCTATATTTATGACATATTTGTCGACAAAGTAACTATAAGTAGACAGAGGCATATAAATTCTCTCTTTTTCGGAGTATAATTGTAAGGCTTATCAAGAAATAGGATGTTAAATCCCCTAAGAGAAGATTGTATTCCTTTGCTACCTTTGATAAAACCTTAAAATACTTTATTGGTTTCAGAGCCGCTTGGCTATCTGTTTATGAATATAAAGAATCGAAGTTTCCTACTTTTTTAACGAAAAATCACCGAAACTTCAAATATAATGGATAATGTTTATTATCATTCGAAAGAACATTCTTCGGTATTTATTTTTTGAAGATTATATATTTCAAATTTTGTCCGCGGCTACGTCTCAAATGTTTCATCCGTTGAGTAAAATTTTCTCGTCCGAGCATTTGACTGGTAACTGGCGGTATTATGCTTCAAACCCTGAATCGAAGCAGGTTTGTTCGCACATACTTTAGACTTTACATATCCCCACAGAAAAAAGTCTAACTGTCTGATATCATATGATCTTGGTGGTCAATTGACCGACCCAAAAACTTGAAATTATCTGTTTTCCTAAGTGTTCTTTTAATAAATCCATTGATTGATTCGAGGTGTGAGAAATAGCGCCGTCTTGTTGAAAGCAAACATCGCCGAGATCACGAGCTTCAATTTCAGGCATCAAATAGTCGCTCATAGTGGCGCGATAACGGTCGTCATTGACTGTTACGTTCTCACCGGCATCATTTTTGAAGAAATATGTGCCGATGATTCCCACGGCTCACAAACTTTACCAAACCGTTATTTTTTCTGTATGAAATGGCAGCCCTTGAATCTCTGTAGGTTGTTCTTCGTCCCAAATGCGACAATTTACCTCTTTTATGTACCCATTGAGTCAGAAATGGATCTTCTAAGGCGTTCATAGAGCGAAGCGATGTCGCTAGGGAAGGTCGAGCGGCTTCAGCTCTTGCACAAACTGTAGTTTGTACGCTTTCAATTTGACATAAAATGCGTCAAGACATTCCATACGTCAGTCCGAGTTGCGGCAAACGGCGCCGAATCGATTCTCCACAGTCTTCGTGTAGCTGAGAGGCTGCTATATTTTCTTTAAGCGTGCTGGACGTGGTTATTCGGTCAAATATTATCCATTAATGTGTGCTGGGTCTCAAGATGGGTGATGGTGTTGGGAATAGTACGCGCGAAACACATTCTTTGCGTATCGTGAATTTTTCAAAAAAGTTGAGTGATTTGTAAATGTTGTTCAGGAGTAAGTTTTTCCATGATAAAATGCCAGGCAATACTGAACGAAAAACTTGACACGACTCACGCGTGACTACTGATACCCCGTTCACCCGTTACCTCGACGCTTAAACAACTCTATTGTCTTTATTGAAGCGTCGGTTGGCGGAAGGAGGATAATCGTGGGGTTATTATTGATTCTGAAAAATTAACTTTTTCTATCGGTTTGTAGTCCTGTTGTTCGTTAACTTCGCGAATTTCAGAACTCGAAGATTTATCCATAGTAATTATTGTAAAGCAGTATCATCTTTTACATTATGGGAATAATGGTTCTTATGTTAGCTTTTCATATTTTAATTCAATTCTACTTTTTGCGGCTTTTAAACATAGCGAGCGACATCTCACGATAACTTACCGCTTTTTCGCCAAATTTTGAGCATTTTCAATGCCAATAATATCAATTTGAAATCAAAAAAAGTATTGACAGTTGACATGAAAAGACGCTTTTCGCTAAGCTGGAAATATAAAAATCATGTTTATGAAGAAAAAATCCAAAAAATAAAAAAAACAGCAAGTATAAATGATGATGATGATGCCTTGAACCCTTTTAGTTACATAATATGTATTTGCTGGAGGCGTAGACACCTCTGGGCTTTAAATATGTATATGAGCATAAGAATACACTTGTCTAAGCTGCCTCCGCACTGGAAAATTTGTGTATGAGTTTATTTGTGTGTGTGTGTGTGTTTTTGTTGCTGTAAATCTGCGTACATTAGCATGATATATGACTTGGCAGTTAGTTTCTTCTTTCCGCCACATTGCCTACAGCGAGTTGATATTCAATAAGTATATTTAATGTATCGATAATATAAATACACGCAGACATACAAACATATGTGTTATTTATAGCACGTGTGTGTGTGTGTGCTCGTGTGTCTGTATGTTGTGCTGTTGCTTGTGTTATTTGGATCACACATCAATAACTCAAATGACAGCGGAAATGCGACAACCGGAAGATGGGTGGCATATCATGCCCACACACAAATACATACACACATACTTAAATACGTATATACAGATTTATATATGTCCATACAGACACACACACGCATATACTTATGCATTTCCACAACCGTCGAACTGAGGTTACTCAATATTATTATTATACTTCCTATCATATAGTGGTGGTAATGTTCTCGTTGTTGTTGCTCCGGTTGTTGATGATGATGATGATGATGCCTGTGTTGGTTGTTGTTATTGCTTCTTTTGGCATATCAATCTCAGCTTCGTTCAATATGATTTTCCTTTTACATTTCTTTGATTGAATGCTTCATTCGTTATGCTTTTATTGTGCTTGTTTGCTGCGAGGCAATTTTCGAAAATCAAAAAAATAAAATAGCAAAAAAACAAATATGTGCTTCTTTGTGTTAGCAAAATATCGAACCCCTTTTAGTTTGCAACCCTTTCAATACTTTCTTTTTTTCTTGCTAAATTACGTCAATACATTTGCGCACGGCATTCGCATTTTGAGTGGCATAACGGATTTTTCCACTTTACATTTGATCGCGAATGCCGAACGCAACGAAGTTCGCGTAAAAAATTGCCTAACGGATATGTTCGATTTGCTGGTCAAACAGTGTAGCTAATGTTCTTTCCGTTGATGTTGTTGTTGTAGTGGATTCATTTAATTTCGAGTACAAGTCGCAAACTCTGAATGTATGTATGTATCTATGTAAGGTAGACAACAATTGTACCTCAGAAGGTAGTAAAGCGGTTTAGTCAAAGTCGCTATGGACCTGATGGATTCATAGCATTCTAATCTAAAACTTTCAATTGTAGCATTGGGTCTAATTGGCATTTATGTGAATATTATTCGTCACCACTGTTTTGAAATTCTAATGCCACTGATATTTCGGCGAGATATACATAGTTACATCGCCTTCCAATTTGGGTAAACTAGACTGAGCATACCTAAAGGACAATATAACTTAGTTTTACAGTCACTTTGCTAGCTTGGTCCCCCTGCTGGTAGGGGGGACCCTCTTTGGGTAGGGGGGGAAACCGAATATGCCCGTGGCAAAGCATGCCTGTCGTAAGAGGCGACTAAAAGCCAAATGCACTATGTCTGATAAGTACAGGTCTGTTTATAATTGTCAACATGGTCTAAGTCGGAACAGTGCTATGAAAAATAGCTCGAAATGATGTCATATTCTTAAATGGGCTTGCGATTATATAACAAATTCTAAAATCTAAAGGGATAGCAAAAAAATCATACAGTCGGGTTCTTAAGAGTTCCTTGGAATTCTTGGGGGCTCGACTGGCAAGTAGCGCAAGCTTGGGCTACAGGTCACACCAAAGACTAAACATGGTACCACGGGGAGCAGCCGCCCCTGAAGTTCACTTCAGTCTGCTCATTGGGTTTGGCCCTTTGGGGAGATTTGTGGTGGCTGTGGTTTAAACCTAAATGCAGGAAGGGCAATAGTCCAATGTGGAGTCGCACTGCGGCCGGGTGCCGGACCCAGAGTACGGCAGAGGTTTTAGATGGGCCTCGAACCCGACCAAGGTGGCTAGGGTCTCACCAATTGATACACATTTCAAAAAAGTCTCGATCCATAAAAGTAATCAATAGATTTTCGAAAATGGCTGCACTTGTTCGCACACTATATTCAGTGACAAAATTACAATCTCTTTCTGGGCTTTATTCTCCTGTGTATGGTATTTTCTGCATCAGTATAACTATATTTCACAAGTTCAAGTCTTCTGATGCATTTTATTATATTTACAATATCACTTGTATTCCTTTTAGCAACTTTTTTTTTAAGGTTTTACGAAAATATTATCTTTTTGGAGCTTTTTCGGATTTAAAGTTGCTTCGCGAACAATAATCGGTATTGAGGGCAAAGGAAATTATTGGTGAATTGAGAACTCAGCCTGATAAAACTTTCAAAAAAAGAATAAATGCCAGTCTGTCAGTCAGCAGGGTCATATTCTTCTTCTTGATTGACATAGGCATCGCTTACGCGGTTATGGCCGAGTTTACAACAACGCTCCACCTGGTCCTTTGGAGTGGAGGTCTTCCTCTGCTTCCCTTTCCTCTGCTTTACTTTCAGAGCTGAAGAGTTTTCATCCATTCGGACGACATGACTTAGCAGGGTTTAAAATCATTATTTTCAAAATCGCTCTAACCAATAAATTTTAATTTTTCTGGTGCAATCTAAACAGTTTGTGCGGAAAGGTGTGTAGGACAATCTCGTTAAATAGAACAGTTTGCCATAGAACTTCATATTGATGTTGTTGTTGTTGTAATTGTTATCTAGTCCCCGTTAGGGGAGTAAGGCTCAGATAAGTTGTCGTCGAGATCGTCCAAGGGTAGGCCCAGGAAACGTGCTGGGCAAGGAAATTGGTGTTTAAAGTCATACAGGAACTTGTTGCGTGCTGGACATATTAATATGTATTTGGTATGTCGGGATCGATTCTAGATAAGTAGGAGTTCAACCGGCTACAATATCCAGAACGAAGCTAAGCAAATGTCGTTCTCGTTTCTCGCGGCAACTGAAGCTAATGCACTGCAATGGGTGGTGTTTTGATTCCAAGTACGCCATTCACTGAGAGGGAGTCGGTGAGGTATTATATCTCCATGTCTGAAGTTAATTGCGTCCGAAATCTGATCTGCGTATTGTCTTATTTCGTCGACGTAGTTAAGGATGGACCATTTGATGCTCCAAAGAAACGATTCTGCTTCAAGCAGGTGACTGCAGGGATGGTTTCTACGAAAACACACGAACGGAAAATGCTAGAAGAGGAGTTCATTATGTCCCTTAATTGGGAGCATACAGACCTTACAATGTAGAGTTCAATAGGAAACATCAAGAGGTATCCCGTTATAGTCCGGGGTGCATTGTTTTGGCAACTTCTTTTTCCTTTAGATAAAGTTAGATATAACTTCATTTTGACCTGTGTATATGTTATAGTAATCCGATATTAGCGATTTCGACAAAGGAGCGGCAGATCGATATCTCAAAACTGAGAGTTTGTTCGCATATAGCCAGACAGATGGACGGACTGCCAGACGGATACGGCTAAATCGACTCAACTCGTCACGCTGATCATTTAGGCATATAACGATCCAGGTAGATCCTCGAGCAACATTTAAAATACTATATGACTTCAAACCACAAATGCCAAAGAATAATCTTTCGAATGATAATAAACCTTCCCCATTAACTTTAAAGTTTCTGCATTTTTTTTTTTAAAATATGGAACTTCGAAATGTTTCACCCTTTACTATACTTTATATAATCTCCGTCGTTTCTTTCTGTGTCTTGTAAACTGTTCTGGGAATAAAAATCAAACATTTAACTAACTGGTAACCAGAGCTGTCATTGCATCAGAGAATTCTCTTAAAGATTACCAAAGAAGAGGAAATTCAAATTTATCTGTTAAACTCATCAATAAAAAGCGAGTGGTGGATTAAAAATTTATTGTACAAATTTAGAAATAAGTAGTAAAATAATTTATAAGGAAAGCAGTAAATTTGCCTGAGAATCAATGCGCGAGAACACTTTTTCTTCACCAACTGCACTTACTTTGATGCCCATCTTCTTTCTCTTTCTTGACTCACACAGGTGTTCTACAAGCCACACGCTAACTACTCAAATGCTAATTTATTTGCTTATCAAAACATTAAAAAGTGATACTTATCGACTAACCGAAGACATTCTTCATTATAGAGACAAAACACACAAAAGAGTTAACTAAAACTCAATAAAGGCAACAATGAACTGAAGGCAGGAGAAAAAACGAAAAAAGTACGCCAACAAAATTAACAAAATATTGAATTTCATAGTAAATAAATTTTACTAAAAATTTGTACCGAACACGAATCAGCAGAAGACGAAGAGCAGAGAAAATTTCACAAGAAATCATAAAAATTTTGATTGCTTACATTAAAAAGGGCCGCAACAAGACTCAAGATTTAGCTGCCTTTGAAAAAGAGTACACTGAAGACACTGGGTAAAAACACGATATGGAAAAGACGTCGAAAAACCAACAAAAAAGAATATATAAACAAATAATAAAATAGTGTACGCCGTTGTTGAATAAAAGTAATGAATTAAGAAGCATCATTGTTGATGGGAACACGGCATGAAAGCCAATCAACACCAACAACCAAGTGATGGGTTCGTAAGAATTACTGTTTTCGGGCGATAACTCATCTGCTAACGATAATGGAGTGAGTGAAATTGGCGCGCCAGTAAACAGCGTGAGTATGTGCTTCGACCTCTGCGCTTACGGAAGCATCTTCATCGCACACTCAACCGACCGCCTGAACACTGACGCACGGGAACCCTTGGATGCTGGTGAGTTTTTGTTTGACTTTATCAATTTTTTTTTCTTTCTGCCTTCTTATTTTAATGATGAATTAATCGTTATATAAAATGTTATAAGACGCGCATAATGATTAACGTGAAATGAAATGCATAAAAGTGGCAGGGATGCTAGGGAACCGAGCTTATGAGTACATTAAGGCATGAGTGGGGTTATTACATACATTTATAGATAGTCACAGATGCTAATAGTGAGATATTGACAGCATGGGAGAATTTACATATGTACATATATATAGATAGTTTTGTAAGAATTACGTACTTAACTATATGTATATACATACATATATCTGATTGTCTTCTATATATAGACTTGCAAAAAGTTTCACAGAGTACGCTTTTATGCTTAAATTCTTCAAAGTTTTGCAGGAAATTCAGTCTGAAACATTATCTTGAGACAAATCGGCGGTAGAAGTGAAAATTAAACAAGAAAAGACCTTAACTTCGGTTACACTTTGGGTATAGACCCTTAATAAATACACAAAATTCCTTAAAGAACTCGAACCAATCAGTTTGTATGACAGCTATATGCTATAGTGGTCCGATCTGGTCAATTTCTTCGAAGATTGAACCGTTTTTTGGACAATACTCAATGCCAAAGTTCGTAAAGATATCACATCAACTACAAAAGTTTTTCATATGTACCAGCACTTGGTCCCATATCAGTTGTATGGCAGCTGTATGCTATATTGTTCTGAATTGAACAATTTCTTCGTAGATTGAACCGTTGCCTTAGGCAGTAATCCGCAATGTGCCACTGCAAGTCACTTAAGCACCATCTCTAAGGAACCGTCGTCCACCCTGGATCCACATTTGCATTACTTCAGGGTGGCGTTCCTTTTTTCTCATTGAAACATTCACATCTGCGCACCTGTGTCCATGTCCCGTTTTTGACCCGTAGCAAAATTGTTGCGCATTTCTGGACATTCCCCCAGTTCGCTGCGCTCTCCAGCACGGCGCTGATTAAATTGTCCGCGTTTATTGTGCCAACCTGGTTGTTGTTTTTGTTGCAGAAATCTGTCGTGTTGACAGTTCTTGGCAGGATAAAAATCTGGTCCTCTCCGGTTATGTAGACCCAACTGTCGTAGGAGCGAGAGCCAACCAAGTCGTCTACAGCGGTTGTATAGGCATGACGGCCCTACAATTTTTCTTATGTGTAAAAGTCGACTTCTCCGAATTTACGGCTTGTTCATAACTTTAGGTCTTTTATTAGTCTGGCCGTCCATCTGCCACGACTCTCGTTCTCCCATCTTCGTTGCCATGTTATTATTGTATCTTTCTTTATTTATTCTATTTCGCTCTTGTTATGTTTGGATGTTTTCTTCAGCTTACACAGCATCTTCCTTTCGCATGTCAGAAGGTCGATTGGGGCATTACCGTTTATAACTAATATTATATCACCTGACGCTGTTCGATAGGCTAATGCAACTCTGATGGCTGCGGTGTCGTCGACATTAAGAGCTTTATCTTTCCTTGGCTAGGACCACCTAGTTAGTTTACTGCTTTTTTGCTCTGAGAATATTCGTGGATGTTTGCACACTTATTTCGAAAGATATGCAGTTTATTTATTAGCAGTAGGGGCTCTGCTTTATCCGTAGGAGGTTGTCTGAGTCGAGCCATGCTTGCGTCCGTATTAAGCTTTCTTCGCGCTTTTCTATGTCTCCTGCTGTAGTCACTGCTGCAATGTCGTCGGCGTAGCCAACTGAGTACGATTCCTCTGGCATTTCGAGTTTTAGTATAGCGTCATAGCTGATGTTCCACAAGTCTGAGTCTAGAATAAATCCTTGTGCTACTCCTGCCGTGAACGCTATCCCTCCCTAGCTTGTTATAGCAGTCTTCTGTTAGCAAGGTAGCTCCGCACCACAGCTCTGAGGTTGTCGGGGATTTCAAAGCTACTTTTGGAAGCGTCGATCATATTCAACCATCTAGCACTGTTGAAGGCGTTTCGGACATATAAAGTCACCAGAAACATTATTCTTTTGTATTTATGCCATCTATGATGTGCGGCTTCTACAGTTTCAGTGGCGCATTTTATACCTCCTAGAGTTGATCGACCGGGTCTAAAGCCGTGTTGTCTAGGAGTGAGGTATAAAAATATATTTTTACTATCAAAATAACTTACGATATTCTCTAAAACACTTATTATTTATACCTCATGTGGAGCTCTCATTTTGTTGAAAACTACTAATTAAACTATCGTAACCGTAGTATCTAGTAGGTGAAAAATTACCGTAAAGTCTTCAACAAGTACTCTAAAATTTGTTTTACTTGTCTTACAAATATGTTGTTACAGTTTTACTTTGATTTGGCAGTTAGAAATACTATTTCTGGCATCTAACAGAAGATCGCCTCGATCAATCAATCCGGAAAGTTCTCAAACTAAAAATGTATTGCCATTTAAGCCTATTATTGTTAGGTTTTAAAAGATTGCATTACTTTTCAGTCATGGTTTTATTTAGACGAGGGTTTATAAATATATCCATTATGTTATCTGGAACCCTAAGTTCGGTCGCGAATCACCTGCTCAGCTCTTTTCTTCGAAAATATGTTCTATTTCACTTAAACCCTTTCAAGAACAAAATTGTGACAACAACTGCCCGGATACCTAGCTAGCCTTTTATGGTATTTGTCGGAATCTGGCAAGCCTAGGATCTGGCAACTCCCAATGTTATACATACTTTTATACATACTGAGAATATACAGTAACATAAAATATTCATCTCGGTCAAAATACGAAATAGAATTTCGAAATTTTTTCCTACAATTTTCGACGTGTATTAACTCAGCAACAGTGCAACGAAGAACTTTGTTAAATTTTTAGCAAGGAAGCTCCATCAAGGCACGCTATTTATCAATGGCACGTCGAACTCAGTAGAGAGCGCAGATTACTTCAAGACAAATTTCGTGAAGGTCGTCCTAACTCAGTTGTTCTGAAAACTATTGATGATGCGCGCAAACTGATATTGAAAGATTGTCCTGTGATCTATCGCGAACTAGCATACATTCAATATCTACTTAATTTATTGTAGTATTGAAATAACGAGCTGTAATTGTCGCGTATTGATGCACGCTCCTGGAATCCTAACTCTGGAACATCTCTGACCTCGCCTCATTTCATGAGAAGATTCTACGGTTTTGACTTTCAAAACTAGCGATCAATTATCAAGCGCTTACTCCGAATTATGTATTACTTGCTGGACTGGTCTTACTTTGGATTTTGTCAACACCAGCAGTTGACATATATGATATCTGGTAATTTTCTTCGAAAATTGTAGGAAGTTTCGGTGATCCTTCGCATCCTTCGAGTTATTCAATGTAACTTCTCTATAATATTTATTAAAATTTCTCAAGGGCAGACCTGCTATACTTCAGTTCTTATAAAATGTAAGAATTTCTCAAAGCGAAGAAAAATAATTTGTATACTATTATCAGATGTACTTGAACTTTCTTTTTTGTAAGAAATAGCGGAACCCCCTCTCATTATGAACAGATTCACTCGTGATATTAGATTCGCCTTCGCGTCTAATTTCATTACAGCTGCAACACATTTATCTTATCAGAATTTTGGAATTCAAAAATTGTCAACGACACACACACGCACACATATATATATTGCGATGCACTTTCAATTGCAAACTATATGCTTTCTACAAAAACAACAAAAACTACCAGCAAACTCCAATTTGGTACGCCCCATTACACTTCAATTCGAGTGCAACACACACATACATCCACTCTTCGCATATGTGTTGCCGTGCAACATTTGTTTAGACTAAACACATTTGTAACAATATTTGAAAACTAATTTTAGATGCCTTGAAGTGCAGTGAAACAGTCATCAAAATCGAAAACAAAACATAGCTCAACACCGCGAGTACTACCAGCCACCAAGAGCAAAGACAAATAAAGCAATATGGCATCACCTTAGGGTGGCAGACTACGTGCAACGGCATCGATCGACAGTTGAAATATTTTATGCAGTGATTTTTGACGTGTGCGCGTGATTTGTCATTGACATTATTATGAACTGTTCGTGTCACGCGAGTGTAGAAATATGTCTTCAAATTTATTTTGTACGCTAGATACATATTTGTATGTACATATGTTTGTAGTAGATATTCGTGGGTGCTTATGCTCGCCCGGGAAGAAATTTTTAAGAATTAGGCTTCAGAAATATCGAATTTGTGAGATCGTATATTTCTTCAGATTCACCCTTATCTCGATAATAATATGCTGAAGCTTTATTTCCGGATAAAATAAAAAAATAAAAATATATCGAAATGCTGGCATTTCGAATATGATTTGGCTGAATCTTTTGTATACTGCACATATTGGTCATTGTACTCCCTAGTTACCTAATCGGACACCAGTTGCAACCGACGTATGTAGCCTTACCACGACGTTTTCTGTTTAACTGTGTTGGCGTCTGACTCAAGCTTCGTTTATTAGCACCAATGTCCGTTTGCGTTACTAGGCCTTGAGAAACGGACCGTCTATATTCCAGCAGAGTGATTTTTTTTCATGTGTTTGATAGTATACGACATAAGAATTAATGAACGTAGGTATTTCGCAGCTGAACTGCATAGTCTATTCCACCCATGAATGAGTTGTAATCTTTAACGGCAGCTGGACAATGAACATGTATTTTCTGGTCTTTTTTATCCCTTCTCTTGACTGTAGTTTGCTCCGTGCCATCAAAATTAGACGCCAATCATTATTATCTATATATTCATAAACAATTACTCAATTCATTGTTGATCATGAATCAAACTCGCCTCTTTTCATATGTTTTGTTTGGCTTCATGTTTGGAGGAAGTCCTTTTCGATTGCCTCTAATTGTTCCACATGCAAACACTTTCTGAGTTTGGAAGAACTCTTGGAGTTTAACGAAGGTAAAATTATTATCAAAGTACATATGTATACATGTTCTTGCCCACTCATCTTCTATGAGGGACAAAACCACTCTCTTCCCGAGACCAAATCCACCGTACTTTGCTTCCACAGTTTCATCTTTTCCTTGGTATATTTGGAATTTTTTTAATATATTTAGCTATTCTGATCCGACAAACACCAGCTTAATTTTTTTCATGGGGCAGTATTGTTTAATGGAGTTTCTGCCCTTGAAAAGAATCATAGATTCGTCAACTGACAATTCCTTGGTTCCGTGATACACCTGCTGAATGCGTTTGTTCAGAGCGTCAATCATAGGGCGTATTTTCAATAGCCGATCTTCGTTGTTTTCCGAAGTTTTTGAATTATCATTAACATGTAAAAATCTTAGTCTTGAGCCGAAACTGTTACGGGACATTGTTTTGGATATAACGGGTAAAGCTAGGACTTCACTCGTACGCCAGTAATATCGCCAACTTGGAAGTTGATTTTAACCAATAAAATAGTTGATGGCAAGAAATGCAAGGAACTCACTTTTCTGAGATTAAATGCTTTTTTGTTTTATGACGCATACAAATTTAATTAAATATGGTTCCTTCAACAATAGTTTCAAAGTACGGCAAGAAAAATTGTGTCAGCGTGTCCATATCTTAAAAAAAAAACCAGCTAAGGACCCACTAATGAATCAAGCTGTGAAATCGCGGTTGTTTTCTCATTGTTTTTTCATTTCCGCAATGGTTCGCCAAGAACTGCGTTTTGAGGATTTTCCGGCTTCGCTTGTTTCTTTAGCCATGATTTCATTTAGAACGTCACACAAAAACTGATCTTCATTGCCTTCTGAAATTATAACTTGGGTTTCTTCATCATCAGACTCTTCATCCGTGTTCGATTAATTATCTATTGGAATTTCTTCTAAAATTGAAGCAATTTCATCTTCTTTTAAAGATTTACCGTAAACACGATCCATGATATACTAAAATTTTATATAATTACATATATGAAAATATTGTATGTATTACATGAGCCCACAGAGCCCAACAGTACTTACAACTCTTCAAGAGAAAGCGGACTGTTATTGTCAGACAAACAAGATATAGTATTTCTAACTTTATTACTTGAAGAGATTTTTTTAGAGCTGTCTAAGAACTTATTTTCAGAGTAACGAGCGAAAAATTCGTTTTTTTTTTGTTCCCCACCCTAATATACATATATGTACATATGTATATTATATCTGAAATATGAGATTCTGTTCCAAAAATGAACGCATTTTTTTATACCCTTTTTTAACAAGATTTCCAATACCATTTTATAATATAATTATTTCCGCCTCTCAAGTGGGACTTATTGGGAATATTTTGTTCAGCAAATTGTGATTTGGTACCAAAAATTAAAAGCCAGCCACTTATTTCCATAGTCCACATTTGCAGTTCATTTTGAGCTTAACCGTTGCGAAATTACGTTTGGGACCGAATACTGAGATCTATACAGTTTTGAGAACACATTTTGGTTTTTCACATATTTCGAGATATATTCTAGCAAATTCTGTTCTATCAAAAAATTGTATTTTTTACCTTATAAAGACTTAATAAAACGTTTCGATCTACTAATGCCAACGGAACATGGTTCCTACAGGCCCAACTCTCATTTATACTACGTACGTACACACATCAAAGATGCCATCAGCTACCCAGTTGTCAACAGCCTGCGTTCACTTTAACCTCTAGATAGCAGTCAACAACAACTGCATATCACAACAACAACAATAACATACAATGAGTTTGACAACAAAATATCGAATTTTATAAAAATGAGTTTCTTCTTCTTCCGCGTGCTGCGCTTCCGTCCACTCGCAACCCCCTGTCGGCCCACTATCAGCTTACTGCTCGCCGCCACATTTTCTAATTGCTTTTAAAATGTTTCACTTTATATAAATAATTGCATTTTTGACATTTTCTCGAACGTACAACAACACAGCGCAGCAACAATAGCTGCAGCTTGCTCCCCACAGCAAAAATCCCTGCGATCAGTCAGTCACTCACTCAGTTGGCTTCTTTTGTTGAGGCTTCTTCTATTTTGAGTGCTCGGTGTGTGTGTGTTGTGGATTTTCGAAATGGTTTTCAAAGCTAAATTGAGGCAGATTATGGTTGTGCGGCAAGCCACCCCCTTGCATCGGTTGCATGGCACCGCAGGGACTTACGCTAATTGCCTCGGTGCGTGGTGCAGTGTCGCGCGGCAAATGCTTTTGGTTAATTTTGGAAATGCTCGCTGCGGCATAGTTTGAAAGTCACTGCCATATTAATTTAATTTATGCCTGCCATTTATTATTTTCTAAATTGATTTGGAACGTGCCATATTGTTGCATTATAAATTTATACATGAGCAACTTGCAACAAAGCCGACCAACGCCAACCATACGTCCATGGCTGCTCCTCCGCCCTAACTGCCAACTCCCGCATCTCATGCCTCGTGTTCTCACTTCCTCTCCCGCTCTTAATGTCTTAAAAATCTGGAAAATCGAAAGCGTAATGTAATTAGACATTCCATAAGCACAAAATTTATATTCACACTCTAATCGAATTTATTGAAATCACAAATTTTTATTTGCTTTTAAAATAGTCGGAACTCTGTCGTAGTTCTATGGTTGTAGACCCGAAATCTCTTATGCAAAATTTTCCAATTTCAATAAAAATCAAAAATTATGTGAACTTTGCTCATTTACGCCATTAACGGTGACAAATTTAATACTCACCTCGGTGTGTGCCAATTTACGACCGTCAGCCGAAGTTGTTCGTTTGAGGAAGTAAGCAGATCTGATGGAATCAATAAAATATCGAAAAGCCATAGCTATAAAGTATGAGCGCTTAAGTTCTATAAAGTAAGCGTAAAGGCCGATACCCGTACCACCTATCTTAAGTACTCAAACGATAATGAGCTTAAAAAGCGAACAACAATAATATATTGTTGTCAATCTAAAATACTTCTCGTTTGAGGACTGGATTGATACTCATGGATTTTACCCAGGAATTGTGTAAAAATCTATTTGCAATGCCATCAGTATGCGACATTAAGCTTTGCCTTCATCTATTCATAACCACCACGACCAAAATTGACATGCTTTTATATGAACCCTTTAAAGACAAATTTTTGTTTTTACGGGTGGTCCCAATAGAGGTGATTTTTTCAATAGCCTTTTTTGACAGCTCTCGCGTGAGCTGTGTCAAGTTGTTTTGTTATTTTTGTTCAGTATTGTTTGGCATTTCATCATGGAAAGACACTTAGACCTGGCCTGAAACCGCTCGACCCTCCCTAGCGACATCGCCTTTACTCTATGGGTTCTTGAACAGTTCCTAGAAGATCCGACGTTTTCGAGCCAAATTTAGTTCAGCGATGAGGTCCATTTCTGACTCTATGTGTATGTAAACAAGCAAAATTGTCGCATTTGGGACGAAGAGTAAATTGAAGAGATTCAAGAGCTAGGCGGGTGGAATCATCGATCCATATTTCTTCAAAAATTATGTCGGTAAGAACGTAGTCGTCAATGGCGATCGTTATCGTTATTGCGCCATGATAACCGACTGTTTGATGCCTGAAATTAAAGCTCAGGATCTCGGCGATATTTAGTTTGAACAAGACGGCGCCACTTCCCACATATCGCTTCAGTCAATGGATTTATTAAGAGAACACTTTGATGAGTAGATAATTTTTCGTTTTGAACCGATCGATTGATCACCAACATTGTGAGATATTACACCGTTAGAATTTTTCATGTATTTTTCTTCTCTTATAGATAGAAAGGTAATCTATATCTTTCCTCTTTTGCCTTTCACTCTCTCTCTCTGTCTTTCTCGCCGATATAACGGAATGCGTTGAGTTCAAGTTTACCATTTGGTATATAGTGGGTTCAAATTGCGTTGATGGTGAACTGACGGTTTGAGAGATAATACCAAATATTTGAGTGCAATTATCACAGCTATAAAACAGATTCTCGCGAAAATATGATCTTCATATTTGTAAGACCCCATATTAGTCATATAGCTGAATCCATTCTTAAATGTTTAATAACGACCTGTCGAATCCATATAATTTATTTCCCCTAGGAGCTTCAGAGCATCCTCATAATAAAACCAATTTTTTTCAATTCAGCGCAATCTCTCATAAGAGCTTTTCCTCATAACCTTGCCTGGGTATTTTTTTGCTAAGTGTACAAGCAACATTAATTTGCCAACAATGACCGAACATTGATACTCTTCTTATCTCTTTAAGATACAGAAGCCCCCATTTATGCTTTAATCGTAAAAAATAGTGGTTCCGTTTTGCATTCTTATCATCATAAGAGCTAATTTTATGA
Organism: Bactrocera tryoni; assembly: GCF_016617805.1. NCBI lineage: Eukaryota > Metazoa > Arthropoda > Insecta > Diptera > Tephritidae > Bactrocera > Bactrocera tryoni. The sequence continues at coordinate 16,679,848 of NC_052500.1, forward strand.
CAATTTTATTGCGTTAGCATTTGCTGATAAGATAAGCCAGCGGTTAACCGCTTTTATGACTGGTTCGAGTTGACTTGAAGTGCGCCTCAAGGCACTAAAATTAGAAGTGTTAAACAAAGCTTGCCAATTTGGTTGAATGAGAAAGAAGAGAGAGAGAGTAAAGTATTTGAGGAGTATATAGTATATTTGAAAATTCATAATTTAATGGTTGGAAGATTTCTTCGCTTTTTGCTTCTAATAAAGACTATCTTTAAATATCTTCTTTCGCAGCTTCTTTTAAAAATCTCATCAAGATTTATTCCTACTTCTTCTTCTACTTTGTAATTATCCACTTTGGGGAACCATTACATCCCATGTCAATAATTTAGTGAAATTTTGGGGTTGAAACACTCTCAAACTTGCAGTTTATTGACCTTCGTTTGTAAGAGTAACTAAACGCGATTTAAGAAAGTTCAATTGTCATGTCAAACGGGTGGTAGTAATGTGCGTATATTTGTATACATATGTATCTGGTACGCTTGTAGACACCTTGTGTATATGTATATGTCGCATACACGAGCCTGAAACACTAGCGCAAGTCATGAGGGGAGGATTTGCTCAACTCGTCCCTCGCAGAGAGATGGTTGTGCCGCCCAACGACGTGCGTCGCAGCTACATGAAAAATGCGAAAAGTGCTGGAGTCGGGGGCGAAATAGTGGTGTCAAGTGATTTGTTCGCATAGTAGTTGGATTAGAGCTACTAGTCGAAGTTGCTTTCTATTGCCTTTAGAGTCTTGTAGCATTACACCGTACAGAATTGGTAGATCAAACATTGACAGCTGCGTCTTAAGAAAAGTGAATTAAATTGTAATTAGCAGAAAATTTGCGAAAATATACTAAATATTTTAGTGTGAAGGTGATATAACTTCCCAAAAAAGACTAAAAATTTCAATTCGACTCTGTAGTATCCACTCGTTTCCAATTTAAAGAGGTTGGCGCTAGAGTGTTCTCTCTGGCAAGCTCATTAGTTGTGCAGTTTACGGCTTAAATTTATTAAGTTAGGTCGGATCAGAAGGATGTACTCGTCGGTCCGAAGGATGGCTCGTCTACCCTGCACTCTTCAAAAAACCTACACTTACATCTTCGTAATTTTTTGTCTTAAGTAAGTGTGACTAATATTTTCGATATCTGATCTTTCCCATTCTTTGGTCGAAGTCTATTTTATTCATTCTTCCCTAAAGTAGTGGTTCCGATCCGATATTTGCGTTCTATTGAATCCGGTCTCACCAGAGCGGGAACCAGTCAGAACTCCGCCGCCTGTTTGCGGTTAATTACTGGTTGGCTAGACTTCAGGTGATCATGGCGAGCGTTGGTCAACTACTAGCATTTATGGAATCACAAAATCTTTCCGTATCGGTCTGACTAAGGAGATCTTCGGCCTCACAAAATTTCACCTTTTCTTAGTCTAAGGTTATTTTAACTGATGATTGCCTAATCGGTTCTATGATGGTTCAAAATTATACCGTATTCCAGTAGCTTAGAACAAGACGCACCTAATTTTAAATACTTCTTTTAGAAAAAGACCCAGATGGATTAATTTCATTATACATATATATTTCGTGGTATTTCACGACGAAGGGGGAGAGAGAAAGATTAATATCCTTGTATGTACTATAAGTGTTCTTAAGGCTTGCAAAGAGCGTTGACGTCCTGTATGACGAATACCACAGCTCAAATTAAACTGGCCCTCTATCCGGCATTACTAAGTACTAAGCTCTGTGTATGGCATGACAGCCGGCCAGTAGAACCTAACCTAAATTAATATATCCAACCAGTGCTACCACTTGATGCTCGGAGATTGGTATTTCTGTGGCTCCCCATTATTTTCACGTAAACTTATTTGAGTTCGCATACATAAATTGACAACCTAATTAAATCGTGTCGAGCTAATCGGGTAGAATATGTCTCGGACCCCGAAGTACCATATATGACTCGATACCATTAAATTCCGAACCAAAAAAGATTAAATCGACATAAGGTCAATTCAAACATACTAGACTTCATAGAGACCTATATGCAAAGAGGCAATTATATTTCTCATATATACTTCTTAACATTCCTTGAAAGCGCCCTCTCATACCGCCCATACACACCTCCCCTCTAGTTAGCACTTAGTATTCACTTTATTCTCCTTCCGTTTGACTGCATAAATTTCAAATAAATTCCTCAAATATTTGCACAACAGCTTCCTGCTGTCATAATTATGCATTAATACGCAAACATATTGACTTTGCCACTTGCCGCGTACAAGTTGCCACCCACACTGACTGACACACGCAACACGCGCTATGTTGCGAATAAAATTGGCGGAAGCGTGTGTGGCATGAGGCAATAATATTTACATAAGTCGCCATAAATGCACAAAATCATTTCATAAATGGTAATAGATTGAACTGTGTAAACATAACGCCTTCCTGCCAACCAGCCACGTGCCACACTTTTCATACGCTGCCTACAAAAACACACTTCCCTTTCAGACGACTTCCTTCCGCCAGCCAGGCCGGCGGCGCATTTGCATTATCCTTTGCGCTATCCTTTTCGGGCGTACGATATTAATAAAGTTGAATTACTCATAAAATTATAGTAACACCAGAGGCGCTGGCACGCACCCCTCGCCGCCACAGCTACTGGGGTGAGCTGTTGTTATCGAGTTTAACGGACGGGGGCACATACTTTTCCGCTTTCCACTTTGTTCGCACATTGTCAGGCGCCGCGATTTCCAATCACTTCATCAAAACAACCCCACGAATTATGAAATTATTTTCCATAATGTGAATATTAAGCAGCGAGTGTGTGTTTGTGTGTCGAGCTGTGGCAGGATATGCGGCGCAATGAACATGAAGCGCGTGACCTTGTTGTGTTATTGTTGTTGTTTTTGTTTGCTGTTTTTGATGTTGCCGTTGAGATTGTTTTTACTGTTGTTGTTGTGATTATGACTGCTGCTTTGATATTTTTTGTTGTTGTGTTACTGTTGTATTATTTTTAATTCTTTTGTTGTTGTTGTTTTTGTAAGTTGTTCTTGTTGCAAAATGGGGTTTTTAAACTTTTGTTGTTGTTGTTGTAATTTCTTTTTTGTTCTCTGTTGTTGTTGTAAATATTTATTATGTTTGTTCTTGTTGTTGTTACAGTTGTTGTTTTTTGTTCTCACTGTTGTTGTAATTTTTATTGTGTTTGTTCTTTTTGTTGTTGTTGTTCTAAACGTTTGATATTGTTTTTATTGTGTTTGTTCTTGTTACAGTTGTTGTTGTAAAATTTTGTTGTTGTTTTTGTTGCAAACGTTTGATTTTGTTATTGTTGTTGTTGCTGTAGTACTTGCTGTGCTCACTCTCGCACAATGACACATGTCACATGCCTTGTATGCCACCGTTAACCAGAAGTCAACTACTTGTCACACACACACACTCATACACACCCATAGACACAGGGGCTTGCACCCCTATAAATTTATGAATTTTTCTTGCTTTCAACAGCGCATTATGATTTTTAGTTTTGTTGTTGTTATTGTTATTGTTATTGCCATCATATTCACAATTCATAATGCTGCTTTTGTTGTTGTTGCAACACTAGGCTGAGGGTTGCTTATTGCAGCCGCGTGCCGCTATTTAGTGCCCACTTGTATATTACACATTTCCATATTTTCCATGTCACGCTGACAGACGAACAGACAGACTGGTGGACGGACGGAATAAAGTAGAGATATACATAAGTGAAGGCACAAGCAGATGGACACAGAGTCGCGCGTTTGAGACATGGGTCCTTATGGAAGTTGTTGTAGATATTAATATTTATAATTGTATATGTGTGTGTACGTGTTTGTATGTAAGTTGTTTAATGCAAGGTGGTTGGTTGCTTGGCCAAGGTTTCGCTGGTGGGGTCTCGCTTATTGTCCGCTTTATCCTGTCATCACTTACACGCTCGCTCCTTGAGCATTCCTACACAAAACATATATATGTTTGTATGTATATATGTGTGTGTATTTAAGTTATAATAGTTGATTTTTATCATCTTCGGCGATGATGTAATTTTCCGGTAAATATGTATATCTAGTTGTTGTACGAACTCTCTGCGCAACAAATGTAATCGTTCTTTCGTTCTTTAGTGACTAACCCAGGAAATGGGCTTGAAATCGTATGCCATCTCGTCGGAAGTTATTTGTTTGCGAGTTATGAAACTAAAGATAATCTCTGGGTGGTGGTAAGTTTATCTAAATAAGTGGGTATATATGTATGTATGTATATATTCTTGTGAGAAGTTAATATTTAGAGGGTTCCTGTTTAACCCCTTTTTTGCACTAGTAAATATAATATTTGGACATGATTGTAAAATCTTTTTTTAAATTACCCCTTATTCCTTATTAGGTGCTAAAATGTTGATAGACCTGTATGGTATTGTTTCCTAAAATGTTTCTCTGTAAAATAAACTGACAATCATTGTTGTGGGCAAAACGATTTTTTTTAGAGATAGTGATTGGTATTTCGGTAAAAGGTTCGATAGCTTTGTGAAAATAAAGCCTGAATAGAAACTATAGTATCCTAACAAATAAAATGATCGTCTTTGTTTGATTCGTTGAATAGGGAAGTAACAAAACCGCCTGAATGTAAGCGTCCTCGATTATACTTCTTGCCCTCCCAAGTGCGTCTCAACTAGCTACCATTCAATAACTAACTGGATTTATTCCTAATTCCTAAGTTTCTTCATCTTTTCATCTTAGACTCTCAATCTCTTTTATATTAGAACATAGTAGCCCGTGAAAGATATGTCTTCACAACCAATTGTAAGCTAGAGATTCGTAGATGTACTGTTCTATCACTCTTCTGGCACGCTCTGCATTCTGCCGATTCCGTTGTTCCAATTTTTTGAAGGTGAGATTTCAGGGTTAAGTACTCTACTCTTATGACTAGAGGAATGTTACTTAGTTATCTCTTTCATAAAATTATGTACCATCTCGTCCGCTATCACACTACTCCAAAACGATTCTGGAGTACGCTCTTTGTTGGTGGTATTCCAAAAACTGAGTCTATCCTCTAACATCCATTGCTTCAAGCAACCATTTCCATCTATACCTCTAACTGGGTAACCAGATGATGTTTACTGAGTTTACTACTAAAATTCTATTGATAGTCTGAGGCTTTCTTTGCTGTGAATTGCCACTGAACAAAACTGCCCTTGCGGCAGCTTTACAACTTGACACATCGTTGAACAACGTTGGTTCTACCGATAAGTTTAACCATGCTTTGTTCTTCCCTGTTGGACAAAGAAAACATAGTTGTTATTTCTCCAAAATATTTTTTTTACGGTCGCATTGTCAATTTAACACGATTTTGGAAACAAGATCGTGTAACAGTGAAGAGTAATGCTAAGCCTGAGTCCGATTATCTAAAACCTTAAACCGACTCTCTGTTTATCATTAACTATGATGAACGCCCGCCATTGTTACAAAATTATTTGCAGGTTATGTGATATACTACTGTCGAAAACTATGTTCCCTGGTTTTGATAATGAGGTCCTTTGGCTGCAAGCACATTTAGGCTCGAATAAATTTTAAATTGTAGAAAAATTTCAACATAAAGCTTTCAGTAATAATCCATGGTTCTCCAAGAGTGTTTAACATACCCCCAATTTTAGGCCTACTGCAATTATGTGGCAACAAGAATCCAAACCCATAATGGGTTGTAAGATCTGTAATTAACGGTTCCTTGACATGCAGCTTCGATTCTTTTGTGGGCAGCTTCGTTCCTTCTATGGGCAGCTTCTTCACTCACGTAAAGCAAGTGAAAGTTCGACTTTTGCTTAAGAGCCGATCTAGACCCCTCAAACAAGACCTAAATGTGACATTTTGATACAAATTGAAAGCCAATGGTCCTATCTGCGGAATTACCTTTTTTTAGCCTCAAGGGGCGGCCATGATTTTAGTGACAGAACTTTCACATACGTAAGACCCTTAAATCTTATATTTTCACTAATATTTGGATTTGATCTCACGCTGAACGTGGTTATTCTACCATCGCTCTTGGCCACAAAAACCTGCGTCACTTATCCTATTTGTTCTTACTTGTCTTTTCGCGAACTTATTCCATTCCTTTGATCCATCTTTTTCAGCATTTTTATGTCCTAAACAGGGTATACTAATATTGCCACGAAGTCTGTAATGTTCGCCTGTCTGTATATATGCGAACTAGTCCCTCAGTTTTTGAGATATCGGTACGAAAATGTTTATGCGTCCGTTTTTCTCCAAGAAGCTGATAATTTATAGGAACCGCCGATATCGGATCACTATAGCATATAGCTGTCATACGAACTGAACGATCCGAATTAATTTCTTGTATGGAAAACTTTTTCATTTGACGAGATACCTTAACGAAATTTGGCATAGGTTATTGATTAAAATAATGGTGCAATCTGCGAAGAAATTGTTCAGATCGAACCACTATAGCATATAGCTGCCATACAAACTGACCGATCAAAATAAAGTTCTTGTATGGAAAACTTTTTTATTTGTCAAGATATTTCCACGAAATTTCGCATGGATTATTACCAGAGGCAAGTCTACAATATTTCAAGAAATTGTTCAGATCGAACCACTATAGCATATAGCTGCCATACAAACCGACCAATCTTGTATAGAAACTTTTTTTATTTCTGAAGGCTATGCCAGTATCAGTTCCTTTGTTTCAGGTTTTAAATTTATTTATATGTAGCTTTAACAATGTTTACATAAAAAAATTAATTTTTTACTTCTTTTTTATCGTGTGAGAGTAAGTCGGCGGCGTTTGCAGGAGGTTCTCGTTTGCATTTATGCGTTTTCTATTGAATTTCTGGTGATTAATTTGATCGTTGATAAATGTGCTGCAGTGCCGCATGGCAGCAACAGTAGTTGTTAGAAGTAGCAACAGCGGCGATGCGGTTGCACCTTGCGCTCTCGCCCCGCGCACTCACACGAGTGATCGAGCGCGGTCTGGATCCCTTGGAGTACTAGGCATTCGAAGCAGTTCAATGCCACTATTAATATTGTTGTCATTGTTACTGTTGCTATTTAGTTGTTGTTGTTGCGTTGCTATTTTTATGATTATAGTTCATTATCACCGCCACCGTCATTGCCACTGTCAGCCATCAAGCGATCACAAATAGAACGCCACGACACAGCACAGCATAGAAGGAACTCATAGCTCATCAGCAGCCGAGCACAGCAACAGCAACAACAAGCCATCCATCGTTCGATCGCTTTGCGGCAGGGCATTGAAGCTTGTTGCAGCAGTCAGCAGTACAATTGTTGCAGCCACATGTAATTGTTTGTGGTAGACACTTTGTAGAATTTTGCTCGTAAAATCTTGGCCACATACTGGGCCACCAATGTTCGAAGGCTTCATAATTGCTGTTGATGTTGTTGGCTGATGTTTGGCTGTTTTCTATGTTTTTATTGTAATTTTTGCTGTTTTATTGTTGTTGTTTTCGGTTTTATCATTCACATTGTTTTGGTTTTCGATGTTGTTGTTGTTTTTCAAGTTGTTGTTATTCCCCATGTTGTTGTTTTTCTCATTTGTTGTTGTGTATTGTTTTCTCAACAACTTTCAACGCCTCAACTCCTGCGCACCTACCACAATTGCTGCCACCTTTCCAGCCCTGCTTAGCCCATCCCATCCATACATACACACACACACATACGCACATGCACTCGCTATTTCCACCGCTTATTGCTTTCATTTTCGATTTTTATGACTTTTAATTGATGTTAGTTTTTCCATAATTTATGTATTGTCGGGGGAAAATTTTATAGCTTAATTTCTAAACCTTTTTAATTGCTTATGTTTCCCTTGAAATATTCCCAAGGCACACCAAGGCACAGTGCTGCCATATTAACTATAAACAAACTTGCTTTTAATTTCACCAGAACGCAATTACATCTACATCCATGTATGGTGGCATGATGTGTGTGAAAAATGCGTGAAAATGTTGCATGACATTTATTGTTGCCGGCTGCCAGTTCCTGCTGTTGTTCCACCGGTTACTCGCTGCTGCTCGCTCTCGCTTGTTACTCACTACATCAATAACTGAATCATTGTCGGTTTATTTTCACTAATATTGATGTGTTTTGTTGGAATTTTGATTTCTTGTTGGCGATTTTATGTTTTGTTTCTTCTCTGGAAAATTTTACGATCGAAATGTGGCCACCAAAGTTGCGGTTTTTGGTTGATATGAAATATTTTGATGTCTTCATTATTTGGTGGTTCATATTATATAATGTTCTTGGATGTTGAAAGACTATTTCTATAAAATTTTGGGGATCGAGGAAGGGTAAATTCTAATGCCCAGAAAGTCCACGTACAGTTCTCGCAAGAAGCCGAAATACAGTCTTACTTTTCAACAGAATTTTCATTGACTTTTATACATCCTTTATACTATTATCAGTCTTCTCTTTGTTACCATTTTTAGTATGCTTTATTTTTTGCTTAAAAAAAGGTGTCTGCCTTGACGATTAACATTTCCTTCCCGGCAAATTTCTTTCCAGCGTTCGTTCTTTGTTTTCGCTATGAGGAGAAGAGAAAGTCGGCTGGAGACCAGATCCGAAAATTACTTTGTAATTTGCGCAGTTTTTTTCGGCTGTGCTTTGTCTAGTTTGCGTATTTTTTCACTTCGCGTACCCAAATATTCACGAGCGATATGTTCAATATATTTTATCTCCATCAACTTCATTTTGCTGTTATCCAAAATCATTTAGTGAACTTTTGAGAAAGCGTCATCTTTTGAATGTGCACGATGTTGTTCGGTTTGGAGGCTCATATGGACTGTGTGAGATTCACCAAACCACATAGAAATTAAGACTTCGCCCAACGCAGGGCTCAGACAAACACTTACATGTCACGTTTTGCTAACACCAGCATTTTTTGCCATAAAGATAGGGATTCTTGTTTCGAAAATACCAAAGAAATGTCAATTAAATGCTACATATTCCACGCGAATTACTGTCCGGAATCTTTAAACATACTGTACATCCTCTCCTAGAAACGATGTGAGAATTTGACTAAGTCTCAGATTTGTCTGTGTTCATCTGAATCGAGAAACCGTATATCCATATATTAAATATGACCTGGATTGTCAGCCCTAGATGATTTCGCCAAATACATAAGTAGTCCAGTAGTGAATCACAAGATGCCATTGGAGTTCCTACCCGTTCCTATTCCGCAATTATTGAAACTGAAGTACCTGTCCTAGCAAGCTTATCAGCCTTACATTTTCCTGCAATACCGCTGTGGCCAAGGACAGGTCTAATTATAAAATAACTAAATGCAAAATTATTATTATCCTTTTATTAGTCTTGAGCACACAGTGAGCGAACTTTAGGCTAATATCGCTGGCCCACTATCAAAGTGGATAGTCACCACTGTAAACAATGCTGCGCTTCGGAGCAGTAGATCTACTGCCACCTTTATGGCAGCCTCCTTCGATTGGAAGACGCCGCAGTGGTCAGGAAGACTACAACCGGAGTTGAAAGTTTCCAACAGTGTACTTCTGCACCAACCGTTCCCATTTGATCCAACCGTAAAATATTCTTTGGTTTGGATTACCGCCTCTCTCCTCCAGCCTCTTCAATACTTGCCAATTTTTTTGCAGTCTTTTCCAGCGCCTTCAACCTTCAACAAAAACTCCGACGAACATTATAGGCTATGGTTTTATTGAGGCAGAGTACTTTTGGTGCGAGTCCCCATCTTTTACCAATGGCTATCCTGTATAAGAACAGTGCAACCGATGCCTTTCTTGCTCTTTCCGCGATGTTCTACGGGTTTCTATGAGAGCTACTGTCTGGGATAAGCGTTAGGTACTTAACTCTGTCAGTAGCCAAAGACGCGTTCCTCTTATTGATGGTAGATTCGCCTCTGGTATTTTTACTTACTAGTGAATAAAACCAGTTCGGTCTTGCTAGATATTACAGACAGGCCGTTTTCAGCAGCCCAGTTGCTTACGATACTAAAGTACCTCTGAGTTTACTCGTACAGAGTTTTCAGAAATGTTACCTCTACTATGACAGTTACATAGTCTGCGTAGGCAATAACCCGCAGCCCGGTTTCCTTAAGCTTTTCCAGAAGATCATTAACAACCATGATCCGTATAAGTGGTCAGAGAACTTCTCTTTGTGCCGTGGCGCAGAGAAGTTTGAAGATCAGATGCTTAAGTTTCGATTAAGTGCCAAACCGATTCAAAGCTTTAATGACCGCTTACGGCAAAACGCTTTTGAATGCGCCGTAGATATCAAGGAATACCACATTACAAAACTCTTTGTTCCTTATGATTCTCTCACGCTGAAAGACAGGAGTGTGCAACTGTTCTCTGATCTTGGTGGCCAGACGAGCGGAACAAAACGTGGAATTATCTGCTCATCGAAGAGTTCTCTCAATAAATCCATTGACTGAGGCGATATGTGAGAAGTGGCGCCATCTTGTTGATACCAGATCACGAGCTTCAAATTCAGGCATCAAATAGTCGGTATATCGTGATAACGGTCGCCATTGACGGTTACGTTCTTACCGCCTTTGAAGAAATATGAACAGATGATTCTACCGGACCACAAACCACACCAAATCGTTGTTTTTTCTGAACGAAATGGCTGCTCTTGAATCTATTGGCATTGAGCGAGAAATGGGCCTCATCGCTGAACAAAATTTGACTCGAAAACGTCGGATCTTCTTGAAACTTTTCTAGATCCCCTAGAGCGACGCGATGTCGCTTGAAAGGTCGAATGGCTTCAGTTCTTTCACAAGCTATATTTTTTACGCTTTCAATTTAAAATCTTCAAGTCGTTCCATACGTCAATCCGAGTTGCTGCAGATGACGTCAAATCGACTTTCCACCGTCTTTGTGTACGCTCTCAGCCATGGCTGCTTTATTTTCTACACTGCGTGCTGGACGTGGTGAATTTGGTCGAATATTATCCAATAATGATTGCTGGGTCTCAAGATAGGAGATAGTGTTTCGAATAATAAGCACAGCAGGCCGATTACCTCTACTTGGATCTCCCGAAATTTACCTTAAAGAGTTTTATATATGTACTTATTATGGACTGACTTCGTTTATTATTTTCCCATTATTACTGCATAAGATTTAATACCTTTTTATATACATATTTGTACGTACATATACATATATGTATATGTATATTTTTTTGTATGTGTGGAAGTCTAAAGGTTACTTAAAATGATGGATAAATTGAAAGTAATAAACATAAGAATTACGACCTTACCTTAAAAGGACACGTACAACATTTTGCCTCAACGTATCATCAAACTTACATATCAACACATGTGAATATGTTTGTGTATTTATATATGGATAAAAAATGTATATTTATATATGTTCGTACCTGTATCAAAGATTTGAAGCAATCAAAGTAATTTCAATGCGTAACAGTGTTAAATGTGTACCTCCTCAATTGGCCATAAGTAAATCTTAAATTGCTGTATTTTTTATTTTTATTTTTTTTTAACAATTTTCAAATGCCGTTTTCATCAATGAAATAGCGCCACAGACAATTGGCGACGAAATAATCGATTAACTTGACAGAAATTATTAAGGTCTGCGAGCATAACTGATTGGGTAAGGGATTTCGTTATCAGGTTGGCTTCGTTCACTGCATACATGTATGAAAAAAGGCTGAAAAGACAACAACACACATGTGAAATACATATGCACCTTTATAGTGTGTGTATGTATGTTTATGAACACACACATGCATTGGTAGAAATCCCTCTGCATTGATCCTGCTTTGCGCAAGTGCAACTGCCTGCTTAGAGTGCCGTTGTTGTTGTTCAGCATATGTGATTTTCAGTTGGACACTTTTTAATTTGCCTTAGTTGCTTCTTCGTTTAATTTTCGGCAGTCTATAAGTGTAGGCGACATCACTGTTGTTGTTTTTGTTAATACTATTTTTTTTAGTTGCCACTCACCTCATTTTTCTGCCGTCCGCACTTGTAGCCGCGCAAACACGTGAGGCGCCAGCGGCGGTCTATTTGTGATAAGCGAATTTAATTTATGTTGTTGTCTATTTTTGTTTAATTTTTGTTGTTTTTTTTGGTTGCATGAAAAAGACACAGCAAAAATCTGAAATCTAAATCACATTTCAACGGTTTGCTGCGCTCATAATAACTTTTTTTTATTATATTAAATACTTTTCTACGGCTTCGTTTATATTTCGGACAAGCGTGAGGTTGTGGTCGCCAGTGAAAAGAAGGATCTGGTATTGGTCTGGCGGCAGACAGCGCCGATTTGTGAGATTTCATAAATTTGAAGTGAAAATCGACAGCTTGCAAGCAAAAAATGTTACTTTTATGCGATTTATATGTGCGCATTACTGTAAATATATATATAATCGTATACATGTGTATGTATAGTATGTGTTAATGTATGTACAAGTAGGTGTGCAATCCAGGACGCCACAAAAACATTTGAGACCATTGCCGGATCATACCGTAGTTTCGTCCTTTTTGTACGTGGCCAAAATTCAGCAGGTGCATATGGTCAGCACACACCTTTACTTATGTACATGTAGTTACATATATGTATGTATGTAATTCCAGCTGCTTTTTACCTTCGAAAATTTATTCAAATCGGAAGTGTGATCGTGACTGACATTTTTGAATTTCAACCAAATAAAAACTGTTATTTTATTTTACTGATCTCAACACTTTGACCTTAGACAGTAACCTAGTTAGTGGATTTCAGCTTGCACTTCCGGCAAAAAAAAATATGTAGTTTTGAGATTATAAATTTTGGTTTTGTGCTCTGAATTGTAATCCACTCGATGTTCTTCATTTGCTTTTTTGGTTTAACCGGGAGCAGGGCCATTTCCTTCCTAGAGCATTCAAGTCTGTATCTTCTTTTGATTACTAGAGTAATTTTCATGAAAATCCGCATCAACTTTAACTAGATTCGATAGGCAAGCGGCAATTAAAGCAATAATCGCACATCGCTTTGCGTTAGAGATGTCTTTAAAAGCAGGGAGGCAGTAGATCTAGTATAGTATACTATACTATACTATCCGAATTTGATACCAAGTCTCCAATAAACTTCGCGAGAACCCTTGAAATCCTGTACGACGTAAACTTCAGCTCTTATTAAACTGGAACTCCATCCGACAATACAAAGAACATGTCGGTCTGAGTATGGCGTGACAGCTAGACAGTATAACTTAACCTAACCAATATAGAATTCATCAGATTATTATAACCATAATACCATCGGAGTCTTCCTTTCGACTTTCCTAATGGTATTCATGCACCGTTTCGGCGTTTTAGATACTCGGGAATGAGCAAATAACAGTGACGGACGGTATTTTTAGAGACCCTGAATAAAAGATCATAGAACTAGACGTATGTCATACAAATTCTGCTGATTAACTTATTTTCTACCAAATTAAATATCATATTCAGTTAGATTCGTCAATATATCTGTTAATATCCGGATTCAGTTAAATAATACAGTCTTTTAGAAATCTCTTGCTGTTTTACCCTTCCTCAGAGTGTGGAAGAAGACCACACCTTCTGAATCTAATAAAGATCCTCACTTTTCCTTCCGAAATGAAGATTGTGTGTGTCTTCTTCGGAGCAGGTTCGCAAAGTGAACTTCACTTTTTTGTCCATTCCTTGGTTTCTGGTGTACAGTACTCGGTCACAGCGCACAGTAAGACAACGCCGGCATTAAATACAAGGAGTCATTGTAGAGCTCTGAAATTTTGCACAGGTTATTTTTGAGACAATTCCAGTTAAAAAAAAAAAATTAAGAAAATTCGCCCACTTTTACGCCCACCTGTCATACAGTCGAAATTTGTAAAATGCCGTATTGTCCGTAATACTTTAGGTATAACTTTCAATTTTGGTATACTTGAATGTTATATAGTTACAAACATTATTTGAAATAAAAATTGAACTTTGGCCCACTTTTAACCCCATCACCCATACTACCTCAACATAAAAAGTGCCATATTTTCAAAAATATATTAAATACAACCTTCAAATTCTATATTACTGTAATTTATATCATTTAAAATGTTTCATGCAAAAATTACAATAATGCGCCCACTAATACGGCCACCTCCCATTGAAATGCAATAAAAAAAACAATATTTTTTTTTCATTCAATCAATTATTTTTTAACATCATCATGGTATTCTAATTTTTTCAATTTGTTTCTCATTCTAAATGAATTAATATAAGGATCTGATTGTATTTGCAAATAGTGCATTACATCTTCATTCGTGGAAATACGTGAATTTTTACGAGAATGGAATAGCCTACAGTTTCTATACTCCTTATTCATTGCTTCTTGCGCTTCTTCGGATAACATTCCTATAGCAAAAAAAAAGTACACGAGTACACAAAATGTACATATGTTTGAGCAAAACAAAAACTGGTTTGGCTCAGCGGATACTGGAAAAAATGCCCAAAAACCAACAACAACCAAAACCATTAGTGCTCACAATATTAGGCTGCTTATGAGCTTTGGACAACAAAAACTAAATTATAATGCAAGAGACTCTTTTCTATTTTCCTGATAGGCAGCGACAAGCGGCTTTCACAATATAACAATTAAACTAACCACATTAGAAAGTGATAATAACACAACTTAGGGTAAGAACAATGTCTTGCTTTATCAATTTATATTAAAAATTATGCAACTATCTAACGTAAAGTCAATGACCTTCTAACAAAATTATCTGTCAAATTAATAACGTAAATAAAATTTATGTAAACAAGAATATTTTTATTAAAACATAAATGATCTTTAAAGCATAATTCTGAATAACTAACAAAAAACAAATGTAATTTATTACTATTCTCTTGCACAATAAGAGAATAGTAAACAATTAAAAAAAAATAAAAGTAAAAAGTTGTAAACATGCTATTGAATGCTAACATACGTATAGCGACAGAATGTGCGCGTTACACGTACTTTTTGTAGTTTTTTGTATGTTTAATGTGCTTTTGCAAACTTTTGCTATATGTCCTCTACTTTAAATTAAAGCTGAGATTTCAAACTTTCATTTGGTATAAGTCTGCACCTAGGGCGAGGGGCTGCTCTATATTTCCTAGGCCATTGAAAATGCAAAATATTCAATTTTTGCACCACAGTTCTGTTGTTAAGAAAAAAAAAATTGTGTTTTTTTTTTTTTTTAATTTATTTTTTCATTTACTCATTCTACAATAACTAAATTAATTAAAAAAATACTTGAAAGTTGCATTTATTATGTATTTTTATTTTAATAAGCTTTTGATTATTACATATTGAACTAACATATTTCAAGCGCGTTGGCATACCTCAACTTTGACTTGCTCTAGACCAAAAAGTAATGAAGTTATGAGGCTGAAATTACAGGGAATTGTTACTCATAAATCTGTTAATATACTGTGAAAATTTCATCCAAATTGGACGACACGTCAAAAACCATTTTTTGCCGCGGTTACTATTGGGCTGTCTCATTGTGCGTCGCGGCAATACCTGACGAAGCCATAGCAACTGCTATTTGTTGGTCTTTTCGGACGGACATTAATAATAAGTTAAGCCAAAACGTTTTTCCAGTTCCTCCTGGTGCGTCGAGAAAGAAGAGTCCACCACTGCCGGAGTCTATTTTACGTAAAACTTGATTCAAAACATGATTTTGCTCTGGAAGTAATTGAGTGACTAATTCTGTTTATACTTCATTACTGTAATGTTAGATGGCGTTGAAGTAGCTAAATTTGACGATTTTTTGACAAACAATTTTTTTATCTTTCTTAAAATTTTTTTTTTCAAATAAAGTACCCTATTTTACTTATAATACCTTTAGGAGTATATGTACAAAGTTTCATGATGATCGGTTAAGTAGTTTTTGCGTGAAAGCGTAACAAACAAACTTATATTCGCATTTATAATATTAGTATGATAGTATGAAAACAGACAACATCTATACTAATATTATAAAGCTGAAGAGTTTGTTTGTTTGTTTGTTTGTTTGAACGCGCTAATCTCCAAAACTACGGGTTCGAATTGAATAATTCTCTTTGTGTTGGCTAATCCATTTATCGAGGAAGGCTATAGGCTATACAGCATCACGCTGCGACCCGAGCGAAGAAACAGTGGTAAATGTGTAAAAAAAAGGGGGAAATTTTTTATCTTTGAGGGCTTCCGTTTCTTGCGCTGCGAAAGCGGTTCAAGATACACAAAAGTTATGTATGAAAGAATTATTTCTCTTTTAATGATCTAAAAAAAAGTCTGTGAGTACCGTTTTTGTGATAACTAATTTTGTCGAAATTATTTGTTAGAGTTGTCTTAACATAATAATCTTAATCTGTATCCAAATAAATGTGTTGTTCGGTAATTCTTTTGACATAATATTCAGTTAACGTAAATACCAATTGCAGGTAAAAATAATTAGGTTCCTGATTATTAATCTTACATTCCTTTTTTCTACATTCTTTTTATTCATTTTCTACATTCTTTCAAAAGAACTCAGCTTTCTCGGCAGACTGCTACTGCAAAGCGGCTGCGAGTTTTGCGCAGCAATGAAAGGATGAGAATATGCATAGTTTGGGTACTCAACGACCAATCATGAACAAAACCGTGCTAGGGAATCGAGCGTTGAACGTTCGCAGCGTCTAGCCTCACAAAATTTCCGAACTTTGGCGAACCGACAACGGGAATCAAGCGCTGAATGATCTCAACGTTGGGCCTTACAGAATTCCCGAACTTTGATTTTAAAATTATCGACAAATATGAGAGCCCATTTGGGGGGAGGTAGTATAACTTTCCCTTCAAAATTAGTTTTAGTAGGAGACGGTAAAATACCTCATTTTCAAAATAAAATTAAATTGACCGCGATTTAGGAGTAAGAGTAGGTAACATTGAGGATTTAATATCAAAAGTTTACCCTGACATCAGCGAAATAGAAAATAAAGATCACCAATGGATGTGTCAAAGGGCAATATTGGTGGCGAGAAACAGTAGCGTGGACGAAATTAATGACATAATTTTAAATAAACTTGAAGGAGATATAGTCACATACACATCTATTGATAATGGTAATGGATCAAGAAGATGTGGTCCATTACCCACAGGAGTTTCTAAATTCTTTGAACCCAAGTGGCCTTCCTCCACATTCCCCTAAGCTAAAAATAGGCGCCCCAACAATTTTAGTTAGAAATCTGAAACCACCGCAATGGAAAACATTTAAACACGTGGGGATCGATTTGCGCCAAGACTGCTTTCACATGGCCAATTATATGTTGCGTTTTCAAGATCAGGTTGCGGAGAAAATCAATATGTTCTTTTGCCACCAGAAAATAAAACAAAAAATATAATTTACGCAGAAGTTCTTTGATAACAGAAATTGACGCGGACGAAGATAAAGGCGAAGCCCAAAATCAGTATTTCACGCGGACGAAGTCGACGGCACAGCTAGTATCAGAATAAAACTTTGCACGAGTAGCGCTTTTAAGGTGTGCCCTATTAAGACTTAAAATTGTTCAATTGAATTTTTACCGAAAATAACGGTCAATGTGTGATATATATAAATGAAATTCAGGAGTAATTCTTTCCTAACAATCATATGTCTGTGTGTCGAAAATGGGTTAAATTGGGTCAATATTTCTCTTAGCTCCACCTAATATAATGATTTTCGAACTTCCTAGAGACTTTATATCGGATATATCGATCAAAATGTTAGTTATCTTAACAAAATTGAGACAGCGTGTTTTTCTTATATCGGTGCATCTTTGTGCTAAGAATTAATAAAATTAGCTGAAAACTCGCCATAGACTCGATATAACTAACAGGCTTAAACCCTTGCTAGTTGCAATAGTATGAAATGTTCTGAACTGAACTTAGCCCTTCCTTACCTGTTGTTTCTGTAATTGATTTTGTACCGAATACGGAATTTTATATCAGTTAGTATGTTACTCGCGATAATTTTTTTAATTTATCCATATTTATGCAGTTTTATTATATTATGTTTTTTTATTTATTTGACCAAAAAAAACTGTATCCCACCCCATCTGTCTGATTTTAACGATTGTCTCACTTTTGCTGTTTCACCGCGAAGTGATGGTATTTCCTAAAAGTATTCTGCTATTTGTGCTGTCCTCAGCTATTCTCTTTAGAGTTCGTGGTTATATGTATATGTAAGTAATATAAATAAATGCATATACTGATATACGTATGAGGATAGAAGAGGGTTTGGCCTTACAAAATACTTCATATTTGCGCCTTGGAGGAAGCAGAAACGACAGACCATTACTATGGATACGATCACAAGAACCTTGGTGATTATGGAGCAAATCCAGAAAAAATTTGCCAAACCATAAAAATTTTAACTCTATTTGGATTTACCACTTTGAAGGGAAAACCAAACTGAACCTTCTAATTAACTACCTGTTCATAAAATTGTGGCGCATGCGCACGTGTGTTTATTAAAAGTGTATCTTTATTTGGGTTTTACTAGGAAGACAGAATATCTCGCAAATATACTCCCATCAAAGATAATAGCAAAGCTTTGTTGTCATTTTATTGGAAAGCATTAACAATTCTAGACGTCTGCTAGGCGCGCACTTAACAACCTGATTGAGCTGAACTGCCGCGACGTCGAGTGTGTAAAAATAGCAATGGCTGGAAGAGTGAATTTGTATCAAACACACGATGCGCAGAGCAATAACTGAGATACAGATAGGAGTAGCATTATGTTAATTGGGCATGCGAAGAAGATGAAAGAGATTGCGTGAAAACAAAACAAAAGAAACGCACCAAAATTATTGACTTCGCTTAAAAGCGTAGCTTATAGTCTTCCATGTATACATACAGTAGATACATAACTAAGCTCCGCATGAGCGTGACAGCAGCAGAGAGTAAGCTTGTGTATACCATATTGAGCGGTAAGTTTATGTTTCGCTTTGGCCAACGATCTATCAATGATGCGCAAAGCAAAATTCGAAAGTGAACTCTGGCCTAAACCGTCTTCATTGAAAACAACACTCGGTGCTTGTGTCCGCGTTCAAGAATTCTGCAGTTTTGCCAATGCGGTTTTGTTCTAGCCGCGCACAAATGCTACGGTTTAAGTAGTTAAATAAGGAAACGCATAGCGGCAGTACCGAATTGGCAAGTGAACGCCTAAGACATTGAGACCAAGTCAAAGTTTGTGAAAGTGAAAAACGCTTGTTTTAGTGAAGCAGTTGCGATAGTAGTTCTTGCAAAAAACATTTTTTATAGTTAAGGTTTTGCAAGTAATAAAATCATGTCAAAATTTGGACTTATGTTGCTCTTACTCGGCACAACGATGGTGTTCTGGCGACAGGCTGAAGCCAAGCCGCTGTTTTTGTTGTCGAAAAATTTCTTCGCACTTACAACTAGAGGTAAGTGGAGTGTGAACACTAACTAATCGAATGAAGGGACTTGTTTTGAGAAAAAAATTTAGAACTATGTGTTTTTTCGAATAAAACGCGGAATTAAGTCGTAGCGGTACTAGTTCAAGGACGAAAAGAAAACTGCATTTAGATCTGAACCTAACTTGTGGTTCTATGTATATTCCTGTAATTAGTCAAGGGAAACCGGTTGTTACTTAGTTATTTTCAGATTGGTAATAATTTACCTAAATATCAACAATGTCAAGATATCACTAATTTGTTAAGATTGGATTTACTATTGAATATTTTTTAGAAATTCTTCATAAAACAGAGTTTTTAATCAAAATGATACAACTTGGTGAGTTTTATATATGAATATCGAAAAGTCTTTGTACTCAGGATCAACTTATTGCGTAGAAAGAACCCCCGAATGTAACACACATTTTCAACGAATATCATCGTGTATAAAAAGCAATACAAATCAAAGAACATATTGCTCGAAAAACACATCCACGAAAATTTTAGGTAAAAGGATTTGTTGCAGAACGAAGGTAACAGAATAATATAGATTATTTGGGTACAGGATTTAAAATCATTTCCGGGTTTTTACCTTAAAATCTTCATAAGCAAAACAAGCTTAGGAAAGATATTCAGATAAAGTGACAATAACTGTCCTGACAATCACAATATAGAGAGATGTGGTTCAAGAAATGTTAAGAAGCGAAAATAAATATTTTGTGAAATAGACTTTAAGGGCTTCAAAAACTTCAAGAGAAGAGTATATTATTCAGACGGTTAACAGTCCACAGTAACAGTTAGGATTATACTCGTATTCAAAGAATCTAATAGAAAAAATTCCATAAAATTTAGAAATCATTTCTCTAAAAGCATGATTAAGAGCTTAAGCATGGAACCAAAAAAGTTAAATAAGCTAAACCTAACCTGTATAATCGTAAAGTAACCAATATATTTTATCACATGAAACATTCTTCTTCCAGCACCTTCCACTGGCAGTGGCTATTCCTACTCACCAAGCGCATCAGCAAGTGGTGGTCTCGCTCAACTACCTGTTGGCATCATAAGCAGCAAATTGGGTCTGATCTCCAGTCTACTTTCCACTTTTGGTGGTGGTGGCGGTGGCGGTTTTGGACTTGGCTTCAAATCCAATGTAGCTGCCACGACACGCAGACCAAAGAAGACCAGCAAGAGCACAACCGAACCGAATACTGTCTTTACACCGGAGACAAGCACAAAAGCATATACAATAACAACAACGACCACCGCTGCTACAACTACAACGACGACCACTGCGGCACCTGAGGAACCTGTGAGCACAACAACTGCTGCCACAATCGATGTCAAGCCAACAGTGATCGCACAGCGCCCAGCTGTCATTGAACCGACGGAAGCGAGCGAAAGTGTAGCTAGTAGCAATGTAAATAGTGGATTCGAAGTCATTTATGACAATACAAATAATGGAAATCAGAGTGGCGGTTTAGCACTGACAAATGCGGAGGGTACTTCCAATGCTTTTTCAACAGGTGGGGCCGATGGTGTCAATGCTGCTAGCTCCAGTGGTTCTAATGGTGGATATGAAGTCATTTACTCCAACTCGGGAACCGGTGGTTTGAAAGCTTCTGCTGAGGTTGGAGGTTCAAGCGGACTCGGTGGTTCAGGCGGATTCGGTTTTTCTGGTGCAATTGGAGGTGCAGTCGGAGGTTCAAAAGTTTCAACAAATGGGGCCAGTGGTGTCAATGTTGCTAGCTCTAGTGGTTCTAAAGGTGGATATGAAGTCATTTACTCCAACTCGGGTACCGGTGGTTTGAAAGCTTCTGCTGAGGTTGGAGGTTCCAGCGGACTCGGAGGTTCAGGCGGATTTGGTTTGTCTGGTGCAATTGGGGGTGCAGTCGGAGGTTCAAAAGTTTCAACAAATGGGGCCAGTGGTGTCAATGTTGCCACCCCTAGTGGTTCTAAAGGTGGATATGAAGTCATTTACTCCAACTCGGGTACCGGTGGTTTGAAAGCTTCTGCTGAGGTTGGAGGTTCCAGCGGACTCGGAGGTTCAGGCGGATTCGGTTTGTCTGGTGCAATTGGAGGTGCAACTGGAAGTTCTGGCGGGTTTGGAATTTCTGGCGCTGTCGGAGGTTCTAACGCTTTCGGTATTTCTGGCGGAAGTGGAAGCTCTAACACAGCTGGAAGCGCAAGTTTAAGTGCTGGTGGTCTTACAAGTGGTGGCCTCACGAGCGGACGCCCCAAGATTAGTGGATACAGCTACAATAAACCGGAAGACACAAGTTTAAAGCAGAAATTTTCGGCGGAAATTTGAGCAACACCTACTTGCCAGTATACAGGTTCAGATAGAGGAAGCGTGATAAAATTGAACTTAGCGATCATCGATCTAATTTAGTATTTAGCTCTAGCAGTGTGTGTTACGAAAACGATTTGTTAAAATAAAATAAAATCTAAAATATTAAGGAAATAATTAGCTACTTACTCCATCCGTATTCATTAGCACGCTTATTAGTAGGCGAAAATTCCAGCTTTTGGCGGAAGCATTAATGGCTTATTGCGTAATCCTCCCAAAACTGGAAAGTGTAGCAGCCGAAAACAGGTAAGCGCTTCCAGCTAGATTTGTGTACAATTCCGCTATGCGCCTGCAGAATTCCGAACCAATTATTTGCATTCTGACCAATCTCGTATTGCCTTTTCTGCTGTGGCTTGTTGACTTGTGCATATTTCGCTTGCTTTTTTGTTTGCTTTTGTCTTCTTGATTTTATCATTCGCATGAGATTTTATCTATTTTGGCTTTAAGACATTAAATGGCATTCAACAAACATAAGTGTGTACAAATGTATCGAAGTTGGCGTGTAGGTGTTTTGACAAAACGCCGTGCTTTGACAATAAAAAACTTATTTTGAATATTTCATGATTCACAACTTTTGTTTAGAAATGCAGCACAAAAAGAGTTGAAAATTCAATAAAAATGTAAATACATTGACGCATTTAAGTTTGCATATGTGTATGTTTGTACATATAATGTTGAAGCCTCATGTTGACAATCTGTTTTACATTTTAAAACCATAAAATCTTATTAAGTAATAAAATATATGAAAAATCGATGAAATAGATTTCGGTAGATTTTGTAGTTTCCACTTAACTTTGACTTATAACTTCATAAATAATTAAGCTAGACATAGGACGGCTAATATACTAATATGGGCAAAAAATAATAAGACTTTTTTAATTTAAAGTTCGCGCAAAAATACAGTCGTCGAAAAAATATTTTCGTATTTTTAATCAAATTTCAACTTATTTTTTATATTTATACTAGTAAAAAAACAAACATGTACCATATTGGTCTACCACCTTTTGCGATTTTCCCGCTAGAATCATTATTTCATCAGTGTAAATCGAAATTTCGAAATTTCCAAAACGGAAACGTCACAGAATCGTCTCCGTAAATTTTACAAATTTCATTGATGGCTTGCGTGGCACTCTTCCTTTTTTTTATAAAAAAATTTCAAAAAAAGCTTGTTTCTTCATTTTTGAACAACAGTAACTTTTTTCAAGCTTCTCGAATTTTTTTTTTCGGTTGAATGAACTTTAAAATCTCACCTTTCCAACACTACATGGTATGACACAATGTAATTGTTAGGACTGGAAATATATGACTCCAACGACAACTATTGACAAAATACGAAAAGATTTTTTCGACCACCCAATATTTTTCTTCTACGTTGATATGGCTGTCAATAACGTCTGTGCCAAATCACATCAAAATTATCGTTAGTGTTTGGTATATAAGCTTGTCTTTTGAAGTACATAAAGTGCATTCGGCGATTTTTACGACGAGTGAAATTATACAACAAAAAAGTTCCATTAAATTTCGTGTGCAGAATCAAATTTCTGGTGCCGAACCGATCAAAATGTTAGAGATGTTTTCGGTGATAAATTTTTTTTGTCAGAAACAAGTGTTTTTGACTGGTACAAATTATTCAAAGAGGATCGAGCACGCGTTGAAGGCGAACCACGTCCAGGACGGCGATCAACATCAACTGACGATCAACACATCAATAAAATAAAAGAATTGGTATTTCACGACGTTGAAGAACTTACTGGCATCTTTGGAATATCGGATGATCAGTGAAAACGATTTTGAAAGATCATTTAGACCAAGGAAAAGTGAAAGCACGACTGGTTCCAAAATCACTACATTTTTTCGAAAGTCAGCATCGCGTTAACGTCTGATAAACAATGATTTTCGACTACAGGATGTCTTCAAACGCATCATTACTTGCGATGAGTCTTGAATCTATGATTACGATCCGAAAGCAGACAATCAATCGGCTGAATATCTTGGCAAAGCTGAGCCGAAGTCTAAAAAACAACGTCAAAGCAGGTCAAATATCAAGGTTATGTTGACAGCTTTTTTCGATTGTCGAGGTGTGGTGCACTCCAAATTCTTTCCGACCGGCTTGTAAACAAGCAATACTATTTGAGTATTATGCGTCGTTTGCGTGAAGCTATTCGTAAACAGAGGCCGGAATTATCTGCCGCCAATTTTTTTTCTTTTTGAACCCATATAATGCACCGTCGCTTGCTACATTGATTCTTCGTGAGTTTTTTGCCAAATTTCAATTGATATCGTGCCGCAACTCCCGTATTCGCCAAACTTAGCTCCGTGCGACTTTTGGCTATTCAGCAAACTCAAAAGACCTTATGGCTTAGGCGAACTGTTTTTTAACAACTGTTTCGAGATTTGGAAAAAAACGTTTGCCCAATTATATTGGGGCCAAAGGGAACTACTTTGAGGGGACTACATAGAATTTGAAGTATAAATTAACAATTTTAAGATTACGAGCAGAGTCTTACCATATTTTGCCCATAGTAATTTATGGGATATCAAAATAAGAAACAAACGTTAACTTCAATTTATTCGCAGATTGTAGCCTTAGATTTCTTGTGAAATGAATAAGATTTTCCATCTGATAAAATTTAAACTGGTCTATTCAAATTGTTCGCGTAAACAAAATCGAAAACTCTTTTTAAGTTTGAAAATTGATCTCCGTATATCGAATAGTGAGTATTTGACAGCTTTTCTTTATCTGGTGTGTGCTGGGGTCAGACGATTTTTAAAATCTGCAATGAAAAATTTACTCACGAGTCTGCTTGA